>NC_086248.1:73919073-74544073 GCF_021018805.1 Prinia subflava
GGGCTCGCTCCAAGGGTCAGCACCACGGGGATTATGCCAAGAGCGAGTCAGACCACTCTGAGTACTCCGCAGACTGCGCTTCCCTCTTCCACTCCACCATCGCAGAGACCAGCGAAGGGGAGGTCAGCGATTTCACAGCCAACCGGTTCGGGGACAGCGAGTCCAGTGAAAGCGAGTCGGATGGCAGCAGTAACAGCAGCAGCCTTGCTCTTGACTATGATGAGGGGGATGAAAGTGAGCTGATTTGGCCTGAAGGTTCAGTCAGACAATCCGTGACTGTCCAGGCCTCTTCCAGGCATCTTCCTCCAGTGCCCAAAATCTGTCGCATCAAAGCTTCAAAGGCACTGAAGAAGAAGATAAGGAGGTTCCAACCTGCCTCCCTGAAGGTCATGACCATGGTTTAAGGGAGAGCAAGCATTTATTTCTTATAGTGAGACATCCTGCTTGGCTCTCATTTGCAAACTAAGACGACTCGTGCAGAGAAAAAGACTTTCTTAAAGGAGCTGTGAATAATCCCTGAGTCTATACAAGGGATTTTGTTTGTTAATGCCCGGACATAAATGTCTCTGTATCTAATTCCCTCTTTTGCCATTTATTCTGTAAATATGAATATCTGTGTATATTATCTGATGACTTTTTTAATTATCCAGAAGGGTCACCATGGTGAAAATGAAAACAACTCTCCTGTAAGATTATACAGGCAGGCCCTCGGTGGTTTTTTAACCATATGCACCCACAGAATCAGTCCAGACACAAGGACTTGCTAAGAACAAAGTGTTACTTCCCACTTGTCAGAAATTCTTTGCAGTCTGAAGTCTGTACTAACCATCTAGCTGTTACTGTGGTCGTATGAAAAAGTTCTGTTTTCTACACAGTTTTACTTTATTTCAGATTACCCATCCCATACCTTCTCCCAAACATCGGGAGGATGAGTCTGTTCTTCCATAAAACATAGTATGCTTAATCAAGAAGGCAAGTGTATTTGTGAATGAAAACAAGACTTCCGTTTGCATCCTTTTTTTGTAGGGTTGTTTTTTCAACTCCCCTCTTTATGATGTTCCATGTTATTGTTCATTTGTTGAATGGATGAAAGAACATGAGGGTGACACGCCACAGTGTGTGATTGGCCAGGACTGAGATTATAGCTTTGCCCCTGAAATTGCAAACTCAATAAATGCTATTTAACGTACTTCTGAAAATTACGCTTGTCTGACTTTGATGTCTAAAGAAAATTATTCTGGTCTCTTAATATGAAACAGTTCTGTGTTTTTATGATCACTGTGCAGAGGGGTTCTTTTATATTTTCAGAGGATTGCTGTACCTCAGTCAGAACTAGGCTCTGCTCGTGCTCTACCTCAGGAAAGCTTTTTCAGCACCTGCTTCTAAACGACAGAATTTGAAAATGGTATTTTTATTGAGGACAGGGTGGTGTTTACTATGCTCACTTAAACTGATGCAATTTTGTCACGAAAAACTCTTAATTTAAAACATATATTTATATATATGTAATGTGTTTTGAATGCGTTTGAGGGCACTGATGTTAAGCTTTGTATCAGTGTCTAAACTGAAGAAGTCAATTTTTTGTGTTCAGACAAGCAGTCCTAATTCTTTCCTCTGAACACAGTAATCTGGAAGCTGAGCTGAAGTTCACCCTGAATTCACAAAAGAGCAGGTATTATCCTCCCACCCCATTTCAGTGCTCCGTCTGAGTACATTCCTGGCCTAGGAGATGTAGGCATTACCTCATTCAGATGCCTGTACTGGGTCTGAAACAAAAGGTAAGTGCTCTGCAGAAACTGGATAAAAGAGTGATTGTTTACTCCAAAGATTCAGTAGCAAACAGAAATATTGAAAGACAACTTTCACCCAATGCCTTCTGTTCTTTGGAAGCTATGTTTTGAAACCACTTTATTTTCGAATAATTTATGGCAAATGAGGAGAAAAGTTAAAGATATTTAAAGTAATTTAATTCTAGTATTCTAACTAGCACATAGCATCATCCATAGTGTAACTAGGAAAACATTATATTTTAGTCAGTGGAATATGTTTGAACATTTTTTCATTGTTCCAAGAGTATTGGATATAATCACTCTGGTAGGATTAATGGGAGAATTTCACAGGTCTGGCAGTGGTTTCTTGTTCAGCATGTCTAGCAACAGAACAAACAAAATAGTGATTTATGCTTTGTTGACTTTCTACACCATGAAAGGATTCCTTTTTCCATTGACACAAAAGGTTTCATTTGGGGGAGTGTGTCAAAAGTTACATATGATCCTTTAATCCAGGGATTTTCTGTGTTGGGGTGGGGTTTATTGGTTAGTTAGGAATTTTGAGGGTGGTTTTTTCCTGAAGGAGGAAATTGTAACTTTCTAGTGGTAAGTGCTCTGGGTATGAGTGTTCTGAAACCTGGTAAAAACTGCCACCCAGTAGCACCCTGCCTTTTTATCAGAGTATGCTCAAACAAAAAGTTTGGTCTCACAACTCAGTAAATCCCGCTTTAGGGCTGTTAATACTCCGTCAGAAATATTGCCAGACACATGATGAAAGTGCTGATCCAGAATGAACTCAGGCTGCCAATTCAAATAAAGAAAAATGATGACTTAATTTTGTACTGACAGGTTTTATGCCAGACGAGGTATCACTGCCTCTACGACTCTGCCAGGTGAGACACCGTCACTCCTCCCAGAGCCAGCATGAACCCAACATTCTGCTGGAGCAGAAACTGCATTGGGACCAGATCTCTGGAGGGTAGAACTAGAACAGTGCAAAACAGGGCAGGAGACTTGCGTGGCCAATAGTTCAGGTATACTGACACAAAAATATGATAGTTTAGTGTACTGTAGTGTGTTTTGTTGGCAAGTACATGGAGAATTTTGACAACCACTGGGTACAAGTGTGGTGCCTCTGTCCATTGGAGGCTGGGCTAGCTCTGCTGACAGGACCCCAGAATACCTCCCACCCAAGCAAACAGAGTGGAAACATACCTAAAATCAACAAACATCAATAAATATTCTAATGCATCATTCCTTTATGCGCATGTGCTAAGCATCATAAAACTATCATAAAAATGTCTTTTAGCCTCACCATGAAAATAAGAATGTCCAACTGTGGGATCATGGCCATACAAAATAGAAGTATTCAGTTTGTTTTCAGAAGAAATCTACAAAACCTTTTTACCTTGCAGCCTCCTCTACTACAGAGGCCCAAGAGAATGCCAAAAATGGCAGTTGGTGATACAATTAGAAGTCTAGCACCAAACCTGATAAACTTCGGGAGTGAGAAGTTAAGCACATTTACTGTGACTTGATTAGCAAGTGTATAGATCTAATGGCTGCTTCAGAGCAGCTTTCTGCAGAGTTTCTGTTGCAGGAGCTAACATCTGTCATCATCACTCCAAGCTCTAGTGAAACAATCTGAAACTGCTGAAATCTGTGTGCCAGCTCAGCAGTTTCCTTCTGTCCTAGGCAGACATTTACTCTTCAGGAGGAGCAAATTGCTCCTAAACCACAAAGGAAAGAAAAGAAAGTAAAGAAGAGAGTAGAAAGGGAATTAAGGAAGCTTTAGGAACAATTTGCAGAATAGATCGTAATTATGATTTTAAAAACATTTGTTAATACTTTTATTGCACAAACAATTTTGGAACTGGATAATTACCAGTTTTCTTGGCCTTGACACAATCCTAGATTTTCAAGTCCACGTGCATTACCCAAACCATGGGACAGAGTCAGAGAACTGATGTTTTGTCAGGGACACCATCCTTCAAACCTTCATTTGCAGTGACTTCTGGTCAGACAGGGCACTGGACAAAAGAAAGGCAGCGTCTCAAAATCAGCTGTGGATGATTCTCATGCTGATGAACTTGAGCCCAGTGGACATTTCAAGGCTATGCTGGAGTGTTTTGTGTTTTCTTCCCCGTCCTAGTCTGAAGCTCTGAAGGTGAGAGCTGAAGGAGAGAGGTGCTCCAGGAGCTGCTGAAAGGCAGATGGTAGCAGCAGCTTTTTGGGGAGTGATTTGTTGCAAACAGGATGAAGCAGGCTGAGCATGGCACCCAGGGGCTCTGGTGGTTCCAGCCCCACCAACCTTTGCTGGGTTCTTTAGGGTCCTCTTAGGGCTGTAACCCAGTCCCAGCACTGCTCATGTGGCAGTGCTGTGATTTGGATGCTGTACAGGTAATATGGGCCACCAGCACCCAAAGCCCACCACAGGCCCATCACTCATGAGCTACAAGATGAGGGAGTGTCCCAATTCAGAGTCCTTCCAGAACACCAAGTACAAAATCTCCAATTAGGCAAAGGCTTTTTGAAAGAAGTGTGCAGCAAAATAAGGCATCTATGACTGCATCTATCTCTGACAGAGAACAAGACAACAGCATGCCAGGGAAGGACTATCTTACAGCTGCTATTCTGAAGCAATAGCAGTGGCTTTCAGTTTCCACCCCTTTTGAGCCTTTCTCAATCCCGCTTAGCCTGAAGGATTCACTCCAGCTGTGCTCAGTGGAAGAGAGCAGCTCAGCTTTTAAGTACAGGCCCCCTCTGCCCTCCACACCACAGCAAAGCCTTTGGCTCCTGCAGGGAGCTGTAGTTCCTATTGCTCCCTGACCACAAACTCAGTCCTCCTCACTGAACGTGCTCCCAAGGAAGCTGCCCTGACATGAGCACCTGGAATGACCATGTGAAGGGAAGAACATAATCATTCCGGAAAACAAGGGTCCTCTGTCTGAAACCTGCCTGTGACGAATGCAAACATCCAGTGACAGCAATACAAAATCCAGGCAGTTTTCCCATCTCTTATTTGGATGGTAAGGAGACCTGGAGTTCCACCATTAGCTGCTACTCTGTACAGACAACTACTGTGACACATCAGCTGCAGATGAAGAGTGATCAATAGGAAAATGCCCAGCTAAGGCTTGATTTTTGATATTTATGTTTGAAGCCATCACAGTATGCCTGCTTATATTGCAATGCAGAACATCAGTAGAATAGCAGTTGAAATGAACCAGCCAGATGGAGTCCAGCCTCCATCAATTCTATTAATTCCATGTGTTATCGTGATAATGAAGCCTGGAGATTATCGTTAGCTAATACAGATTTTTTTTTTCTAAAACATTCTAGTGTTTTTCCTGTCTCAGCATGTGTAACTAGGGGTGGAGGGCATCAAATTCACCCACGACACAATTCCTGGGAAGTCACTAGAGCTACTCCACAGATTCATTTATCCTCCTCATGATGTTCTCAAGATGCCAGCAAGTGGGATGATTGGCATGACAGATAGAAAATCAGGAAGATTTCAGATCTCACTTTCATTCTTGAAAGTGCTGCAGTCTGTGGAAGTAACTGTGTTTATGGCTGTCTTGACGGGGGAGAATGCTACGTGTCACATCTGTGTTAGTGATGAATCAGGGAAATGATCAGGACTTTGCACAGTGATGGAATTTCATGTTTATTTTGGTTTTCAAAACACAAACTGAAAGAGTATCAGCAGTCTGCTGATCCTGTAAAGCTACAAAGCAAGAGGAGAAAGGCCACAGATCAAACTGACTAGGGAGGGTTAATCAAGCAATGTTGAACCCAAACTGCAGTGTTAGAAGCCCCAAATGAAGAATCTTAGTTCCAGTAGATTTGGGCAACAGGATGTGCTCAAAAGCTCTGTCAAATCTCTCTGGATGCCTACTCTTGAGACCAAGATGCATATGTCAGGCCAGCAAGTTGCTCTGAGGAAATATGCATTACTGAAAACCTTCACTCACATTTACATGCAATATTTTCTCTCCACTCCTAGTGTCCCAAAAGTGATTTTAAAAAGCTAAGGGTTCTAACTCATGCAATATCTTATTATGTTTAAGACCCCACAAAATTCTTCTATCATTTGCAATTTGGAATGATATGGATACACTGACTGTCCATGCAACAAGAACTTCAGCAGAAATCCAGAAATTAAAAATGCACCCTGTAAGACAACCTGTGGCATCAACAATGAAGCTTTCACTCAAGACTGTCCTGACCACTGTAATGCCAGAACACAAATAAAATCTTACATTTTCTAAGATTATTAGCTCATTCAATAATGAAAGCAAAAAGGTTCAATTATGAAAAAGTTTAACCACTGTTTGGGTGTACAGAATTTGGCAGAAAATGCCAGTGGTATGAGGTTTTGTGCATTTTCCACTGTTTTCTACTTTACTCTCCATAAAGAATACAATGAAGAGAACCAGAAATTTATTTTCATGTTCCTTATTAGAAGGGTCATCTGACTTGACACCCGGAAGAGCAAGAGCAGAGACAATTGCAGTCAGGATGAAGATTGGTTGTATCTTAAAAGTAAAATGCAGAAAGCCACTTTCAAACTTATTTGATGGCAAGTACATAGAAGAAGTTAATGTCTAGGGCATAGACAAAATTTCCTATGCTGAGATCATTCAAGTTAAACAAATTCCTTGTCTCAGATGCAATTTATGGCTACATGAAGGGCTACATGAAGATAAGTTATTACCAAAGGGAAGATTTTCCTGATTCTGTACTAAGTGTGCTCACTGAGTTGCTCAACATCCTTCAGTGCATGACCAAATGAGTATCTGTTGCCTCCCAGTTATTTCTGTTCCACTGTGCATTAGTGGAAGAACAAGGTGCTTATCAACCACACAGTGACCTCTGAAGGCTGACAATTTCACCTTGGCATAGAACTCTCTATTCTTCATCAGGACTGAGGTTTATGAAGTTATTGCTTGAAATAGAAATTTGCTGTACATCTTCTAAGCATTAGATCTGTATATAGATATTTGGGAAGAGGCAGTTCATGGAATGGGTGGATGTGATCTTGTCCACAACTGGAGTCAAAGCAGAAAGGGGTTTTGGACTACTTTGTGTCTTGTCACTGACTCTGACTGTATTTCCCAAAGAAAAAGGGTCACAAAACTGAAAAGGTACCAAGAACAAGATGTTGGTGATTAAAATTAATAATATGACCATTCCCCTTTTTTGTTTTAATCACATCTGCTGAAGCTAATGAGTTTGGGGATGGTTCTATTAAATGTGACTTTGGAGTGGGCTGAATTTCCTGAAAATAATTTGGTGATTTTTTTTGTTACACCAAGATGTTCAGGAAAGCTTCCTCTGTGCTTACGTTTTTTACAGCGAAATCTGAATCACCTGAAATGTACATTTAACCATCTGTTAGAAATTTCTGACCCTTTTACTCCCTCTAACAAAAAAGTGGGCTTATGTCACATAATTACCTTTGTAATTAACAAACAAATTACCTTTACCTCTAATGAAATGGGTATGATTGTATAATGGCTTTTCTAGCTCTTCACACTACATTTAGATTCTATGATTTTGACTATGTTTCATCCTGGATCTTCTCTGTTGTCTCTGGGGCACTGAAATTGATATAATACTGGTGTGCTTACAGCCACAGCTTTATAACCAGTATTTATAGTGCACAGCCTGCTTCTAGAAGGTCAAAGAAAGGTAACTGTGAATAGTAAACCCCTAATGCCAGCAAGCCTAAGTACACTGTACCACAGTATGAATTTACATTACAAATTTTTAGAAGCTCACAAATCAAAAAGGGCTGAAAACCCACATGTTGTCTCCTAAGTGCCCAAGATGAAGAGGGCTTCAGAACAAATCTACAAAACCAGAAACAGGAAGAATTCCAGGAGAGCTGAGATGAGAGGAAAACAGTTTCAAAGTCTGATGATAAGTTACTACAAATCAAGGGGAAAAGCTCTCTACAGATGGTGTTAAATAAGTACAGAGGACTGACACAGGCTGCAAGATAGGCAGGGAGAGTGATAAAAAGGGACGCTTTAAAGCTCTGTTATTAAGGGAGGGTTAATAATTTTCTAGCTCTGTGGTTAGTATATAATCACAGCAGCCTCCCACATTAAGTAACAGCTTGTGGTTGTCAGGAAAGTGTGTGCACCACCGAAACACTGCAGGGTTAGGAGCCAAGTATCCCAAATGTGTTTGCATCATCTGTGGCCGAAGGAACTCTCCCAAGCCCAGCCTTTGGTGTCAGATGCCTGCGGGTCATCTTCCCTCGAGGCTGCTACTTCTGCACCCCAACCCCTCCACCCAGCCTTTGTCACTTCCCTGACTGCCATGTGTCCTGTGCCTGCAGCCAAGAACTTTCCTTCAGAGGAATTCCTTTTTTTTTTTTTCCTTAAAGGAATCATCAGGTTATAAAACTTAACCTCAGAGCACACAGAGAACTTTTAATGAGAAAATATCTGGCCACCTCACCACAACCAGCCTGCAGTACTATTATGGCTTATGTTCATTGCTATGGTTGCCTTTGGGGTATGTAATTTGGGGACACTGCATGTTAATTCCCTAGAAAACAAGGGAAGCCATTGCAGAGAAGGATGCAGTTGGGACTAGAAATCAAAACCTGAAAGGCAACAAACAGGGCCTCCACTGTCTCTTTTTTCAAGTGTAACCAATACTTCATGCAATGCAGCCACCACACATCTTGGGTGGCACATCTGGGACCGTGTAGTGCAGGGGAGAAGGACCCCACTTAACACACCATCCCTCAGTGTCCTCACTCACTACATCAGTTCAGCTCCTTGATGTCATCTTCACCTTTCCTAACTGGAGGAATATCAAGCCCTTTTTGGTTGGTATGAGCTGAAAGCTTCACAGGCATCCATGAGAAAGAGTAGAAACAAAATACAAATTGTTCTATTTTATACAAACTGTTCTGTATACCATTACCTGTAATTACATACATATAACTCAAGAACTAATTTCACCCACTTTCCCCTTTACACGATGCTTTCCCTGACTCTCCTGAGATGGTCACTGCAGGCTCAGGGGTAAGAACATGCCCTGTGGAACCAGGCTCTATGCCTTCTGGTGTCTGTCTGTCCATCCCAACATGTCCATCTTCTGCTAAGAAGCAGAGACATGACCTGCAGTTTCCTTTGTGACAGCAGACTTTGCCTCCTAAGCAGCCTCTCTCTAAATTTGAAGTTGACACTGCCTCTGATGCAGAATACTAGTTTTAGCATATTCCAATTTGAGCCTAAATTGCACTGAATAAAATCACTTTTTATAATAAAATTCAGTGTGATGATGTGGTTTGCAACAAAGGGCCACTGTTTGTATTCCCCAATGGATTCAGATCACATCAGCTTTCCAGGTATAAGAAGGCCAAGTCTGTATGCAGACTATAAAGGCTATACTATATATATATTTATTGTGCATATAGTAAGTATACAGAATTACACAAAACTAAAAGGAAGGCAGCTAGGACAATTACTGTCTTCACTAGACATATATTGCTATGAGAAAGCAGGAATACAACAAATAAAGTGTCTATTGTAATATATAATACAGTCATTGTATTTTTGGCCTGAGTAGCTGCACAAAGCCACGTCAGTTTTAATTGCTCTCACTTACTCAAACGCCCGCAGGAAAAGCGTCTTGTTCCTGTGAAGCTAAAGGTCTGTCTTTGAGATACAAAGTCTGCTATCTATGATTTACTTGGCTTCCTTCAATAAAAAGCTGTGGGTAATGATGGTGGTTTCCTTTAAATATTCATCCAAGATGTTAGAAAACTGTGTTTAAAAAAGCAAACAGATCATTAAATCTTCCCCAAAACAAACCTGATTTTTAAAGAGACTGAGAGCCGAAATTATCCCTGTGTTTTACACTCGCCTCCAGCATTTCAGTAAGCACTTGTGAGTTCAAGCCAGATCAAACCAAATCTCTAGAAGAAAATACTGGGACAACTATATTTTTTTTTCTAGGGACAAGACTATAAAGTGAAGTTGTATGTTGCCAGGAATTTGCCTTCAATGGAAATTATTCCATTATTTCATCAAAAAATCTTTTTTCTCTAAAAGTAACACTTTCCATGTTGTCATTCATAAAAAAAAAATCTTTTTTGTCTCATGTGTAGTCTGTGGCTTGTAACATGCAGGAGGTCAGACTAAATCCTTCTCTAATCCTTTTGAGCTTTAGTCCATGAACTTCTTTTTTTATTCTGTGTTTTCCTATACAGTATTTCTGTTTTAAGAGAAGAGCAATCCTTAGATAAGAAAGTAGTTTTAAAAATTTTCCAGCAAGCTAGGGGAAGAAGTCTCTGCTAATGCCTTAAAGGCAAATAGCAATGGATTTAGGAAGGAATTTGTTACATCTGTCTAAAGGCATCTGAAATTTAGGAACCTGGGCTAAACCAGTCTCCTAGGGACCTCGTATTGCCAGCAGAATGAACATAGCCGACGCCAGCAAGGAAATTACCTCATTCCAAACAAGGTCTCCCAGATAGGTGGGCTGAATAGTTTTCGGGAAGGACTGACTCTGAGAAAGCCAAAATTACTCAATTCAGCAATACCTGACTTTTGAGTAAGTAACATCAGAATAGACAAATGTGATTTCTGAGGGTGTGGGTATCTTCTCTTAATTGTATACGCCTGTCACTGAGCTATCTAAGGAACTGTTAGAAGAAATGAAAGAGGATTAATATGTTTTGGGGGGATTTTTATAAAGAAGTTGCTTAGAGAGTGCTGGCAATGCTGGTAATAAGTTTCAGGGTAGGCACAGCAAATAAATGTACAGATGATACAAGTAAGCCAAGCCATAGCACATGCACAGTATAAAGCTGTGATGTTGTTGTAAATTATGTCCAAACCCTAGATTAATCTAAGAATAAAGAAATAAAATAAGAATCTATGAATCAATTGTTACATTAAAAAAATCCTGTGACCCATGCTTTTCTTTCTTCTCCTACTTTTGCAGAGATGAGAATTATTTTTTGCTTCAGAAGACACTGAGCAGACTTTAACAGACTTGCAAAAACTCAGTAATACCTAATAATGTCTGGAAAGCTACAGCATCTACCTTTTTTAGACTTTAGCAAGTAGTGCTCTTTCTTTGGGCATTTCGTTGCTGTTCTGCTCAATAATCTGTTTAAGAATCAAATAGGCAGATTACCATTCTTGTGCACCTTATGTAGTCACTTAAATCAAATCAAAGGGAATTTGCACATAATTGGTTTTCACAGGCTTTGAAAAGCTCAGCTGATTTTTAAAATGGATATTTCTCATATGACTTTACACTGTTCTGAAAGAAAAGGAATGAAAACTTACATTCTTTCCATAGGGGAAAGAAAAAAAAAAAAAAAAAAAAGGTAAAACGGACTTTCTATCTGAATGACTGTTAAATACCAGATATCCTTTAATTCAGGGTAAAAGAAGCAAAAATTAAAAAAAAAAATTCTCAGATTTTGTTTTTGTGCAAAATCCAAGGCATGACCAATGCTCCATTCTCCACTTACATAAAACTGTTCAGTGGAAAGAGAAAGTATGTCTTTGGTAGCCTGGATGTCTACTAGTCCTATATATACTCTATCAACAGGAAAAGTACCTATTTTACAGGGACTTCCCCACAAGTGTGACTATTCCAATTCCTTCACATAGCTGATCTGTTTTCATACTGTTTGCAGTAGTCTGAATTACCATCAAGCCTCTGCAGATTTACCCAAACACATGCAATGAACTCAGATCTCCTATCACAAACATCCATGTGAAAAGTGGACTCTAAGCATGAAGTAATGCATCTCGTTTCATCTGCTGATACTAAACATGTAAACAGCTAAATTTACAATAAAGTTTACTCTGGCATGCACACGTACTCAGTTTTTGAAGCTCTGTGATGTATTTTAGAGTAAAAACAAAAAAGCAAACCTTGAAGAAAGGAGGTTTAAAGGGGAGAAGCTTATGGGCCCACAGACAGGGATTTTGCCAGCAGGATACTCCGTTGGGTGGGCTGAATAAAGGTAACAGGCATTCTTTTTCCTTTAGTAAGAGGTGCACTCTCGTAACTTGTGAGGAAAAATTCTGAATAGTTTTGAGCATTGCACTGCTGTGTTTGTTTCAGCTCTGGAATGTAGTTCGGATATTGTTCGAGAGTTTAAAAAAAAAAATAACAACAAACTTCAGAGCAAGTTCCTGCAAGCTCCATGAGCTCCTAGTGTACATATGAATGGGAAGGAACAATCTTCCTGCATGCCAGAGGAGAGGGGCAGCTTTTGATGGCAGGTCATTCAGCTATAGGGTGCCACAGGAATTAACTGTATCTTATGCAAGAGATAGCTTCCTCTGGTCTTAACTGAAAGCTCCCACCCAGGGGGTCTGGCAGGAATCTCAGTAGCATTTCTATTTTGTTCAGCAGTATTTGGTTGACCAGTTCAAATGCACCTGTTTTCATAGAAACTGTTCTCTTTGTTCAGTGTACATTCCAGCACTGTGTTAAAAACCACCAAACATGGTCAAAAGGTCACTGCTTGTGTCTCAACATAGCTTGTGTTCCACTCTACGAACAGATTCAGAACTGCCATTTCCCTCAAGTGTGCTGCAGAGCATCTGGATAATAGTAAGGAAGCTGCACATGCTCGCATGGGAATACTGGGGAGGAGCAGTTTTCCAATCAGCTTTGCCATTGTACCAGACGCAGAGTGCCTGGGATAACCAAACCTCAGCCCAGTCAGTAATTTATTATCACATTATCATTATTCCTCAGATGGCCTTTTTGGCTATCTGTTGACAAAGCCCCTGCTCTTCTCCAGAAATTTCTCCGCTGATGTAATTTCATGCTGAGGCTCTGACAGATTTGTTTCCCCACACGCCCCGTTTCTCATGTCTGGACAAACCTGCCTTTGGGTTGATTACAAACTGTTGGATATGCCCAGCCTCTATCATAGTGCTCCATGAGGCACTGGTGGACTCTGTGTGGCTTTAATTGCACAGTCAGCAGGAGGGGGAGCAAATCTTTCCTGTAGCAAATCAGGGTTTGGATGTGTTTTATCCCTCGCTTCCTCTTCCCATGTTCTGCAGCTATAAAGAATTCCATAAGGCAATAGTTTTCACACCCAGCTTGTTGTTCAATGAGACAACAGAGTCTGAAAAGGCTGGAGTGAAGTTAAAAGCAAAAGACCTAATAAAACAAATGACAGTGGCCAAACTGCTGGGCACAGAGACCCTGTACTTTCAGAGCTGCTTTGATAGCTCTGCCCTACCCAGAATTTCTCATGCACTATGAATGAGCCTGCTACTGCTCTAAAAGATCTGTAGATCTCAGCCTCCCTCAAATGCTTGCTAAAGTTTTGGCAACCTCTACTTTTCTCATACATTTCCTTGGCATCTGCCCAAGCTTTCCTGTGACATGTGGTTGGCGGTGTAGGGCAGAGACCCCCTCTTCCTCTTTGCCTGCATCTACCTCTGTCTTCATGTTTTTCCTAGACGATGGCACGTTCCTGCCTTCACAGCCTGCATCCACGTAATAAAAATAATAACAACAACAGGGATTTGATGAAGGGTGAAGAGGGGCTGTTAACAGAACAAGCAAACATAACAAGCTTAGATCCGCCTTGCTGCTTCAGTAAAACTTGCCCTTTGCCGGAATAACCATTCTGTATTTCATACTCCTCCTGCACTGCATTTGGTGTGAGATTTATATTCAAAAGAAAAAGGATCCAGCCAAAACCTATTTGTAATAAGCTACTGAGAACTTCAGAAATCCCATTAATCATTGGACCTTTGTTCCGCTTCTGCAGTGTCCTGATGACTTTTGCCTCACCTGTGGTATCCTCACTTGCTGTCACCCTTCCATGACAATGGGGAAGAGGACTGAAGTATCCAATAGTCCCATTTTGACAAACTGAAGGATAGAAAATCCCTTAAAATAAACCTAAATATCCAAATGAGCACAGTCTACCTCTGCACTGTAGCCAAGACCCGCTCTGCAAACACTAGACAGCCCCACCCGAGCTGGGAAAGAAGGGTTTGGGGCTTTTAATGAGTGTCATGGCCATTCCTTCACGGGCAAACCCAACGCTTTCCCTACTTTGCAGCGAGCTCTTTGTATGTCTGCATGGCACGGAGTCTTTTCCAGTGCATAATGGTATCGCTAAGTGGATGCCTGGTTGTTGTTCGTAAATTAAGCGTCTTTTGTTTTTCCACCGGGAATCTTGGAGTGTTGCACTGATTGTCTGTTATCTGTCAAGGCATCAGTCAGCAACCCAGCAACTCTCTGCTGGAGACTGCCCTGCTTTTACAATTAGCAATAAAAAGCTTTTGTCGCTGCACAATGATGCTTCTGAGATCTGGTGCAGGGTTTTAGGAGGGTTTTCTTTATCAACAATAAGATAAAAAGCATACATATTCTGTTTGCTTTAACAGTGAACTGGAAAAGAAATATTTAGCTCAAAGATGAAGAAACACTTCTACATGCTAGAGTAATTATACTGATGCATATGAATAAGGTTTCTCATTTCCTACATTTTCATGCATTGCCTCATCATCTCTAATAAATTTAATGTGAAATGTTTTGAAGTACACTTCTACAAGATACATGAATAGTTGAAATTGTAATTTATGCCACGTTTAAAAGAAACTTAACCAGAACAAGATCAGCTTCCCTTCACTATGTTATTTATATAAACAACTCTTTCAGAAAAAAAATCAAGCACTTTAATAGACAAGCTGGATACAATTAGGGTCACTTGATCCTTCTCCTAAGCAATATTAAAGCCCACAAATACTAATCATGAATCAATCAAGGGATAGCAATGTTAATCCTAATTATGTATAGCTTATTTGAGTACATTAAAAATGCAATTTAAGGCTACATCTGTCAGGACAGTTCTAGGTACACCACTAGTTCATGTGCAGCATTAAGCCTTCTCATTTCTATCAGCTGTGGTCACAGGATCTTGTATGTGTAAAAATATAGGTTATGCAGGCTGTAATTCTGCCTTCAAAGAGCCTCTTATTTGGTGAAGGCTTAAATTTATATTAGATGTCTGGGGCTGAGGAGGGATTTGACAGAGTAGTAGACTTCATTTTCTCGTCCTCTCAATGCGTTATATTCGTGCCATGAGAAAAGTGTGAGTACAGTGTGTGTGCTAGGGGCATAAATAATGGGAAAAGATATAAAGAGCAAGACTGAGGAGAAGTAACAGGAAAATTTCATGAGGATATTGATAGTATATTATACCTCGTAAAAAGGATAAATGGTAGGAAGGTGGGAAAGTGTAGAAGAGGAAAGACATCGTTTAATTTAGAAAATGCTACAAGGCAGAACTTGTGAAAATAAAAAAACTGTCACTTTTTTTTTTTTTTTTTTACTTTTGTAATCACCCACAAAAGGAATAGCTACCAAAAATGTACATAAAACAATCCTTGAAAAAAACTGATGCAGGTTTACACATAATCTAGGAGACTGGTGTACTAATATAAGCTCTACTGACTGAGACCATTAAAAAAATCATGGAAGTACTGCACAGAAATATAGTTTATTGAGGAATTTTAAAAATGTTATACATACCACCTGCAAAGTTCTTCAAGACATGTGTCCCTTTTAATATGTTTCAAATTCTATCAAAAATCTGTTGTATTCTGTGTAATAATAATAGAAACTCAAGTGAGCAAAATAAGTATTAGAATTCACTGCAGTTATTCAAATATAAAACTCTGTCGGGATTATAATGAGCTTCCAACAAATGCAGCAGCTGCAGTTTTTAAATCAGCTTGACATGAAGAAAAGCTTTTATTAAACATGGAAAGTCTCCTCTAGACAATATATTGCCCTTTCTGGGCTAGAGCCATCACTCATTTTTAGCTTAGAGCAGTTATATGTACATACATACACAGACATGTGTATGAGGTCTGCATTTTAACACTTACTATTTATTGACCCTCCCCCCAAATCTGTATGAGACTATTCATAGTTTTCAATGTGTTTGTATATGTAAGGCAAGTTAATAGACACAAACTAAATTTTGTTTATTTACGCAAAGTTTCTTCTCCCCATGTAGTGGACGTGGGCCAGGAAGCATTTGATGGAATTATGAAGAAAAATAGAATGTATGAAGAAAAATAGAATGTTTAGAGCATTCAGACTGCACATAACAAAATCTTTGTTTCAATGAAGCTGCATATGAATTTGGTTTAATTTATTACATTTTGCCTCTACTATTTGAATATGTAAGTAATGTAAATAAGATTTTTCCTACATAGCCTCTAGTAACGTTCAGTCATACATTGTATGTGATATTAATAGCCAGATTTTCTATAAAATGTACTCCCTAAAGAATATCCTTTGTAATTACATTTCAATAAAACTTACCCAAGCCAAGAATTCTATCATTAAATTAATTTCCAGCTGGAAAAGAAAACATTTGATCTGCCTCAGGAAAAGACATGCAAAAAAAACCCCAACTAAGTATCAGTATGCCAGTTTCAGGGAGCAGAGGACTCAGCCTCTGAGATTAAGGCTTAAGGGGAGCAGCAAATCCTCAGCTCTCATATGCAATCCATACCTGTGACCACCTTCACCAGTACTTGCCTATCCTTACCTGTTTGTTTTCATTTGCCCAAGATGCACATTCCCCCTCCCTGACCCATCAGTGACATGCATTTCTACACGGGAAACCATTTTTGTGTGTTGCAAGTGCACCTTAAGCACCTTAGGGTTACACCACTACTGCCAGCTAAGTGTGGCTGGGAAGCTGCTCTGCAAATTGGCCTCTTTTACTCCCCCCACTGAAGATCTCAAAGACCTCACTCAGCAGGGTGGCTCAACTGGGTTTCAACCCTCCCTTTCATGACTATATGATACAACAGTGCAATCCCCCTTTTTGCTCACATGGCGTGGAAAGGCCACATCCACTTGAATTTCCATGTGCTTTGACAGTAAATACACCAAGGTCTACTCTTCCTACAATCCATGCAGATCCTCTGAGCAGAAGCTGCAAAATCAAAGAGGCTCTCAACAATTTTTAGACTTGCTTTCCATGTCTCAGTGCAAAAGTTAGATGAGTGTTTCAGGCCCTTTAGGATGCCTGCAAGTAGAGGTAGATTATATTGATAACAAGTGCTGATGAAGCAGAGATGCAGCGGCCAGAAATGCTCTTTACCTTGTATTGAGCAGCTTTAAGGTAATTTAATGATGATGTGGAGGTGTAACTGTGCCAGGGCTGACTTTGCAGCTGTGATTGCCCATGCATTTTTTACAAAGAACTACCTGAGGCTTCTAGTAAATTATTAACTCATAAACGAAAAGCAGTTTTTGAAGTAAGAAGGGATGATGTTGTCACACCTTTTGAGGGGAAGCCATTAGGCAGTTGAAAGGAAATAGGTAAGGACGAGAAAAGCAGATTTTTAATTTTGACTTAGCCTGTTAAGAGATCACTGTGGCTGTTAAACTCCACAGGACTCCTAAATTTAGAATCAACAACTTCAATTGATTCATAGGGTATTAAATTCACAGTCCTCTCTTTTTTATTTTTCATTTTTTCTTTCTTTTCAATCTAGTGTAGCCAGACACCTGTGCTAGGTTGTCCTGAGGGTCACAGGATTGTCTGTCTTTCAGAAATACCTCTTCCAGATCAATCAGATGTTTTTCTTCTGTAAACAAATAACCTCACTTATTTTCTATTTCCTGGTTGTAGTTCTCCTTCTGAAAGTCTACTGTCTAAGGTTACCCTGAAGCCAGAGTTTTGGAGAAAGCCACACAAGCTTGCTCTGATTTGCCAGTGAAATACTGACTGTGAAGAAGTGGTGTCTGAGAAATATGTAGAATAGGTGAAGTGCTGCTGCTGGGTCTCAGCTTTTCCCTGCAACCTGCAACCTACCCATGGCATGGACTGCCTTTTCTTCAATCAAGTCCTGAAATAAATCAAGCTGTGAGGTTTGCTTGATCAAATATGCCTCATGGTGTTTCTGTGTTGCCTCTCCTCCTAATTCCTCCTGTCCAGCCACTTTCTGCTCCAGAGGGTACTCAGCCCCAGGCCAAGGACCAGTCATTGTTTGTTTCAGTTAATTTAATTTAATTCACTGCACCAATCTGTTCTTGACCAAGGTCATTCCCAGGTGCTCGGATCTTCTGGAGTGTTTCTCCTCCCTTCCCTGAGCTGAAAGTACTTCTCTGTCATTGGTGTCCCGAAGAAATTTAGCTAAAGTAAGTGCATTGCAACAGAAATTCCATTTTGATAAGCTGACATTTTCCAGTGGAATTAAAAAGTGTCATTGTCACTTATAGTGAGAAGAGAACCTGTTAAATGCAAGTATAGGGGAAATTACTGTAGCAGTGCACGAGATAATTTCATTTCTCTGCTCTTCCTTAGCATTTGTACCATCCCTTGACCCTGACTGCAGAATTGAGGTGGTGCTGAGACATAGAAACTCTTTATCTGGTTTGAACAGAGCTTTCTTGCTTTAGGCAGTAATTATATCTGGACAGATGATTCTTTTGGCTGCACTTAAATTGAGTAGACTCAGTTGCTTTTCAGATGGTTTGGTCACTCGGAGGAAGTGTGCAATATATTTCTCAACAGCACTGTGCTTCCCTTGCATCCTGTCTCATTAATGGAGTGGTCTGTGGGTTTTTGAAAGGCTTCTACCCTCAGGAACACACACTTCTTTATTCTGGGGAATTTATGTGTATAATATTTACTTTTTTTTCCTGTTTTATTTTTTCTTTCTGCTACTAATATTTAGTGAGGAGAAATGGAAGTTGCATCCTTCTACCCTTAATTTAAACAACTGTGTTATTAGTCCTCTACATCTCAAATCAACCTACCAAACCAGTGTGAGACTGAATATATAAACTGGATAACTTATCTTTCCTACAACACTGCAGCTTTTAAAGGGAGAATGTTCTGTCTTAGATTTTTTTCTCTCTGCACAGGGAAGATGCAGAGGAGCAAAGACTGAACAGTGTAAGGCCTTATGATAACAAAAATGCATGTTTATAATTTGAAGTTATTTACAGAGTGATGTCACAGGAGCACAGGAGTGGGGCAATATTCACTGGATTCAAAGTCCAGTTCCTGGCTATTGCAGCTATATCACCATATCCCCTAGTGCTGAGCAATGTTTCTCCTGCTTCTTCCATACAAAGCTGTTCCCCCTGGGTACCTCCTTATCACTACTTACCCGGTTTGTGCATACATGTCCTTGTGTCAATATTGCCCTTTTGTTTAAAGGCTTAGAGGGATTATATCTAGGATTTGGTCAGTCTCTCAGGTTTCTTTGAAAAAAAAAAAAAAGATGACTGTCAAAGTCATATTAAAAATAGCCTGGATCAAATGCATGATTATCTTTTAAAGCACACACGGAAGGAGACTTTCCTGAATCAATGATAAACTTTTATATGGCTGCAAAAGTGTTTTTAAGATCCCATTTGTGGTCAGGTCAGATTATTATACCCTACATACTAAGTTAATATTTTATATAAACCTGTGCAAGGTCAGTATTTCTGCTGTTAGAAGATGCATGCCCTTTTGTTTTCTCTCTTTCTCCATTTTTTTCTCTTCCTGTCTTTCAAGGCAAGTCAATAACAAGGAAAGGAGGAAGGGCTTTAAGACATTTTCCTAATGTGCCCCATGCTGCTATATAGTGGAAAGTTTGCAGGAGAGGCTCAGGTTTCCTGACACCACCAAATGGATGCCTTGTGTTGTTGGGGCTGTGTGAGGCATCCACGATTTGCTCGTGCATGGTCCCTTGTCACCGGTGTCTGCACTTACATCAGTGACACAAGCAGGGCCAGGGCACTGGCTCAGACACTGGTATGTGCATATCAGGCTTCCCAGCTAGGCTTGGTCTCATGCTGGTCAGCCTCTCCCAGAAAAGGGATTTTGGGAAGGCAGAATGGGCCAGAGTCTGTTCCAAATAGAAAATTTAGATCTGAAAATCCTTTTAAGGGTAGAAGAGTTTAGCCATATGGCTGCAAGCCATGTGCCCTTTTTCTGGTCTGTTTAATTCACCTTTGAACTGTAGGTACTACATTCAACTAAGTCAACATTTGTTCCATCAGAAAAGTAATTCTTTTCTCATTTATGGCCAAAATTTTGAAAACCATCTGATTCTACAGCTGCGCCTGTGAATGCCAGAATTGTCTTTAGTGCTTGAACACATGACTTTTGCAGCAATCTGAGTTTTGGAAAGCATGAAACTGCCCTGAAAGGGTAATTTGTGGTTACCACTGTCTAATTGCAGGCACAGATGTGAAACACCAATTTGCAAAGCTCTTCTCAGGGGTCACTCTGGAGTGTGCTGCCTTCTTTTGCTACATAAACCTGCAGAAAAAACAAAGCAGGCCATGTTACAGTGCTGAGGGTGCAGCAGTGAGTAGATAGGTCAGAGGCAAATTTAAAACAACGATGATTCATTAACATCCTAAATCAAAAATATTCTTCACATCACTGCAAACAGCATAAAATCACTTTTCATTCTTCTCTTTCTACATAACACTCCTGCTCTTTTAAATTATATATACACTCAGAGAACCTCATCTGAAATATGACTACAATTTGTTGGCTCTGTTCTTCTGTTCCACTTTATTTAGAACCACTCAAAACTTATAAAATTGTGGCTGAAATCCTCAGTTGGATGTTCATCACGTAGCATAATTCATGTACATGAATTTTTAGTACACAGTCATAGTGGTATAGATTTTAGCTGCTTTATGTTCTCATCTTCTCCCATTGATCCCTTCACACTGCTGAGTTTTGCTGTTAGTTGCACACAATGATAGCTTGTGCTTGTTCTAGTGAAATCAGTCATTCTAACATTTTAACAGTTTTTCCTAAGCTGCAACAAGATAGATCTTTATTTGAGAGATGAATCTTTTTGATACCTTTCAGCAGCAAAGTTCTTTAGTACTTCACATTTAGAGAGTAGTCTAAAGGTAAGCTAGAAGCTCATGAGCTCATATTGTAATCTACCCATCAGAAATTTTATTGCTGGTCTGCTGCAAATCAGAACTGCATCTGAAAGCCTTGCAAAGGTTTCTGTGGAACATCTCAGGTTTGGGGGAGGCATTATCCTTCCTGTTTTAGACAGAAAATGCCCTGGGTGTTTGGATGGCAGAAGTTTCACTGTGTCCACTCTACAAAACAGAACAATGCTGTGGAGTTGCATTCATTTAGCTCCAGGCCCAGGTTTAATAATCTGTAATTCAGCTGGGATGCGACCCTCAGCAGCATCCTAACAGGACCTCTACAGCTTCAGGGTTATGGGGACTTCCATCTCCCGGAAAAGATTCCTTATAAATACCACTCCTGTGTTCCTTTAAGATCAGGGTTGTTGTTATGGACTGAGGGTCTAACAAGACATGGAGAAGGACGCAAAGGTGAGCTCAGGGTGTGGCAGCTCTTCCACTTGTGCATAACTAGGGATAAGGTTGGCTGCAGACAGCAAGAATATCAAAGCAGAGATTGGTATATTCAGTAATCCACAAGCTGACCTCCTATTTGTCATCAAAGTGAAAAGCATGTGAGTATCATGGGAGAAGAGCTTTGAGTTAAAATTACAAGAGAACAGTGTTGGCTGAGGGAAAAAAAAAGCAGCCAGAAATGAAGTTGTTTTGTTGCTCAGCTCAGAAACTGCTCAGCTTGCTGGCAACAGAGACCAGCTCAGAGGCTGGCAAACTCCTGAAGATCCTGCTCTTCACTGTTTCATCACCTCAGATCCCTGTCCTATCTGCCTGAGTGAAGGCTTGAGCCAGTGCCCTGCAGAACACAGAGCAAAGCACAGCCTCACAGAGGGCTGGTGCAGAAATCCAGGCTCCCTGTGCTTCATCCTTTGCCAGTAAGATGCCAAGGACCCCAAGCACACAATGACTATCTAAAAGTCAGTCAGTGAAACGCTAAAAGTCAGTCAGTGAAACGAGTGTGGTTTGTTTAAATTCAGCTTTCAGGCAGACATATATTAATGTAGATGTTACACTCAAGACTGTTCACTGTTGAATTTCCTTACCGAGAAATTCTCACTGTGAATCGCCTGCAGCATTACTCACTTAATTTCTACCAGCTCAGCCACACTGCAGGATTCAGAGTCAAAATCGCTGCTGTAGAAATGGCCATCACTGACTGCTGGGAAAGCTTCTACATATGCAATCCATTCACAGACTACCGGTGAGAAAATCAGAGTAAAACTCATAATTTCTGGTGAGGATAATGTGCTTTACAGCAATTTAAAGGAGCCCCAATTAATGCTGCTGCTGGGGATGGCAGCAAGATCATTGACTCTGCATTGTTTAGCATGGAATGGGCTTGGGACCCTATGCATGTTCTACCCTTAATTAAAAAAAAAATGTGAGAAGTGATGAGTATTCCTGCTAATCCCATTCTGCAAAGAGGTTTATGGGCTGTAGTCAATGGTGCAGATAACAGCAGGGACTGGAATTTCAAAGGGCAATGAAAGGTGGGAAGGCACCTCCTAGACATCTCTTCTCAGCCCAGGAATCAGCCTTTGGGCTATGGCTGATACACAATTTGGAGAAGTAGCAGTCTTCTTCATGTTGATTCTCTGATGATCAGAATAGCCAAAATATGTTTCAGTTTTAAGGGACATGAAAAAGCTGAGACAAAGGAAAGCTGTTGCAGGATCAGTTTTAAAAGTGAAGAAATTTTATGACCACTAAAATGAAAGTCTCAGATTATAAACAAAATTGCTATTTGTTTGGGGTTTTTTTCATGAGATATATTCCTCCAGCAAGAGTATCTGAACCAGTCCATTCAAAATCTCATTCATGAAAAAATAGAGGGGTGCTGGGTGGCACCACTACTATGTGGTACTAATAGTAACCGTAAACAGTCCTAGGAAAAAGACAGTAAACATTTGAAAGATCTCCATTTCAGAAAGAACTCAAATATTTCAATAGGAGGCATGTCTCCCTCCTATTTTCACTCAAGTAGTGTTTACTTCAGCTAATGGAAATAGTCTAGCTATGCAGCCTTTTCGCATGCAGGGTGGTGAGTGTGCAAAGCAACTGGGTGTGCCTCATGCCTTTTCCATGAAGTGTGTCTTTTGTTTATATTGTATTGCCAAATTAGTCAGAGAAATGGTGTGTATGTGTCTGACACTGATTGGGACAGCCTCCTCCCAGCCCGGTCCTCTGCGATTAAAAGAATTCTCTTAAAGGTCAGAGTACGACAACAGGGAGGTCTGGAGGCTCAGGGACAGCCCAGAGATGGATGCTCTCTTCACTCAACACTAACTGAACCACACTGATTTGAGAATCCATGTATAAATATGATAATGTCACTGCTAGACAGTGGAGTGCAGGGAGTTGCCTCACCTCTCCGGAGACTGGGAGAGTTGTTTTCACTGATGGTTCATGATGAGGTTTTGGGTGGGAGTGGAGAAGAAGGAATTTCTTATCTGCACCTAAAGAGATAACTTAGATGAAGAAACAGCTTTACACGTCTTCAGTGAGTTATTTCCAAGTTAGTTTATAATTTATTTCTACAACGTCTTCATCGAACAGATAGAGTGGCAGTCTCAATATTTGAAAGTATAATGGAACCTCCATTCAGATTGAAACAGTAGTATTTTCTATTAAGAGGTTTGAATAATAACTTATTCTTTTTACTGCTCTGTATGGCTTCAGGATGCTCTTCCTGCTGGGTAGCCCTTCATGAGGTCCCTGTGTGAACCCTCTGGAGGACTATGCAGAGGAGGATGCTCTGGCCTCACCCAAGCTCCTGACTTGGAGCCTAATTTAGAGGTCTTGGGCATATGAAATTTTCCCAGATCTCTGAGCAAAAAAACCCAGGCAAGCAGTCTGCAAGGAGTTAGAACACACTCCAGTCATACCAAGATAGAGATAAAAGACAGACTCACAGACTAGATGTAGTCAGAGACAAGTTTATGCATATCTCCATATCATCTGCACTGAAAATGAGAGAGTGGAGCCTCATTATCAGCAAGCAGGAGAGAATTTTCCCCACCTAGTTCCAGGACTTCAGTTAATATGAGATAAAATGTTGGATCCTTTAAGGGAAAAAAACTTTGAAAGGATAGTTTAATCAGCAAAGGTAATTAGTAAACACAGGCATGTGTGCATTCAGCTTTGTGAGGAAATGTTCACTATAGAAAGGCTATGCAGCTCTCTGGCTGTATTTTCAAATACATTTGCTAGCTTGTATGGCTGGATGCACCAGAGATGAGACCTTGCCTATGAAAGAAACGGACAAATAAGTTTATAAATATATTCAATCAAGTCCTAGCAAGCCCTTGCATTAGGTCACGCTTGTACATTGATTCTTGCTTTTAAGGTCAGCTAAACCCCTGCTTCCTATTAGGTTGGCTGTATCACTGCTAGGCCTCTACTACAGTCATACCTAGGGCACAGCTGAGAGACGATCCTTTATTTTGGAGATGGAGAAGAAATGAGGCATCAGAGCATGTCTAGAAAGAGTCTGATAAATATGGGTTCGATTTTTAGTTCTAAATCCTATGATAATACATTACTCATTGAATTATCTCCTATTTATTCCTTGATTAAATAAATGGGCATCCAAATGCGTTTTTTGCTGAAGACTGAAATTATTTCAAGTTACTCTGTCACAGTGTCAGCAAATTCTTCTAGTGTCTTGTATAAGACTGTCCTTCATGTACAAATGTGATTTTTAACGTTAAGAGTCTCTTGTTAATCAAGATCTGACAAATGGGAATACTTGAGAATGAGAGAGAACAGAAATGAGCATATGTTTCTAACAGAAAAACACCCTTGGTCACAGGTATGAAAGAGCAGGTCCACAGAAGATGTCCCTCTGATGCCTTAAATCAGTACTCTGTTGGATCCGGCTTTGGACATTTGGTGATCAGTCAACTCCTGAATGTCCCTAAACTCCCAGTACTTTCTCCATCAGCTTGGACAGGTTGGATTCTGACACTGACAAGATGTGCAGAGACCAGACAAATGTCTAAGTTCTAGAGGGATGCTCAGACTCTGCTTTTCCCCAGCAGTTACTTGAAGGACACCCTCTACTTCATCTTCTCAGATCGTCCCTGAATGCAACTGCTGTCACTGTTTTCCCTCCTAATTTAAGGCACTCTCCTGCAACCCAGGAGACCCCATTTTACCTTGCTCAGAAAGGGGCCAGAATGCAGACCTGATGGGAGACGTAGCATTTAGGGCACAGGAAAGAGACGTGAGCTCTTCCTCTGAAGTAAAGTCCAGCCTTCAAGAACAGGAAACATTAATCAGATCAGAAAACTTTATAGCTCAGTGGTTAAAGTATTTGACAGAGATGCAACATGACAAGCCCAGTACTTCCCCTCAATCCTGAGTTACACAAACTGGAAAGAGGACAGAGGACAAAAGGACAGAGTATGCAGCATGCTGAAGTGAGGGTATTTCCTGACAACATGTGAAATCTGGAATCAAGGTCCTAATTCAAAATCTGTGGAACCAGGAATTCCTGCACATCTCGGGTCTTTGTGAAGTAGAGCCCTTTCTCTGTAAGAGAGCAGTCTCTTTCCCCTTTGAGTCCTTTATTGGAGCTGTGGGTTGAAGAATCACTGGTGAAAACAGGTGCTTTGCACTTACAGTGTGTGCCCATACCTGGGCACCCACTACCTTCCTGACAAATATTCCTGCCTGGCTTTGCAGGTTCTTGCCCTGCTCGCTGGGTCTCAGTGTAAGACTTCCTGCTCTGGTGCAGAAATCTCTGACAGACCATGGAGCACAAAGTAGTCAAGCTGCAGCACTCACCAGAGAACAAAACCCAGCAAAATTCTCTCTGTTTAGACAAGATACCTATTCAGTCTGCATAAAGCAGACCTGCTCAGCAGATAGGCTGGAGCAGGCTTAGGCAAGGGTATGTGTTGCACTGTCATGTGCCCTGCAGCCAGTCCATCTCCACCTGCACAGCTTATGGGGAGGTGCAGGGCTAGGATTTCCCCACCTGAGAGGCAGGAGGCATCACAGTGGCACACCAGGCTGAGTGACCTGGCTGCAAATGCAGCTCTCTCCAGGTGCAGCTGATTTACCAGCCTTCTTCTCCATGTGCCTATCTGTGCATGGCAGCACGAGGTTTTGTTGCCTTCATGGCTCTCACTCCTCTGCCTACAGGGACTGGGGATGCTCCTGCTGCCTCCGCGTGGCTCTGGACTGTGGGCGTTGCCTGTCACATGCTGCAGCCCCACCAGGATGTTTTAATTTGCTGGGGATGGGAGGAGCAGGCTGGCATCTAACTTGACAGACAGAAGTGTTAGGCAGAAGAGCTTTTGAAAACTAAGCTCTTTACAAGAACTAATCTTCCCAGCTTCTTGGCAAACAAGAATGCAAAGAAAGGTTGGAACAATTGTTGCCTAGATTCGGACAACAGCTCCTCCTGGTCCTGCGAGCAAGAGTCAGGCTCTCTGTGCCAGGGCGTGAGCAGCTGTGCCATGTCTGGCCTTGCACAAGTTGTGCCACTGCCTGGCTGACAATTGCACAAGGGCTTGGAAGTGACTTTGAGCCTGAAACACAAATTATAAATAAAATTACTTAGAGAGACGTCGATCAACTTTTATGTACTGACACTTTGGAGACAAACTTTGAGGGTTTGCCTGCCTTCACCAGTGATTACAGCCTGGAGTCAATCACTTTTGTCAGCCTTTTTTGTCAGAGGAGATAACAGCCATAGGCCGTATTTTTAAAATATCTTGTCTCAGTGATGACATTGCCTTGGGTCATCTTTTCCCTGCCCCATGCTCCCCTTCTGCCCATTGGACACAAAAGCTGTAGTTCAGTTCAAAGATTAGCTCAAAAACTTAGTTTTAGTGAATCAGTGGTTGGTGATTATTTTTTGTAGTCCATTTTTTAAAATACAAAGTTCTGTGATGATGTGTGTGAACCTTCCCTTCCAGCTTTAACCTCAATCACCCATGTGGGGTGCTCAGGTGGGCATCTGGCGTGTTTCTGTCCTTCTGACCCAGGTTAGCTTTCTTCAAGCCAGTTCTTAAGTTAGTCCTCAGAGACAAATGTGGGGAATAAAAGAAGAAAAGAAAAAAAGCCTCTCAAGATTTAATCATCCCCAAGGGTGAAGCAGTGTGCAATTGGTAAGAAAGGTCACTGAGGGTCAAGAGGATTTGGGGAGGAAAGTGCCTTTCATGAGGAATTGCAAATGTTTACTTTAAACAAGTATTTAAAAAGTCAAGATCCTGAAAGAAGCCATATGTTTCGATTTTGAGACCAATTAGTCTGCCTCATCTGCAGTTTATTCTGTGGACTTTTGGCCTTTCAGTTCTTCTGAAGGCAAGGAGCCTAATGTGCGAGCACAACTGACAGGCAAGGGAAAGTTGGGGCAGCTGCCTGAAATGGTTTTGAGAGATGCACTTGAGAATGCTTTTCAGAAAGGATACAAAGATTGACTGGGCACAGGAAAAGAGGAATTTGACTGTGCCTCTTTGGAGGAGGAGAGCTCTGGCAGTCTCACACACCTCAGCACTGATCTGTTTGTGTTTTGTAATGCACTTTGATAATGAGAGTCTTTCAGAATTCATTAGGGCTTTGTTTGCATATGTTTACATATATAATCATTCTCTTTTCTCTATTTCTGCCTTTCCACAAGGATTATTTGACTTTTTTTAACTTCAGGAAGTTGTTTTTTGACAAGCAGAATATCAAGAGAAAATGAAAATGTCATGAATAACAGATGTCACTCCATGAAGACCACTAGCAGTATTATATTTGATTTGCAGCCCCTGTCAGAACATGTAGCCTCTAAAAACAACTAGAGACAAGATAAAGCCAACCTGAAACAATTGCCCTCTTCATACACAGATGTTTCTGTTGCTCTCTTCACCTGGATCATTGTTCACGTGCACCACAGTCAACACTGAATGCCCTGGGAGCAGGAACCGGGGCCAAATGCTGTTCTTAAACAGTCCAACAATATGGATACATGGTATGCATCAGATGATTTGTACAGCAGGAGTGGAAAATTCCACAGCACCAAGCACTTAAGCACACTGCACCATCACCATTTCTTCAGCAATAGTATTCTAGGACTGAGTGGCAGTCTTGGCTGTAAGTCTCTTCAGTCCAGCTATCCAAATTCAGCCTCAGCCATTTTAATTCATCAGAACCCTTTTCATGAATTCAGATATAACCCAAGGTTGAGAGCAGAAGTAAAGTTTTAGTCTCACTCAAATCCACAATAAAACAGGGTAGAGCATGACCTGGGTTTCACCCAAAATCCCACTTCCCTGACTGCCAGGCTTGTATCACATATTAGGTTGTACTTTACCATTCAGAATAACCATCAGAGCAAGAACAAAACTCATAACAGATTTCGAAATGTCAGTATTTAAAAGGTTTAGAGGAAACAAATAGAAATCACTCATTTAGAGGAGAAAACGTGAAATCTCAGGCTTTCCTCTAGTTTGGAATTGAATATCTGCAACCTGACCAAAATTCATACTAAAAAATTGGAATGTGCTTTAAAGGCAAATAAAGGATGGTGATTTGTCTGAAATATTTAAATTCTCATGAAGCAGGAATCATGTAAACTGGTTGTTTCTTCTAAATAAATAAAAATGAAAAAAAAAATCCTTGAATTTTTAGTGCCCAGCACATATATGAGACCTACCAGCTTCTCCATTGAGAATTATTCTAATATATTTTCATTTGAGGAATTCTGAACTCACCAAAGCTTTAAATGCCATATGTCTATAAATTACTACATGAAAGAACTCTTCCTGTAAAACTGGTATTTATTACCTGTGTAGAGACAGTAAAATGAAACTGAATTAAAGGAACAGTTCAGAATAACATTAAAAAATATAGAATTTCGCGCTACAGTTCAACTTTTACAGAGTCTGGCAGTAATGATGACTGAAATGAAATGGAACAAAGTAAGTATTTATTATAATTCCAGAGAAGTGAATGGAATAGTGTGGCATTGCCTAGACATAGGTATTTTGTTAAAAAAGGGACAGATAGTCTGGAAAGGCAAGGAATCCCCCAAGATCTTCTGACAGTGACGTACACTTTTAATTGCAGTATATATTTCATCCTAAATTCTCCATCTTATACCTATGAAAGCAGTGGCTTATCTGAAACAGGAAAAAGGCCACCATCTCTTCTAGCAAAAATAACTTGCTCTGAATTTTTTTTAAATGGATGCTGACTTAGGGCATTAATTTATTAAGGTAAAATTGGGTGAATGATTTCTGTCTTAACTGAAAAATAAAACAATTTATTGCAGAAAGATAATAGCTTGGTTTGTAACTCACCTAATAAATTAAGCATGAGAGATTATTTTTCTCACCAAGTCACTTTAAAATATATTCTTGCCCAGTTCATGAAACTGTATCATAAATCCAGCAACTGTGACTTCCACTTCAAGGAAATGGTGTTGTATAAGCAATAAATATGACAGTGCTGAATAGTGCATGACAGATTCCAAAAGCAAAATACCTTAAAGGTTCATCCATTTGCCCTGGTCTCTGAGGAGACCTGATGAAGTTCCTGAATGGGACACTGTATTTTGGACAATTTTTGTTCAACCAGATGCTTCCTAACTTGGTTTGAAGCATTTAGAAGATGTTTCCAAATGCCTGGACTTAGTTCCACAGTATTTCTGGGCATCATGGATTCAGTCCTGCAAATTGTACAGAGCAGATTTCAGTAGTCCTTCCACAGTCAGAAGCAGTTTTCCCATGCTAAGGTCCTGCTCTGTAATGCTTCAAAGGCACCAACAACCCTCACACAAGGGTGTTAAAGTAGGCAATTAGAACTGTGAGATCTTATGCTACAAAAATAAAACAAAACTGCAGGAGAACAAAAATGGAAAGCATTGGCTAACTTAAAAAAAAAAGTCTATTATTTAATATAAAAGAATATGAATTGCCATGACTACAAATTCCTTGGGGCTTGGAGACTAAGGCTGCAAACTGAAATGGTTTCTTCCCTTATCCTGAGCCTTTCTGTTCACGGCAGGAGGATACACGAGAGATCAGCCAAGTCTTTCTTTGCTGTAACCATCTGCAGTAGAAAAGCAGTCCAGATCAGCAAGATCTTTCTGGTCACTGTGACAGCACATGCTGGAGAATCCTGGGTGCCATAGCCCAGCGAGTACTTTTGTTGCTCATTTGCCCTGAAGTACTTGTGCACCTGATTTGGACTGAAATTAATAGTGCTGTCAACTCATAGAGTACTCTTCTGACTGAAAAGCTCAAAGTGCTTTACAGGGACAGCAGTGCTATCACATTTTACATGATGACTCATGTAAGGTATGAGGTGCTGAAATGACCTGCTCCCATCACTGGCAGGAAGGAGATCAGCCCTTCTCCTGAGCTGTAAGCCCTTTGCTTTTCTGGCAGACCCGCTATCCAAGCTGTACTTCTCACAGCACTGCAGTGCTCAGGTTCTATGTATGAAGCAGGAAAGACCATAAAATGAATGAAAGCTAATATGACTACTCCACTAATGTGTGTTGAAATTGCTGATGGATTACAGACACTCTCTGTAAGGTCTGGAAGAAGAGAGAAGCTTTCAGCACTCACTCCTCTTGTCTTGGCATATGTGTGATGTGCAGTGGGTTGGATTCATTGCATGCTGCTTTTCTTTGAATTCTAGTAGCATCTGTGTCCACAACCTTAAGAAGTTATACACAGATCATCTTTGGAGAACATAAATGTCTTGCCCTTGGTTTTGAATCTGTCCCAATGCTTAGATATATAATTATGGTGATTCCCTCTTTTATACTTCCCTTACTTTCCTACTTGCCACTACAACCTTCATCTGCCTCTTCTCTTGCATAGCTCTGAGCAAATCCAGCAGTGGCTTACACCAGCCTCTTTTCCTCTGGTGAGTGTGAGAAGGTGCAGGGGCTACTCTTGCTTCTCCACCCCTCGGTGCATGGACTTGCCCATCATGGTCATATTACTCTGACAGCCTCTATTTTCTTCCCCAGTCACTTCTGTATGATGGACCTATTTTCCTTGCTTTTTCAGGCTGAAGAAAGATCAGCTGCTCTAGTGGTAAATCTGTTTCACTGCTTCTTCTTACGATCCTGCCTCAGACACTGAGACATGCCAGGCACTTCATTTTTTTCCCCTGCTCTTCCGTCAGCCACATCTTCCCCACCCCGGTGTTATTTATACAATAAACTTGCAGCCAAGGGTTTCCTTGGCAACACACATGCCTTCCTGCTATCTGTTTTACAACAGGCTTGAATTGTCCCGCAATAGCCTGGAGGCAGCAATTTAACACAGCTGGTGGCACAATACTTCTATTCTGAGTCAACCCTTCCTCACCAGCGGTAACTCCTGTGCTGGTAACTGAGCTTTCATTCATCCGCAGGGGCAAGTAAAGGAACATATTACTTGCTGAAAAGGGAAGTAAAGTGAAAGCACGATGGGAGCAACTGGGACAAAGCATCCCAGGAGCTGCACTTATTTTATACTGCAAACTAATCAGTTACTGAACAGCAATAACTGAGGTACCTAAGTTTATTTCTTTTCATGAATGAAAGAAGACTTTGTGCTAACTCAGCTTGAACAAGGGCATGATAGGTCTCTGCTGGGTACTTATGCTACAACATCCTCAATAGTTATATTTGTTGTAGTTCTTACCTTTTTTTTTTCCTCTCTGTAGCTTTGTTCATAAGCAAAGCAAGGTTGGCAAGGGCAAATTATATTTTTCTTAAGCTGTTTAACATACTAGACACAACAGAGAACTCTTGAGTGCAAACTTGTACACATCAGAGCAAGCAGATGGGAGAAATATGTTGCCACAGATTTTCTTTGGTCTCTAGTCAATCTCTGGAATAGACATCACTGAACTCTGAATATGAGTGTCCATTTTATCTGCCTTCTAAACTCTGAATCAGAGAATAAATTGAGGTTTGGGGGTTCATAGATGCATGTACAAGCTATATACTCTGTATTCAGGTACATGAGAGTAATCCTTCCCTAAAATGGAGGGAGATTTTGACTATAAATGTCATACATCTTCACCATGCCCCTGAATGAGATAATTTCCCATTTTTGCCTCCATTTCTCTTGACATTCTATTGACCAGTTCTGAAAGAGCTAAGGAAGTTTTATTGTACTGCTAATGCTGCATGTGCAACAACTGCTTTAACAAATGTAGATTCTTCCTCTAACAAATTGTCTGAAAACAACCTCTCTTGCTTGTCTTGAAATCCATAAAACATTACTTGAGTACCTTTCCATGCAGAGCAAGTTCAGTCAATAATTTTGCAAGCAAGCTTGTGATTTTTGCAAGCAAAAGCAAGTGATTTTCACTGTTGTCCAGCATCCAGTGCTGCTCTGTAGCTGAAGCTGAATAAATTTTGCTGCCAAAAATTTGGAGCCAGGAGCAAGTGAGGGCTGCCAGTGCTCCCAGCTGAGCAGAAGCCTTCAAACTCGGAGAGCCGGGGCTGCCAAGCCTTGCTGTGGGACTGAGCACCTCTAGCCAGACTCTGCTAACATGCCAAGGCAAAGCCTGCATGGAGCAAGGTGATGTTTGGGGACAAAATACCAAGCACTTTTATAAATTAAAGATTTCAGCTAGTCTAATTGTGTAAAGGGTGCCTACATAAGTGCTTGCAACACTTCTAACAGTCTTGGGAGGTCTGGGAGTGAGTGGTCTTTTGTGGCAGATATGTCCTTGTTTATCTGTTATCAAGATTCCCAGTGTTGTGAAACAAGCTTCTACTTGCTTTCTTGAATGAAGTCTTGGCACTAAACACCTGAAGAAGTTCTTGGTGCTGTATTTTTCTTGATGACTATTGTAGCAAACATAACCTATTCCTATAACTGAACAGGGAGCAAAGGTTATTGCAAGCACCATTAATAATGATTCACTTACTTTTTAAAATATTCCCCAAAGGGCAGATTTTGACTTCTGAACACCAAGTATTCTCACTAAAACCAATTCTACAGCAAAGAGTTGCTCTATTGCAGCATACAGCAGGAGAACATGTCTAAATACTTTACCCAGAAATATCACCTCTGTATTCTTAAGTATAAAATTAACTGTAAACCAAACTATAACATGCTTTAATAACAAATTAAATAATAGATCCAAATAATGATTGAAAAGACGAAAGAAAAACAGTGGGATTTTTCCAATATACCCTTTTCAGAAATATTGAAATTATATTGTCTGCCCACCTTGACAACAGCAGTGCATGGTGATTTATTGGTAGCATTTAAAGCCCATGATTTTTATTTTGTTTGTCTTCAGACTGAAAGGAAATTAAAACAGAGGTCTATTTACTTAAGGAGCAGGTATGCTTTCTAGCAGCATGTTCAGCTGGGCAGGTTTTCTTCCCCTCCCCCTTAAAATTATAAATCTGATGGATGATACAGTCAACTCTCAAACCCCACTCACAAGCAACAGATGTTCTGGTCTGAGCTCCAAAGGTGGGACTGTAATAGTTTGCAGATGAGCTTTTGTGCTGGAGAGGAGATTGGTAAAAGCAAGAGCAGAATATTAATAAAAGAACTAGTGCAGTACTTCCAGAACTTGGATCTGCATGAAAGCGGAAAAACCATTCTCTTCGGCTGAGCTGGTTCAAAAAGTCATACCTTACAGATTTTTGCTTTTAAATCAGAAAAAGTATTCCTTGTTAGGAAATGGAGAACATGCAACTATTTGAGGATGTTCTTGCCTCGGGGCAGTTGGCATTAAGAATGTACAGTAAATCTACAGCAGAAGTTCGTTCACATCAGTGGGACTTTTGCCATTACTAGGAACTAGAAAAAAGGATTCTCAGACACATTTCTCTCCTGTCGCCCCTCTGAATCTTTTCAGGCAGAGCTAAAAGCTTCAGGAAAGGCTTTCATTTGCAAAGGGTGGAAATGAAAGGAGAAGAGATGGCATCTTATGTGTGTTTGTGTCGAAAGCTTGAGCCATTCTTTTTCTGCAGTCGAAACAACCAGCAAGCACTTACAATGCCCCGGAAATCAGCCAAGGAGTGGTAAAGGCACCCTCCACCCCCATGCACTGCAGCACTCCATTCTGCTCAGACTTTACTACTTACAGCTACGTGATCTTTCAAGGCCTGTTTTCTTAGGGGGACTTGGGCTATGCCCATACTAGTAAATTAAACAGTGCCAGGGAACATTCCTGAGCCATGTAATTCAACAGTTCAGTGTTAAATTGCTAGAGCAGTCCTCAGGGCTTTGTGTAAAATGAAAACAGCAGTAGGACTCTATTTTCAGTGTTTCTTAGAACAAATCAGAGAGGCTACCTGGTGTTCAATGTGCACAGCAGCTAGGCAAAATCACCTGGCCAATTTGGCTGTTCATTCAGTGCTACAAGTGTTCTCTTTTCCCTGGGCAAGGACTGCTAACGCACATGAAGAGGACACCTTTCTCTGTCAGCAGTAACACTATGCAGGACTGGCATCATTTTGATGTTTCAAAGGGTTAGTGATGGATGCTAAAACACTTCACGTGTACTCTCAACAGGCTAGATGCTTAGATAGTACATCTCTCAGGAATAAAAGGTGTGATATGTAAGTACTGATTTTAGCACTTTGTTCAAAAATGATCTTGTGAACAATCCTCATTAGAGGCATAAGATGAAACTGGGTCACCGTGAGCCGTGTATAGGCTTAATTCCCCCTCATTACAGTTTCTGCCTCAGAAGCGACTCTAGAATGAGCAAGGGAAGCGGTGCTTCATGCCAGCCCTTTGCCACAGTACCTTCCTTTCTCACAATGAAACTCCAGTGACAAAGAGCTGCTTGGCTCTTTTTTCTCCAAGTGTTGCTACTTAAATTGTTCAATTGCAGTCACAAAAGGCCACAGAGGTTACCTTCTTCTGTAACACCAAGTACAGAACAGATCCAGGTCTGTGCACTCAGGAAATTGACTCCCTTCACACACAGTTGTGGTTGTTCTTTGTGTGGTTTTATTGCGTATCTGTAGCAAAAAGCAAGTCTGCTTGGACAGTCTGCGTGGACCAAAATCATGAGGTGCAGGTTTTATCCCTCTCTGTCTGTATGGTAAATTGTTCTTTGCTGACAGCACGGAATGGGACTGCAGGTATTCGCCTACTCCAGTACAAGACCTTGGTCATGTTCTTGTTGCCATCTATATTCAGAGACACATAACCTGAAGTTCCAGTCTCAGTTTGGAGCTTAAGTGTTCTTTCATGTATGAATAAAATCTCTTAATAAATAAGAGGAGAAAACCATGTGTTTGCACAGGTAATAACTAACAGCAATTCAGTCTTGCAACAGACCAACTATCAAATTGACATGGTTTGCCCATTTTGTTTTTTTATCCTGACTATGTTTTAATGAGTTTTCTCCCATCAACATCTGACTCATCTTGTTTCTCATAATGAAAAGTCTTGCTTTTACATTAATTGTGAATCATAGACACATTTATGTGGCAGCAAATAAAAATCAATGTCAGTCCAGCATTTGATTCTTCATACCCCATGCACATTAAGCATTGGTTAAAAGCTGTCAGCTATCAAATAAGTTGTTTAGAAGTCAATACACCTTTGAATCAAAAGGAACAGGCATACTATTTTCTAGCATCGTGTCAGCAGACTGTGAAGGTAAATAGATACAAAACATTAAAAAAGTGTGATAGTCATCCAGAAAACAAACATTGTGGTAGTAAAAGGAATAATTAAGCACTGTCAGCTGATGCCCAGTACAGATGGAAAAGAGTGTTCAAGGCATATATCAATAACCTTCTTCCATGAGGCCAGCTGCAGATTTAAAGTCTGCATTGCAGGGGGATTTGGGTGTTTTTCTTTCCATAACATTTTTCTTGCAGCGAAGTCTGTCTGAGGTCTGAGAAATGTTTCCTGGTTTATGATCAAAGTCATTCAAGCTTTCCCAGAGTTGTATGTTAGAGCAATACAGTAAACTATCCCTCATGGTTTTGCCTGTGGAAAATATGAAAGAGAATTCTCACAGGGAACAATGAATGAAATGCAGCCAAATATACCTGGCTGAAATTTACAGAGCATGGTGCTGTATTTTCAAAGTCAAATCTCATATATTAGATTTTTCAGTGACAGGCTGCATCCCTCAGGATTAAACAAACATATTTAGCAAAAGGCAAAGGTTCATTGCAAGTAACATGCTTCCCTACAGGCCTCCTTGTTGAGTCCTGACCATACCAGTGAGAGTCAGGAAAAGCCAGCCCATGGGACAGGTTTACCCAGCCCAGCTCTGACCTGGCAGAGACACAAGCCTGCAGTCCGGAGGAAGATGCCTGTCACTGCCCATGTCACCTCATCCAGACAGCTCAACTATTGTTTGCAGACTACAGCTTCATTCCTAATTGTCATTGGGTAGATGTGCTTCTTCAATGAGAGGAAAGAGGAACAAAACTTCTGCAAAATCCAGTAGTGTAAGGCAGTTTTATCATCTGAAACTGATTTTACTGATCACCTCTTTTTGACACAAATCCAAACATCAGAAGATGAGCCTGGTTCTGTCATGCTAGTCAGCAGCTATGCCTTTGGAAAAATGACGGTTTGCCTGTTTTAGACACAACTCCACAGTTCTTGATGCTGAGTACTGAAATATTAACCCATCTTCTGTGAGTTTCAGGTACAGAGTATTCTCAGTTTTGATTAATTTTTAACTAATTCAGTAAAAAAAAGGGCTCAGTCTCAAGATTTGATTGGGGTGGGCTGTGTAGAGAGTTTTTCTTATGAGAGATTTTAGGCTGATAGCCCTAAAAACTTTTAGGGTTTTTTTTCTCTCTTGCAGTGGGAGCTGTGGGGACTCGAGCTGTGGTCTTGCAAGTCAGGTGCTGGTACAATGCAGCCTTGTTCTGATCCTGGAGACAGAGGATAGGCTGTGTCACACCAGCTGCAGAGCCTGCAAGGATTACGGTCATCCTCAGGCCATTTCATATCCTTTTGGTATTGCAGCAGTTATGGGACGGGCAGTGGCCACAGACCTGCACAGTCATCTCCTACACATCCTGTAAGAGAGATGGCTACAGAGGATATAACCAGCTGGCCAGACATCCCTTCAGGAGTGAGGCAGAGCAGAGAGCTGGCCTGATGCCCTTTTAGTGAAGTGGTTTAGCCTGGATCTTTCCTCTTTCTCAGAGACTGTGGCTGGAGGCTCTTAAGATTCTTTACAAATGCTCACTCTCTTCAGCACATCCCTGTGCCTGGGGCTTCGAGACAGTCCCCACAAGGTCTGAGACAAGTTTTTCAAGACCCAGGCAGATTATTTAGATGTGTTTCTCCCCTGTCCTGCATGTATGCAATAGGGATAATGTTGGCTCCCAGGTTACACTGTGAGGCAAAAATACCTGAAGTTAGTGATGTGTTTGGAGAAAGTACATCTGCAAGATAGAAAGCAGACACTTGGATCAGCTCAGGAATAAAGGAAGGAAGTGTAAATTAAGCAAGATAATGGTGGAATTGAACATCCTCTAAGCTGGCAAACTTCCTTCACTCTCAAGTACTCTTTGAATGTGCAAATACATAGCTACATAAAAAGGCAAATTATCGAGTGTAAAAGAGTGATAAAGCTATTAATTGAGTTGCATACCTACCGGCCAGTTAAGCCTAAGGTGTGTGTGCTGGAAACTCTCACTTCCAGTTTACAGCTCCAGTTTGTCACCTCAGTTTTAATTCCTTTCTGTCTGAACAGTATTTATTTCCCTTAACATTCCAGGTGAGAAATTACCTTTCCAAGGCTACAAAGGCACTTAACCTTCTTGCTACTTAATTTTAACTATTTGTAACACTTTAAACACTAGTTCTTTGAAAAGAACCTTACTCTAAATTCTTTTACTGTCCTTTGAGCATGGGAGGACTAATTAACTTTCTGAAAAGTCTGCACAAACCTTAGCAATAATGTAGCCTCTGACTTGGTGATTTGTTTTTGTAATTCACCGGAATTACTTGGGTTTGCTTCTCTGTTGTTATCTAATGGCCTTAAATCGGCTGACTACTCTTCCCATAAGATACTGACTGTCTCCAGGGCACAGCAGTGAGCACAGGGTTGTCCTGGTCTCCCTCAGGAACTTCCAGTCACCCTTTGAACAAAAAAGTTTTCAGCTTAGAAAAGTCTCTTATGGACTATGCAAGTGGGTTAGAAACTCCACAGATGTGAAGCATACATTTACACCTGGCTGCCATCACACAAAAATCCAGAGAGAATAAAAAATGTGGTATTGAGACTGTCAGAGGCACAGCCACAGCTCCTAAAGAGAAAAACCTGTTTCCGAACATCTGTTCTGCTCCTGCCTGTGTTACAATCACAGTTTTGTTCTGATTAAGTGGCAGTTAGAATAGATTATAAAAAATTAAGTGTTAGAAAAGAGAGGATGCATTTCATCCTGTAAGTGTGGTAGCAGCTGGGAAATTCATGACACCAGTGGGGAGCCCATCACTCTTCCTACCAAAGGAAGATGAAATGGAGAAAATCTGGGGTGGTACACATTCCTGGCACTTGCTGTGCTCTCATAGATCACAGCATTACTTTATCCATGCCCTTCTCCTGCTGCCTTCCTGCTGCTAGCAGACTTCTCTCAGGTTTTCATCTGAACTGGATGAGGAGCTTCTCCTGGGGTTCAGCTGCTGCTGTCCCTGTCCTCAGCCAGCGAGCACAGAGCAGCCCGGGTATGTGTAACCCAACCCTCCAGCTCCATGCCAGTGTCTGAATGGAGCCTGGAACCAGTGTTGAGCACCAGAGCTCAGCCCCACCCCTGCACCTTTCCATGATGCACAGCCCCAGGGACTGCAGCACTCCTTACTGGAAGAGTCGCCAGCCTGGGGTGGGACAAGGAAGGGTCCTGGAGTGACTGGGGCTGGAATCACTGCTGCTGTCTGTCCCAAGCTACCTGTCTGTCAGAGGTCAGACCAGTCAGTCTGGTATAGCTCTAAACACCTCAGAGCTGCATTTTGCTCTTGGGTCCACTTGTGGGCTGCCAGGAGCGGCTTCAGGGCTGGCCATGGCTGAGGAGTCACTGCCAGGGGTGATGCAGCCCTTAAACACAGATGCCTTTGTAGCCATAAGCTCCTTACAGCTTCAGCACAATTCACAGCTGGGGCTGCTGCCGAAATACTTGCAGAAGGAACATTTTTTAAAAGGTAATTACTTTGAAAACCTGGGTACAGACTCAAGAAAGAATGTGATTTCACAAAATTTTGACAAACCGAAAATTGATTCCAGCATCACACATATGTCCAATAAAAATACAGATCTTTGCAGTGGGTCTTAGATAAAACAGTTTCAGATGTTTTCAAGTGCTGAATAATCTTTTAATAATATTTCCACTGAGAGTTTAATACCTTTCAGCAATAAAAGTATCTAGTTTCTGATTCTCTCTTTTTTAGGTCATTTTTAGATCTCAAAAATGTTCACAGGTTGTAAACACCTGATTATTCACAGATCATGTGTGCTGTGTCTGGGAAGGACTAAGCATATCATGTTTCTACTGTAGTATGTGTACTGGAGAAGATGCAATAACAATAGTAATAATCTTTTATTAGTAAAGCTGGAAGAAAACAATGTGATAAGATGTGCTCAATTAAAGCCCTCAACACGTGTTACAACCTTTCCTCTCTGACAGTTTAAAATTTAGTAAAGGTTAGCAAGGGCTTTATCTTGACATAATAAGACCTTTATTCAGGTTTGACATGTCCATAATGGGAACATGCAGCCCATTTTATGTACAGAAATACAATGTACCCACAACTTCAAACTTTGTCCATGCATAGTGTGAGCTTTGCCTGGAAACTGACTTATTGACTCATTTTGAGAAATTTGAACTTCTCAGAAAATGTCAGTTCGTTGCATTTCTGTAGCTGGCTGAGGAGATTTTATTTTATTGACATCCTTGTCCTGGTCTAATGTGGACTAAGGATTCAGTTTGGTCTATTCATGTACAAAAAGCAAGAATCCACCCAATGTCTGGAAAATGTTCATTTGTTGCCGCATTCTACACTTTAGCAGGGGACTACATCTCAAAAGCTGATGAGTATGGCTTAGTAAATGACAGCCTGGGAGAAAGTAAAATTCCTAACTAACAGCTGCTATCACAAACAGGCAACAATGAATTCCCTGCTTTCCCAGCAGTCAAATAATTAATTGAGATTATAGCATCAGCAGAAGACTTTTAAGACTTTTTAAGATTTCTTTTAACAGATATGGCCAAATGAATGTCTCATACCTGTTGAACCTAATTTGGAAGCAGTTTTTGTCTCAGATCAGCTAATTTAGTCCTTTATTGAATTTATTTTTATTCATACGTTTCACGGGCAGGTTCACAACAGTAATCTTGACTGTTTGGATTCCATCTCCCAGATGAAAAATATATGGGCTTGCTTGTTTATTTGGGGGTTGTGTGGGTTGTTGTTTTGGTTTTTTGGTTTGGTTTGGTTTTTTAATGTTGTCACCCAATTTCATCAGGGATCAAGCAACCCATTTAGAGATCAGAAAACTGAGATTTGATCTGGTCCCTATGATGCAAAATCTATAATTTAGTTAATTGCTGGTTACTTAATTTTATTTCAGAAGCAGGGTATGTTGCTGCAATAGAACTACAAGCTCTAAACCCCTTACCTCTAAAAGCAACTTAAAGTACAAAAGCAATATCTTAGAATATAGCTTCTTTTCTTTCTCTCTGTCTCTCTGTCTCTCTGTCTCTCTTTCTTTCTTTCTTTTTCTTTCTTTCTTTCTTTCTTTCTTTCTTTCTTTCTTTCTTTCTTTCTTTCTTTCTTTCTTTCTTTCTTTCTTTCTTTCTTTCTTTCTTTCTTTCTTTCTTTCTTTCTTTCTTTCTTTCTTTCTTTCTTTCTTTCTTTCTTTCTTTCTTTCTTTCTTTCTTTCTTTCTTTCTTTCTTTCTTTCTTTCTTTCTTTCTTTCTTTCTTTCTTTCTTTCTTTTGCCATCTTTCCCTCTTTTCTTCCTTCTGCTTTTTATTTCTAGTGAGGATGCCATCTACCTTTGGACACAGTGAAAACTCAGTCTTATTGTACTCCCTCACCTTATTTTCAGAGGCAGAATTTCACTGAAACCCTTCAAAAATAAGCTGTTTCTCTAAAATTACACTTTCTTATTTCCAAAGAGGTCGTTCACAGCAGCGCTGCTGTGAGCAGCATGCAGCATACCAGTGTGGACTGTTTTTCAGCCCTCTCTAAATAAGAAGTAATTGCGAGCCAATGTTCTTTAACATATGATCTATTCACTCTGAAGAGTTTAACAGGACTTGAAACACTGCATGGCTGTGTTGATTGCAGATGACTCGGTGTTTCTTCCCACATCATCTGTGTGATAAACAGTGGCATCGCAGCCCTGATAAGGGTAAGGATGCGAGTCACTCAAAGTCGGAAGCTTGGGGCAAATACTTTAGCATAGATGTTGCCTTGGCCTGCAAACTTACTTCGCTTATCTACACCTCTCTTCAAGACACCTGCGACTTTTTGTCACCAGTTCCCGGCAGAAGCTGTGACAATCGCGGCTTCCCGTCACCATCAGCGCTGCGGTTCTGTGATGTGTACTGCGGTGTTAGCCCAGAACACACCCCGGAGTTTGGGATTGTTTGAAGCTTTGCTTTTTTGTGGATTTAAAACTACTCTCAATTCCCCAGGCTAATTGTCCATTAGTACGGTCTATTAAACATTAAACAAACCCCTTTATTTACCTTCCCTCCTGCCTGATAGTCGTCCTCAAGAGGCAAAGATGCTTCTGCCTTAGCGACTTGAACCTATCTGACCTGAATAGTCATTTGAGATGTTAATTCACTGAAGAATGAAGCTGAACAATGATGGATCGAAGCATTTCTCCCACCCAGAATAAGACATAGTTGCCTAAGCTTTGTGTATTGATCAGCTAAATTCGGTTTAATTCTCTCCAGAGCGTCAGTGCTAGCCAGTTTCTAAGACAAAGGGAAATTATAACCTCTGGAATTTAGGAAAATATTCTAATTCTCTTGATAGTAGTCCAGTCAGCGTGTTTTCCTTGGAAGTGCTGCAGAAGAGCGAGACACTTTGTGTCTGGCCCTTTTAACTTAGAAAATCGATTTATTCATATTAATTCACTGATATTTCCCACAGTGACTTTCCTGTCACCATGACAAGGTCAAAATAACTCCAAACTTCAATATTTTCTGCTACATGTGAGTTTTTACAAGCTCTTCAAATACAACATCAAAGGAAAACAGTATCCTTAGGAAGAAGAGAACAGTACATTGAAATCAATCGTGTACTGTTTTGAGCTTGAAAGTTGTGATGGTGGGATCCCATTGACCTCAGCAGCAAAATTCATGCTGTGATTATTGAATTAAGGTCCTACCTTACACCTGCAGCTAATACAAAACCAGGGAGCTGTAAATTTTCCTAAGTGTTTGGAAATATGCAGAACTATCCTAATTTATCACAGTTGAGAATATGAAACTATAATGATCATTGAAACCTTAAAACCTTATTGAAGTCTGGGACATGAATCCTGCTCCCCCTCATCACAACACATTCCCTAGTGATGGCTCTGTCGGTGACATCTGAACCTGGCTGGCTCTCTTGCATCTCAATAAGTCTAGTGAGGAATGAGCAGATTTGAAAAACATTGTGAGTCTGCAGGTGGGTACTACTGCATGGTGATATTACCCTGTGCCATTTCGTAGCTTCAAAGGGCCTTACAGACTTTCAAAAGCTCAGTAGTAGCCATTTACAGAAAGACAAAACCTTCTGCTTTTAAAAGCCTGCTTTTAAATAAGCATAAAGCTGGAGTCTGATGGCTGCTCAGCACATAAAACTGCATCAGGAAGGCACTCAGAGCTGTATTCTTACCTCTCTTCCTGAGAGCAGAGCTTGTCTCTAGAGTGTGCAAGGCAGCCCAGACGCATCAGGGCTTGTGAAGGGAAACATCTCACCTTCCCCTGCTCTGGCCTTGAGCACACAGCCTCTGACACAGCTTGCCCAGGTCCTGGTACACCTCCAGGCAGATTGTGCCAGACAAGCAGCTTCAGAGCAATCTTTGTGCAAAGCAAAGCACTTGGTGAGGTATCCAAATGACACAGGAAGAGAAAAAGGTTAAGTGTGCACCCAGCACAACCTCTCAAATCCATGTTTCACTTAGGATTTCTGTAGTCTTCTCTCTCTTAAGACTTCAGAAAGCTGGGGAATAACCCTAATAAATGTAAAACAAGTGCATTGTGCCTATTTGGGCTTTTATTGAATTGTAGTCAGTGTCTCTGTCCCCTTGCATTCCTGTCACAGGTAGGATCCTCAGCATGGGGAGATGAGAAAGAAGAGAGGTGAGATGTGCCCTGACCTACCCTAAGAAGGGAGAGAACTTGACCATGTGTGACTACCTGCACCTTGGCACATTGGTAAACAAGGAACATTTCCTTATTTACCAGGTTATTTAGCCAGAGCTGTTTGAGTGTAAAAATCAGTATCTTCTCCCCCAACCTCATTACTGTCTGTTCAGAGCAGAGTGCTTTCTATGCACCTCAGTTTGCAAATCCCCCAATTCAGTTTGAGGGATTTACACTCAAATGCTCACTCAAGTTTAAAAACACCTTAAAATGGTACTGCATTGCATGAATTAAAAACCACGGTAAGGAGAATAAAGCAAATCTTCATACAGTCCGAGCTGGAACTCCCTCCATTTCAGTGAGCTCGGCAAGCTCTAGCCATGCATAATTGGCATACAGGAACTTCTTCTTTCTCTGCTCCAAATGTCAAGGGATGGGCAACACAACAGAGCTCTGGCTCAGCAGCATGAGCCCAGGGCTAATCCCTTACCCCTCTCTCCCACCTGGACCCAGGTAGTTGCCAGACATTCAGCATCTGCTTTGCAGCCTTGGATTCCACAGGCTGAACCCCTTTGGGAAAGTAACCTCCCTGCCAGGTCTCTGCCTGCAAAACAGGGAAATTACATCTTTGCATGGAGGGAACCTCCACATCCATAAAGAAGAGTGGATGGTTCTAGTGTGGAATAAAGGCATCTGACCCTCCTTCTGCAGAGGCACTACATGATCTTCAAAAGCAGCTGGTGCTGATACATGTCATGCAAGGTGGGGCTTCCCTCGACCAGTTGGGAAGTGAAATCACAGAGAAGTAGGTGTTCTTAAATAACTTTAGTGAGAAGAAGGAAGGCAACAAGGACAACTTACTTGATTGTCAATGGGCATTGTGGTAACATATTAAGACAAGGCATTTCTTGATTTCCAAGTGTCTCATCTTCATCCTTTTGACCTTTATATTAATTTAGTATCTTCAGAACACTTACACTCCTCTATTTCTCTTTGGAGTTTCTCTATATTTATTTTTGTTCTCATTTAATTTTAAGTAATGGATGCTAATAACACAACTGAAATAATGTTCCCATATTAAGTATCATCTAGTCTTTCCAAAATTACCTTTGCTAAGGAAGCAGACAACAGCTTGAGTGCCATTCAGATGGTATATTTAATGCAAAGCTTTTGAACATTGAAGAGGGCCAATTGCTGCCTGGGATTATTTCTGAGGTAATTAAATAAAAATATAGATCTCCAAAGCTGAAGGGTACCACTGGCCCAAGTCTTTCAATGCAGGAGAATAAAAGCACAATAGAGGTCTGTGATAAAAATGTGTCCCCTAACAGCAGATGTAACTGTTATTGTACAAGGATATGAAAATCTTTGCAGTGAAAAAAATTTTCCTAACCCTATGAAGGGGTTAGCTCTTATCTGTGAGTCAGCCCTGTTGTAAAAATGCAGTTCTTCCCCAACTTTTATCCATTGAGTTTTATACTGAATTTTGATGGCACACTTATTTTCCAGTTTGACAGTCTTCATGAACTATTTGCTTTAATATTTCCTGCAGAAAATTATGCAAGCTCATTACATACTGTGCATGAATAGTTGTTTTTCTCTCAAAACTGCTAGTCATCACCAGTTTCTTCTTTTTCTCTTAATTAAAGCTGTTTTATTTAAAGCTGATGAATTCCTCTATTTCTCATGAGTGTCTCAGCTTCTGTTTCCTTTTATTAATGTCTTCATTGATCTTACTTAGTCTCTGGGAATATTTCCTTGTTGGAGATCATATCTGCTGCTCTCTACATGGAACTGATTTCCTTCACTGGCTGCACTTTGATGAGGACTGGCAGACTACAACTGCAAACATTATTAAGAGTAAGGGGGTGATAAGGGCTGAGACGTGACAGTCATATAAAATTCTGCCCTGTTTTTGGTGCCCCTTTTTTAATCAAAATCCTTTTTCTTTCATTGGTATTAAGTAAAGGTTTCTTCTGGACCATCTGTAATAACTTGTAAGTCTTGCTCTGAAACTGTTACCACCTCATTTAGAATACAATCCAGTGCTGCAAGTACCTTCACAGTTTCTTTCAATGCTCATGACTTTGATTAGGATCAAAAAAAAACCCAACAAAACAAACAAAAACAAAACAAAAACCCAAACCAACTAACCAACCAAACAAAAAACCCAAACTCCCAAAAACCCAAACCAAAACAAAAAATCAAACAAAAACCAGAACAAGAATCAAACTCGGGTGCATTGCCTGGTGGCTTCATTTTGTCATATCTGCATACCTTAATCTTTGACTGATCTAAATCACTTAGCATCATCTGCAAATTTTGCTATTATGCCCTGCTGTGAGATTATTAATAAACAGACTCAGTTACAGCAGATGCATTGCAAACACTTCACTATTCATCTCATTTCTAGATGAAAGCTCACTCTTTGTCGTTTGAATTTTGCTGTCTCCTAGCTCTCTTCCAAAGCACAACAGAACATTACCTTCACCCTCTAGGTGCCTGGTTTTCTTTAATAGCCTCACTGAGGGACTTTAAGAAAGATCTGAATAATTATCTATGCAAGTGCTTCTTTACTCACTAATTTGTTGACACTTTAATGAATCTTTATAGTTGGAAGGAAGGTTTTCCTTTGGCATAAATCAGCAGTATTACTGTAATCATCTAATTTTCATCTAGGTGGTTTTATAAGAGCTATTTAAAATAGCATACCACCCACTGAAGACTCATCACTCTATTACTGCTCCAGCTACCCCACAAATTTCAATTTCAAATTAACTGCTCTTCAGGCCTACAGTTTAGCAATTGATTTCAGTGCTTGCTTTTTAAAAGAAGCTTAACCACTTCTTTTACAACATCCTCTGCATCCATAGATGTTTTTGTTTCTGGTCACATTAGTTTCAGCTTGTCAGTATAAGAGTATAACTCCTTCAAATGCCCTTTAGTCATGCATTGATGCATGGAAATTCCCACCCAATTCTATGCATTCAGTGCAATGTTCATGCACAGCTGAAAAATTGGTCTGACTAACCCGTTGAACATCTTCTACTTTAACTGCAGGTTTTTTAACTGTCTGGCAGGTACACCTAGTGTCTTTTTCTCTAACTCACTGTAACTCCCCCCACTTTTCCCTACCTTTTATCTCGCAACAACCAGTCAGGCAGCAAAGCCGACTGGCTAGGCAGATGTTCCCTGAGTTTTTCACCTCAAATCACTTCTCCAGGGACACATAGCAGCCAAAAGTTGCTTTTCAACACACATCCCTTCTGCACAGCCCTGAGCAGAGAGTCTGTCTGAAGACCATCTCTGTTCCTGGTGATGTTTTCCTGTCAGAGCAGATTCCTCTGCCCTCGGTCACCTTCACTGCTGACTGCACACACACACCCACCATGGGCTTTGTGGCAGAGGCACCTGATGGAACTTCCGTGCCAATTTAGTTCTCACTCCTCTCATGAGTGCTTGTATATCCCAGCTAGATTCCCTTGACATGTCCCATAGGCTGAGCGAGTGACAACCTCAAAGCTATTATCACATTCTGCTTTATTCTTACATATCCTTATGGCCTTCATCTGGACATTTTCCAGAACCAAGGACATAAAGATGCTGGGGTAAGGCAGTATCTAAGACAGCATAGTTATCCTTTAATGAAGGCCAGGGGGCTTCATGCATTATAAATGAGCCATTCTTTCTTTAGTTCTAGTAAGCCCACCTCAGCTCATTTCTGCAGCTGTTCCTTCACCCACTCTTCTTTTTTAATGTGAGGTTGGCATTGATTCTCCCAGAGTTGAAAATGCCCCATTTACTGCTTACACAACACCCTTTGGATGCAAGTTAAATCAGTGGCCAGAGATGTCACAAAATTTTAACTTGCTGCATCCTGTGATATCCTGTGTGTAGAAAAAGGTGATCATGTTGCCCAGAAAGGTGTATAATCTATCTTTCAATATATCTTCTAACTGTTTTCATTTACCCTAAGCACACCTTCTGGAAAGGGGCACTGCATATAATTCTGAGGTGTTTTACACTGTAACAGTGTTTATCTGATGCATCAGTATACAAGAACCCACAGGTAATATTCTGGTTTTGTCTCCTGGTGACATTTTCTGGCCATTTCATCTGCAAACCCATTATGATCTCTTTCTGCCAGCTCAGTTTGTGGAAATTTAGCTCACTGAAATTAGACTTCTTCCAAATGCCATTGAGTACCCTTAGAGACAAGGTATTCCTCAGAGAAGAGACTTTGAACACAAATGTTTCATTATTTGGTGGACTTGTTGAATCCACTCAGGAAGAAAATGCTTTGAACTGAAGTACCCACCTTCTGAAAGGAGATGTGCTGTGTTCCTTTGCCTCATGCCTGTAAATTTCAGGCACAAAGCTGATTTTTCATTCACTAATGGGAATATGGAAAGTGAGGGGTTTAAAATGTTTCACATCTTCCTGGCTTACTGAAAAGAGCAAATCAATGCAAAAAAAGGATATGCCGAGAATCTTATAAAATTTCAATTTCTTAATAGTAGCAAAAAAGCCTGGAAAATCGATGGATTCACCCTCCTAAAGAAATTAAAATCCTCCCTTATACAGGACTGTGGTACTAGGTGTTGTTGAATTTAACATGATTATGTGCATTCTTAACAATGGCAATCATCTGTAAATGTATTCAGTATTACATTACACAAATAACAATAATCTTAGCATTCTCTGAGTCACCCAAACTATGTACTCTCACAGAAGTTTATGTTCAGGATAAGATTTCAAATTCTGACATCTTTGGCTCTGTTTAGTTTGAGACTTTATTATTATCTGGTTTTGTTCTTCTGGGGTTTGTTTGTTTGTTTTTGTTGTTGTTGTTTGATTGGGGTTTCTTTTACTTTATTTAATGGGATTTTTAAATTATTTACCTCATACATATCTTTATATCCATATTTATATGCATAACAATGTATATATATAACTAATTGTTGGTGTAGACGCTATGTACATACACAAAACGCAAGAGCAAAATATAACATTATCAATTAAACCTAACTTTAAACTTCAGCATGATAATAACTGGAGACAGGAAAATAATTGCTAAGGAAGAATAAAGGAGAACAGGCCTCTATAGCGGACCAGGTGCCCTGGTTTAGGGGAGTCTGTGCATGAGCAGCTTGGGAAGATGAGAGAAATCAAACATGGTAAGTCCTTGCAATGAGAATTATTGGAGGCTGAGGAATACTTGGGGGAACGCTGCGCAAGTTTGTTATCTGCTTGCCTGCGTTCATGGCTTCTGTTGGCCACAGAGGAGATACAGACATCTGATCTGGCTCAATACTGATTTTTATGTGATTTTATTGTACCTTCCCTACATCATGATTTAGGCTACTCCCTTTGAGTGTCTGCTGAACTGCTCTGCCCATTCCTTTCAAGATGAGGTGTCTTCCCCTGCTGCCCACTCTTTGTCCACTATCACTTTTGACCGCTCTTCATAAAGTTATGTAGGGGAATTTAGGACTGAGACAGTCATACATACGCTGTAGCTCTCCAATGGTTGCTATCATGCATCCTTCATTTCAGCATTTTAAATTCCAGATTTCCTACTGAAAACAGCTTTGGAAAATCAGGCGCTTAATCATATGACAAATAACGTGATAGCTCCCCACTTTGTCACCAGTCATGCCACATGTTTTTTTTCAACAAGAAATTAGGCACAAAATTCAATTTTTTGAGGCTGGAGATTGGCTGTTGCCTATACTATTTTGACATTTCTGCCCACTTCAGTCCTACCAGCCCTTCTGTAAGTGTTACCGGGTAATACTGATGGTTGGACAGGTGACGGTTACAAATTAAGTTGATTTAATCATCTAGGGAAAAGAGCAAGAGGGACATGTAATTTTCCATGTAGTCTTTGCTATTCAAAAGTGCAGTTCCAACATGTTCTTCAGCAGCATGGAGGAAAATAAAGTTACTCATAAAATCGTTGAGTACATCCTGTCAGCCATACACCTTTAACCCCTATAACCATACACCTTTTGAAATCACCAGCCCAAATACACAATAATTTGGCTCATCATGTTCAACTAATGGGTGAATTATGATTGGAAGTAAGAAGAAAAGGCCTGACACATGCAGATGTCCCTCTAGAAATGTTTTCAGCATTTAAAAGCCCTTTTTTCAGGGTCTTATATTATATTATCCCATAGCTAAACTAGAGACTCTGCTGTTTCCCAGATACAGTGCTAACAACTATGGCAGCACAATCATGTCTTCTCTACAGCTAAAACAGACATTACAAGGACAAATTTCCAGAGGCAGTCTAGAAATCTTAAATTAGGCCAGCTTATTTCATTGGGTAAAATGAGGTTATTGAACATATTTTCTTGGTCCTCTCAAATATTTGAAGAGTGGCAGGAGAGTATGGCAGAGCACATATCTGCATATCTGAGTATGGCAGAGCACAATGTTTCTGCCAGATTGTCTGGGAGATACTCAGGCCAGGAACAGAGCCACTCTGAGGGCTGCAGGCAGATGCTTAACTCATGGTTAGGCTGGCCAGGGGTCTGCACAATAAATGCAAGAGGCATCAGAACAAGCAGAGAAATGTCTGGGTGATAAAACTCATGAGGAGAGAGATCTTCATAGCTCTGTCAGGGTGCTTTCCAGCAGAGTCCACCAGCTTGATGAGAGAGTGAGCCCCCAAGACCCGAGCAGCACATTTGAGCAGACCTGAGCAAACTGGACAAGAGAAATGGCCCCAAGTTGCTTCAGAGGAGGTTGAGGTTGGATATTAGGAAACATTTCTTCACTGAAAGGGTTGTCAAGCTCTGAATCAGTGCTGTTCAGAACTGTATAGGGAAGTGGCTGAGTCACTGTTCCTGGAGGTATTTAAAAGAAGGGTAGATGTGGCACTGAGGGACATGGTGAACATGGCAATGCTGGGTTAATGGTTGAACTCAATGATTTTAGAGGTCTCTTCCAAGCTAAATGATTCTATGATTCTATGAAGTGCTGTGCCATCTGCCAGTGTTTCTGCTGGCTCCTGGAGGGGCCAGCCTCTGAGGGGACTCCCTGGTAGCATCCCAGGAGCTGTCTGGGCACAGAGCACATGTCCTAGGGTAAGCAGCACACTTCCAAAAGCACTCTCCACTGTTTGTCTTCCATGCAGAGCAGACACTGCCTGACCTTAATCTTCAAAGGCTGGTCTTAAGTGAGCCTTGTCAGCCCTTAGATCTTAGTTGTTCATAGTGCCTGTGGGGAGCTCAACAATAGCAACCACAAAAACATGAGTTTCCTCAGTCATATTGAGGGGATGCTCTCCCTCTCACTGACAACATTTTAGGAAATAATGGACCTAGGAGCTGGTTCATCTCTATCTGTGCCTGTTTGCTCTTCTTCCATGCTAATGGGGTTATCCATGTATGTGGAATAAATTCAGGTCCCCAGTGTATAACCAGGAATGCTCTGCAGGTGAGCCATACATTTTCAGGCAACTCCAACTGTCCTCTGTAGTTAACAACAGATCTTCTTAAGGGCTGCTGATCTGGCAACCTCTTGCCCCTTTTCAACACCCAAGACCAAATCCTAGCTTAACCCAGAAAAAGACAATGGGGACCTGCTATTATTGCTGTGAAACCTTATGTCTGATCTCAAATGTAAAGTGCTTGTTATGACCTATAATGCTCATCATTGCTGCCTGAAGGAGGTATTGATGTATGTTTGTATACATTCATGAAACATTATTCAGACAAGCCTCACAAATACAGGCAAGTCCAGCCTTTGAAACTCATGACATTGACTTCAAAAACCATTGGAATCCCTTGGTGAGAAAATATTTCTCTAACGGGTTGCATTCTTTATATATATATGAATAAAATATTCATTTTAATACTGACTTCATGGTAGAATCACAGCTGCCTCTGATGAAATCTAGCTAACATGGGAGGATGGAGAGATTGGAAACCTATTTCAGTGCTCATAGGAACAGTGTCTCTGATCAGTCCTCAAATGCAATCTGGTAAATTAATAAATACTGTGTTCCCATAATACAATGCTGAAAACGTGCTACTATTTTCAGAATATAAGCACTCACTGTGAACATCCTGTTCTGTTCAGCATCTCAAAAAAACTTGAGAGATTTTTTGAAGGGAAGAAATTAATATAGCCCGGCCAAGATCTGAGTTTGAGAAGTATAAAAGTCTTTACTCTTAAGAGATGTGTAGTGGACAGTATAATGGTAACAAAAAAATAATGGTTGAGAACCATTGCTACATGTGCTTGTCCTTCATATGCAAATTGAGGCTGAAAGGACTTTTAAAATAAAAATACAAATAGTTCAGACTCTTAAGAAAACACTTACTCCAGATACTTGCTACTTCCAGGTTTCACTGTGTGTCCAAAGATTCAGCAAGGTTCAGAAAGGAATATTAATATTTAAGCAACTAAGAGAAGAAACTGTTACAGCCAGGGTAAAAATCTGTCCCAAAATAAGGAACGTCTGGCGAAGCCTTTGTGATAAAGATTCATTGACTCCTAACCTGGGACAGAACATCTCAGAAATCCTTGAAAACCAAGACTCACCACCTTTCAGTTTGCTCTGAGTTTCAGATCTTTCATGCAGGCAACAGCACCACATCCCTAAGCCAAATTTACATCTTTGTGTTGCTCTCCACAGAGGCAGTGTGACTCTGACTGACAAGTGGACAATCTTTTAGGTACCAAATTGAGGCAATGATATTGCTTTATTATTATTATTATTAATAATAATAATAGTTGCTTGGGAATTTTAATGAAAAATTAATTACGAAGTTATAGCCTTACTGATTTTCTGTTTTGAAATCAACTTCATTTTGCCACTTGAGAGGTTTTAAGAAGTACCTACATATTTAAAAGGCTATTGTACTCAATCTAATTACATGAAAATGTCAGTAATTTGATACCACTTTTTAAACAATTTTTTTAAAAAAATAATTTGTGTCTTTGTGACAGCAGTGCATCCTTTAAGCACAGGATCTTCTTTTACTGGATTCAGATTTCACAGCCCAATCATAATTTAGTATTTTGAGAGGAACTTCATGATTTCAAAAAGATTATAGCTAAGTAATGGAAAAAAATGCCAGGAAACAGATGCCAATTTTTTCTTTGGCTGCTTTATTAAAGCTATAATACAGAAATCAAATATTCCTTTGGATTCCTTTTTTGAGATGTTAGAACAATAGCAAGCTGTAATTGCTGCCTGAGCATACACAAATAGACTCTATCTAAGCAGTTTGATTTTATGAAGTCTTTAGTGATAGATTTTGAAATGTTTGGAACTTTAGGTAGAACCCTCAGATTGGTGTAAGATAAACAAAAGCAGAAGATACTGGAAGAAAACAAAACTATTTGAAACTAATTTAGACTTAATTTTGGAAAAATTCAGAACACTTAAAGCTTCAACAAGATTATATCCTCTGCTGAGGCAGAAATGTCATACAATAAACTGTAGTTAGAAGGGAGTTTACCCAAGGTTTTCAAAGTGATTCGGAAAATCAAGTGTCCTCTTTTTCTCCATTGCCTTTAGCTCATGTTGCCTGGAACATCCTTGGTATCAGTTGTTCTTTCTGGTCAAGGCAAAGCCAAAGCCCTGGTTCATAGGTGGGATGCTCACTGGGGCCTGGAATATGTAAGAACAGTGTCCTTGCAGTTTTGTTAGACACAACCTCTATGCCCCGTCTCCACGGGTGGGTGCGGGCAGACATGAGCTCACTCTGCCTGTGCTCCAGGCTGCCTGGCCAGGAGCCAGCTGTGGCTTGAAAGCCACACAACTCTATTAGCTTCTCAACAAGGCACAGCACAGCAGTAGCACAGCTCCAGAGTTTCTGAACCAGGTTTAGTCAGAGCAAAGGAACTTGGACCTATTTGCACCCACCCATGCAGACCAGCTCTGAAAATCCCATTGAATCACCTCTTGTAAATCATTTCAACTTCCACTCCCTCTGAAAGAACAAAAGACCTTCTCAGTTTTTGGGCTACTGTGCTGTACCTTTTGACTTCTCTTGGTGTAGGGATCATTTAGAAGCTCTTGCAGAGGCACCCTGGCACCAAAGGGAACCTGAACTGCAGGCTGGTAAGCAGCTGGTAAGCTAAGCCTAGGGTTAAATAGGCATTTGAAGGCATAAGCAACACTCAAATCTCAAAGAGTACTTGCATAATTATTGGGTTTTAACCTTCTTCTTTCAACTCATACTAAAATTAAAGTGAGATATATGTATACATGTGTGTAAAGAAGATGGGAGGGAGGCATCAGTCCTTCTGTGTCCTGCATGTGCTCATGGAGTGACTGTCTCTGCTAATCGTCATCTCATCTCCTTCAGCAAGGAGCTGCTGCATCCCCCACCCCCGCTCCCTTTACTTGAATTGCTGCACAAAAAAGAGTAAAACTGCCTTTACTACAACAGTGCCTAAAAGACCCTCTCAGGATATGGAATCCACCGCAGAAAGAATATATCCTGGCTCTACAGAGCTTAAGCTACCAAAGGGGACAAAATTGCAGCCTGTCTGAGAGCTTGACATGAAAAAAGAGGCAAGAGGTGGAGTAACAATGGCAGTACCTCCCACCTCTGAGCACAAGGAGCAGGGTGGGTAATCATGGCCCGGCAGCACCTTCAAGTACTGCTTTGCCCTGCTGTTAAGGATTCATTATATTCTCATTGTCCATTGAAGCCAGATTGCAATCAACATATCCCTTGCTCTTGGCAGCCACCTTCTGGGTTTTATGCCACCAAAATCAGCATTAGGTGCCTGAGGTGCCAGTATGTTATTGCAGCCACATGGGGAGACAGAAGGGGTAAAAGAAGTTCTCCTGCAACAACTCAGTGCCAAAGGCATTATTTAAAGCTATTTCCCTTTACACTTTTCCATGTGCCTCATGCCATCAAGCACAAGGTCTTGGCTTTTCAGAAACAGCAGCTTCATCCAGATTTCATGCCTGGAAAAGTCACAGCCTTCAAACACAGGTTCTGTGGGGAAAATCCAGCTGATAAAACACCCAGAGATTGCAAGCACTGTTGATATATGGCCAAGGACAGGGCAGCATAAAGAGTGGCCTGGTTTGCAATTACCTGGGTTATCTGGGTGGGTGCTGAGTACAGCTCAATGCAGAATATCCATCTCAGTGCAAAGCATTACATGCAGCGCTTCTCTTCCAAGGATTCCTACTGTGAGATTGCTAAGAAACTGGCTGGAGTAATATTGTGTTTTAAAGCACATTGACAGAATTAACTGGTTAATTTTACATTCAGAAACACTCCAAGAGAACCTGGCTCTGGTGTTAGTCCAGACAACTTACACTGCTCTATTGGTGCACTGACAGAGGGAACTTGCTGCATTAGGGTTTTTTTTTTTTTGTTTGTTTGTTTGTTTGTTTTGGTTTTTTTGAGCAAAAGAGTGTGTCTAAGAGAAAGGACAAGTGAGCTTTTGAGATTCTTTATTTTTAAGGTGCTGGTAAAAGGAGAAACCCCTAAATGAGCAAACATTCTGGAGAATCCAGCTGGGAACTGATCAGTCAATATGGCTGTAAGGACTAGGGAGGTTGTCTTAAAAGGGATTGTGATTTCTACAAAAAAGATGTTCTGATACCTTGCATCTTGCTGCTGCATTCATCTGTTGCCTCATGTATGGGGTTTGTATTAGAAACAAATTGAGCAGAAATACACTTTGCCCTGGTGGGGTTTTTTTCATGGCTAAGCAAAAACAGGGTTCTGGTCTCTCACTGTTACTGTAATACAAAGAAACATCAAGAAATATCAAAGGGTATTTAGGACCCACTTTCTGCAATTGTGAGTACTGAGCAAACACAGTGGTATTTGTACTGTTTTATTTTTTGTGAGAGTTTAAGATCATCTTACTAGATAAAAATCAAGTATAACGGAAATTTTCCTTTTACTACTTTTATTTTTACTTTGTTCCGTTGATCTTGGTTAGGTGACAAGGTGAAAGAAAGGCAAAGTATTAGAAAAGAGCCTCTGTTATCATCTTTGAGTTGGAGTGTCAGTAACAAACAGACTATTCTATAGTTTTCTTTGTTTTACCACATCAAACACCCAGGGCTGAACTGTGTGAGCAATTCACATCAAGTCAATGTCAAATACTAATAACAGAAAAAAATAGTGTCTGAAGGGTTTCAGTAATGCAGCTGGGATTCTTTTAACTGATATATCCAATCATAACAAAGTAGGTTATTATACTTTAGGCTCTATCTTTATCACACAATCTTTGGATTGTCTGGATAACAATAGTTACAACTTCTCCTGTTGCTTTTTACTTTATTTGCATCCAGTTACCACATTCCTGATTATTGGTTAAGCACCTTTTCTGGTTCATTTTGTTGTCAACCATTTTTGCTGTTGATTTTGTACTAACAAAGGTTAAGCAAATGAACCCCAAAATAGCAATGGTTAGGCTATAAAGGTCCTGAATTGGCATCTTTGCCTTTATCACCGACCTGAGCTTATTTCTTCCTCAAGAGTAGGAACTCAAGATAGGCACTGAGACAGCCTCTGCCAGTGTGCACATGGATTCATCCTCGTACATGTCACTCCTGGAGCTGTGTCTCTCCTTTCTGAAACAGTCTGTTACTGCTCAATCTGAAGTGACATTTGCTTTGTGCAAACTCTCTTACACAAGCAAGATGCCTCGGGCTGTATAAACCACCCAGCCGATCATTATGCCTCCCTGATCCAGGATTTCCTGTTGCAAAGCTGGGGAAGAAGACAGCAGAGAACTGACTGTGTTTTCTGTGCCTCTAGCTTTCACTAGCATCTCTTCCAGACAAGGGTCTCCTAAATTCCTGATCCCCACTCTCCATCCCATGTGTGCACCCTCACTAACCTGTAAATGCAGAGCACAAGTCTGAGAGGCTTAATTAAGATATCTACTTTGACCTCCCACATGGTAAAGACCATTCATTTTTACCTAGTCACCACATATAAAGGAAAATAAATATAACCTGTCCAGTCGAGCTGTGGACAAGTGCATGAAATTATGAGTGCAGGAGTCTTTCTAATGCCAGACTGCATGCTTAACAATGGCTTTCAGCAGTAGATTTGTGAGATAAAAATAAACAGAAATATGACTAATTGTTTATATTCAGCATGTTGCTTGTTTCAAAGGATTTCAAGAGATATATTTTAATTTAAGTGACAGGCTTTCTTTTGATGTCTAATTACAAAACAGGAGGAAAGTCTATGACTGCACAATACCAAGAAATTTCTTAATGAAAACTAATTTTTTGGCAGTAAATGCATTTTTCTTTGCAGAGGCTTTCAGACAGCAATTCCTGGCCAAGTGTACTCTCTGCACCACTTAAATTCCATGTGTTAAATAGAGCATAAGTGGTTGTCAGCACGGGGAACAGCTATGTCCTTCCTGAACTGTAAACTGTTACTACTCTGTGCAGTTTGTTTATGAAATAAAAGGCACAAATTTAACAGCATTGTTCAATCATTAATTTTTTGATTAATACTTTGTTCTCAATTTGTCTGTAAGACCAGAGAGATTCACCTCCTTTCTTCTGCTGGATATTATGCATGGTTGACATTACACATTTGTAATAAATAGACATTACAACTTGTATTGCTGCAGAGAACTCTGTGCAGGACTTTTTGCTACTTATTAAAAAGTGCAGATTAAACCATGCTGGTCTTAACAATCATTAGGAACTTCTAGTGTTACAGTCAACACCCTGCTGGGGTGACATTTCTCAGAGTAAAGCATCTATCTCCCAAAATTTGGTTGGTCTTTTCACTCATGTTCAAAGAAAAGAAAGAGGAATTTTCAAGCCGAGTCTGAGGCACAAGGCACATTCCTACCACAAGAGCATCTGTCTACGATGCACTTATCGCTCACCAGAGGCTTTGAACCAGAGTCTTTGGCCATGGCTGCAGTCATCCCAGGCACTGTGGTGAACTCTCGGCCTGGGAGAGCTGCACTGTGCAAAGTTGCCCCTTGTGTGCCCTCCCCTGACTGACGTCTCCAGCTTGCAGAAATTTTACACTCCATGTCTGTGTGTTCAGCAGACAGATACAGGTTAAGGCCATCTGTGTTTCCTAAAACACTCTGCTGAAGGTGCAACTTGCTGAGCCACTTGGGTGCTACTGCACTTCTGATGCCCTTTTGCCTGAGTAGTAAAGAAGTCTGGGAAAAAAAGGCAATATTTCAAAGGCTGTGTGATAAGGCTGAAGGTGGAAGCCACTCAAAATCAGTGTTGGTTAGATCTCTCCCATAAGCAGATTAAAACTTCACAGCACAAAAAGGGAGTAGAACAGAATTCAGTGAATCCCAGTGGTGCTTGGGATCATGAGCAAAGAGGGAAGTGATGCAAAAGTGCACAGAACTGAGTCTGTGAGTAAATTTAATGCAGCCTCTGGGGAAATGAGTTACCAACATTACTTAAACTACCTACCTTCTTCCCTGGTGCAAGTTACTTAGATGACTAAAGAAGTGTTTGCAGTCAGATAACCTCACTGTTTGAGATATTGAAGGCATTTCCTACAGTAAATACAAGGAAGTGTGGAACAAGGGCATACTGAAGGTAATAAGGAAACTTTGTCTTTGAATCTTAGGTTCAAATGCATGATAAACACCACTGTGTTTCAGCCACTTCCTCTAAAGGCTTCCCTCTAAAGATAGGGCACAATTGCTACTCCAGCAGAGTTGCTTTACCCTCACATCACTTTTTACAATCAAACAGCTTTTCCTGCTCTCACAGGTGTTTTTTCCCCTCTCCCTAAATCCGTTTACCCTTTCTCTTATCACTCACAGCCCTCAGGATGAGTTGTTCCCTACCTGTGTGGGGAGGAGAGCGTTGGTGTTAACACTGGGGATCCCAGCTCCAACCCTGGCTGCTGCCTCATCCCTCCCCCCACCTCCTGTCCAGCCATCAGCAAGACACTTCCCTCCCCAGCCAGAGTGGACCTGCCCTCTCCCTGCCAAGTGTTTTGAGATGAGTGGGGGTCCACAGCAGTGCCCAGCTGTTCCAAGCATTTTCAGAGGAGAGCATGGCTAATTCAGACAAGCTGTTCCTTCCAGAGGGCACTGGCTGGCGAGGACACAAACACAATGCAGGACAGGTCTCCCTGTGTCTCCCAGTGAGTCAGGTTTCATAGCACTGGACGGTGACCCCTGATGCCATTGCCTTTGTCCCAGAGACTCCCCACAGCCTGGCCTGTTTTGACAGATGCCCTCTGACCCTCTCTCCCAGAGGAGACCCCCATCCCCAGCAGCAGCAGAGGTCACAGGGGGCTGTTCCATGCCTCCCATTTCATTTACCACTCAGTCTGCCCCTCAGACATTTCTACAAAAGGAAAAGTCAAACCCGGGTTTCAGTGCAAATTGTGAAGGACAAGGCTGAACGTCCAGTCAAGGCAGGGACCCTCACACCCTGCTGGCTCCCCAGCCCCCCCTAACTCCGGCTCAGTCCAAAAGCTGCAACAAGAGGCTGGTGACAAGATGCCTGCTGCCTCCCTTGCTCCTCGCTCCCGGTGCTGTTTGATCAGCTGATAATTGCAGTGCCACACATCAGGGGCTCTGGGGACTGATGCCCCATGAGGGTCTGTCTTTTCCCTGTCATTCTACTGACCTCCTGAACTGTTTCAGCCTTCCAGGATATCTGTTTGTAGGAGCCTTGAAAAAATAGGATAGGGGCATCAGAAGGGTGGCTAGCACAGCAGTCTGGAGGAAAGCCGCAGCAGGACTGTGCCTGTGCAGAGTCATCCCTGCTATGAAGCCCTAAAAGTGAAAGGGTGAGTCCCAGCTGCAAGAGCACTCACAAATACAAAACCTTAATAACACTGAGTCTCTGGGAAGTTGTAAAAAATGGGTAATACAGAACAGTTACCAAGAGGTCAAGCTTCCCCTTTCTTGTGTCTCCACTGCACCTCCACAGACCATATCCAAGGTTTAGATTTTAGGCTCATTTAAGTGATAGCCCCTTACATTAAAAACCTATTATCATTAAGTAATGCTGCCCTCCTTTCTCCTTTACACTCATGATCATGTTGCACCAAAACACCACCATTATTACATTGCCCTAAAATCAGCTTCATTGATCCCAGCAGGAGCCTTCCAACCCTCCCCTGCTCTACAGGGAGGTAGGATATGCTGCTGCACCTCTGGCTCTGGCTTGAAGGCATCCACACTGCAGAACACTGCAGTGCCTTCAGAGTCAGGCTTTTGATCACTGTCTAAATTATCTCTTTTTTGCTCATAAAAAATGCCAAGAGCATCTTAAGTGCTGCCATAAACAAATAAAGAGGATGAATGAGAGAGCTGCACTGAAGATCTATGAAACTTCATCTACAAATTGACACTTTTCAGTGTCTAAACTAATCAGGCTTAGATGGCATCTGCCAACCCTCTAAGGGCCATTCATCTCCAGCTGTATATTTCTTACTCTGAACTCCCTACACCATTCCAGCACAACTATTTGTGCAGCTTTGTACCATATTTAGCAGGGAATGGGAAACAGCTTATGGACAAAATGTTAGTCTTCAACTCCTCTGCTCAGCTGCAGCCTAAATCTGAAAGCCTCTGAGATCACTGGGTGCCAAGCTAATTTGTTACTGGATTTAGCCTCAGTATTTTTCAGGAAGCACAGACATTTTAGCTTGGAAGCAGCACTTCCATTTATCCAGATACGGCCCCCTTTGATGGACTTTAGGTGTATTGAGGTTGCAAACAAGTATGTTTTGTCCTACGGCTAATGAATGCAGTTACAAACACGAGGTAGTGCAGTTGTCTTAGTGCATGAAGTTGAAGGGTTTGTTAACCTTTGGGACTATTCCCAGACCAGAGCACTGTAGGATCCATGCTAGGCAGCCCCACACAGAGCAGCAATTCAGAAGAGTGGAAATTTGGACAGCTTGGGCTCAGAGACTGTCTTGGACCCTCAGAGAGTGTCCTCCTGGTGAGGTGAACCTTGGGCCACTCAACTCTTCCCCATAGGAGTGTGCCAGCCATTTTCAGGTGCAGCACTGCTTACAATTGTACAGAAGAAAAGCTATGTGGCACCAGTGTCTGTGAGGAAAGGCAGATAACTAAGACATTTAAGGTAAAAAGGAAAAGAATGGGCTTCTTTGTGACTGCAGAGAATGGTGCAAAAAGGAAGAGATAAATAGACATATCTTTGTGACATGTGAAATGTTAATAACAGCCTGTGCTAGGAACAGTAGTTCAGGATCCTGTCTAAGCAGCTGTAACTGGGCTCCACGTGCCACAGTGCCTTTCTTTATCACAGCACAGAAACAGGCAGCAGAGTGAGGACACTTGTTTAAGCACTGGTCGAGGGCTGTGCCACAGTCATATACTCTATTATAGATGTTAGCAGCAGTTATGGTAAGAGGAAATTTAGAAACAGTGGATGGCTTAAAAAATAGTGTTCAGGAGGAAATTCAGTAAAGTGAAATGAAAGCATCTGACAGAACTGAAGACAATTCATAGGAAGTTATGACAGTGGTTGTATATTTTTAACATGGCTAACTGAGAAATAAAGAGAATAATAAAACTAAATCTTTTCAGAGCACAAAACAACCAAGAGACTATTCAGAGTGGGGCATGGCTAGCGGCACTGGGTTGAAATAGCAAAATAGAACATTAGCTCAGCTAGAAAAAAATGGAAGGATCAGAATTATTCACTGTCGAATAGCCTCCTGAGGGAAATATAGGAAGTTCATTTTAAATTATCTGGACAATGTGATGAAAAGGGCATACTTGGGGGAAAAAATCTTCAGCAGAAAGTGCACACACAAAAAAGCAAACCCCTTCCCCCCCAAGCCCCAAATCTTCACTAACATCTCTTCATTTGTGCTGGTTTTCTCTAACCCAGTCCACTTCTAAGTGGTACAGAGTGGCTTCCTGAACATTTCCAAATTGTCCAATGTGGACATGACCCAACAGTCATGTGAGGAAGGAGACCCCATTTCCTACCACAGAGAGTGACCTGATATTAGGCCATTTCTGTCCCCTGCTATCAAACCAATATATATTATTCCCCAAGGTCCCAGCAGAGAATTAATTACCTGTGAAGCTCAGAGGAAATATCTAACCTCACCATGTGCACAGGCACAGCAATCATTGGAGCTGCAGGTGAACAGCACTGATGGCTCCCCTTCTGTTGACATCGTTCCCCTTCCCAAAATTATGAGAAGCTCCTTGGGTTTTGTTCGCTTCTTTTTTTACTCATGGAACTGCATTAACTTCAAGTTTTTTTGCACATTACACAAATATCACTGTTTTCTCATCTTTCCACTTTTTGTGGGTGTAAGGGGGCTCAGCACTGGTCTTGTCACTTATATAGAGGAAGGACAAAACCCAGGAGCCTATGATACTCAAGAGACTTTGCTTATGTTTCTTCTGTGCATAGATCCCCACATACTTTAGTTGCCTATCACAACACCTGTAATACTGACAGCTAACTGTAGCCTCCAGCTCTATCATTTTTCTACCACTCTCAGCTTGTTATCTGTTCAGATTTACCAAAGTACGTAAGGTCGGGGAAGGTAGAAAGCCTAGGCAATATCAAAGGTTCACCATCTTGGATAAATAAAGTCTTTAGTCTTCTAATTGAGAGCTGAAATAAATTTGTGAGAGAAATGTCTTATAGTAACATCTTATAAATCTTTGAAAGGATTTTTAAAAGAAGAAAAAATTGTTTGGGCAAATCCAAGGCATTCTGTTTCACTAGACTTACTTAATTTACAGACTTTCGGACCACCTTGTGATATTTATTTTCTTCTATTTCTTAATAACAGTTGCTCAAGTTTTGTTGAAAATTACCATTTTGAAATTAAAATCTGAACTTTCCGTGTTGAAATACTGATTTTACCTGCGTAAGTGTCCTTAAATTCAAACACTCTGAAAAAGATATTGACACGTGAAATAAAATTCTCTGCTTTGCCAGAAGCATTTAAAACCAATTTTGTAACAACTGGTCTCATAAAATCCCAGAATAAGGGATAATTAGGAGGAAGTTTAACCTTGCTTTAACCATGTCTACAATGCATTTGAAGCTGTGACTACAGCTTTTCTAGAAATGTCCAAGGTAGCCCTAATAAAGAGAGCAGAGAAGAGGAGCTGCAGAAACCATCTATAACAGTAGCACTCAGCTGCTGCTTATAGCCTATGAACCAGCTTTTTGTACAGAGAAAGTGGGTAGTGCTGCCCATTTGCAAATCTTTTTCTAGCACTGATCACAATTTCACCCCACAACTTATTAATCTATAGGTTGTGGTGGATAATTCGTTTGTCTCCATTGATTTCACCAGTAAAATATGCTGCTTTTTCGTTGTAGCAGAGAAGATGCTAAATAGGTGCTACATCAAGAGAATCCCTGCAATGCCTGACACTTTCACAGTAATTAATGACTGATCCAAAACCTAGCAGGCTACATAATGAACTCAGCAATCAAAACTTGTAACTGGTTGATAGTATTACTGCACTTACAATTTTACATGTCTAGAAGCTTTCAATGTGTGTCAGAGAAGTTATTAAAGACAGATAATGACACTATCACTATTCCTCCCCTTTATCCACCTCCTCAGTGCCTACTGGGGAAAAGCAATCAGTTTAACATGTTCTGCTTTCTAAATCTGTGCTGTAAAGTTCAATGCATAAATACACATCACTTTAATTGTGCTCAGTGAAGGAAGATGTGATGAGATGTAAAAAGTAATTATTAAAAAAAATCCAGTATGCATTTCATGTAAACAGTCATCATATGTATTTAAGGTAAAGATCCATGCTATATAATTAGGTCAGCCACTATTTTAAGAATTGGCTTAACAAGCAGCAGCAGCCCACTCAGGCAGCAGATTAGTCAGTCTGTGCATGCAGACAGAAAGCCAGCTGGGCTGGGAGAGCAGCGGAGCCAGGTTCACATGGCTGGGCTGAGTGTGCTTGATGGATCCCTTGTTCCCTGGATTATTTTACCCATCCATTCCTGTCTTAAATTGACAGTTGAAATTACATTTGTAAATGTCAGTGGAGCTCAAACTGAGGATTCAAATTCAGTCTTATTTTTCAGTATCTCATTTCTGTAGAACTTAGTTCTCCTCTACTCTCGTGTTTGTCATCCATCTGGTCCCTCAGTTTTTCCCCATCTGATTGCCTGTATTTTAATATCAAGCTGAGTTTCTCACTTCTGAGTGACCAGCCTAAATCAGTTGCAGCCCTTTTTGAATATCATTTGAATGACATTTTAGTCCAAAGATCTTTTAAACAAACATTTTAAAGAATTTTAATCAAACAGATGAACATTATTCTGACCTTTTCTCAAATTGCTTTTGCCATCTTTAGTTATCTTTCAGATAAAGATTACTTCTCCAAAATTTTTGTCTACTAATATTCACTGACTGCAAAGTGCAAAACCCACTATGTAAATATGTGCAACAGCAAATTTTAAAATATGTGCTGTTTTAAATACTATTTATTGGATTAAATATTGAACAGTGACTTCCAAATCTCAAAATAGTTCAAGTTGTGTATTTGGAGCTCTAATTTGCTTTTGTTTCTAACTCTTGATAGTATTTTTAAAAATTTGCTCCGCAGCTGGGAGAACTGCAGGTTTTTACTACAAGGCAGAGATCTTAAAATCGCCTGATTTCTTTAGTGGAAGAGTTATGCAGATCACTTAATCACAAGGTTAGCAATAACATCTTGGCATTGGTGGCACTGGAGTATGAATATTGACTACAGATAATTAATCCATGAAAATTTATTGAACAAATAATGAATACACTCATGGGAGGAATCAACATACACTCCAAGATACGTCATTAAAATAATGGCCAAAACTGTATAAAGTTTCACTGCAAAAATTGTTTGCCCAGCTCCAGTATTTTCCTGCCAGAGCTAAAAAATTGTAAAAGATACAGAGTGTACTAGATGAAAGAAGCAATTGTCAGTTATTTTCTTCCAACAATGATTTAAAAAAATACCAATCCATTGTTTATCAGCTTTTCTCATATCATTACTATTAACAATTTTGAGAGCTTCTCCAATGACTCCATATCCCTCCTACTCCTCAGACATGCTTTTTATCCTCTTCAATCCCTGTGTGTATTTCACACTTATCCTTCACCTCCTAAGGCCAGGTCCTTCATTGTCTCCAGCCAGGCCTTATGTGAACAACCCCCAGACTGCCTTTGTCACTCATCTGGGTCTCATCTTGATGAGTGTGACCTCATCAGTGGCTGTCATTTGTGTCTTACATTTCTTCCAGATATACTTTTTATCTTTGGGATCCTCTTCCCTGAGGTCTCCTATGTCTATGTATAATGTCACCACCCCTTGCTTTCCCACCTGTCTCTGCTTTAATCATTGGAGTGTCTTGAGATGTCTCCACTCCTTCCTACCACCCTTCCTGTTCATTTTTCTTCCCACTTGTGTTCATACCCACTTGAAGTAAGACTGAGGAGGGAGGTGACTCCAGTCACCGCTGCTGTGCTAAGCACCTTGAAACAACAGGACTGGTTGGCTGGCACAAAACCTATTCACTGAGTGTAGAGATGCATTTTTTTCCCCATGATTAACTGGAATATTTTAATAATGTTTTCTTTTCTGTGTTAGTAAATCAAATGTGTCTAGGAAGCACCCTGTGTTTTTGACACCCTCAGTACCTGCGACAGCCAGTCCTTGTGTTAATATATGAATATGGGTTAACATGTAACTCACTGTACCTCCTTCAGTTATGCCTCTTTCTGAAGTCCTTTTTCAAATAGAGATAGTTCTTTTGTTGTTTCCTTATCTTCTCAACCCTTGTTTTCAGTCCTGTAATGCTAGCTCTCTTTCCAGTCATTTGTAATATCAGCCCTTACAAATTTAGAGTTCCAAGCACTCAGGACAAAGACTGAGTCTCCTTTCTTGAACAGTCCCTCATAAAAGGGATACCAGCTCACAGCTGGAGATTCAACATCCTACTACACCAGGAGCAATAGAATATTAGCCAAAAATATGATCACAAAAATGATTAATTTAACTTTTTACTCCTTTCTGTGAATACTTAGAACAAGCTTAATGTGAAGTATTCAACTTTACAAATTGGTTCAATGTCTTAAAAAATTGAATTGCACATTTACTCACAAATTATTTTCTGTTTATATATCTTTCAGCACTATGCAGTCATGATTCACTACCTTATGTGTCCACTTGTTCACTTAATGCTACCAATTTTTAGTTTCAAGAGAAGAAAATTTAAGCTCTGGTTTGCATAAACAATTCTAATGCCTTGGATTTAATTCTTTCTTTTTGAAAGAAAAGATTTGTAGAAGTTAAGCAAACTTGTTTTGAGATCCTAAAATATATTTTCAGTAAAGATTTGTATGAACAATACAAATTTTTTGAATAGGGTAAGGGATTACAGTTGGCCAAAGCATGAATTTTTCAGCATTCATTTGGAAAGACAAGGAAAAATAAGTATGATCTTCTCCTCATGTTGGGACACCTTTTGCCAGTCCCTTACCACCAGAGGAACTGCATGGGACCGATATCTATCTTGGTTTGTCTTGGTTTTTTCTGCAGCACTGTGCCTGAACACTGACTTACCTGATAAACTTCCCTGTCTGGACCACAATTCAGGACTTTTGCATGCTCTTGTCATAAAAATCCAGGAGCCCTGCTGAATGTCTTGGCTGCTGACAGCAGATGAAGCACTGAGGCTCTGACTGCAGCTCTGACCCCACCCCCAGCTCAGCTCTCTTGGCTCTCCCCTGAGCTGGACCATCACATACAGCCCCTCAGCTGGTGGGACTGGAAGGACATGGTGACAGCATGGGTGTAATGAATCAGCATTTAAGACTGAGTTCATACTTAGAAGTCTGAACAAGTGCTGTAGCTCTTTCACTGTGCTTAACTCTGGTTGAAGGGAGGACTGTAATGACATGGGGACTGGCTCTTCCTTGGGGGCTCTCCAATAAGGTCACTGGCAACCCTTACGAAGTCCAGAGAAAGGGAAGGAAGCAGAACCAGGTCAAGACAGGGAACTTGTACATAAACTCAGAGTTAAATGTTTACTTTTATGCTGCCATTTCCAGGACATGAAACACTAAAGGAAATTGTATTATGTCAATATTGTAGAGACAATGGGCACTTTCATTGCTGGGTAAGTTAAACAGATCTTCCGGCCCATCTGGATTTTCATGAGAAGTGTCCTGATTCATTTCAGGTTCATCTTTCATTACTGATTAGTGGTGGATCATTTTTCTTTGTAGAAAAACATACAGGAAGAAGGAAAGTGTGCTTGGTGGCTTTTTTTTTTAATATGTACCAGCCAACACTTTTTCATCTCAGAATAGCTCCAGGTCTTTATAAAAAAAGATTCTGTAAGTTATAAAAAACCCCAAACCAACGGAAGGTTAAAGAATAGATTCTTTGTTTAAAAAACTACACTTTCAAGTTCTGAGAATTTGCTTCACTAAATCTAGTGCACTGTGCCCTGCAGTTATATCCAGAAGATTTGATATCCATTAATGGAACAGATATACAGGAAGCTGAGGGACAGGGACAGTCACACTGCATAAGTTTAATGACCCATTGTCCTGGTTTTAACCCCAACCAGCAGCCAAGCCTCATGCAACCACTCACTCACTCCCCCACCAGCAGGATCAAGGAGAGAATCAGAAGGGTAAAAGCTGGAAAATTCATGGCTTGAGATAAAGACAATTCAATAGGGAAAGCAAAAGCATGCACAGAAGCAAAGAAAAACAAAAGTTAATACACTTCTTCCTGTGGGTAGGCAGGTGCTCTGCCACTTCCAGGAGATCAGGGCCCCATCACATGTAATGGCTACTCGAGAAGACAAATCCCATCACTCCAAACATCCCCTCCTTCTTCTTCTTACCCCCACTTTATATACTGAGCATGATGTCCCTTTCTGGAATGTCCCTTTGGTCAGATGGGGTCACCCATCCCAGCTATGTCTCCTCCCAGATTCCCATTCTCCCCAACTTCCTCACCAATGTGGCAGTACAAAAAGCAGAAAAGGCATTGGCTCTGTGTAAGTCCTGCTCAGCAGTAACAAAAACATCTCAATATTATCTACATTGTACTCAGCACAAATCCAAACCACAGACATGCTCATCACTGTCAAGAAAGGTATCTCTACCCCAGCCAAAAACAGCACACCCATCTAGATTTTGGTTGCAGAGTAAACATATCAGGTGCTGCAGAGAGACGGGCTCCTAATAGGAAACTGTACCCACAGGTTTGAGGGATTTCTTCATGGAACAAAGCAGCCTAGTTCTGGCTGATGCCATGGGGCTGGAAGATGGACACTTGCTCCCTTTTCCCCTCTCATACAGTTGTATGTTTTGCTATTATAGACATGTAATTCCCTTTATCTTTTTTTAATGGATGTTTTGGATTGGGCTATATGATAGCGACATCCACTAGAACTCCTTGTGCCAAAAATAAGCAGTGGGTTGGGTTGTGAAGGACCCACATCCAGCAGCCATCCGCTCTGCCTGCAAGCATCCAAGCAGCCATGTGCCTTCATCCATGTGCCCTCAGCTGCCCCTGGAACCACAGGGATTCCACCATGGCAGCAGCACCACTGTGGGGCCAGCCACAAGCTGGGGCGGGGCAAGGAGCAGCACCTTGACCCCACTGCAGCTGCAGACAGCTGGGACTCCCTAACAAAACCTCTTCTACAAAGATGTGGTGGAGAATGTGAGACTCATAGTGTTGACCAAGCCCTGTGCAGAGGAACAGAGTCTTGGCTGGGGTACTGTTTCAAAAAGCCTCTGGTTTTAATAATACCTGTAGAAATGAGGCATCTTGGAGACTTTCTTTAGAACCAGAGAGTAAATTCATATGCTGCCACTGCACAGAGGTCTGACAGACCTATGGACACATGGGCCAAGTGGGCAAGCAGACAAGTCTCAAGAAAACTAGACAAGTCCAGCAGTATAATTAATTTAGTTCCTTTTTGAAGCCACTGCACTTTCAACTATTTAAAAACACTGGATTAGGAATGATTGTATTTGGAGTTGTGCTGGAAAAACTGTATGAGCAATTAAGCTAAATTAGTTCCTGTAAAGAATAGCTCTGGGCCATGTCCACCATGCATGTTACCCTACTGACTTTTTCTTTTTGGTTTGCATCCTACAAAGCACTGTATTGAGGTAGAGCTCAATAGACAAACAAATCAGGGTCAAGATTTCTGCAGACCTATTAATTTTTGCTACAACACCACTCTTACTTTTCAAATACATGAGTAAATCTGGGAGCCTGAGTTCCTGGTGGATTAATATTTCCTCCCTCTACAATGAGACTCTTCTACTTTTAGGAACGACTCTTTCCCTGGAGTTGCAAACCCTTTTTCTCCCATCTGCAAGCTTCTTCAGGACAAGCGACACAGCATTTTCCCAAGTATCACACGCTTTTATAGCATTGTTAAAGGCGTTTGCATGCCTAATAAACAGTTTGTCTGGCTGTGGTGCTGTGATTTGTGAGCCTTTCAGAATGATAAAATGACAGCAAACTTGCCCCTGCTCAAGTCACTTCATCATTATAAATGTGCCTTCACGAAGATCAGGACACTCCCCACTAAATCACTCCTGCTGCCTAAAACTCAGAAATGTGACCCAAAGGTGACCATTGATTACACCAAAGAGGGTACAAGTACATTGATCTGATGAAGAGTCAGATGAGATAGATAGATTAGATAGATAGATAGATAGATAGATAGATAGATAGATAGATAGATAGATAGATAGATAGACAGATAGATAGATAGATACGCTGCCAGAGCTAACATAGACTTCCCTGTGCAACCTCACCATCAATGCTCTCCATTGCTCTGGAGCAGCTCATTTTTAAAGCATACAAGGGAACAGCTCAATCTCTGTCCTAGGCATCGACTGAGAGACTGTCAAAATGTTACTGGATTTGGAGATGTTATGTAAGATACAGGATAAGCAGAAGATAGAGCACTGGCTACTCCTCAAGTCTTCACAAACTTGGATAAGAAACTACAGGCTTGAAAAGCATTCACTAGCCACCACCCTGTGCAAAGCCCAGGGTGGGACTTCCAAAACATGCTGTGTTTCATAATCCCACCCCTCCTGCTGAGTTTCTCCCTGGGTGAAGGATTGGAAACATCACGGAAGCTGCTCGCCCCAAGACACGCTGCCAAGCAGCTTTCTTTTACAATTACCCCATACTAAACCACATTGTAAGATAATTATTTCATTAGTTGGAACACATGTTGGGACAGAGCAATTTTTGCCCTTTCCTTTTCATCTCTAGTTAGGAACAACATGGGAAGAGCTGCAGAGGGAAGAGAAAGCCTTTGAACACCCGTGTGTTTACTTCTTTTTAATAGTTCTAATCCAGAGAAAGGGAGTTCACTGGCAAGAGTTAAATCATCAACAGACCTGGCCAAGAAATTCACAAGCCTTACATGATTTATCTTATTTTGTGTGATAAAAGTGCAAGGAGAGTTAAATATACTGGCCTGCTTGACCAGCTGCGATCAGGCATAGCTGTTTCATTTATTCCAGGGGTCATCCATTATATCCCCACTCTGAAAAGCAGATAGGTGATCACTCTGCTTTGCCATCACTTAAAATAGAGAGAGTTAATCAAACATACTGAAACATTTAATATAAGCAAGTCCAAGGCAATAGACAGGACAAGACTCAAATCTTTCAGAGAAATAGATTGCTGCTCTCTGGTGAGTGGGCTGAAAGATGTAGGCTATTTCTAAAGCTAAACAAATGGGACTGAAGAATACAGAGTGACTATAGACAGAAATTCTGGCAATGTGTTATCTATCATCTGCAAAACAAGACTCTGAAATAAATATGTGGTTTCCAAAAATGAAAGAATTTGTTCAGCATGAGTGAGCTTCAAGAGACACACATGTCAGAGATGAAAGTTTTGCTGTGTTTTTTCCAGAAAAGAGGTGCAGTGACAGTGTCAGCAGGATCACAGAAAGAATTGAGGGCTTGTTCCAACAGGATGGAGCCCCCTTCAGTGTGCCCCAGTGTGCCCCAGTGTTCCCTTCGGGGACATGCAGTGGTCTGGTTCAGCACCCAAACCCTACAGAGTGGGCTACATGCATTGATAGCTGATTTTCACTCATGTACCTCTTCCACTCACATGGGAATCTCTTAAAATGAACACCTACAGCCATTTCTTCCTCCTCTGGTTATTTTATTCTTATCACTATAAAGAACAATTGGCTCGGTGGGCACTGATCTGCAACACTCATACATACGGAGAATTTTCATTGCCAATTGAAGAGGTGTAAATCCAGTGAGCTGTGGAAGTTTTGGAGTGTAACAGGAAAACCTATTAAAAGAAAAGTATCAGCTTGATAAATAGTATAGTCAGAGTTCCTTTCTCCTCAGTTTATTAAAGCAACCATGACTGGTATGTAAACAGCAGAGGTGCCTGACTCAGAGCTAAAAATTGAATCCAAACAGGAAAAGGTAAATAAAGGAAATGTATCCTAGAATGGTTTCACTTTTAATATTCAGAGATGTCATCTGGACAAATCATCTGGATTACCTTCAAATCAATAATCCCACAATTAAGTGCAGAGTCACACGGCATGAAGACTAAAATCAGTAAGATCTTGAGCGATTCATATCTGGGCTTGCTTGGTCCAGTTGTTATTGAAACACAGACATAGAGCTGGTGTTCCTGCTACACACTGTGAGCAAAGCTCATTCTCAGGGTAATGCCACTGAGAAATGGATTGAATCCAGTGATTAATTTGACCTATATGTCACAGCATGCACATACTTGCACCTGCACACAAAGGCATAAAACTAAAATGTAGGTTATTTGATATAAAAATAAAATAATCTGTGGTGGCACTGCTTCAGAGAACAAGTTTATTTCACAGCATCACACCCTTCCTTTGGTTGTTTATTTATCTTATCCTGAACTTCACAGCCATTGCAAAGTGTGCACAACTGGTATATTCCTCTAATCAAAATCTGAGGTGGTTTGCTTTACAGAACAAAAACAAAGAAGAGGAAGAGAAAGCAGAAGAAGAGAATGGATCCAAGGATCCTGCAGGTGTGTGTGCCCCACCAAATGGGATTTCCACAGTTCATCCCACTGCCCTGCAATGGCCTCATCCCAGTCCATCAAGGTCAAACTTCCAGACAGCCTGCTTTTTTCTGAGTCTTGTACTGCACCCTGCCATCCCTGGGCACCAGAAACACCAGACCTGTACCGCTGAGCTCACACAGGGGCTTGTCACAAGCCCACTTGAGAGGGAGGAAGGGTTCCAGCTCAACAGGACTGACCACAGCAGGGCCTATACACCCACCAGTCAATAGAAGTTGCAGTGCCTTGAGAGACACCAATTTCGCTGCAACATAATTATCGAATTGTTTAAGCAAAGCTGAAGGAAGTTGAGATAGATATAAATTGTTACAATAATTTCTATTACATTCATGTGAAGGAACTGCATTTAAAATAGATGTGGCCTATAAAATACTATGTGACAGTAAGTAAATAAACATAAATGACTGGGTTTGGAGGTTAAAATGAGGTTTTAATATAAGGGATGCTATTCACACTGACATTTTGTTTCAGCAAAACTAATATGCTCATTCTCTTTCTAAAAATCCTATCACAGCCCTGAGAACATTTTTCTGCCCTCCTGTGCTCCTGCCTGGCCCTGAAACTGTACAGCTCTGAGCTTATCTGATAAAACTGCTTGGAGAACAGCTGTGTGACAGAGAGCTCTGAGGACACTTGTCAGGTATTTTCCCACTTTGCTTCAGAGTTGATTTTAGCTCACTTCACCTTTTGCAAAACTTCCTGAGCTACACTGCAAACATGTTTATAACTGGCTGTGTACCATACTCACCCTGACCTACAGACTGACTTCCCTGCTGCACCTCAGCCCTGACCCATCATCATCATCACAATTATGCTGATCAGGGCCACTGGCTGCCCTGCAGCTGCTGGGCCAGTGGAACAAGCTCTGTCTGGCAGGACCTGCCCTGACAGTTCCTATGGGGGCTGGCCCTTACTGCTCCTGGACAAATCCTGGCATCCACCTTTGTAATTTCTGATGTAAAAAAAAATCTTTTAGGTCTTGCTTTGAACATTAGGACAATAACCACATGCGAGCATCATCACATTTTAGTCCATGTCTTTACTGAACACTCAATTCCTTCCAGTAAAAATACTAGATTTTGATCCATTATTACAGATATTGCACAAGCTTTCATCTTAGAAGTGAAATTTGCTTACTTGCCACTATTCAGCATGTGTTTATCATCCTCTGTTCCTACAAAATATTCCTGATGCCCAGAAACTATTCCCAATGACAGTTCTCAGCTCTCAGTTCCCTGACAAGCATGTAGACAACAGAATGGAGCAGTGCAAAGAACCCAGAAATATCTTCCTAAGTCTTGCAAGCATCACACATTCCCCTGGTGCTTTTTAAATGTTGGTGTTCAGTTACCCAAACTGAAATCATGTTGCCATGCAGTCGGTGGAGTTATTTTAGTAGATTAGCAAGAGTTAAGGGCCAAAGTTAAGTTTGGAGTAACACTGGTAAAGCCATTTAAAACTGGTGATTAAATTTTCCTATTACTCAGCCTTAAGTTCAAGGGCAAATATTGCCTTCCAGCAAATGGGCACAACCTGGATTTGCCCCTGTTCCCATCAGCAGCAGCCCTAAACATCTCATGGGGATTCTGCACCTGCAGGCAGCATTAGGGGCGTAAGAAAGATGACAAAGTAGGGCTCTGGCAGGATTCCTGTTCCCTTCATGTCTGTGTGGATGCCACCACGCTCATAAGAACAAGCACAATTTGGTGGCATCTTTGCTGGACCAAGTGAGCCAGGGCAAACTGAAGGTGTGCTGTGGTTCTTCCCTCTGACTTCCAAGTAAAAGTACTGACCCCCAGTATTAATAAAAGCCATCCATGCTTATCACACTTGTGGTAAGTGTATGAACTTATTGTGCATGCCTCTGCCTAATTAGTTGCCCACATGATTACAGCATGGCTAGTTTGTCTGATTTCTCCTTTTTCTTCCAATTTCAAGGCTCTTGTCCACTGCCTCCTATTTCAAATGACACTGTAAATCCATAGTCCTGAAAAAGATTACTTCTGCTGCACTTGATGCAGTGCGGGATATAGTCTGTTACCAGGGCAAGTCAGCACTTTCACAAGAGAGGGTAATGAATAACAGATGGAAAGTGCAACTGGACCCAAATTTTCTTGTGATTCTGTGATTTCTACTATTAAAACTGTGAAATCAGACTCTTTGTCCTGTGAGGTGAGGAAAAACATAAAACACCTGCATTTTTTCAATAGATTAATGTTATTAATATAGTAAACTCAGGATTTATTATGCCCCAGACCCTCTAAAAACTTTTGGGTTTGGTGAGTAACCCAGAAAATGCTTTCATGGTATCCTATTTTCTGGCACTTCCTTCCACAGTTAAGACACCATGTTTCAAAACCGTAGTGTCTTGTGATGGCCTGTTTGTTTTGGTTCTGAGGGACTGAGTTTCATCTTGTTCAGTACACAGTAGCTGCTCTCGGAGTGATGATATCTTTTCTAAGTTGCCTCTAATTAAAGTTGCTTTATAATAATGCATGTGCTCCCAGTTAGGGTGGAAACACTGTTTACAGACTGTCTCTTTCACACAAATTTCCGCTCAGGTACATTGCCTGCCTAGAGCTAACGAAAGAAAATCTTTGAGTAGAAATTAACTGGTAAGACTAAATTGCAATTAATTACACAGCCCCATGGGAAGGCCAGAGTATGCTTATACACAGTTGCTTCTCTTTACCAGTCATTTTTACCTTTCTTTTTTTTCCATTTGTACTCTTTTTGTAAGAAATTATTTTAATGACTCCTCTTCAAGATGGTGGTCCATGTTAGAAAAATTTTGAGGACGTATTCAAAATAGTTTTTTAATGATGTAAGTATCTGGTCATCTTGGTGAAGCCTTCTGCTATGCTCCCAGAAACACAAAAGTAACCACCCTGAAAGAGGGGAGAAACAGTGGTTTTCATCTACCATCATGCCTCATGTATTTGGAACAACTCCAGAATATGACATGAACAGGGAATAACCCACCCCATCCAAACACCACAGATCTTGCTTGCAGATTATCTAGAAAAACAGCAGCATCAGAGAACTCCCAAAGCTGAGAATATTATGAACACAGCCCTGCCTATCTCTGGCATGTTCTCGTTGTCAGGGCTTGAAAATGGATCGATACAAAACAGAATGCAATGGCCTGATTGCTTTCTCTGATACATCTTCATTAAGCTCTTGATTTTCAGAGGAGCTGCTGGGGCTGCCCCTCTGCCAGAGCTGCCTGTCAGCAGCTTCCAGAAGCATCACCTGGCCAACTCCAGGGACTTATCTCCCCATAGCTTACAGTATGTGAGATATGTATCTTACATACTGTAAGATACTGTTAGATGACCATATGGGAGAGAAAAGCCTGTGTGTATTATTCAGTCCTATAGTTTCTCTTGTAATTTCCTATGTGTGCACACCCACAGAGCAAGCACTGTCTTTTAAGGTAGAAATTACAGCAGGGCAGAAACAAGCCACCTAAGAAGTCTAATATGCACCTCTAGAGAAGATTAAGATTTATAAATTTAAGATTAAGATTTTTCATTTAATGAAGGGGTGCAAAATAACATCATAAAAAACTAATTGTTGGAATAATTCACAGTAATTCTCAGCTTTAAAGTCTCAAATGCCTTTATCTAGGCACTAGACTGGACAAAGGTCTGGAGAAACATCATTTAACCCTGGCAACAGGAGTCATGCCAGCATGGAAGGGGACCTGACGATATGTGCAAGGTACTTTCTGTCTGCTATCTATAATTCACTACAGAAAGTGGTAGCTATCAGCAAACACTGTCTGTTTCCTAGCATATGGCAATGTTATTTCAAGATTATTGTTTTGCAACCTCTTGGTTCTACTTCACAGAAGCTTCGCCCATGTCCTTAAAAGCTGAGAGAAAGAACCTGCAATTACCATAAGGACCTTGTAGAATTGCACAATCTTTCCAGCTCCTGAGGCCATTTATTATTAAGGCCATTACTCCAAGGCTATCATATATTAACTGGACAAGGCAATTGGCTGCCATGGTCTAACCCCAGATGGGACTGAGCCCCACAAGGCCACTCACTCATTCCTCTGACAGGATGGGGGAGAGAATCAGGAGAGTAAAAGTGAGAAAATGTGAGTTGAGATAAAGACGATTTAATAGGAAAAGCAAAAGCTGCATGCATAAGCAAAGCAAAACAAGGAATTCATTCACCACTTCTTATGGGCAGGCAGGTGTTCAGCCACCTCCAGATAAACAGGGATCTATCATCTATAACTCCTAGTTTGGAAGACAACTGACATAGCTTCCAATGTCCCCGTCCTCCTTTTTCTTCTCCCAGCTGTATATGCTGACCATGATGCCATGTGGTATGGAACACTCCTGAGACCAGCTGGGATCAGCTGTCCTGCCTGTGTTCCCTCCCAGCTCCGCGTGGGATGAGAAGCAAAACAAATCCTTGATGCTGTGTAAGCCCTGTTCAGCAAGAGTGAAAACATCCTTGTGTTACCAACACTGTTTCCAGCACAAATCCAGAACAGAACACCATACTACCTACTGTGGAGAAAATTAACTCTATCTCAGCCAAAGCCAGGATATTAACATATCACCTAGATGTGCTGGAGGCAATTTTCATACTGAAATGCCTTTCCATGTGTCATGTTCCTGTGTATCTGAAAATGGACAGAGCAATGACTTAATCACTTTAAGCGAGTTTTCTTCTTCAAAAACAGGATTCTAGGACAGTCAGGCAGATGAAATGTGGGAGCAAACACAACACTGTCTGAATTCAAACTATGTACAGTATCCTATAATTGATGCATTATCATAAGAAATCCCCCAATAAGGAGGACAAATTATTGCAATCCATTAGTTTTCACGCCCCTGTGAAAATAACCTGGTTCTCTTTGGCAGAACTCTGGCTTCTGCAGCTCTTCTTTTCAATGCCAACACTGTAAGATGGCCACAGAGCATTTAGTTCAATATTTCTTCTAGAACTTCTGAAGTTCTACTTCCAAGGACACAACTGTGGGAACACTCCAATTAATCTTTTCACTTTTTATTCTATAAATTCTTTCATTTATGCCTCGAAATAAAATTATACCTGCACTTCTGCAATACCTTCTCCTTGAGGATGACACAGTGATTATTGACTAATGTTAAGGAATTATGGTTTTAGTGGCAGAGTAGCACAGATATGAGAACAAGGCTGTTTTTGGACTAAGTGTCTTCCACTACCTCCTTGAGAGTAGGGTCAGGGCTGACAGACAGGCCAAAACTGTGAATCCCATCCTGGCACTCCACAACATGTACTCTTTACATTTGTTTTGAGGTGTCTGCTGCTGTGGTGAGAGCCTGGACTGAGGACCAATATCAGAATTTCACTGATTTCAGTAGGTCTTGGGTTAACCTCTAAAACTGATAGGGTGTTTCAGCATGGATTATACTTGCCATCTATACAGTGTACTTGAAGTTTGCAAAAGTATATGCTGGGAAACATTCTCTTTAGGTATCTTGATCACAGAAAACGATTTGAGGGGTTTCTCCCCCTCAATAAAGGTATTTCTCTATAATTTTTGTGATATATTGCATTTTATCTATTTCCTCTGAATGAAACTCTTTTCTATTTGTGTTTCTTTAAAGAATCCCTCCTCACAAATTACTGACAGATAAAAGCCTTTATCAATGCAAGAAGCTGTATCACACTGAGCAAATTACAGTATAGCAACTCTCCTAACTGTTCAGAACTTGCACAGCTGAAAACAGTGCTACATGTAGTACAGAAATTCAGGGCAACCAAAAGGTTCCCAATGGCCACAGGACATATACATATGTTTATGTTTTATATAGATATATATAAAACTACCTCTTTCACTAAGAAGCAGTCAGGAAAGTTAGTCATCTGATATTCACATCTGTCTGCACTTGCACAGAACCAGCCAAAGGAACATGCAAGGGCTGCTTTTCTGAGTCAAGCCTTAATACAAGGTGTGCCCTGAGTGCATCCTTAGGAATCTTCACTGTTACAGATCCCACAGTGGCACTCATTGTTAAACACTATGGACTTGGGAAACATGTCATATAGACATTGGGTACAAAATTTCATCCAGATGGTTCTCAACAGCCCTTTCCTCCATGGCCAAATAAAGCAAATAAAGCTTCCTCCTCTGTCTCAAAGAAAGCAAGAAGGGATACCTGGCTCTCCTACACACTTAACTCGTCCTCTTTCCTCCTCCTGCACTGCCGTGTTCCCCTCACACAGAACAAAACCATAGTGAAAGGAAAGAAAAATCTCCCTCCCTGACATCCACTGTGCTAGCTGGGAAAAAGGAAAGTTGTTCACCTGTTCCCTATTATGGCCTGGCATGACTTAGTAGAGGGTTCTGGCATAAAGGATTACTTGCTACCTCTATCTAGCAAATCATCAGCACATATTCCCTTTTTCTTACAGTTTCACATGGCCTTCTGGCCTCACCATGTCACAATATCTCACCCCTGGTGTGTCAGCCCTCTGAGAGAAGGACTCTGATGATTTGGCATGAGCACCACAAGTCTCTGCAGGGAGAAACAAACCCCAGGATCAGAAGGGCCATCTCCACAACATACCTGTGCTGAAATTTGTGTTGCCTGTTTCAAAATCTGTGGTATTCCCCCATCCCTGACAGTTTTCAATTTCAAAAACTGTAACATTGAACAAAAATTATTTGTGGAGCTTTCAATTATGTAACAAACGAGAATGTTGTTTCAAAAGGTTTCATGCACTGACCTAGCCCTACTCCCACTGCAGTCAATGGCAGAGCTCCCATTGACACCAGCAGGAGTAGAATTAGGGTGCTGGGAAATTGTTTTGAAAATCAGATGGAAAAAAGAATCTCTGAACCACATCTGCTCTCCCTTTTCGCCTCTCTTCACAGATCCACACGTGTCTCTTGGTCTCCCTAGCTATGGTGAAATGATGCACTAATTGGTTCTGCATGGACAAGACCACACAGAGGAAGTGATGTTGCCATAATATAATCTAATCAAAGTAATTCTCTGATTCTGAGTGAGCGTTTAAAGAGCAACACAGAGCAGTCCTTGACAGTTCATGCTTGGTGTAAAATGAATGAAAGCTATGGGTAATTTCCATCCAAGCTGAGTTCCTAGCTTGTTTGCCTTTCCATCAGATATCTTTTAAATCCTAATTATATGTAATCAACAGTATAAGAAACATGATTCTTCTTGTAGTTGACAAATTCCTGGATACATTTTGCATACTTTCAAATAATAAGTACACAAGAACTATATAATCTAAGAATATAACTAATATAACTAAGAATATATAATCTCTTTCTACCTAAGAGAGCTTTACATCATGCAATTACAACTTAGTTCAATTAAAAACGTTCTTGAAACAAGTACAGCGTCTTTTAGATCCACAAAGCTAATTTAAGGAGCCAGTGGGCATGATGAGGTCACAAACCAAGGAAGGCTGGCTGGGAATTAAAATGAAGGTCACAGATGAGTGACTTTATTTTTGGCTGGACTTTCTTAGCAGGGTGTTTCTTCATTACATCATCTGGGTGCAGAGTAAGGCAGATCAGCCCTTTTGCAAAGTGACAGAAAGGCTGTATTATGACTGCATCATCCACATCTAGCCTCCTAAAACAGGGCATGAATTTGGGGGTTTCTGACCATCCACCCTTCTAATCCACTCCGCTCTTTGAGAGGGTCCAGTACTCCAGAGAGAAGATGACTTTGCTTGAAGGATTAGTTGGACTGACAGGGCTGAAGACCCAGGCAGACTGTGTGTCTCCCATACCAGTGCATCCAAAAACCTGCCATGGTGCTGGTTGTGATTCTTCTGTCTGTCAGGCTGCAGGAGCTGCTCCTGCAGGAAGGGCAGCAGGGACCATGTCCCCACCCATGGGAACTGTTCCCCAGGGCTGAACACAGGGGCAGAGGCCAGGCTGGTAACAGAGCCCATGGGCAGCCCCAGACATGGTGAGAGCATCAGCCAGTCCAGGGTCCAGCCAGAGAGCTCAGCCAGGAGCAGCAGGAAACAGGTCAGAGATAGGCCCTGTCTTTTACTACTGTCAAGCAGCTCAGAGGATGTTACCACAGCTCATAGAGACATTGTGATCCAGACTCAAAAAAAATGACTTGATTATAATTAACAGGTCCATGTTACATATCTGTGGGGAGAAGTTTCATTTCTTAGGTGGCTGAATGTGCAGGTTAAGATAAACTTCAAGCAACTCTCAGGATGCTATCTTGCTCCTTACAAGCTATTTTTTGCAGGAATGGGTAAAAATGAGTAAGTACGACCAACTCCAATGCTATTTCACTGCTCTTGACAAATGAATTTTGGTCATAATAATCATAATTGACCCTCTGTTTGTATGACTGTATTTTGGATGAAGACATGAACACATTTTCATAGCATCCTTGTCTGTCAAGTTTGGTGATCCTGATTCTACAGATGAAGAAACAGCACATTTACCCCAGCAGACTTTAGACAGTGAAACAGACTCCAGCTTCTTAACCACGTATGGGTCTTGTCTACATTAGGCTCATGCAACAGTGAAAGAATTCAGGAAGGATATATGTAAGGAAACTAATTATTGTAGCAGTTATGTAATATGGACTTTTCAAAAGGCAGCTTCAGCTATTCACCTATAAAAGAGAATATAATCACAGTGTGTCACTACCCTGAGAATCACATAAATACAAAGTGCAAGGTTTGTGAGCTCAATTCTATCCTCATACTCCAGGCAGTTCTTACTGATTGTTTTCCTCTATGCTGAGAACTCATCTGACTTTTAAGATTCTTTTTAAATAAAGCTAAAGAATTCATAAGTGATGATGTTACATCATGAGACAATGCTCAAAATATGTACCTGTCATAAACTAATAGTGTAATTAAAAAAATCAGATCTATTTGAACATATTATGGATAGAATATATGACCATGTTGAAAACAAATGTAACTGATATTTAGAGCATAATTCTACTCAAATTTCTATTCAGATGAAACTTCCACTATTTATGAAGCTTGAAAAATAAAAATTTAAGGAGTGCATGTTATGAAAATCTGGTTCTCATTTGTGTCAGTTTTTCCATTAATCAATTCCATTAATCAATTGTCCAGACTTGTTTCCATTGTACTCCCTTAGACGATTCTTCCAATTCTGTGCCTGTCTTCACTTCTGAGTGGAATCTATATGACAGAAATGGCTGACTTCTTTTTAAATATCCCATTTCACACTGAGGAGCATAACTGTAGGGTTTGAAAAAGATTGGCCTAAAAGTTGATGCATTTCTTGGTTTGTTTAAGAAAATCTGTGGGTTCACTATGCAGAAACAACTGCAGAAAATCTATTTGATTTCTTCAGAATTGTTGAACCTGTTTCTCCCAGACTGAGATAAAGAGGTTTACAAAAAGATTCCTGGATGCTTCCCACTCAGGCTATAATATCATGGGAAGGTGAGACACATTAATGGATTAATGGATGCAGAAAGTAACCTTAGTCCTACCATGTTGTCCTCAATTTGTTACTCATTATAAGGTGCCTCTAAAAAAGAGAAAGAAGCTGAGATTAAGTATCTGGTCCTACACCCATCTATCAGAGAATATTTCTACAGCTCAGTCATGACTACATGTGCATGTCAGGAAGATGAAATCACCAAGGCATTCACTCGCTCATGAAATCTTGGGACTGTGGGATTAAACAAATAATAAAATTTACTCAGCTGTAACAGTCTCCACTGAAAAAGCTGGTAGATAATAGTGAAAATGTTTAAAATTACCACATATATGGAATCTGCCTAAAATGTTTTTACACAAATATAAAATTCACAGCACTAGGCCAAATCAATAGCCATGAGACTGTGGTGTACTGAAGGGTGCATTGTCAAGGAGGAAACCCTACAGGCATGCTTGTCCCCCCACTGAAACTGCTTGAAGGAGAAGTTTGTCATTTCTTGTCATTTCTGGGGTGGCAGCCAGGCTCAAGCAAGCCCTGCAGTGAGTACAGACAGTGAAGAGTTATGCATCTCCTCCTAATGTGATCATTTAGGTCATGCCCAGAGGAGTCAGTCAGGATCACAGGTTCTCTTACTGAGCTCTGTACAGGTGTGTGCTATATATGAGCCCTTTCCACATCTTCTTTACTAAGAAATAAATCTCAATAAATATCTTTAACACAGTCACTGTGTTTTCTCAGTGGTCTCCATGTGTATACATTCAGATAATTCTGAATGGATAAGGGTGTTTTTTGTTAACCATTGACATAATCTTTAATCCTATTTCAGGAATTATGAGAATTTGAACAGTGCCTGAAATTTGTGTAGTTACACAATAAAGTGAAAAATGTCACCCAAAAGAAATTATCTACTATTATTTATGAAGTTTATTCAAGGAATAAATTTATTCTAAATATATATGTAGCATGCTTTCTCTATGCAGATAGGAATTTTACATGGGGTTTCAGTTGTTTTAAATATCAGTTTTGTTTTGCACCAGTTGCTTAGTAAGCCAGAAAAGTCCTCATTTTTGTACTAGATTTGTGAGTATTACTGGAACGTGTCTTTTGTGACTTGTTCTTCCCCATAGATATAATTTGATTGGTGTGATGGCACTTCCTTGTCTAATTTTCACAGTGTGCTTGCTATTTTACCTTTTCATTCTTTTTTTCCCCTCAATCTGTGGCTTACTATCAGAGTGAAAAAAATGTTTGCATGACATCAATCTAAGCTACAATTTTCACTTATGAACAGGTAGTCCATTCCATCTGAGTGCAACTGCTCTCAAGACTCCTTCAGTGACAACTTGATAGATCAGTTCCATTGATGAGTTTGGTGTTTCTTTCATGACCACTCCCACTATCAGCATCATTCTGATATGGTGATATCACATCAAATGGAGCAACAGTGTTTTTTCAAGGAGTAATACATTCTGGTTAGAAATACAATGGCTATAAACCTAAAAATGTTTCTACCCCATCAGCTGCTTAGGCAGGGGTTAGTTCCTTTTCATTTTTTTCAAAAGTGATCCTCTCTTCAACAAGCTTCCTTTTTTCACTCCCATCCTGGTCTAAATCCTTGTGGCTCAACCAGGAATTCATAAGTCTTTATTACCTCAGGCACTCCTCTTTCTGCTTTCATCGAGTGTTTATTTGTATGGTAATACCTTAAACCACTGCTAAACAATTTATCATAATATAATGGCATTTTCTTTATGTTATGTCCCTGTTCTTGTACCTTATCTCTAGTTTGATTGTTCAGATTGTAAGCTCTTAGCTATTGCAGCCACAATTTCCAAGGGGGATTGGTTATTTAATTGTAGTTTTTAACCTAAGAGGGCTCAGCCTAGAGGTTCACAATGAGCTGTAGCACAGCCCTGCCATTATGTCATACCAGGCTGTGTGAAATGCAGTTGTTGTCAGTAACGGCCAGGGAAAGGCAGATTCTTTCCAAAACTAACCAACATTACTGAACTTGCACCTCTTGCATTTCCATTTGAAATACTTGATGAGGAATTTCCCATATTCCCAAATATTTGATGGAAAATTTCCCAATTTTCCATTGCTGTTAGGAAGCACTAACAGCAATGCTCCCCGATCACAAAGGAAGGGAAGCACAGGGAGATCTTTAGAGAACGTTAGTTCATGATCATTTGGAAAAACCAGAGCAATGACCTACCTGCAGCAGGAACCAACAAAATGGGGTGTTTTGCTTCCCCTTCTTCTACATCTGCAGCCACTATGTCTAAAAGCTCCCTGCTGCCCACCAGCACAAGCACTTTACACAGAAAAATATGCCTCTATCACATCACCATCCCTATCTACTATGTCTTGTCACAGTTTGTCCTCAGTGGGATAGCACTTTCCCAGACCCTGACGGGCACCTTGGCAAGGCTTTGCTCAGTCTCTGTAGAGGACTCCAGTCTTACTCTTTAACTCTACCACTTAATTCTGCTATAGATACTTCAGCTTAGTGGTGACAGTATGAAGAGTCTGGCAAGAGCTGATTCATCTCTGCTGCTAAGTCGTGCTATTATGTAGGCTCCACTTGCCCCCAAAGTTCTTGTCTATATCAGCATTCAAAGCCATGGCTGAGGTGACATCTGCTCAGACAAGTGCCTTGCTCTGGCTGCAACCATCCTGACTGTGATGCCTATGGGCTTTGTAACCCTTTATAGCCAAATAATCGGGCCTGGCAAGGCACCACTGGAAGGAGCCAGGGTGAGAATTGAAATGAGTAGCCAGGAATTACAGTCATGAGCCACAGTTTGACATGCCAGTAGAGCTGTTATTCCTTTCCCACAGATACGGGTTTTGGGTAAGGGAGGAAAGGGGAACAAAGAAATCCTCCAGGAAAGTGCTCAAACCCAGCAGTGATACCTTCTCTCTTACCTGAGGCCCTTTTTTTCACCGCTGATCATTGTTGGCCAGTCATTTCAGCAGTGAGAAAACAGTTCCAGCTGGCTCCATGTGCATTGTGGCAAGAACTCAGGAGAGCATCTCTAAACGCATCTCCTTGGCCCTTACCTGTATTTACCCTCAGTCCTCAGATGAGACAGAGTGATCTCAGGAGCTGCAGGCCACAGGGCTTACCTATTAGCATGGTTTTTCTCTGCTTTACCATAAGGGTTTGTTTGCCTTATAATAAAGATGGAGCTGATTAAACATGTCTGAGCCTGGACTAGTATGTCATCACAACCTTTGGAACTGGCAGCATCAGAAAATCCTCCACACCCCAGGTGAATCTTCTCTTACTGGCACAGTTGTACCTACCCTGCTTTGCACAGCACTGACATGAATCATAAATCACTTTCTGGGTAGACATGCTGATGTGCTGCACAATTGTAGAGTGGCTGCTCCTCTCGGGCTGGATTTTCCCTGGTGAACAACTCTGGCAGCTCCTGCTGCGAAAGCAGAATGCGTCAGCCCTGCTCTGCTGCAGCGAGGGATGTCGAGCAAGCAGCTGCACCGCTGTCGATTGCATGCTGTGAGAGGAGAGGCCATTTGCATGGCCGTGTCCTGTCCCTTCCTGAGCATAGGTTTTATCCTAAAAATTCAATAGGGTTTGCAGTTGTTAGAGAGCAGATTTCAGCATTTGATCACAGAAGCACAGGACACAAGGCTGGAAGGGACCCCACAGTCCCAAGCAGAAGCCAGTGTGCAAGACTTTGGGCACTTAAGGAAACTGCAGCTGCTCACTGGCAAAGGCCAACGTGGTTAACCTGTGACCAGCAGCTTTTCACACTCCAGAGGCTGGGAAGAGCCCACATGCCTACATCTGGCTTCTGCATCTCCCTAGGGGTCTCAAGCAGGAAGCAAAAGCCATCTCTTCTGGATGTAAAAACACAGCAAAGGCCTTAGATGCCTGGAGGGAGTGGATGTACAGCCAGGGTGGGACTGAGTCTGCCCTGAGCTGCTCATTCGTGGAGGATATACAAAGGACATGGAGCCACCACTGCAGAGCACAGCACAGGTTTCCTGTGCACAGGACCAGTAAACACCAGCTCTGCACCATAAATGGTGCCAGTCCCTGCCTCTGTTTTCACTGAGGTAAGGCAGGAGTATAAATGACCATGGAGAGTAGGAACTTGATCCTGCTGACTGTGAGGATGGGTGGGACAGCCACCACACAATTTCCCTCTCCTTGTAGTAGAGTTCTTGTCATGCACAGAAATGCTAACAGGTACTTCAGCCTTCTGAGACTCAGACCTTCTTCCTCAAAGGGCCAAAAGAGATCAGTGGCTCCTCTGTGGGCTAAGGGTCTGAAGACAGTGCTGCTCTTCATCCTTTCTGAGCAGCTGGACCATACAGCCACATGGTTTAGAAACAGGATCTCCTGTTTATTTTAAGGGGGTGGGGGAAGCTAACCAGGCTACAGCAGCAGCCAGGGCCTTATGTTTCCAGATCCAGAGACACTGTGCTTGAAGGGCAGCCCTGGGGACTCATTACATGAAAATTCTGGTATTTCGGGAGACTACCAGTTACAAATGCCAGCACTGTCCTCTGTCACTCAGAACTTGAATTCTCCACAGTGATTTCAAGGTGAAAATAACTGTGGCCTATTACATACTTCCTGAACATCCAGTATCTCTTTGGAGACCCTGTGATTCCCTCATGTGAATAACCAGTAAAGCCTGGGATGGAAAGAACTGCATAGATCTTCATAAGCCCAGACATTTATGTGTACAGAACAGTTGCTAAAAATTCCAACACCAGAGGTTTCCAGAAAAAGGGAAATGATTGCAGTCACTGAAAGAAAAGAAGATGCAGGTGTCCTTCCAAAAATCATATAATAGTTAAGTTTGCTCTCTATTGATTTATCCATTTGGCTCATAAAGACAAAATTAATAAAACTTTTTTTTACAAGAAATATTTTAAACAGTTTAAAAAAATTATCTTTCTTCTCTCAGGTCCCTCCCTGACATAAATATTACATTCATAAATCTAGCCTGTGATAAAATCCTCTTCTAATTTATAGGATCGAGTCCCCAGAACTGCCTGTGAAGTTTTGCCAACTCTCCAGCTAAGCCTGTGAGTGTTTCACTCCAGTTCTTGTGGATTGCTCCACTCCTAAATGAGTTTTAAAGTGTTGTGCCTCTGGTGATTTTTCATGAGCCTTCCTCAGGCACAGCTTTCATAGAGTTTCATTTAAAAAAAAAAAAAAAAAAAAAAAAAAAAAAAAAAAAAAAAAAAAAAAAAGCATTTAGTGCTACTAATGTAGAGGCAATTTGCCAGTCTCTAAAGAGAGACGTTTCACATAACATCCTGTCCTATTTCACCAGCCTCTTTATCACCTTGATATTGACAGCAAACAGAAGAGTGTATGATGGGAATAACTTAACAAGCTGCCCTTACCAGTGAGTTTGACTCGAACCCAAAATTCTTCGGCACTTGCACTACTGACAAGCCTGGAATCTGAACCATGAGACCAATAAATATTGTCAGATAATTCCAAGATCCAAAGATCTTGGGCAGGACAGACTGGGAATGAGATCCATCACACATAATGTATAAATCCTGCACTCCAGTTTCCTCAGAAGACAGGCTACCTCCCAGCTTGCCTTGCTCATTTCAATTTCCTGCCATTCAAAAATCCTTTTAAAATTACAGAGTTCTTATTGTCAAATCATGAATAAATAGTATAACTTCTTATGCCCTCTAAGAAATAATTTCCCTGTATATAATTTGATTAAAAGAGCATTGACTTATTATGGAAGAAAAATGTACTGAGAATTTAGAGTCAGTTTGATCCTTATCATTACCTATAAATATCTTTGGACATGACTGTTACCTGTGTAAAACAGTCCCAGCAGTTCTGCCAAGCTTTCAAGTAGCCTGGCTGATACTTCATTCTTCAGTTCCAACTTTTTTTTTGTTTTCTTCTTCCTTTTTCCTTTCAACTTTATACTGTCAGTGTCTAGTATGGTCAACAAAGTTGACTGAAGGCCAAGTGTCCTTTTACACATCTGCAGACTCATCCCCATTCCCCTTCAAACCTCCCAGCTCTCCTGAACTAAAAGCTCTCCTGCTTTTGGTAACTGGAAGCCTCCAAGCTTCCAAAGACCTTTTCTTCAGACATATCTCCATCCTCTCAAAATGCCCTGATTGATGCTGTCTGAAAGGCAGAGAAGGCAGCATTTGTTACATTGTTTCCCCAGATGGCTATTGAATCAGAAAGGATGGAATGAAATCTTGGAAAGCCTGCAGTTGGATTTTCCAGTTTTAATGGGGTTAGAGCAGAAATGAACTGGCAGCCCTGGATATGGCTGGTGTCCCACATGGGCTGGTGAGAGGCTCCCCTGCACAGGAGTGCAGCTGGTGCAGCCCACCTTCTACATCCCATCTAGATAATAAAATTAAGGGTAGGAGGAACACCTCCAGGGTCAGAACCACTGATCTGGGATAAAAAATATACCCCATACACTAGTATGGGGTATAAAATATAATCTCTCATACTACCCTTAAAAATCTTTAAATCAACTTTATATATGTCAAATATGTAAGACAACCAAAGAACAAAATTTAATTATAAAAGTATTACAAACCCTACCAATTTTTTAACTTGATAGTCCTTCAGTAATGGATACAATAATGTTCCTCAGGTCAGATTTTTTTCATCACTGAACCTAGCAGTAGCAGAACTCCTACTGATTTCATCTGACAGCACAGTGTACTCATGTGGCCCATGAGTAAAGCTACACTGCAGGTCTCAAACTTCCAGCGTTATCAAATCCTGCATCTCTGCTGCAAATCTCAGTATATTTAGGAAAGAAATATAAAGCTCTTAGACACATATAAACAGAGGAGACCAGCTTTTGTTTAAAAGATTAAACAGAAACATAAACTTGGCTCTCCAGCTTGCAGAAGGAAGTTTCAAAGGTTAAGATTCCAAACTGGTTGTCAACAACATAAAACATCCTGTTCTTCAGCTGTCTTTATTTTTGGGTTTGTCTCATTAAGAGTCCACACATAGAACTGCAAAACTATGTTCCTAAAGGATATGCATGTGGCAGGCATCCAGTGAATAGTTTTCCCTATAAAAAGCTGAATTTGGAAGCATGGCAAGAGTCCCCTAATCACTGCTACCCCATTTGGTTTATGAGTGGTGGCCAAGAACTTTGGCCATGCAGAGCAGACTTTGGGAGGGTTTGGATGTTAGCACTAATTACACAACATACCTGGATTCAGTCAGCCTGTGTTCATTATACAGGAGTGATATCAATTCCCTAAGATCCCACAGCCTTTATAAAATATCAAGAACTTAGGGGTAGGAATACTATTTCTATTAACTTTTTTGTCCAGTATGATTTTTATTGCCTTTTTAGACCACTTTGGCAGTAAATATCCTCCTAAAGGCTTTTGATACTTCCCCTGAAAGTGCAGAAGTCTGGCTGTAAATGTGAATGAGGTCCAGCCAGTCCAAACAAAAATGCAAAAAGAAACCAAATACTTTTAAGGTTTAATCACCTTTAGCATAAATCTGCCCCATACAGGAGCAATAACAGCATGTTTCCAGCCATCCAACACTGGATTGTTTCTCCAATTGTCCCCTTTAATTAGCCATTCTGTCCCCTGGTGCTCTTGTTTTATTACCTCAGTTGTAAACAGGACATTATTCAAGACTGTTTCAGGCTAATTGCACTACAAATATTAAGGGCCTGGCTGTTAAGTGGTCATAAATGAGACTTTGTAACTACTGAATGGTTAATAAAAATAATGAAATGCAATTGTTCCATGTAAATACAACTGAGCAGTGTAATATTTTATAATGATGACTATTTAATTGGAATTCAGGTTCAGCAATTTTGGATTTCTGACAATATCACCATCTCTATAGCAACTGGCCTTTGAGAACTAATTTTATATCTTTCTGCCTTCCCAAGGAATTCTGTGCTACGTTCAAACCCAGATACACAAACTGAATGCACCTAGACCATCAGCTGCTTTGAGAAGCTCAGTCTTGGCTCCTCAACATAAACATCTTTCTTAGATCATCAGAGCCCAGAGGCAATGGGCACCTACAAAAATTGTGGGCTCTTTTGATTCTCAGCATCTCTAAAAAGGACTAAATCTGCACTGTGATGTAGAAATAGATTCTGATCTTTACGTGGTTAAGACCCAGTACTCCAGAGAGTATTTTGAGTAAGTTCTGGAGCATAGTAAGGAAGAAATCCTGAATGTGAGCAAGATTACTTCAGACATTAATTCAGGACTGCCTGTGAGCTCAGAGATATTCTGATGTGTTGTCAAGGTGCAGGTGTGGCCAGGTTTGCTCGGCCCAGTTCCATCAGCTTTCATCCCACCATTCACTGCAGTGTTCTGATATGACAAACACAGGCTACGTTTTTTCCTAGAAGAGTTTGGTGTGTTATGCAGTAAAGCAGTGGGGGATGGAGAGACAGCTGTGTCACAGATGTCCCAGGCAGAAAAATAAACATCCAGAGCCACAGAGCAATAAGGGTGCTGTGGTTTGTAAAGTTCCCTAGCATGTGCTCTAAGGCAAAATGTGAATGTCAGCAAGGGGATAATGCAAGCAGTAAAATACACATTTCAGTGACTATCACTAGTGAAAATGTTCCTCAGGTTATCCTGCCGTAGAACAAATTAGTTGACGACTAATTAAGTAGCGACAGCTCCTGAGCCCATAATCCCTGTCAAATTCCACCAAGTGAGGAGTGAGGACCTCTCCCACAAGTCATTATACAAACAAACAATTTAACACGTTGTTCTATTGTATTCAACCCAAAGCTGTTGCAAGCAGAATATTTCAGTGAGCAAACCCAAGTATCTTAAATCAGAAACGAGATAGCTCAAAGGGCTAGATAAATCCCCAATATAAACATTTCGACTGGGAGTTTCATTTGTGGAGTGACTTGTTGTAACTCTGACTAATTGGTTTGTAAATTTTGCTGTGGATTCTTTTTCTCGTCTTACCTACATTTTGCTAGCAAAATCCTAACAAGCGTTCAGCTCCTAATGTTATCAACTAGTTGCTACAAGAAGCTCTGACCTTTCAAACTCCATAATCCTTAGGGGAAGAACAAACTCTTCTGCTCCACTAGCTAAGAAGGCCACTTTTTAAAAATTAGAATTGTATTGAATGGTGTAAAAATCACAGTCTCAGCTTTTAGTTACCATTCCCATTGATTCCTGTATTAGGAAGGATATAGGTGCTACAAAAAAGAATATGACCTACTTTTTCTTCCTGGAGGAAATTTACTTGACACTTGGCCTAATATGAATATCAAACACAGTGCAGATTTAATCCCATTCCCACAAGTTACTGCAAAGGGAAAGAAAATGTGATCGTGAAGCCCAAAAATATGTGTGTTACATTGCTTTCAGGACTTCTTGAATAATCACAGAGCAATTCTTCACATAGCTATCCTCAAAAACCCTTCCAAAAATAGGAACAGTCACACAGAGAGAGACAAAGCATCTGATCAGTAGAAGTTCCTGACTTTCACGATTTTCCACAGGAGTAAAATGAAACACCTCTAGTGATCTGTGTCCAAGTGATTTGATAGCATGAGGAGCCTTTGTCAGAGCGGGAAGTATGGCCACTCCAGTGCCAAGTTAATCACATACCCACTGGACTGCCTTTCCTTACCCAGAGCTCACATTAATTCAGGTTTTGGTGTTGCTGTTACAAATACAGTTAATAACTTTAAAATGAATTAATAAAGAACAGGATCTCCTGCAGAGTTTTCGTATCTAATTAAGTGGTGGCAGGGGAAGCGCATAGTGGAATAAGAAATAATTGAAACAAGGAACCTTTCTTTTTTATCAAGCTATTTAGCATTTTGGCATTCTTCCAGATACATTTCCTATAATTGGAAACATTAAATTGCCTGATTTAAATCTGCAACCCCCCGCTGAAGCACACAGTCCCATTGAAGGCTACGGCACTGGTCACGAGTGCCACGGTCAGGCTCTAGCTCGAGAGCAAGTTGTGGGGATACAATGCTGTTAGGTTCTATGAAAGAGCTAAGTGAGGGGTTTTTTGCAAATAATAGTTTCCTGGAAAATACTGTTTCAGTAATAGCCATATATAATGTAAGTAACCAAAAAAAATTGAAAATTTATCTTGACGTTTCAATTTCAAGAGCATACAAACGTAATATTTTGTATAGAATATACAAAGTATTTTCTTTTTAACCTTTAACCTCCAAGTCCAACCACCATAAAAATGTATTATTTAGGGTTGAAAGAAATGTGTTGGTAATTTCTGAGTAATTTCTTTTTTCTTCCATTTAAGTTCACCAAAAAAAAAAACATATTTTGTTTCAGATAAATACAATCAGTTTGGGGGGTTGGGTTTTTTCGGGGTTTTTTTTGTTTGTTTAGACAAACAAAAAAGTCAATTACTATACAACTCTAAGCCTGATGCTGATAAGAAACCCTTCTAGTAATGCTCCAGGTGCAGTAATGTGCTGACAGATATTGTGTAAACAGGGTGCTGTTGTATGTGAGGAGATGTCTCCAGTGTCCATTCAACCCCTGACTTCTCTATCTGTGTTATGGTCCTTATGCCTTCAACTCATATTCCAGGATTTGTGTCATGCATCACAATTCCTTCTTTCTCTTCTGTCAGGGCAACAGCACCATCAAACCCTGTCCTCTCAACAAATTTCACCCTGTGCCTCCCATGGACTGATCTGTAGCACAAGTTCATGGAGTGAGTCAGGATCAGACTTCAGAATTATTGCCATGAGATGTGGGGGAAAATGTCCAAGAAAGAGGGAAGAGTCAAAGGTGAAAAAGAAAAATACCTAACAGTAATAAAGATAGGCTATAAATGCCAGCCACATGAAGATCAAGAAAGAAATCAGGGAAGTGTTTGTAAGTAAATATGGAAAGATGAGTGGGAAGAGTGAGGACAGCAGCAGCAAGGAAGGCATGCACCCTTTCAGACAGATGGCCATGGCTTTGGTGAGTGAATCTTCAAGATGGGTGTTCCCTGTACTGAAAGGGGTGAACAAGAGTCCCAGCAGGGAACCATGCACTTTATGTCTCTCCAGATTATCCCAGAGATTGTGACCTCACCAGCACATCACAAATGCTGCTTATTTAATGAATTTCTTTTGCAGGGAAGAGGTATTCCTGTGAATGGGCAGAGTGAGAAGCTAGTTTTGTAGCTAATTAAAGGACTGTATTGAGGACTATATTATTTATCCAAAAGTTTGGGTTTAATGTTCATGGCATGTCACTAGATTTTAACACTGTCAAGTCTGGTAAAAATATCTTCTAATTATTATGGATAGTACCTAAAACAACAAATAGTAGAAATCTCCAAATCTCCTATATTTCTTATGAGGAAGAGGTCTGTGAAGGAAGCACTGAGAGAAGAGACCTGGGCTTCTGTACATAAGCAAATTAGATCATATGTAGATCTTTACTCTAAATTAAATTTAGAGTAAAGACAAGAAAAATCACTGTTTTCATATAGAAAATAATTTCAAGCTGAAGTCTCTGCCACTAAAAAAAAAGTTTAAAAAAGGTAAAAATACTGCTGGCTTGAAAAAGGAGGATAAAAGTTGCTCTGTCGTTGGTCTCTCCAAGACTTATTTTGCTTATTTTTACACATACATTTTTGGGGTATCTCAGGAGACTGCTTACTGAACTTCTTTTCTGACCCTGATGATCTGCTGTTGGAGATAATAAAAATAATAACCCAGTAACACCTTCAGTATTTCTATCTTAGCTCTTCATCTCATCCCAAAGAAGGACCTGGGTAGTCTGCTCCTTTCTCACTTCTCAGATTCATGGGTTCTTTCTCACTTGTGCATCAGCTCTTCTTCCCTGGTACCTCTGAGAAGGGTACTGCCTTCCATATGTCTTGGCAGGTAAGGAGTGCTGCTTGGAGATATTCTAGCTCTGAGGGGCCCTTCCAGCTGTGCTTTTGAGTGTTTCTGGGAAGAAACATTTCATAGGTTCATACCACTGCAACATGCAGACACTGGGAAACCATTAATCCATTCAATTTGCTAAAAGCAAAATTGATGGTTTCTAGAGATACAGCTGCTGATTTTGCAAAACCCCAACTCCCCACTGGAGAGTGAGGGCATGACCAGAAATGCAGCATGGGCACAAAACTCCCCCATCTTGGTATTTTGTTTGTTATACGAGCAGTCTGCTTTTCTGTGAGATTTTTAGCATGCCCCATTGAGTTTCTGCAATATTCAGAAATAGCTCTTATGAAACTGCATAGTCTACAGCTGAAGAAGGAAAGGTGCTTTATCTACTGTTACCCTTGCTTTCATCTTCCTACGTTGTGTTAAAATAAAGAAGTGTACAAGTGCACATATGTCAGAGACAGCTTTTCCTGAAATGAACCCACAATTCCCACATTTGTCAGTTCCTTTGAATTTCAAAGGATAACCTCGAAGAGCACCAGCAGGAAAAAGTGATATGGTTAAATGGTCAATACCTACAAGCTTATAATTCCAAGTTCATCTTTATACATACATATTATTATATACATTACATGGGTGAGGTAGGGGAAGAGAATGGCAGAGGGAATGATTTTGAGAGCCTTGGGTTTTTCTTTTCAGAGCTCATGGGAATCAAGTCATTGAGCTTGACAATACTTACAAGTCCTTTCTAAAGAGTTGTGTTCACCTTGTCACTTCTGTATTTTCGCAATATTTTCGCATATAGACTTTTAGACCAACCTTTGTTATTTCCTAAGCTGATCACACCCATGCAAAGCAAAAGTGATTTAGAATCTGTAGTTAAACATATCTTGAAAAGATATGTTGAGTTTCATCTACTACTTAGCAAAAAACTTGCTCCAGGGCTTCAACAAGGATCTGGGGGTGGTAGAACCACAGTGGTGCTGCAGTTTGCTGGGAGGAGAGGCTGTATTGGGGGTCACCTCAAGCATCGTACTGGCTCTCCAAACAGGAGTTGGCAGGGGCCACGAAAGACATCATGGACTGCAGCTCCTTGTAAAAGAGGGCAGGAGGCCTCAAAATACACCTGTAACTGTAGATTCTGGCTTTTCAAATGGTAGCAAGTTAAAGGATAAATTCTGTTTGTAGCTTAGGTCTATGATGGGAAATAAAATAGAAACTGACCTTTAGTAAAGTGTCTCAAATAAAAATTCCTTATACCTGCAAAAACCTAGAACGACTGCTTTTCTGCTTTCGTCATGTAAGCGTGTTTTCCTTAACTGTTCCAAAATATGACATCCTAGGAACATTACTAGATTTTTCTGCTAGAAAGTATAAAGCATATATTTCCTTTAACAGAAGTTAGTTTGATAGTCAGTCTGGATGACAGAATACAGGTGAATATCAATGCCAGGAGCTCCTTCATCTGTTCAATTCAAAGCCATCATTTATCATAGTTTATTTTCTGTTATAAGCCTATGCTGCTAAAAAGACCCAAATATTAAAAAAAAACCCGAACCAAAACCAACAACCAAACAAAAACCAAAACAAACAAAAACCAAAATAAACAAACAAAGACTAAAACACATCACACAACCCCCAAACTCCAATTACTGAAGCAGAGAAAGAAATTAATCTTTAGAGCAGAAAAATTCAGCCAAGAAAACATAATTCTGCAGTTTCCACTAAAAGTTGCTAATTATATAAAAGGAATTATATGGTCATCCATGCATCACTGTACCAAAGTTAAATCATCATCATGTGTTTCAGAATTTTATTCAAACCCAGAGACTACCAAAGGGGAAAGGGATGCTGTCAAAAAGGAATAGGCATTATCCCCTTTAAGACATTTGAGATATATGTTCTTTAATTAGGTTAGAATCAGCTTGTTGCAACTGAGCATTTTGGGAGCTGGTAATATTGCCACCACTCATATATCGTCTCACTCAATTATCCAGCTGAATGAAGGCACTATCTCATGAAAATTTGCTTCCTTCTGATTTTACTCAGGTTAATAACTCTGAAAATGTCTTTGCGTACATAGATATTTCCTTCTGGGTTTATAAGTGTAAGAATGCAGTGCTCTCAATAACAACAATTATTTTTAAACCGTGGATAATGTTTAATATACTTACCTCTTCAGCAGAACTGTGTCTTCATGACTGTTGTTTACAAGAAAACATCTGTATGAAGGTGATTGTGAGGGGAAAGTGAAAACCTCCAATTCTCTCTAAGAGCAACATCTGCTGGGTTTACTTCAGGCTTTGCAGTTGCACACACGTACCATTCACAGGTGTAAATATGTATGGTGTACACACATACCTACATGGATGTGGGAAAATGTAAATACCTTGTTCAGCTGTTGAATTGATGAAAATTATGGAGTGCAACAGTTTTCCTAGCTGACAAAAAGGTTCTCTGTGGAAACTTCTGTCATAAGCTCAGTTCTCAGATCACTTCTATGAAGACTGCACTTTGTAATACAGCAAGCCCTGGGCTAGCATTCCTTAGGTATATGTCACTGCCTAGAAAGAGAGGGGGAAAGCTAGAAAGCGGGGAAGGATGGAAGAAAAGCATTCTATCCTTCTTGTAAAATTTCACAAAGGCTCTGGTAGGTGAAATAAGATTAACATATACAAATGTAGACAATCATTGCACCTATTTGTATAGGCCAAATCAGCTTAGAAAAATGGGTGTGTGGACACCACAGCAAAAGCAGCACAAGCTCTCCTTATTTGATGTTATTGGGCTTTTGTTTTAAGGAATACAAAAGGTACTCTCCACTTGTATAGTGTGCATTCAAACTGAGTTAATTTCAGAAGATTAAAGATATTGGAGGGATTATGATACAAGCAGCTATAACACCCTGATTCACAAAGGAATCCTGAATAGAGCCAAAAGCCTGAAACCTGAGCTGACAACACTAAACTGCAACACTAACAAATAAATTTGAAAGATTAGCAGAGAAGCCAAAAATTGTCCAGCTAAGAAGAAGTTCACACTGACTCAGAAAGGGGAGATCAAATTTTCAACATAGAGCAATGACAAGTCATCATTATATAGCTCACTTTAAAGTTCAGACAAAAGACTAATCTACAACAGGTCTTCTGTAGCTTCCAGGTGTCTCAGTTTCCCACTGAAATAGACACAGACACCTCCCTAAAGATGCTTGCAGTCACTTGGGATAGTCACCAGAAACCAGTACTCATGTCCATGTGATGGGCTTGTGAAGTCACTATTGCAGATACAACCAGTGCTCTACAAATCAGAAAAGTGAAAAATATCACACAACAACAAAAATCCCAAAGATCATTGAGTAAATGCACAGCAAAAGGCTAGCAGACAAACACAGCAGTAGGGATAGCAAAGTTAATTTCAGAATATACAAGACTCATGATGTTCCTATCAACACACTATAATGTGTTCTCTCTACAGATGTGCAAGGTGTGGGAGAATAGGTCTGGATAACCAAGGGCATTTGTGACTGCCTGGAACTATACAAACTTTTTTATCTCCAAGCAGTGTTTTACAAAGCAGAAGAAATTCATAAAAAGACGGTGGTACAGCTGCAGGTGAGCAGCTTTCTCCATTCCAGTCATGGGTATCAGACTCCAACAACTTCTAATAGAGGTAGCTCTGCTTTCTCATATGGGTGAGGTTATTAATTTCCCTGTTTAATTTAGAGACATGCAAGACTGATCCTGCAGACCTCACCAGGACAGCTTGGCTGCTGAGAAGCTAAATAAGAGGTGTCATTGGGAGAAAGGGGACATGGTATTCATCTGGATAAAGGGAATTCATCTGTTTCCTTAACATACATATAAAATCTCACTGAAGCTGATTAAAATCCTCCCACTATCTCAAACAGAAATAGGATTATACATACTGCAAGCTTTACAAGAAATGCAGTGTTGATTTTAATAGAGCCAGTTGAGAATGCATTATACTGAAGACAGAAATATTCCTGGTGCAACTGCTCAAAGCCTTTCAAGAACCAGGGCATATATAACGCATTTTGAATACAAAGAGTATAAAGACATTTTTTCTAAAAGAGTACAAGAGTTGTTTGGGATTCATAAACACATTCACAACTACCCATCCCTTGTCCAAACTCTCATAAAACCAGAATAAGAATAACAGACTGGGTGATATTCTTTTCCTTACAATAAACTTTGTGCATGCTTCTTTTTATTGTAACCACATGTACTCCCTGCAGCTAATAATTTAAGGTTTGAGTACTGGTGGTTCTTGAAGCCAAGGCCAACATTTGTTGTAAAAATGAAATATCCTAAAATGAAAGTACTTAAATTGCTTCTGAGAGACATGTTCATGCACTTTTTTGAATGTCTTCAACTTCTTGTTAATAGGCAACTGTTGAAACCAACATAAATTCTCCTTCCAAAGAGTGGTTTGCAGCCTTCTGAGAAAAGAATACGAAAGTCTTCAGTGTAAAGTACAAGATGTTCTTTATTCAAAAAGGATGCACTCTGGGCTTGATACGTTCCATAAATTTCAGTGACAACACAGAAAAGCAGCAAGACAGTGCAAGGTTCAACCTTAAAAATAAACTAGTCTAGTTTTAGAATTTGTCTTTTGAAGAATATGTTATTCTGGCTTAGTCCCCTCAGTTTTTTAGCAGAAAGACACTTCCAAATGGATCAAAAACATTCAATTTTCCACCTGCACCGATTTGGGTTATCTTGTATTAAAGCACAAAAACAAATACATAGATCACCTTCAGTCTGAAAACAACCCCAGGGAATCCAGTAGAAAGAAGAACTGTTTTGAGTGCACCAAACATAACAGCATATGGTTTATATTCCTTTCATTCTTAATGCATCCAGTTTAGTCTTTCATTAACTAAAACCATCTTTGTCAACAAAGCTGAAATATAACCAATTCATTTTTAAAACCTTTCTCAGAAAAGAAAATGTTCTTTCAAAATTTAATTACAAGCACGTACTTGACGTGAGCTAGCACACTAATTTAAACATGATATACCAAAATTAAACCAGAACAGATCTTCACTATTCTATGTTAGCTGCATGTTTGTAAGACATTTTGGACCCCATCCAAGATAGCACTAAAGCATGTGTTTTCTCTTTGCTTGTATGGTACTTGACACAACCTTTCACAGTCTAACTTTGTTTCTCCTTTTCACTCCTCTGTCTTTTCCTGATGGCTCCATCTGCTCTTCCAGGAAGAGTAACTCTGATGTACTGTCTGTCAAGAAAGTCTCCTCAGTGCGCTTGGTCCTTCACACCTGTTGACTTCTTGGTGCTTTGTTTTGGGATTACTGGGATTAACATCTGTTGTAGGAGTAGAATCTGCACCTCTTTTCAAATCTGGCAGAGATTAGCCATAGGTCATTTCTCGGCTCTCATCATGCAGATAGGACAAGACTTCAAAATGTGCTTAATGTGAAACACAAGAGAAAAATTCTAATTGAGGCATGACTGCAGATCTCCATGTTCCTGTGTCCTAAAGGTGGTCTGATGTGTCACCCCACGCATTCAAGCATTTTCATGAAGAGCAGTTTCCAAAACTGAGATCCATATATATAGTGGTCCAGGGAAGCAACTACACTTAAATTAGGATGTGAAGCAAATGGGCCAGGTATTGGTCCCATTTCAGGAAATATGAAGATCTGGTTTTGAAGGGTTAGTTATCTGGCAAAAAGAAAAAGGATTTCTAAGTTTAAAAAATTGAGAATCTTGTCACCATTGTGTCTGTGTTTCTACCCACATTTTACTATGTACAGGCAGTGTTCAAAGGCAGCAATCGGTTTCTTAATAGCTTCAAAAGTCATTACCTTTAAATAGACGCATTACCTTCTGCTCTCTCAGCCAGTAGGTAGTTTCATTTCCCCCACCTTCCATGGAAACCCTGCAGCACCACCAGATCTGTGTTCAGTGACTGCAGTCAGGAAGAAGGGCAGCCCTGGTCCATGCTCCAGGGCAGGACAGGTTACATTTCACCTTCAGGCTGTACCATGGGCACTTCTGCTGTGTCAAGTTGTTCCTGAGGTTGCCAGGAAGTGATGGTTTCAGCAACTCTGTTAGAGGAGCTGCTGCTGCTGAATTGTTTTCTTCCAGGCATTTCTTGGAAGTGGCAGCTCCTAATCCTTCAAAAGTAAATGGCACTTTGGCTGCAGTGGAGAACAGAGGAAATTAGCCAAAGAGGACATGGAGGACATGTTTATGAGAGAGAAGCCTCTAGAAATTGAATATTGCCAAATTAGCACTAAGGTTCCCTTGTGCAGCCAGAAGGATTTCAGCAGCTTCAGACCTGCATCACAGTTGTACTCCAAAATTACCTTTCTTGCTTTACCAGGACACCAGCAAAGACACGGAAGCAGGCAGGTTTCATGTGGACAGCCCCATGCTGGCAGAGCCCCTCTGGGGCACACTGTCTCAGCCCCCCTGTGGACATGCCCCCTTCCAGGCTAACATACCCCTCCATGGCTGGTTGGCATGTGGTGTCCTGTTCCCCAAGATCCCTGGGATCTACAAGTCTGGTGTAATCTCCCAGCAAGCAGCCAAATACCAGAGTTTCATCCCTGCACACAGGGGACTTCAAACATCCCAGCTGGGTTCCAAAAGGTAGGCAAAACCTGAACACGACGGCACTGAAAGGGTTTGTTGAACACACTCACTTTCTTCCTCCCCAGGTCTCTCCTGAGCCCCGGACCTGAGGAACAAGGGAACAGTCCTGGAGCAAACAGCCCACTGGCAGCAGCTCTGGAGATAATCTGGCAGTGGCTGGAATAATACTTAGGGTGAGATGCACAAAGGAAACCAAGCGGTAAGTTTTTGATTTAGGCTCATGGACAGCGTAGGCACCTGATTCAACTCACAGCAGACACCATGCCAAGATTTGCTGAGGTCAGTCACCAGAAAATGGGTTACAATTTGTGCTTTCAAAGGGAGTTTTAGGTTTGGAATTTTTAGGTATTTTGATGTTCAGGAGGTTCAAGGGACCTCAAAGGGACAGTCCTTACCTATAATTCCTCCAAAAACCCTTTACCCAGATTCATGCTGTGATAAATGCCCTTTCAAATCCTGCAAGATTTAGGAAGCACTTGAACATGACCTTACAGACCCGTATCAGATTGCTTTTACTCCTGATGCCACGAGCAAATTCACCACTGCCAGTCCCTTACCAAAGGGATGCTCCATAGTCCTCATGATGGTCAGTTTTTCTCTGTGCTGTGATACTTGATGCTGCCAGTCCCCAAGCTGACCTGGCATTTCTGACCCTGTCTGCCCTCTGCTTAAACAGCATAGCCAGCATATGTGGCATTTTCTCTAGAACAGTTACTCCAGGTTTCAAACATTTTCATGGGACAGCAAAGACCTAGCCTTCAAAACTGAGGGGGAAAAACTAAACAATAAGGTTTTAAGAGGAGAATACAGACTAAAAAGACTGAGAAATTGCTTGAAAAAATAACTTCATGATGCTTGAGCAAGCCTACAGGTACTTCTGTAACACTCCTTCCCACTCTGGAGTGCTGGATACTGTGCCTGACCCAGTGTTGCCTGGAGAGCCTGCTGTGGTAAACCCCTGCTGTGGACATCCCTGGGCTGCAGGAGTGGGGCTGCTAAATGCACCCAGTGCACCAAAAGTGCAGTTTCCTGCTTAGCTGTCTTGGCTCATTCAGACCTCCACATGCAAAGACTTTCTGCTCCTTTCCATTTGGCTGGAAGCATTTATAGAATGATCAGGCCATCAACCAAAGCAGGCTGCCTCTGCAGGCAGGCTGCCTGCCCTAAACATTCCCTAAGTTTGTGAAAAATACAAATGCATCTTACCAATGACCACAACAATGCCTTTCCCCAGCTGCATGCAAGGGTGTGCAAAGCAGTTACTGGAGAACACAGCAAGGCCCTTTTCAAAGGTGCAGAGACCAGCTGGTGCTCTGAATTAGATGGAAACAAGGTGACAAAAAGGGATCTACACCGGAACAAAAGCAAGGGCAGCTGAGAAAAAAGTCAGAGATTATGTTAACGAACTGATTTTGGGGCCTGTTGTGGAATATGGTCTCCTTCTTTGTGTGTCAGCACAAATAGTTCAAATGGTGGACACCAGCCTGGTCCCTTTCTTGAAGTAGTCTGGGGCCAAAAAGCAGAATTATGGAGTTTTCAAAACCTCTTATACAATAACTTGAAAGCAAGATGGACACAACTATGGCTGGTTTGTCTGCGGCCCATGATGCCAATCATTATTTTACATGGGAGCTCTCAGCAAGGATCTTTGAGAGGAGAAAATTTGCTTAATTTTTTTTTCCATACTGTAAATTGGCTGGCACCTATTTACTGGCCACCATACCTCTGGTAGTACCAGCCTAAACCCGTTTGGACAGGTTGTTAAAAAACCAACCTTCGAACTAGGAAAGGCATTTGCTTTCAACACTGCCACAGATCTCCTTCCCTGCTGTCTGTCATCCTGCAGAGAAGTTCAGCTGTGCCCTGCATTTAATCTGACACAGCATGCAACACCACTGGGTACTGAGGCTCTGGCAGCAGGATAATATAAAGGTGACAGCTGTAAATCATGCGTGCTGCTCAGGACTAAAGTCCTTCTTGTGCCTGCTGAACCGTGCCAGAGTCAGCACATGTACTGTAACAACAACCCAGGGCTCTTGACAAAGAGAGACTTAACGCTGCCTACTTGTTGTTCCTATCCTGATGCTGCTATGTTGTTCACACACCAAACTGTGAGACAGCCATCACCAGTAAAGCCCTCTGGCACCAAGGAGGAGGGAGAGGCGGGAAAGCCTGTCCAGTGTCCGGGTTTCAGCTAGGATAGAGTTAATTTTCTTCCCAGTAGCTGGTACAGTGCTGTGTTCTGGAGTCACTATGAGGATAACATTGATAACACGCTGGTGTTTTAGCTGTTGCTCAGTAGTGCATAGCCCCCATCAAGAACTTTTTAGTTTCCCATGCTCTGCCAAAATGCACAAGAAGCTGGGGGTGGGCACAGCTAGGACAGCTGATTCACATTGGCCAAAGGATATTCCATACTATTGAATGGCGTGCCCAGTGAATAAATTGTGTAGAGTTGGCTGGGAGGAGCTGATGATGGTCAGGGGCGGGCTGGGCACTGGTCAGTGGGTGGTGAGCCAGCTGCCCTGCCTGTATGGTCGATTTAATGAGGGCTCACACCTGGCACAAGTCTGGCTGGCTGTCCTGCACACAGCAGCCACTGCCTTGGTTTGAACCTGCCCCCATCCAAGCAGGCCAGGCACGATGGGGCCACATCTCCCCCAGCCTTCAAGGAGTCACCAGGAGGTGTTGCAGACTCAAGGTGCCCTGCCAACACATCAGTCACAGGCACAGGGCACTTCCCACCCTGCACTAAACAACACGGCCCAAGCACGGCTCCACGCCCCGGCCCTCCGTAACGTGGAAGAGCCAGCCTAGTTTGGCTCTCTCCAAGCAATGCCCAGGCATATTTTGAGCCAGCATAAGATGCTGCTGACCTTTTCCCATGGGCTGCCTGAATCAGTGCAGGCAGCCAAGGGGAGCACCTATGGCAGCAGGGATCAGGGCTGGCAGTGAGCTGGGTTAGCAGCAAAACAGAGTTTTCTCATGCTGAAAAACCCCAAACCCCATGGACACAGCTGGAGCAGGCAGGAATGAGGGAGCACTGAAAGAAGGATGGGCTCTGCAGCCACCTGTGCTGGTCTGGGCACTGCCCATCGAGGTGGCAGGGTCTGTGGTCTCCCAGATTTAAAGCAACAAGTTGTCATCGGCTAAAAAGTCAGATCAGATTTCCAGTGACTATCATGGGTCAGGCACATGTTTTCTGTCTGACCAACTAATCACTGCCATTGTTATTATTATGATTAATGATTTACTGCAAAATACAATTCCATTTTTATAGCAATCCCCTTACCCACGCATAACAGAATAGCAAAAATGCAGCTTTCCAGGTATTTTGCAAGGTCTCAGCCACTACATAAAACAAGTCCAAAAATTCCCTGCCATCAAACCTCATATTTTAAATTTTATAGTCTGTGAATATAAAATGTATCAGTGGAAAGCTATTATATTAACTGAGAGATCAGCATATTTTACCTAGTTTTGTTTTTTTCTCCTAGACAAAGTAGAATTTTCTCTTAATGGCAATAGGCAGCAACATTTTCTTAACCTGTATGATTTTGTGACTGTTGAGTGAGAAGGTGGGGTAACAAGTTAAGGATTCCCTCCATATAGCATGCATAAAATCATCATCCCTTTATCTTTCAGAGTTTGAAAGAAAACTGTGCTGACAATGCGTGGAACAGAAGAAAGAAAAGAAAAGAAAAGAAAAGAAAAGAAAAGAAAAGAAAAGAAAAGAAAAGAAAAGAAAAGAAAAGAAAAGAAAAGAAAAGAAAAGAAAAGAAAAGAAAAGAAAAGAAAAGAAAAGAAAAGAAAAGAAAAGAAAAGAAAAGAAAAGAAAAGAAAAGAAAAGAAAAGAAAAGAAAAGAAAAGATTAACTTTCGGAATATCCTTAATAAAAGAAAACTCACAGTGAGGGAGAAGGTGGTAGAAAAGGTCAAGAGAAAAGTTGGGCTGACATCACTAATTGCACAGTTTTCTAGGTGTCTGAAAAACAGCAGAAGTGGAACAGAAGTTTCTGGAGAAATAGCTTAAATTTAAATTTCTGTCCTTCATCTGCACTCCCATAAATCTTGCAATTGTCTGAATCTGGTGCATTTAACTCAGGACAGTCTCAAGAGTGATAGTTCTTTAATTATACTGCTGAGCACATGCGGTATATTTTTCATAAATACCAGTCAGAGGCTCGATACCTTGAGCTTTAAAATCCCATCCCAGAAAGGCAGGGGATCAGCAAGCAGTGCTGGTAAAGGCTGCATGGACAGTCCGACCCTGCCATCTCCTGGTGCAAAACCCAAATACATCAGCCCTGGCCTGTGTGAACAGGAAAACTGCCAACAAGTGCCTGCATTTTCGTTTCTGGCTATTCCTGTCGCAGTTGCTCCCGGTAGCCCCAAAATCGGGGATGCTGGGCACTGTGCCCCAGCCCTGCAAAGCCTCAAGAGTAAGTGTTGTGATTGTGAGCTTCTCATACCAAGCTTTTGAGGAGGATCCAGATGATACAAACCCACGTCACATTTGGAAACAAGAAAAGCAACACCTCCATAAATACAGCAAGAGGGGAAATCTGGCTTATTGTTGTCTAAAGAAAAGGTGCCTATCAGTTGCCAATCAGCCACTGAAAAATATTCATGAAGAGCAAAATAATTCACCATCTGCCAAACCTTGTCAGCAACATGCAGCTCAGAGAAAATGCCTGCAGTGATCTGGTAGCAGGGAAGGAGGCTTAATTTTCCAATTTACTGATTCATGTGTGAGTTCTTAAAATTCACTAATCAGCTGATGGGGTGCAGATGTTTGACTTCTCTTTCAAACAGATCTGGCTGCACATATTTCCCAGTCAACATATGCTGTTTAGACTTCCTCTCCACCATGAATAAGAGAGTGTAAAGAAGGCTTTGGTAGGACTGTATTAGGATTCAATCCTAGTCTCAATTTAATGTCAAAGTGCCTGTTCACTTTTACTAATGCCAGGATTTCATACTCCATAGGATCAGAGCCTTATATCTATTAACTATCACAGCATGAACTGTGATATGCAACTGTGCTATAGTGAACATGTGAAGATTTGCAAAGTCAATTACTTGAGGAAATCCAATGAATAATTCTGAATCACAAATAGACTGGAAGAACTCCAGATCTATTTGTTGTCTCACCACGAACAGAAATAAAAGAATAACTTAATGGCTATTTCAGCTTTCAATCAGATTTTCAGCTGGGGCATCTAAGTTCATCTAAGCCACCTAAGTGTTCATTAGTTACTGTTGAAAATACCCATAAACCTACTGCTGAGACTTTTTGATTGTTTAACAAAATCCCTTTTCAGCCATGACTAGAGCTTCCCTTGCCAGGAGCTGAGCTGCAGAGGGGAAATGGACCTGTCACTCTCGTGTGCTCATCCTCAGTTACCAGCGCTGACTGACAAGCCTAGTGAGAAAGCATCCCAACACCATCCCCAGGGTGCAGAGATCTCAATTACCTTTTCATGGGGAAATAAATCTCTGTCTGTCAGGTCAGCTCTGAGGGCAAGACCCTGAGTTTGTTTCTTCCCCTCTTGCTGACTCTCTGCAGCTCTCCCCTGCCTTTGCAGAGCAGCATTGGTGCTGCCAGTGTGCCAGTGCAAGTGACCCCTCCATGTGCCCAGCACGGAAGAGAGGCGTTACACTACAACAGCAGCACGTCCTGACAGGAGATGTTCCCTTCTAGCACCTGCAGCAAGTCTCTCTGCATGAGAGAACCCAGATACTGTCAGGATGAGCCATGACACCGCCCCTCATTGGAAAGCAAACGTCTTTTCCCTGTCTCATTACCCAGCCTATCTCCTCCAGATTTCTGATAACCTGGCAGACATTCACATATAGGGTGTGGGCAACTCAATGGAGCACCCCATCTTTGGAAAAATAAAACAAATAGTGACAGGAAAATCATGCTAACATGGAGAGAAGTTGTGGGGTTTGCCATGTCTCTTTGAGACAGCCCCAGCAAAGGAGCTTCCACACACATCTACAAAGCCCAGGACCATCTTCTTCTACCAGCCACTATAGGGGAGCAAAACCATCTGCTGTGACACCCTCTGACCTGCAGCAGAGCTAATTACAGGCCAAACTATGATGTCCTTACCACTCTCATTAGGAAGAAGGCTATTAGTTTAGCTTGAAATAGGACTGAGGAGAAATGTAAGGTCTAATTCTGTTGTTCTCACTCATGCTGAAAAGCCAGCTGTTCCCCAGGAAAAATTGCAAACACGCTGCCAGCAGGAGCAGCACCCCACCAGAGACAGATCAGAACATCCATCCCTTGGCAGGAGGCCTTCAGGGTAAAACTGATAAACTGGTTTTCTCATAAATTCTGAATTCTCTTGCCAGATTTGCCTCACAAAGGGGCTTATACAAGACAGGTTAGAGCGAGTGCTCAGCCTGCATGGTGCAGAGAGTGCACAAAAAGCTGCTTCTCTTGAGAGCAGCCTGCCAACCCCACTGAACTGGCCAACTTTTTGGAGAAAAAAAGGAAGGCTACGATTCACTGCCAGCCTCTACAATACTCTCAGCCTCTTCCAGCCATCGGGGGAAGGTTTTCAAAGCTATTTAACTTGCTGAAAGCTGTAAGAGATGACCATCAAGACTTCCAAAATCTCCTAAAGCAGGCAATGGAAGTTAAGAACCAAATCTGCTTACAATCTCATACAAATTCTACACCTTGTAACATTTACACACCTTTGAAGACCTTTGAAGCACAGGAGCTGAAATTCTGGCTATCATGTATATGTATTATTTTTATATTTTAACTATATTTTTATATTATAATTTATGTAGCTACACAACTCTCATTAGGCATGTTTGGCAAAGAGGGAACAATTCACTCTTTCACCGACTGCTCATCACCCCAGGAGGGGTGGGAGTGACTTTGCCCTAAAAATTAGAGTAGAAATTGCTTCCTGATGATTATAGTTGTTGTGCTGTGTGCAAATACACAGCATTGCTTAGACCACAGATAGATGGAAGAAAATGTTTGTTTTAAAATGGAAATAAGGTGTGAACATTTTTTATCAATTTACTCTCTTTTTAATGTGCTCTTTAGTGTTTGAAATCAGACTTCTTGGTACAAACAAAATAGATGATTCCCACAAATGACAGCAATAGTGGTGACCCTTCCTGAGGATGTAAGATCTCAGTCAAGGGTCACTGAGATCATAGGACAACACAGAAAGTGCTTTTGATCCACACTCCAGTTTTAATTTACCCCATCTGTAGAGGTCCAAACACCAAAATGTTTCAGGCTGTTAAGGGCACCAGGATCCCCAGCTGGACAGATGTCCTACTGTAATGGGAGCCCTCTTATGAGAAAAAATGCCACAGCAACAAGCTGGAGATTGAATTCTAAGAAGCAGCAGCTTGGACTGTGGGTTTGTTTTCATTTACAACACTAAAATGCTACAGCAGTTTTTGGTTTCAGGACCCTGTCAGGCTAAGAACAGAAAGCAGCTGCCCCTTTTGTTGTTATATACCTTGGTGCACACACTTTACTCTGTTGGGCACCTGAATGCCAATATCTACAGTTAGTTTAAAATTTGTGGTATTCCTGTAATGCATAAGCTTCAGCTCTCCTCACAGCAAAGTCTTTCCAGGAGGAAGTGACTTTCCATACTCAGTGAAGACAAGTGGTACAGGGTATTTATGCTCTGAAGCAGCAAAAGTATGTGTCACTTACAGTAACACTGCTGGGAAAGACAACAGGATATCATAGCCCTAATTTACATCCTAATAGCTAAAGCTCAAAGCATTTTACAAACGTGGGAAATTGTTGTCAAAAAAGGAATTAATTCATCAAGAAAAGATTTCAAAACAAAGAGCAGGTGTGTATAAGAAGTATTTCCTACTATCTTTCCTACTATAAATCATGATGCCTTCTGAATATTTATGGGATTTCAAGTGATTTGAATGTTTATAATTGTATTTCAGTTTTTGAGGTGCAAAGATTATTTTTATTGTAAGATTATTTAGTATTATTATTATTTGCACACAGATGTGTTGGGGAAGAAAGCAAAGTGTTTGAATTACTTAGAGACTTAATTTGATTCGAAATACAAGCTCCTTGATGCTATGTTTTGAATGCGTGATTTAAAATGTTGGTTAAACACCACCAGTTATAGAATAAGCAAGTGATATACCTAGCTCTGCAAAAACATGCAATCTCAGTGTACTAAGGGCTTTTAAACACATCTGAGTGAAAAAAAAATTTAAAAAGAAAATAAAAAGTATTTCTCAAAAACAGAAAAAAAGAGCACCATATTATTTAGTGTTATTAAACAAGATTCTAGCAAATACTGATCTACCCACTGCAAGATGGGAAGTGGTACTCAATAGCACGTGCTGTTGCATTTATTATTAGGCAAGTGTCCTATAATCTTATCCCCTGTAGTTGTGAATGGGCTTTTCAAACCACCATTTTGCTTTTTCTTGCAAACCCATTTTATTACAGAACATATCTAAACTGCTTTCTTGCTTGATAAACTTAAAAGCGATCTTTAATACTACACATATAATACTTGTTTACTTTCAAGGGTTTTTTTCAATTCAAGTGAATTTAAGCTTTTTTTTTTTTTTTTTTTTTTTTTACCACAGACAGTAAGCTGCAAATCACTTGTTTGTGTAGTTTTACTACAGACTTAGCACCTCAAGATTACTAAACGGAGCATTTCTGTGGTGTAAAATGCCAAGATCCTTTCAACAGCACTTTGGCAAATAAGGAAGGCCACTCAGTGGCTATTATTACCACCTCACCTTTCTAATATCTTGCTAAAAGCTACTTAGCTGTTTCAAAGAATACATATTGCCCTCGTGGTGATAAAGACACACACAAACATAGAGCCCTAAGAAAACTGCAGCAGCTGAGAAGCTATTGACGGGTGCTAAGTACATAACATTTGAAGCACAGACCAAGGTCAGTGGGGCTTTTACAAGAGCTGTCTGTGCAGTCTCACAGATGGACCTTTATATCAGCACCGAGGCTGCGATCAGACAAAGTGGCCAATTTGCCTAGGGGTAAGAGTTTAAACGTGCCTTGATGTGTTTAAAAAAACTCCCTGAGCTCCAGCATCACTAGAGGCAGTGACAAGCAACAATAAAGGTCTCATTAAGACTCAGCGGAACCAAATACAAATTCCCCTTGTTGCTGCTCTGCCGGACTTCAAACAGTCACTCAGTTGCTTGAGGAGAGCCCTGGGAAGAGGTGGGAACCAGGGCCAGCAAGGGTCACAGCTGGACCTGTGTTTCACTACAAGAAAATAAAGCCCTCCTTATGCGTAGAGAGCATCTGCATTTGCACTCAGCACAGGCCTGGTAAAGGGCTCTAGGATAAATAGGTCTTTGAGCCAAAAAGATGTCCTAGTGCAGCAGAGTGTAATAGTACCTGATACTTAATCTCACAGAGGTTCCTTGGTTTACAAGCCATTAACTACAGGATATTTCTTCAGCTATCAGATTTCTGCTTGTGTTTTGGACAAGCTCTCATGCACAAGGCCTCTATGTCCAGGCCCTGGCAAGCTCCCTTATTTTATGACACAAGGTCAGACTTGGCTGCTTTTCCTAAGTGTTCAGACAGCTAGTTTAATACCCTGAAGGGTCAATTAAATATATATTCAGCAATATCATTAGCTTAAAGAAAGAAAGAAAAAAAAAACAAACAAACAAAAAACAAACAGAAAAAAGAAAGAACGCTGAAGAGCCATTAGAATATAAATGCCTGAAAATGTGTGTGTGTATATATATATACATATATATATATAACTGCTGGAATTAAAGGCTGCTGGATGTCTTCCAGAAAGCTTTTGCAGAAAGGAAAATATAGATTGATCTCCTGCTAGCATGAAATTCTCCTGGATATTTTGAGCTGGTTTAGGCTGTTTATTGCATTTTTCCTCCTTGTCTGAGCAAATGTTACAGTGAAAACAAGGATGTTGTCAAGAACTCTCAGGTGCAACTCAGCCAGACATAACTCAGGACATAACTCAGCCAGAGAAAGAGCCATCAGTTGCATGCACTCTCTTCTTTCCCCTGTGTCATTCTGAAGAACCAACTCTAGCCAAACCTTTGGTACTGCAAAATAGTGTCTTTTCTATAAGCGCCAGCTGCCTCTCTATTTTCCACCCTTTTTATTTCTGTAGGACTTGTAGTAGGTTTCAAATAAATAAGCATGTCTTTCCAAAGCACTTGAAATGGTACTGACAACTTCCGTCTCAGCTGCTATGTTGACTTGTGGGAAATGTACAGTGGCTGAAAGTCACTGATTTTCCCTGCTATCATTTCTGTGCTGATTCAGCCATAGAGAAAACCTTTATTCCATGTCTATGAGGTCATCCAGATACCAAAGTGAAACCCTCATCACTTAATAGAAGCAAATGAAAAGTCATGAGGAATACACGCTGGTTTACACTTGAGAGACTCACCTATGCCAGTATCTGGATTGGAACTGGCAATGCTGGGGTTGGAAAAGTTGTCCAGCCTGTTATCTGTGTTCTCAGCTGCTGAGATAACCTGTTTATGTGTGTGTCATCTGTAGTTCTCTTTGTAATGAAGTCCTTCTGAGTTAGTTATTATTCAGTTTCCTGAATAATAAATTTGATAATTCACAAGGATGATCTAGTCAAGACATTGCTATTTTAAGACAATTTCATCCTCCACTTATCACGCTTAGAAAATTATCGCGCTCCTGATGACTTTTTTTTATATTTTTACTCAGTGGTGTTCTCAGCTTGTAACACATGTGAAAGGAAGAGAAGAAAAACTGGGGAAAAAATGTGGTGGCCTATTCTGATAGGGACAGACTGTTTGCTTGTCCGCGGTAAAAAATAACAGCTGTGCTCTTCTCTGTGATCCACAAAGGATCCCATAGGATCATGAAAAGTGGCTACAACAGGTCGAGAGAAATTTAATCTTGCTGGCACTGTGCACTCCCTGCTATGACCCATGGTCTTTCATCTGTTCCCTCCCCATGTGACTCCCTCCCTCCCCATTTCTGAGATCTACTGTTCCAGTCACCAAGAATATTTCAGCTTCCAGTCACCGTGTTGCTGAGGGAGAAGGTCATGAATTCATAACTATCAAAACAACCCTTGCTCCAACTAGTCTTGTTCAATTCTGTTATCTCCAGTGTATTGATTCAGAGCAGCCTTTTGGAAAAAAAAGGTCATGACAGGTATGAATTCTTTTATTAGATTCTCTGAACTCAGATGACATCCTGCCTGCTGAACCAGTTCAATCCCCGAAAGTGCCAAAAGGCAGATCAGAGACCTCCGCAGACTGGTGAACTGGAACACCTCTTCTCTATTCTCTTGGTGCTTCCAGCCCACCACAGGCAACCCACATGGTGGAATTGCTTTACTGTCTTCTTTCCATCTGTGATGCAGTATAAAATAAACACAAGATCAAATGCTGTAGCCTCCATTCAGCCTGTGCAGATTCTTTTGAGTTCCACGAGATTTGCAGGAATATTTGTCTCCAGTTCTGAGCATTACAGTAACAACTTAGCAACTTCTCGGCTCTGCCTGCACCTGAAGGCATTTCTAACTACACGAGTAGTATTATAGGTTGGCTGTGTGGGAGTTATATTCTTTCCATCTTTACGTCTTTCTAAGGACTTTTTTCTGCTGCCCTTCTGCAAAATAAGTCTGGGAAAGACTTGACTGGACAGAAAACTTACTTTCTACTCAGTGTGTCCTTTGAGCAGGGATAACTACACATGGAGTCAGCCAGCTTCCCTCAGCAAAGGCTCAGCAGACACTTTTATCCCTGCTTGACATGGAAACATTTTCCAAGGAAATGCTTGAGGAATTGACTCAGAGCCAAAGTTAATAGGAAGCACTGAGTTTCATCCTGAGCAAAGCAGGAAGGCCTGTGAAGGCAGGATGATTTAAGGTCCCTTTTCCCACAGGAGCCTTGGTACATCAGCCCCACTGCATACAAAAATCATGCCATACCATGTGTGTGGGCCTAGGCCAGGTGACCTGAAGGAGCCTGGATGATGTGGATGACCTGACAGCAACTTCAAGCCGTGACTCAGATTAGCAGCCTGAGCTTTATAGGCTTTGAGTGGTCAGCTCAGCCAAGCAGTTACAGTTTTTCAGTCTTCAGTGTAGCCAGCTGACATTACAAAATTTGCATTAAAGGAACTACAATGTGTTTGCCTAAATCAGTCATATGATAGAGCAGCTTATTACCAAATACGCAGTATTTAAACTGTAGGGCTTTTTTCTTGTTTTAATAAAATTGCTACATGAATACATGGATCAGTGTGTCACACTGGATTAAATCAAAATCAGCCATTTGCTAAGGGCTTTCTACCTCCATTTTATTTTCACTCTCAATACAAACATTGCTTCTTCTATTTCCCCCCACTCCACTAAAGTCCACCCACCTTATACCTTCATCCTTTTAATTGCTCTGCATCTATTTCTTCCCTTTTTACCTAAGCCATAATTTTTCCCTTCTTTGGTCTGTTATTCATGGTCATTCCAGGCCTAGCAATATCACTGTGAAGTGTCAAAGGTTTAGAAATAATTGCTCCAAAGGTCTACATGACTCTCAACCACAGAAATCTCAGTTGAGCAACATGAGTCCTTATATATGAACATCAGTAAAACGTGCACATTTCATCACCACTTGCCTTTTTTGACCTTTGAAACTGGCCAGAACACACTCATGTTCAAGCACACAAAACCCCACATAATAATTACTTATTCCCTGCTAATAAAATGCTTGGTATGCATCACCCACATCTTTGTGAAACTATATCAAGGCTTGGACTTTTACTTATCTACACATTTGGGATTTATTTTAGCAATTAGACCTGTAATCAAAATATTTCTAATAGTCAAGCTCTGAGATGTGAGTCAAGTCTCAGGATTGGAAAATGCAGTGGCTGGAAATTCTCCTGAGAGTGGCTTTTATGGATTTAAAATACTGATGTGGTGAGAGTCTGATGCTGATCTGAAAAGCAGATACCACTTGTCCCCTCCTCTTGATGTGTGTGTGAGTGTGGGCATACATACATGTACATATACTTTTTATACACATGGGTATGGTTATTGCATTCAAATAATTTTCAGGAGCTCTGATTACAATTTCTAATAACATTAACAATGATACAGAAAATGGTTTTGTATGAGCAGTTGCAGGAAAAGGGACCAGCAGATGTCAATATTTCTGTGAAGAATTCAAAATTTGAACTCCATGTAGCACTTGGACTTTCATTTTTATTTGGCTTCAGTAAGAGTGGTCTATGGCAAGTATATTATAGTACACATAAAAGTGACATTGAAGAGATATTAGTCACTAAAACCTACAGCCAGAAAAATGTAAAGTCTGGCTCAGATCCCAAGAGACTTGCAGAAAGCCAAACATCTGCAAATCTAGTTTAAAATCTGACTTATTATAAGCAGGGTTATGATCTAAACAGACCGCATATTAAATACCTCACTTTTTGAAGGTTTTATCCAGAAACTCATGAAAGATTTTGGGTTTGAATTCTCAGCCTAGTTGAGGATAGATGTCAAGACGTCGTCCTGCAGGAAGCATTGCAGCACACATGCCTGCAGGTGGCAATCACACCAGGAGATCCAGCTTGAGCTTCCTAGAAAGGGCCAGTGATGAGAGAAATCAATGCTCAATACTAGTAATCTGCTCTCACTTTTTCATTTCAAAGGAAAAAAAAAAAAAGGAGACAACATGACAATTTAGAGCAATTTGAAGCATATAAATCAATGACCCTAAATTATAAAGCTGTCCGCATTATCCAGTGTGGCAAAATCTGAACAATTCAGAGCAAGTCCTGAGGACAGGTGAGGCTTAAATGGTGTAATTTTCACACCAGTTGGGAGAGGGTGTGTATGTCTTTTGTTCAACAGCTATCTAGCACTGTTGAAATCATTTGACAAAAACCATTCAGTGGTGGTCAGTAAGTTCAGTAGAGGCAAATAAATCAAAACTAACAACTCTGGGCAAATAAATTCCCTAGCTCACTGGTTTGCTCAGGCTTTGAAATATTGCTTTCTCTGGGGCATTCACCCTAACCACTGATTTTCCAGACTTCTCTGACCACATGGGCAAAGGAGAGCCATTACATGGTCACGGTTGCCTGCTGCTGCAGGAGATCAGACCTGTAACAACACAAGGCCTGTCACAGTGACAAGCAAGGCTGGAATGAATGTGTCTGAGCAGGGAATGTGGTAGTGCCCTGAAGCACTTTCCCAGGTGGACTGACATCTACACCTATAAATAATGAAACAGGGCAATTATTCAAAGCAAAATTTAAAAAAAAAATCCAGCACTTTAACATAATTCATGAAGCCCTCTGGACCATTATAATTATGAAATTACTAACTTATGGGTGATAAACTTATTCTGTTTTAGTAGGATCTCATTGGACCTGAATGGCAGAAGAACAACTTTGTTCAGAACTAGGCTTAACAGGAAACTGCCACAGCTGAAACTCAGCAACCAAAAGGCAGATCTTGGAGAAATTTGTCAGAAATCCCATCTGCTCTTAACCTACAAACCAAATTCACATGGTATTTATGTGATCTCTAGCAGAGAAATCAAAATACATTTCCTCCTAAGAGGTGTGCTAGTGAAAGTAAAACAGCATTTCAAGGGGAAAAATGTAATTGCTGGTGCCATGCCATGGTTTAGCCCCAGAGAGCAGCCAAATACCACACAGCTGCTAGGTCACTCTCCACGCCATCCCCTGGTGTGGATGAGAATAAAAAAAATTAAAAAAAATAAAATAAAATAAAATAAAATAAAATAAAATAAAATAAAATAAAATAAAATAAAATAAAATAAAATAAAATAAAATAAAATAAAATAAAATAATAAAAAACCCTCATGCATTGAGATAAGAATAATAATGTTTAATAATTGAAACAAAATTTAATGTAACAGTAATAATAAAATGTTTGCTATCCTGTCCATTCTCCCCCCCCACCAGCTTCTTGTGCACCTGCTGGCTGGCAGACCACGGCAAACTGAGCATCCTTCACTTGGGGTAAGCACCTCTGAGAACAGCGGCAAACACGGGAGCGTTGCCAGCGCCATTCCCTCCCCGGCTCCAAGGCCCAGGGAGGAGGATGAGCTCGGCAGGCCCGGGCCTGCCGCCGCTGCCGGCAGGGGCCGCTGCGGCCCCGCCCGCCCGGCGCCGCTCCGGCCTTCCCGGGCGGCCGGAGCACAGCCACAGGCCTTCCCCTGGTTGTTTTCCCCAGCAAAGACGCGGGGTAAAAGGCCCAAAGTTCTGGGTGAATCGTTTAGACGGACAAGGCGCTTTTCCCCTGCTTGTGGCAAAGGCGGGAAAGCAGGTCAGCACTGGCTCCAAAAGCAGCATCCCCCTCAGGAACAGGGTGCTGCTGTGTGTGTGTGACCTGCTGGATGCTGGCCACCGCTAGCAAAAGGGTTCCAGGTGGTGAAACCTGAGTGGCTCAGTGACTCCCTACTGACATTTTATCCTTGAAGCCTGTGAACTAATGTGCAGAAACAAGCATTGTGCTGCTGCATCCAAATTCCTCCTCCTCCAGCCTCTGGAGGAGTTTCTCCAGGTCTTATTTTCTGCATGCTACTTAAAAGTTTCCTGACTCACCGTGGCAGGATTTTCCTGATATGTAACTCTTCCTGAGGACATGTCTTTCAGTGAACTCCCACTGCAGAAAGATGCACCTCAAAGCCCAGGGATGGGCTATTAAACCCGCTTCATGTTTTGGTGTTTCATCATCCTGCTGCCCTCCTTCTGCAGGGCCTCCTCCTTCTGCTGTGGCTGTCCATGTTAGTTATCCATCTGCCTTGCTTGTGGCTCTTCACCAGCTGATTCTGGACTGTTTCCAAGTTTCTGGTTAGCAGACACCACTGGGTTACTGATCCTGTTGTCACCTTTGTTCCCATCTCCCATGACCTGTGCTTTACCTGTTTTTGTTGTTGCCTCACTGGACTGTTAGCCAGGGGAATTCTCACATCCTCATGGATGTGCAGACTCCATTCCTTGTCTTCTTTGCTCCCACTGACCCATTTGCCTCCTGACCAAATACTAATAGCCTCTTGGTTTCTGTGTCCTGTGGGATATGTTTCCCTGAAGGCTGCAGCAGACAATTGAGAGAAAGCACGTGCAAGCATTGTTTTCCACAGGCCATTTCTGTCAACTCACCTCCCTTCTGCCTCCTGGTTCCCCTAGTTTGATCCCTTTTATTTGTTCTGCACTCCATGGATGTGCTCCTTGCAGTCCTTCCCCAAGATATCCTGGTTTTGTCCTGCAGTAGGCTGCCTTGCAAAGACCTCAGGATCACAGTGCATATGCACTCAAAGCAAAGGTTCTCTGGAGCTCTCAGAGTCCTGGAGCTCCAGGTGAGTGCAGGCTACCTGTCATACATCCATGAAGGTGTCATCCACTATTCCAGTTAGTGCCACTGACATGTGGGGTTTAACCTTTCACATGCACCCCCATCCCTTGTCCTGAATAGCTGCACCTGGATCAGTGACTGAACTCTAAGTTTACACCCGAAAGTAATTTTCTGCTTGTTCATGAATCCATAGCTTCAAACTTTTCTAAGTTTTCATGCCCTGCATGAAGCTTTCCTTCATGTAGATTATCCCCTTCCATAATTTTCGCTTTTTATTTCCAATTAAGCCAAACTTTTTTTTTATTATATTCTGGAAACACATTGTAGCTAGAGAAAATGAGAAAGATTTCATTTCACAACTGGATGGAAATTTGATGTCTTCTATTGCACATTTGCAGTGTAAGGCCCTGTATTGGTTGAATGGAAATCTCGGCTAACAAAGCTGAGGTCACAATTTAATTAGTCAAATTCAGGAAGAGTTTGACTCACTAATTCCAACTTTCAGCTCAACAATTCAAAATTCCCTTGGGCCATACCCTTAGGAAACTAGCACCCGTTATTTAATTGGTTTACTAAGATGGTGCCACTCAAGATCCAGCCTGTCAGCAGACTGGATCTGTGGAAGGCTCACATGCCTCAGCACATTTCTTCATGGCAGTGTTGCAATTTTGCTAGATTCATACAGCTCTTAAGACATGCTTTTTAAAGCCAGATTACCCTTTTATGCCTAAAAATAATTACAGGTGGGGTTTATAATTGCTAGGACAAGTTGCAACTCTTGCACAACAGAGTACCCAACTGCCTCTGCACGTCTAGCGCCAGGAAATATCCCAGCACACTACAAGAGCATTGTTAGCAACTCAAGTGCTCAGAAGTTAGGAAAGGTGGGATCAAAAGTAGTCCACACACATATAGATCAATTCAACACGGACATTTTGGTTATACTCAATCACATAAAAATGTAACACCAGATTTGGTCCTGCTTTGAGCAGGGCTCGGACCAGGTGACCTTTGAGAGCCTCTCCAAGCCAAAGTATGTTATGATATATAAAGGTTTTTCTTATAATTTTTGCTTGACCAGTGTAGCTTGCTGTGTGGAACAATTCACTGGGGCCCTGAGTGTCTTTGTTCTGTGGCTCCTTTCCAACCAGTTTAGTTCTGCAAAGTGCTTCAATTTCCTTTTAATTCACTACCTGGCAATTTTATTGGGTGCCTCTTAGTCCCTATTGTAATTATTAGGTACATAATTGTTCTCTTTTCCGTGCCTCTCATGGTGCTTTATGTTTTAGTTGTATTTCCTTCTCCATCACCTGTTTTAATAGCTCATGAAGAGCTGAATACGTCAGTAGTTTTACTGAGTTAGTGTGGCCAACACTCACGTGGATTCCCATTCCACATGAAGTTAAACTGTGGTTCACATTTCAAGCTCATGCTGGGTGCAATACAGTTTTTCCTCTCCATATTCCTCATCCCTGCCCTGGGTCTCTGAGGGTGCTGTTCCTCAGCACCTCTGCCTGATCCAAATCTGCCCTGATGTAATCCCTGGCTCTGTCACTGCCTTTCTTTTGCTGTTCCCCCACCATGAGGCCACACCGTCTGTTGCCATCTGCTCAGGGATCTTAACCAACTACAGACTATTTGCTTTATTTGTGGGGTTATTTTTTATCCTGCTGGGGTTTCTGAGCTCAGCCACTGAGGGGCAGAGAGGCTGAGCTGGGAGGGCAGGGATGCACGGAGGTGGATGGGCAGGACCACGGCGGTGCTCACAGACCCACTCTGGGAGTCCCTCGTGCCACCAGGAAGGTCTGCCTCGCTGAGAGTGTCTGAAACTGCTCCTGACTTTAATACTTGACCCCAGCTCTGCTTTCAAAACCATCAGCTCGGCCACAAGCACTGCTCAGACACTCACAGAACAGCTGTCCCAAACCACTAATTCAAAGCCTAACATCTAAATTACTAATTCCAGGTTAACTTTAACAAGCCAAGCCAGGCTGCAGCAATTACATACATAATAAACAGAGAGAAATTAAATATCTTTTCTCTATGAGATATTTCTATTACTGACAGTGGTGTTTCCAGCTACCATAAAAAGTAGTTTGGACCTAATTTATACAGAGAAGGAACCTAACTACATCAAGATTGTGTGACTTTTTATTTACCAAAGAAATATTAAATTACACTTCAATGTAACTTTGACCAAAGCAGAAGTTGTCTCTTATATGTTTACATATATTACTGTGTATAGCAGGGAAAGTGAGAGATAAACAATGTGGAAAGATAAGAATCTGCCAGATGCCCATCCCACAAAGCAAGACATATCCAGTCCAAAAAGATGCTCTTATAAACTACTCATTTTTGCCCCATTTCTAGTCAGGGCAGGGATTGTGATGAGGCAGGGCTCAGAGTAAGGTTTTATGCCTTCCTTCACAGACCATCATTCTCCCTGTCAGAAAGCTTCTAACACGATGAAACAAAGTCAGGAAAACTGGGGGGGAAATGCATTTTCTTCCCTTTTTAAAATTATTTACACTATCACAAGTGACTATCAGGCATGAGTGTGATGCCTTAGGAGCACACACTTGAAAATGGAAATGAGGAATGCCACAGTGCATAAAGGTGAGAGACATGTGGCCAAGCACAGGGCAGAGAGAGAGAGAGAGTGAGAGACAGGTAAGCACCCAGCTGGAAAAACAGGCACTCACTGTATATTTTACTAGCTCAATTTAAGTAAAACAGCATCAGCTCAGATGTCAGCTTGCCAAAGAGAGAGAGCTTTCCAGAACACGATCACCCTTTCAGCCTGTGTTTATAGAGTCCCAAGGTTAAGAGGCACTTGGTTCATAGCTCCTGGGAGCTACCACAGCGCTGAAAAATAAACATAAATAATGTCATTAAGAAATATCTTCAGAAGTCTGTGTCTCATTTTAAGAGCCCCACATGATGCACACTTCCCTCTGGGATTAATATTTCCATTAAATCTGAGCCTTGGCATTTGCCCTGCTGAAGAGAATATTTATATAAAATGTCCTCTGGCCTTCAAGACAAGACCAGTAGCAGTCCCAGCTGCCTGGCTGCATGCCAGCAGACCACATTTCTCTCTTGTGTCCCCAGCCACAAGAGCTGTCACAGCCAAGACAGCAGCTCTCGTTACATTATCACAGAGCTTGATCATTTCAGAGTACTTTGGTAGACCTCAGAAAGCAGGATTTGCCTACGAAGGCAAGGTGGCAGGAGGAGATCCCCAGACCAGCCTGAGTATGAAACTAAGCAGTTGTGTTGCCTCCCAGAGCAGATCAGATCCCAGAGCACCAGACTTTATCCGGTGCTGTTGATAACATCTCTGCTTTTGTGCAGCACTACTTCTCTGTGTCATCCCTCCTCTTCGACTCTGCAAACAGATTATGGGGTCGAAGCCAAGCCTGAAGCAAACAGCTTCAGCAATTTATTAGGAATAAAGTACTGTTGTGTAGGGACTGACTGCAGATGCAGGGCTCAGTGGTGTCTCAGATAGGACCCAGAGGAGAACATCCCAAAGGAGCCTGTGGGAGACCTCAGCAGGCAGACACACTGCCTTCTCTTCCCTATCCATCTTCTGGCTGAAAAATTGGCATCCTCTGAAGAAGACATATCTCTTTTGCCTTATCTTTTCCAAAACACTCATTATCAGAGAATCAGAGAAACATAGAATCAGAGAATGATTTGGGTGGCACCTTATAAAGTCTTTTACTTCCAACCCCTCTGCCATGGGCAGGGACACCTTCCACTACTCTAGGTTGCACAAAGCCTAATCCAACTTGGCCTTGAACACTTCCACAGATGAGGCATCCACACATCCACTGTGTTACAACTTGTTCCAGTGCCTCCCTCATAGAAGCATTATCAATAACTATAATCCTTGATAATCTTATTACCCATCATCAGCTCTTCAGTTTCACACGGGCCTTAATGAGCCAAAAATGGCAGCTTAAGTCCAGTGAGGACTATTTGAAAAGTGTTTAGAAATGTCTGGACCCAGCAAATAAATACACATCAAAGTAGAGTACCTTTTGTCTTAGGGATCTGTTCTTTCCCATTTCAATATGTTGGTAGTATTATTACTAACATCACTATTGTTACTGTCATTAGTTTGAGAGAGGGCGCATATCCTTGCAGATCACATATCTGCGGACAGAGCAACCCAGCCTGCTTTTGTTCATTTGAAAGAGGTCTGCAGCTTTGGTTGGAAGGGCTAGACCTAATCCTAAACTTCCAAGAGATGTAGAAGTGTGATATATCTAGTGACTGAGTCTGTTGACTGAAGCAGGAGTAGTGTTGATGACTGGCTCACAATGCTTTTAACCAGATTGTCCAGGTACAATTAGCTTTATTGACTGACTTTACCCCATGTTGTTTGCCAGTGAGTTGAATGCACACAGAGCTATTTGCTATCTTATCACTTTGTTGAGTGAGGCTATAAAATAAAAGGAAACCATAATGAATGTATACCTTTAACCATCTTTCCAGCTAAGAAGAGGTATCCAGCATCTGGACACTCCTTCAGTGAATCTCTGGAGATGCTCATATCCTGTTTTGAAGAGAAAGGTAAGCCTGGCAAGTAGTCAGCCTATAATATTCTTTGACCAGTGTTAATCAACTTCAGCAAAGTTCTCTTTTGGCCTACACAATATGCTCCCACTGGCTATCATAAAACAAACATATTTATTATCTTACTTGCCTGATTTCCATTACACTTCTGTATCTTGCTAATATTAACATACTTAGCATATTTTCACTTAGTAAACAAAACTTGTAGGAGCAGCAAAATTATAATAAAAAGCCAATAATTATCAATCTATTTATTTGTGACAATTCTCTGCTGAGGGTGGACAATGTCTATTTGGTTAATAATCTCTCAGATGTAAATAGGGTTCACAATAGGACAGATAACAAGAAAGAGAGTGGGAACATCACATCCTGTTGAAATCAGGGTGATTTATATCGTCACAGTGTTTATATCCTATTGAGGATTTATTTTCTACTGGTAAATAAAAAGCAACAGGAAAAAATCAGGGTGGATTTTGAGACTACAGCCTCTAAACCACACCTTCAGCAGGGGTCAGATCCACTAACTTGAGCAAAGGTTTGATAGTCCACAAGAAAGGTGGAAATTTCTGTCCCTTTGGATAAAAGATCACTTTTAGCAGCAGAATAATATCTAATCTCCAACAGCTAGACATCATTATGGGTTATAGTCAGTCTTCCCCAGTTATCTCTCCAAAATGAAGGGCCCTCACTAATGTGGGAATAGTTTATAGCTTTGCTATGACAAGCACTGTGTTTTGCACTCCCTTTCAATGTCTCTCCCTAAAGCCTCCCTGGAAGGAAAGGGGAGCTTACTTGCCAGGCTTGGCAAGTAGTCGGTCTCAAATATGCTTTGGCCAGTGTTAATCAACCTCAGCAAGCATTCTGGTGCTGCAGTGTGCAGTGCCAAGGTAGGTCTTTTCCTTATCGATCCCATAAGGATTTAGACCAGGATGCAGAAACAAAGGAGCAGGGAACAAGGAGGTGGAGCTGGGAGCTGGGTGTACCCCTGAGGACAGCGGTGTTCGAACACCGTTTAGAAAGGGATTAGCAATATCAGCTCCTGGAGAGGGAAAGCCACAAAAATGCCAAGCATTAAAGGTTTTGAAAAAGATTTCTTCACAGCTTCCCCTCCACCTCTCCCATTCAACCTACTGTAGACTTTGCAACTCTAATCTAGAGAGTGGCTTACCTCCAAGTCTCTTGACTGTGATCCAGCCTCTCTGTAAGACACTGGATGCCATTGTTCCTCACACATTGTTGCAACTATTATTGTTTGCCCAACTTTTAGAAATATAAATCAGCCAGAGATGAAGGGTGAGTGAAACAATAGTTGTTGTACAGTAGTGACAGCTTTTTCTTATTTACCCTAATGAAATGTCAGAGAGACCAGACTGAAACTATGGGAGGAATAAATCCAAATCAAAAATCCCGGAAACCTCCAAAAACAGATGAATCCAGATGAGGAGGCAGAAGTGCATGTTTATGGGACTCAGACAGACTGCACAGCGCATCCATCCTTAGAAGCATTGTAGGAAAGAGTGACAGTTTGTGCAGAAAGTCTGTTAATGCTTTGGAATGTTTTGACGTATTTTATGTGCCTTTATTATCAAAATGAGAAAAATATTAATAGGGGAACAAGCGAAAGAGGTACAGAAGAGGAAAAAGGATTAAGAGACAGTAAATTACCTTTGATTCTCATGGAGGCAATTATCACAGGGAGAAAATCTGAGAGCAATACTCTGCCCCACTCTGCCTATTAGCTACCTTTCTAGTCAAGGCCTGTTAGCCTTAGCTGTTCTCACCAGCAGTACCAATACGTGGGCAGACATGCACAGACCACATGGCATTGATAAAGAATTGCTGAGTTTGTTATTTGGCTGAATTCTGAACAAGAGCAATGAAAGGTAAAAAAAGAGCATGAGGCACCAGAGCTGGGTGGATATGGCTGCAGTCCTCAGCTGCAGTCCCACAGCACAGAGGGTGTCTGTCAGCAGTGGATGCCCACTGTGTGTCCTCCCAAGCAGGGTACAACATGCTTCTTTTCCCGTTCTTGCCACAGGGCCTCATTCCTACAGATTTGTTGGAAGTAGGAGGTAAGCAAGCTGAAGGTGTCAACTGGATGTATACAATACCCTTTAGCCAGTTTCTTGGCCTCTAGCTATGTTGTAAATACCGTAGCAGCGTGGCCACATGATGCTTGGAGCTCTGCCAGTAGCTGAGGCTCTTACTGCTGACCACCCATTATGGAGAGCTTAAGATATAGCTAAGAACATTAACCAGGTAATGACATCCAGAGCAAGTAATCCCTCCCACTCTTCTAGTTTTTGTATAAATGTGCTAAAAGATGCCTGGAAAGCTGCAGAGATATTTCTGAGACAGCAGCTAGACACACTGATGTTTGCATAAGTTAATAGCAATTTTAAGATAACTGAAGCCAAATTTTCTTACCATGCAGTGGTGTTTGGAGAGAGCATCCCTACTCTGCATAATGCTTTGCTGTCTCAGTCAGGTTTAGACACAGTAGAAATTCTATCTTTTTAGGTTTACCAACAAACAACTACTAGCAATAACTAAATACAACCCCCGTTTTGGGAGTAGAAGTGAACTTAGAACAATCATTTAGCATTTCTGTGAGAAATTATCAACTCCATCAAAACCAGTTATTTATGACTTATGAATAAGACCTCTGTTTGCAAAAAAAAAAAAATAAATCCCAAAAACCCAAGAACCCTTGCTTGTCTGGCAACAAGCCTGTAATTATTCAGAGCTTTATGTGGGTGTGGTGAATCAGTGAAGCATACTCCCTGTATTTATTTAACAAATAAGTATACCTCTAGCGTATTTGGCTGCCAACTCGTGATAATAATGAAGTTTGCTTCTGAACTAACTCATCTTGCCTAAGGAAGGGCAAAAATCAAATCAGATATACTTGAATCAACCTGGCCTTGCACATTTTCCAATTTGCCCTTATTTGAGTTCCAGCTGCCTTTGGGAAAAAATGCCTCACATCATTCTGTAATGTAATCTTCGAGCAAATCTGCTGGTTTTAGTTCCAGGTGAGCTACTTTTAACACCAAGCAGCTGGAACCCATGATAAGAGCCCTGTGGGCAGTAGCCACATGGCTCTGGAAGGCACACCATAGAGATTTTGCCATTGCAACAAAGTAAAGAGCATTAGCTTTTGAATTCTGGAGGTCAATAACAATTCTTTTTGTCTCCTACAAAATTCCTCTTTCAACACGCCTACTTTTAGTCCCTTCGGTCATGGGGATGGGAGGTAATGTTTTAATGTTCCTGGTCAACCTTACTCCATAATGAATCAGAGTCACTCTTCTTAAGACATAAAAAACGTGAGCAAAATATAACTACACTCAGATATAGAAAAGAGCTATCTTATTTTTTTACCAAGCCACGCATGTCATCTGCAGAATGTGCTTGCACAACAGCTGCACAGGTATGTTGACAAGTTGTACAGAAATTACCAGGTAGGTGAACTGGGGACATGAGTCTAAGTATTGCTTCAGCAGGTGTTTTGTGCCTCAAAACATGTGTTGCTGCAATTCATTAAATTCTAGACCCATTACATCTGATAGGGAGAATTTCCACATAGATCATCAAATCACAGAATTGCCTGGTTTGGAAGGGACCTTGAAGATCCTCTAGTTCCCAACTTACCTGCCCTGTGCAAGGACAACTTTCATTAGACCCAGTTGCTCAGAGTTCCATCCAAATTTGCCTTGAAAACTTCCAGGGATGGGGCACCCACAACTTTTCTGGGCGACCTGTTCTGTGCCTCACCAACCTCACAGCAAAGATTTTTTTCTGTATAATCTAAACCGGATCTATTTCAATTAAAACCATTCCCCCTTGTCTGTCACTATGTACCCTTGACGAGTATAGAACCATTCTTCAGATTTCTGGTAATGCCTACAAAGGTGTGAGGGGAGGAGTTCTGGAAAAGTTGCCCACAAGTTGCCCACATTGTGCCAATACCTCCTCCATAGCCCCAAATATATATTTTTTTTTGTATCTTTGAGAAGGAAAGTATTTTGAAACATTCAGAAGTCACACCTCCTGAGTCTTACCCTTATCTCAGGTAAAAAATGCATTACCTGTAGTGGGAATTACGGCTCAGATTTGCAGTCACTGTCAGATAAAGTTTCTATAGTGCAAGAATGTAACCACCTGTAGCTGTTTCCCTGCCCCCGTGCTGTGATCACACGTAAAGACCAATGCTGTTCACAGTGACTTGATCAGAGTTTGACTTCTGCTTCAGAAAGCTGTGATTGGATATGATGATACAAACTTCTGGAGCCTGTCCCAATCTCTTAGCAATCAGTGTTCCCACAGAAGGAGAGCTGGCAGAACAGGTATCCTGTCCTCTGCTGAACTGCCCCACTCACCACTCCAAGTTCAGTCAATCATTATTGACACAGACTGAGCAAGGCTAGCCGAGGAGCAAGCACAGCACCTGTCCTGCCACTGCCCTGGAGGGAGGGATGCTCCGCAGTGAAGGTGAGAGCAGGCAGCTGAAGCCAGGACCAGCTTCAACAGGGGACATTGCTTGTGCTCATGGGAGTGATGAATTTGGGCTCGCAAGGTCAGACCCAGCCCAGATACCACAGAGGGGACTGCTGGCTCTATGGTTGCAGCAGATTGTTTCTCCTGGCACAGCAGTGTGCTGGCTCTGCTCTCTAATCTTTTCCATTGTTTTTCTTAAAGTTTGCTTCTGGAATAGGAAAGGTCACAGCGCATTATCAGACTCAGACAGGACTTGAGCATTATGAGTGTTTATATGTAAGTTAGAGAATGTATTATGTATCAGAATTAATCTTGGGGAAGCCTGAGTCTATGTCTATTAAATGTCTCCCTTTTTGTTGATTTTTTGTTTGTTTGGTTGTTTTTTTGTTTTTGTTTTGGGTTTTTTTGGGGTTTTTTTGTCTTGAAGTATATACATATGTTTTGCTCTCAAAGGCTGACAAGTGTTTGTCTCAGACTGCTGTATCCATTGCCAGCGTGCCAACACCATTAGAGAATCCTTAATTCTAACCTCCTGCTGCTTATAGTATGTTGGGTATATATGGCTACAAAGTCACCTAGAGACATATATTATTGCCTAGCCAGGTTCAGTTTGAGTTTTAATACAGATAGGGCTTTAATTCTGCCTTTAAGAGCTGATTTCAAATTAGGACTTTAGTTCCCTAACTATTTCAGTTAAAGTGTCTCCAAAGAGAGACTTTGAGAAAGTTGCATAAACTATTTGAAGATAACATTTATTGTACCCAAGGTGGCTATGTTTTCCTGGTTCTCTGTCTGTACTGTGCCTGTCTGGCATTTTATTACACTTCTTTATTCCTTATTATCTTCTTCCTTTACTCCATCTCCAGTAACTGAAATGGATATCAGGTACAGCACAAACAGCAAAGACAATGCAGAGTAGCTGGAATTTCTGGGATTTCTATCTGCTCTTGCCTGTCCACCAGTTATTTCAACAAGGAACAGTGGTCAGAGAGCCACTGAGAGGCATGTTTGCTCCAGCGCTCATCCTCACAGACCCCAGTTGTGCCATGCTCATTGCCAAGGCTGGAGCACAGCTTCAGGACACTCTGCCAACTCCAGCACTGCAGCACAGCCCATCTGCTCGTTCCAAGTGCTGGGAAGTTTGTTGTGAACAGGGCTGCTGGAGCCAGAGCTGGGCTGTCAGTCCCATAGATGAATGGGTCAAGTGACTCCAAATCTTCCTTTTTCTCAAGTTTGCCTCTTCTCTTTTTTCATGAGATATTGCAGGTAGTAGATACATTTGAGTGGTGATGAGATAAAAATACTAATAAGATAAACCCACTAAACAATTCCTTCCTGAGTGGAAAACAACTGGCTATTGTTCCAGCCTCCTCCTCTTCTTTCTTATCTTGTGTGAAAAATACCTGTGGTTCTCAGAGCACAAACGTGAGGGATAGAGTGAGGCCAGGTCTACAGCACAGACTTCGGCTTGACAATGATACATCTGCCAGAGGTGTGAAGAACATTGTTCCCTGACAGACACAACCGTGCTGATCAGGAGCTCCCACACAGGTATGGCTACGTCAACAATTCTACACTTTCTCTGATTTAACCACAGAGTTTCTGACCAAATTTGGTGTGTATTGGTGCTTTAAAGTACTGGTATTATGGCTGGATTTACCAGGACTGCTTGGGAGGCTGTCACCCCAGTGTAGTGCCAGCAGGGCATGAGGCTATTGGCTCCTACACCTGTCCCAGCACCGGACTTGGGGGGGAGGTGGGGTCTTCAGCTCCCCTACTTCTCTCTTTGAGTCTTTGGAGAGAAAGCATTTGTTTCCATCCTGTGTAAACATCTGTGGGAGTGAAGACAGACGAGACCTGTGTGAGAAACTGGAATGGCACCAAAAACAGGGTGTGATTCTAAATCTGTACGTGGTCCTCCTTGACAGAGTGCACAGGCATGTGTTTGGGGCCACACACTCACGCTGGGGTGACTGGCTCACAGGCTTACAAAGCCTGGTCCTTGCTCTCACAGATCTCACCAGCTGCCAGCAATGTCCCTTCATTCCACAGAAGCTACATTTTTCTCTCCCTCTCTTCCACTGCAGCCCAAGAGTGTTGTTCAGCATAAAATGCATCAGCCCTGTGCCAGACACAAATCCCAGACATCTGTGGAGAGAAGAGGAACAGAAAAGCCTTCACTGAATACAGTGGGAAAAAAAAATTTGTATCTTTAACTGTACTGTAAAAAAAGAGGGAAAAAAAGACTACAGTTATGACGAAATTCAGGTCTGAGCTTCTTGCTCAGGCTTCTTGCACATCTTTCTGATCTCCTAGGACTATAGTTGAAGTCTGCAAGTGAACATATCTTACACATGTAAGACTCCCAGACAGATTTGGTATCACAGTTACCTCAGCAGCCAAAAATTAAAGAGCCCTATCTCTTGGTTCTAAATTGTGTCATTTCCATAACATCTTGAAACATAATATTTTTAAGTTCCCTTTATGTCAGTTGTGTCCTGCAGCTGCATTTCGGAAGAAGCCATGTGTAGCCCAGGAGGGAATTTATAGGGAATAGAAATATATGGAGAACTCATTTACACCTGCGCACAGTGTACACCCTGTACATTCACAGCGTGCACAGATGGGAGAACTGTGTATGCTGAGGGGCTGCTGCAAGGTGTAGCCTGGAGCCCCTGCAATGACCATTGCAGTGGCGTTTCAGTGTTTCCTTCACCATCTGTGAAGAGGGACTGAGGGGGCGCTGGTTTCAGGGATGTAGAGTGTAGCAGTGCCACTTGTCCCTCTCCCAGTCAGATCTCATTTCAGCCTCCCCAGCCCTTCCCCCTCTGCCCGTGGCACAGGACCTCATTTCAGTCCCTGATAGCCTCTGCAGTAGGACTGGTCTGCGGTTCCCTGCAGCCCTGCCCTGTCTGGCCATGGACCTCAGACATCCCTAGATACAACAGGACAGTTAAAACTCAAAGCCGAGTTTCACACCTCATTTGGCTCCTCTTGACAAGCACATTCAGATTCTGCTCTCACCTTCCTCTTGCTCCCGACTGAGCATCTGCACCACCTCTAATGATGGATTCACAGCATGAGGTGCACCAGCCCTGGAACCAAACTGTATAGGTCTGGGAAGGCTCTTTGGAAGCATCACAGATAACAAGAGTTCAACTCTAGGCAAAGGGAACCAAAGTTTCAGTATGACAAATTAATTATCTTGTCTGCTATTTAATCATCCCTAAGGAAAATTGGAAATGTTTTGGGATCTTTTTCTTACATGTCATTTTGTCTGCTTTGTTACGAAATTGCAGCTTCAGCTGCGCTACATCAACACTGGTGCAGAGCTTCAGCTCAGCTGCCTGCACAGTGAGCCTATGAGCACTCTCCCAGGCAATTTTGAGCCCAGCATGCATGGAGATGAGCAGCTGGATATCTCCAGACTGTGCCAGTCTGTTCCAGGGCAGAGAACAGCCCTGAGCATCCCTAATTTGCAAGAAAAGCTATAGCCCTCGAGCCTTCATTGGCGTGTCTGCCATCAGCGAGATTTTCCACAGGCTGAGCAAGGCAGGATTTCACCCAGAGGATATCCCAGTTGTGCCAAGGGCTCTCACACACGGCTCCCTAGGGATGCATCTGTTTTCTGCTGGCAGGATATCAGTGCCAAGGGCACTGCTCCCGACCGCCCCTAGCCCTGACCTCACCAAACAGGTACCGGGGCTGTGCACAGCAGGCACCTCGCACAGGAGGCTTTCATCTTAGGCTTTGAAGAACAAACGAAAGGAGAACAGAAAACCTTGAAACTTCTCCATCAAATAGAATCCATAGCTTAAGACTAATCTTTTGGTGTGAGGCAAGAAGGGGTTCTGTGTTTAATGCAAAGAGGGTTTGGGATAGGAGTGTTGTTTACAGGGGTTTGCCATGTTCCCAGTGGTCAAACCACAGGTATTTCTTTAATTCATTACAGCTAACTTACAACTCTGCTTAAGTATGTGACTACATGAATAATACGCAGACCATAGCCTGGGCTCAGCAAAACAGATATTCTCTCCAGCACAGCCAAAAACACTTGTGAGTCTCTTCAGCTTCACTGATAAAGTATGAATCACAATGAAGCAGCACAAAATATTTACCTTGCTGGTTTTGAGGTTTGTGACTATGAAAAGAAAACTTATTCCCCTCTGCAGAATCTAAACTTTATACCAAAATCTTTAAAAAGCAACTGAGTGACTTAAGCTTTTAAAACTTCATAATAATTTTAAAACATAACTTGATAAAGTTTTCAAAAACACCAAACACAAAAGAAATATTTTATATAAGGTGAAATCCTTGGTTTAAAGTGCTACCATATCCCCAAGTATCCTTCAGCTCCAGGCCAGTAACTATTGCTCCACACATCCTATCCTCCATGCATTTCCTTCCTGGAATACAGCACAGCAGCATCCCTGGTCTGATTTCGTGGAGCAGGGCCAGCTGCAGGCTGATGGCCATCCTCTTGCACCTCCTTTTTCCTATTCATTCACCCCTCCAGTGTGATATATGATGGACTACTCCTACTATACCATCTCTGTGTCATGAGAGACCTAGCCACTGACTGAGCCTGAAAATGCCCAGCACTGACTGTGGTACTGGTCAGGCTCCTGGAAAGCCTTCCACCTCCTCTGTAACTTCCCTTCCATTCCCTTCCATCCTTGAATTTATCATCCTCACAAAAGCCCAGGAAAGTGTCATGTAGAAAATGTCTGAAGGACAGTCTTTTTGCTTTCTCAGTCAGTAAAAAAGAAAGCAACTTTATCCATCCTCTAGGCATCAACAGTTCTTTAGCCATCTAAAACTGTGGTGTTAATCTAGTTATATGAGTTTCAACGACAGTCAGTGGTGACAACATTAAAAGCACCTCAAAAGGACAGCTCTTCCCGTATATGCTAGACATGTGTTTTAACAGGATCAGTTGCCCTCTGGAAGAGGTTTTTATCTTCATTGGTTAAAAAGACAAACAGGTAGCACGGACCAAGTGCTTAACTTTTAGAGGACAAAAGCTAAGTAGATCTTATCCCTGATCACATATTTTCCTACCTGAAGGAAGAAGCAGAGACTCCCTATAAAGAGGGACAGATTAAAACTCTCTGAGGCATAAAAAAAGCAAAATTGCGAAGATAAATCTGTTTGACGACAGTGGTGGACCAACCAAATCACTAGCAGGCATATCTAGGTTGTACCATGTGGGGTTGAGCAAGTCCAGATTGTATCACAAACCCTGGAAGGGAAGTCTGAGAGGTAGGTGATTACATCAGGATCGCTGGGATGATTTACAGCCAAGGTAACAAGAGCTTTCTCTCATTATGTCATTTTTTATGGCAATCATAGACAACTTCTTACATTAATCATTAAAAAAAAATTGGAAAAGCAATTCCATGATGTAGGAAAGGCTTTTAAGCTGGCACAGGCATTTCATCACAGGCTGGTATGAAAGGAGTGAAATGAAAGAAGCAGGACAGAGATCACTGCAAGTCTTATTGCAAGAGCTCGCTGCCACATCAGCTGGGATTGCTGTAGCCACTATATTGTCAATATTCTGGCTTTGGTGATGATGGCCTCTCATGCATGGATGAGGATGTGAACAAAATTTACTTTCTAGAGCTATGTTGAGGAATCTGGTCAGATGTTCCTACTCCAGGGGGGCAATCATCCTGTGCCAACAAACCCTACAGGCCTTGAAGTCCTAGAGAGAAATTCTGGACTGCAGAATAAGGACTTTGGCAATAGTCACAAAATCTAACATTCATGTGGGACATTTGCTAAGAGGACAGGTCAAGCTTGTTCACTCAGGTGAGGAACTAATAGTCTGAGACAGGCCTGTGATGGATCCCCACTCTTCTTCTGCTCAGGGCCATGAGAACCCTTGGCAATCTCCTCACAAAAGCTGGGTACAGGGGAAGGGATGCCTGGAATTCCTGCAGTGGGCCAAGGTGTTCTTTGCCTCTTCATCCCTTACAAGAGGTAAACATAAATGGGATATGACAGTACAATAATTTTGACAGAAGAATAATTTGCAGTCTTTGGTGTTTGAATCAGTATATCAAATTCACTGAAAATAAAAATTGGCAAGAGAAGGAGAGTCCATCACTAGCAGAAGGAGATCTCTTTCCTGCTCTTTACTGCTCTCAGATACCACATAAGCTTTTTCCTGTATAGTAGACATTCTGGAGTAATCTTTTCAAGTGTTACTTGGCTATTTTACTGAGTATTCTTATATCATACAAGGAGGAGTAAATGCTTATCTGTGCAAGGAGAGAGGAATTTCAGCTAAAGCTTCATTCATCGCATGCCTTCCTTTTGTGCTGCATTCTTTTTCCACTGTCTGGCCATTCCCTGGAAAAAAATTAATTTCTTTATCTCTCAGTCTCACTTAAGATATGATTCCCCATGCATGGCTGGATTTCAGCAGCAGGGCTGTGATAGGGACCTGTGTGGTGGGGACTTACGTGCCAGTCACAGCTGGGTCCAGCCATTTCTGAAACCAGTTTGGGCGACCACCACACACCAGAGCTGCGGCCAGGCAGGCAGAGGGTCCCACAGCATCCCAGCTCAGTCATATTTCAGGAAGACTAGTAGCCATTGCAAGCAGGAGATACACAGAGAACACTTTTAGGGAGTCAAATGAGGACAGAGATAACTGTGGAGACACGGACACACTCTTGGAGGGAAGAGCTCCATGTTAAAAGGAGGCAGCCTGTGGCTTATAGGCAACCCAGGGTGGGCAGGGACAACCCTGTGGGACTGTGGCAATGGGTGATCAACACTGTGGCCAACAGGCAAAATTGTAAGAGATGTGAAGGACAGAGAAAACACAGCAAGAAGGACAGATGGCCAAAGGAATACCAGTAAGGATAGTGGAAAGGCAGCAGACTAAGCCTATTGTGTATATGGCCCCAGCCTCTGGGATTATTCATTGTAACCCACACCAAAAACAGGGGGAACTGAGACTAGGGAGAAGGGAAGGAAAGGTGTTTTGCTGAATAGTACCTGGGGAAGAAGAGTCAAGAAAGTGCTTACCCAAGTGTTGGCTTAGTTGTTCATGGTTTCTTTTTCTCAATACCCAAATCAGTGATTAGAAGCTTCTGTTAATTGGCAATAAACTAAAGTAGGTAAAAATTTCGAGTTGAGCCTGTTTTGCCAGTAACACCAGACACTCAGCATTTTCCTCCTTTGCCTCTTTCACCTTTTGCAAATAATCTTGCACACACTGCCCTGGTGACACCAGAGGACCAGATTTTTCACAAATCCACCTCTTTTTCACCCTCTCTTGCATCTTATCACTTCACCCATATTTAGTCCTTGTTCTGCCTGGCCTGATCAGCTCAGCCTTATGAAAGCCTGGGCTTCCAGCTAACAAAAGACAAAGTCACAGCAGGAGTCTGGTGAGCAAAGAGCACCTGGACATGCTCAACAAAAGAGGGCAGCTTTGTCGTCTCTGTGCCCGTGTTGTGAACCCGGCCAGCTCCAACAAAGGACAGTTTGGAACTGAGGGCCGCTCGTGGCTTCCTGTGTGATGACAGACAAGCTATTGGAGCCCAGGAGAAAATCAGCATGATGCTTTCTTCTGAACTGAGGTCTAACATTCAAGTAATACAAACAGTATTAAGTACAAATAGGAAAGAAATGGTGTGCAATACTCTGCCTATGGCATCTCTTCTTACATTTTTCACAAGCAATTTCAGTATATTAGACTCGTGCTGACCTTAAGAAACTAAGAAACTCCTGAACAATTTTGACCCTTCTGCTCCAGAAATATTTGATAGCTTTACACCAAAGGTGCTTTAATGTTCAAATGTTCTTCATTTCCCATTTGAATTTATCTGCCTGCATCTTCCATTGCGGCTCACCTAACACTGTTCAGAAACTGGGAAAAAACTCACATGGTGTAAAATGCAGCATTGTCTCCTTGCTGTTTAGCCAGTTTTTTAGAGAAAAGCACTGCACTGCACTGTTGTTATTCCGACAAGAAACAGAACAAGCAAGAAGCACTGGATTGGAATAAAGGACAAGCAATGGATTTCACCAATACGCAGAAGGCCAGCACAAGTCTTATATATTAATTACATGCTGGCTGAAAAAGAGTTGGAAATCTGTTTGGGATCCAGGCAGCTTTGTGCTGGCTTTTGCACTAGACCATGAGTTTTACTCTTACAGCCTCTGCCCTTGAAAAGAGTGACCCCTTCCTTGTGAAAGGCCACGAGTTCCCCCTGCCTGGTGAGGGTGGTGGGTGCCCAGCCCTGCTGGGATCTGCATGGAAAGGCAGGGAACAAGGAGTAGAGTTGCTGAGCCCAGTAGTGAGATCTGTTGAAAGATATGAGAAGCCTGAGGGTAAGGAGACGCTGAGAGAGACAAGAAAACTCCTAGGGAGTGGTCGAGCTAAACTAACAAAATTCTTTCCCATGCACATGCCTAATACTTAAAATAATAAAAACACCTTTTGGGGACTACTGAGCCATGGGAAAGCCAAACAAAATCTGTTTTGGATTTACTTTAGTCAGCAGCTCAGGAATATCAGAGACCCTGCTACATGAACTGGATATTTAAATACTACAAAATTCCAGAGAGTGTGATAAAGATGGACTTTTATTTGCCAAGAGGGGATGTGCTTGTGCAACATTCTCAGCAACAGTGCATTTACCCTCACCCATGGAGTAGTGCTTTTCCCAGAACCGGTGGGATTGCCTCCTTTACTCAGCCCTTCAGCCCAGTGCCGAATCCCTTAGTAACAACTTGGCCATAAAGCAAACAGCTCAGCTATGGCCTAGCTCAACCTCTCCGTGCAGAGAAATGCTGGGACATTTACGCATACAGTTAAGCAAAGCAGATTCTAAATTTTGCATCAGATTTTGTTTCTAAATTTTGATGGGCTTTCTCCAGGCTGTCCCTACTCCCTGCAGCACTGCAGTCAAAGCTGGACTTCGGAAATGCAACAGCTGCAGCAGCCAGCAGCTCCCACTCTGTGGTGGGCTGCATAGTTGGATCAGCTCTGAACAGTAGTAGCTGCTTTTGCAGCAATGCATAGGCAAAAAGGCCATGGTGAGCAGAAGGGCCTCGAGCTGAAAACCCTGGTGTGTATTCCCAGTCACTGGGGAAGATAGCTTATCAGAAAGGAACTTCGTGTAGGAAATGTGCTCTTCAGTATGTTTGCCTCTCCTTTGGCCTAGGATTAGATCTTTCCTGATGGTAACACTCAGGCAGATGTCTCCAGGCATTCCTTTTCCTTAATGCAAATATGTGCTGGTTCTTTGAAAGACACCACATTTTTGCTGATTGTGGCTTAAGTAGTGGCATGGAGACATCCCTATGGAGACATCCCTATAGAGACATGGTGTGGGACTGGCAGATGGACACTTTGGTCTCTGCCTGCACTTTGAACAGGATAAATTCTTGAGGGTGAAGGTGACCGGGGGCAGACAATCTGAGGTCTGGCTCCACTTCCCTGCTATTTGTCCTTTTGCTTTGGAGAGTGCCATGAACACTGCAAGATACTCTTTGTATCTGCCTTCACCCGTGGGAACAAAATCAGACACAGTGGGGAACACGATATGGGGACATCTGAAACTGTTAACTCAAATTCAGTACGGTGTAAATATCGCTGGGCTGCTTCCAGACTTGTTGTAGGACATTTGTGTGCTGCTGCACACAGCCAGGCTTGGTCTCTCACTGCTCAGGAATCTTTCCATCATGGGGAAGGCAGCCTGCAAAGATATGCAACCACTCAGCTGAGGATCAACTGGATGAAGAGATGTGTCAGAAGGCGAGGAACAATAGCAGTATTCAGTCATGATCAAAATGGTTTGAAAGCACTGAAGTAGAGATGTAAGGGATTTGCTGCAGATGTGTCCCCAGATTCTTCAGGGCCCCAAGAAGAATGCAAACCATAGCTGATGATGTTGTAAATACAGCTTTAATGCTCTGATTAGGTAAAAAATGCTGCATCTTCATGCCAAAAACGTTCTTTCAAAAAAGGGGTGAAGTAGAAGTAAGCACTGTATCTAGTATCCAGCCTACTTATTAAGTGTAACAGTTTTACAGACATATGGCACAGTGATTTCTCCCCTGAGATACCATGTGAAAGCAAGATATAAAGAATCTCCAGAAGACTGCGGGGGAGGGCAGAAATAGCTGAACTGACAGTGCATAACATCATGTTTACAAAGTAAACAAACAGGGAAGACAAAAGCAAACCTTCTCTCTAATCTTTAGTTAAAAGAGCCTTGTGTACAGCATGCAGCTATTAGCACCAGCGCAGCACAGATGAGACAGAGAGATTTGAAACTGATGTCTCTTTAAAGAGCTTGCCATGTGGTGCTGCAGCATTAGCTGTCTCTTAAAATCCTGGTTTAGGAACAGACACTATTTACTGGATTACCAGCAAGCAAAGGCCTGTCACCAAATTCATTTCCAGTAGTCGCATCAATGGGCACTGAGTTGCAGGATCTGAGAACCACTGCCAGTGGGAGACTGAACCTGCATCCCCAACACCATCAACTGCAAACCAGCTACACAAACCCTGCCCATCACTTCTCCTAAAGGTCATTTTTGAACCAACCACAGAGGGGATTTGGAATACTTCAGTGCAAAAGGACGAGAGCTGCCTTGTGCAACTGCAGCTTGCTTTACACAGGGGATGTTGCAGGTTTTTATGCCTGTAGATGAAAAAAATCCACAAATAATTGCTGTACATGGGCACCTTTAATCATTAAAGGTCCATGAACAGCGTAAAAACTGGGCTCACTACTGCATCCTGCTAAGTGTATCTCCGCATCACTATTCCTTCTGTTACACCAACATGCTACAGAGACAGGGAGGCTGTGCCTTGAATTACTCACTAAAGTTACTGTTCTGCTTCTTTTTAAACAAAGATGAGTCAGGTTTGCCTTTGCTGAAGCCAGCTTTGCCCATAAGTGGCGGCTAAGGTGAGAACTCTGCACAGTGCCATATTGATGCACTCTCACTTAGCGAATCCTGAAGTAGGAAATCGTCCTCAGTGCCATTTTGCCTTCCTTGGTCTCACTCTTTTTTGTCCCCTACAAAAGCGGTGTGGTGATATCCAGAGCTACTACCCTGTGGTAAATAATCAGGCTGCTTCACTGTGGACAGGGGCTCTGGGGGCAGCTGAGCTGTGTTTTGGTGCTCTTATTGCAGGTGGTAATCTGTGCAGGAAAAACAAAAAGGAGGCTTGAGAAAGGCAGATCACGGCCAGTCTCAGGTGTTAACCTTCCTCAGGAGGGCCTGGCCAAGGATGCCTGGGTGCCCTGGCCTAAGAGACTGCAGGAAATTACACTACAGGCATTCAACACTAAGGCCATTCTTCTCCCAAGACGTGGAAAATTCACTCCTGGATCAGAACATACCCTTGGTTCATTTTATTGGCAAAATACCCTGGAAATGAACCTCCTAGTTCTCACACAAAGGTCCAGAGAGCTTTGGTTTCAGAGGGGTGGGTGAAGGCTGTGGGGCGAGGGGTGGGGGGGATTATGCCTGGCTGTTGTTCTGTTGAAAGTCGGTTTGTTTCTGTCTCATAAAGTATGCAAGAATGTTCCCATGCTCTGCCGGGCCAGCCCCCAGCAGCATGCTTTGCACATTAGCAGCTGATGCTGGAATGCGGCGTTCCCAGGGCAACTGGGAGCCCCCCATGGGGCACAGCCAGCCCCCGCCATTGTGCAGCCTTGGCTGACGCGGCTTTGTTGGGTGAGGTAATGCCGTGTGTATGCAAACCAAGCCAGGGGCACAAATGGCACTTGGAAACTGTTCCAGGACTTCAAAGGGAGGGCTGCCTGGCCCCCGGGAAGGCTGCCTCACTCGGGCCTGCAGCTCCGCTGCTGAATTTCACCTCCCCTGCTGCCCTGCTGCTGCTGCCACAGTGGCAGTATCCTGGGCTGCATCATGGGTACAAACCTTTGGAATGGTTTAGTGGGCACAGTGGTGTTTGGTTGAAGGTTGGGCTTGATGAGCTTGGATGTCTTTTCCACCCTTAATGATTCTATGAAAAGAAGTGTCACCAACAGGCTGAGGGAGTGGTGTCTACTCCACTCTGGTGAGAGCCTACCTGGAGTACTGCATCCACCCTTGGGGCCCCCAAACATAAGAAGGACATGGACCTCTTGGAGTGAGCCCAGAGAAGGACGGTCATGGTTTAATCCCTGCAGCAACAAGCTGTACTAGCCACTCTGAAGAAAATTACCTCTACCCCAGCTGAAACCAGCACATTGGGCCGCTTAGTTGATCACAGGGCTGGAGCATCTCTCCTGTGAAGACAGGCTCAGAGAGATGGAGTTGCTCAGCATGGAGAAGGGAAGGCTCTGGAGACACCTTATAGCAGCCTTCCAGTACCTTAAGGGTACATGGATTCTGGAGAGGGACTTTTTACAAGGGCATGTAATGACAGGCCAGAGGGGAATGGATTTAACCTGAAAGAAAGTATGTTAGATAAGACCTAAGAAAGACCTTTTCTTTACAAAGCAGGTGGTAAAACACTGGAACAGGTTGTCCAGAGAGGTGGCAGATGCACCATCCCTGGAAACATCCAAAGTCAGACTGGATGCGGTTCTGTGCAACCTGATGTAGTTGAAGATGTCCCTGCTCATTGCAGGGTTGTTGGACTAGATGTGCTGTAAACCTTTCCAACCTAAAATATTCTGTTCCACAATAGCCCTATTGGAAGTGTGGCAGGAGCTCTGCAGTGGACAGGTGTTTCTATCAGTTTGTCAGCCCAACTTGCTCACCCATGTCTCCCCACATGGACCTCTAGCACACAGTCAGAAGGCTTTTTTAAGAATATTTTCATTTCTTGATGCTGGAGTCCCCTTCAGTATGGGACTGAAAAGAGTGGTGCACAGTAAGAAAGAAGACTTGTCCTCTCAGATCCGTATTCCAGCTATGGACACAGCTGAATTCTTACCCACTGCCTTCAATAATTCAACTCATTCTACTACTTTGTATCCTTAAGAAATACAGCTTCATATTGATTAGAGGCTCAGGCTCCAGAGAGCAGTGACTTGATGTATATCTAATGCTGTGTAAATGTTAAGGAACATTATCCTTGTCCCCAAAGTTTTGCTGCATTCTACAGGTAATGAATATTGAGAGAAGAATTGGAGGTCTGTCACCAGATACAAAGAGAGAGAGCAATGTTATTGTTACATTTAAAACCCTTTCATTAGATAGCTGTCTAAATTACGTGCAGAAACAGAACACATCAGGGCATTAAAGGGACAAATCAATTCCTTAACACCACCTTGAGTTTATTGAAAATGTTGGCATTAGACCACTTGCTTGCCAGATTGATTGAGAAACAACAGAAATCTGCCTTTTCTGTGAGCCTAGTTTCTGTTCTCAACAAGAAAATAGAGGAGGTATTTCAAAGGATATTAAAAAACACCTGCAAGTGGAAAATATGCAGTGGTCAAAATAATCTTTATGGTATTCTTTGGTTGTGCAACAGCAAACCAATATGTAACTACAACTAGGACTGAGAATACTGCCTGGGAACCAAAGGCATCCCAGTTCCACACCTATTTGCAGACTGCAGAGTGCTTTAATACTGACATCTTGTCCTAGTACAGTTTGGCCCAGTTTTTCAAATATACATAGGGTGCCAGAACATGCACATACGCATCAGTGAGTTAAGTGTCTAATGTTTTGGACCATGTGTCTTCCTATTTGTGTCTTTCACTACTGTGACTTTGTCAAATTCACAGACATTTCTGCAGTGCTGGTGAGAGAGGCAGGCAAGTCAAGTGCACCAAGGATTTTTTTACCTAGTGCAAAATCAGCAAGCAAAATGGCTAGCACTTTGGTCACTGTCAGTGACAAAACGGACAAGAAATCCTCTTGATCCCAGGATGGGGGGGCAGGCAACGTTGCTCCCTCTGCTTTCTAGCTCACCTGCCATGCATTGAGGTGATTTCATGATCACACAGTGCTTCTGATGGGAATGAAAACTGAATTACAATCTAATAAAGATAAAATCAAATAAAACTACATTCTTGAAAGCCAAGAAATTGAAAGATACTCTTAGAGCAAACTTATAATGTGGAAATAAAGATTATCATAAAGCATATAACTGTCCAATGTGTTCCTACCAAAACTGCAGCAGGAGGGCTTCCATGTCAGTTATCCAGCTCCCTAAAAATAAAGCTGAGTAGAGAAACTTCCTGACCTGCTCTAGTGGGACTCAATTCTGCTTCTCTTCAGTTTATACAAAGCTTCCATTACTTTCAGTGGGAACAGCTTAGCAGTTCTAGTAGAGTGAATGGATGCATTATAATGTCAGTAATAACAAATGTCATGCACATTCCATGATTAGCTAGAAAAATGATTCCAGGGTTAAATAGGCATGTCTTATTCAGATGCATGTCACTGAGCCGGGCCCATCACCTAGGTACTGGATGCCATCTCTCTCTATTTCTCCTTCTCCTATTGCTAAACATGCTAATCCTGGGCAGCAACCAAACATCACTATTGCAGGCTTGTCCAAAAATTATGCAGAGACAATTAGCTTCATTGAAAAAGGTATCAAAGACCCCACAGTATCAATTATCTGTTTCTCAGTGCACACACACACACACAGGCATCCAAGGGATTTTAAACACAGCTAAAGACAGTTCAGTGTGAATGGCAGTGACTTCATGCATTAAAAACTCTGCATCTCCCCCTGTGGTGTAATGCCTGTACCCTGAGATGAATGGCTTTGCTGCAGCTTTTTGTCCTGAGAGGCGAGGAGAGAGATACTCCTAGTCCCAAGGGAGATTGCAGCTGAATGTGCCCTAGCACAATCACACTGGCAGCATCTATTGGTCACAAAAAGCAGGTGACAGTATCCCCATCAAAATAAACACAAGGATGAATCAAACAACTCAAAGTGGACAGCATGGAAATGGGAAAGGAGAATTTAGAGGAATACTGCTGTTTTAGCATCTTCTAGGGTATAAGTGTCTGCAGCAGTAGGAGTTTGTACTTGCAGACTGCTTTACCAGAATCAACAGCCACAGTGGTCCTGAAAAGTAGAAATGACATCCTAGGTCTATCTCCTTTATGTTATAAAGAAGCAGGAGCTGTGTTCAGTTAAAATGTTGCCAAATGTATCTCTCAGCACCCACAGAGCCCGAGGGGTCAGAAAGATGGAAAGTTAGTCAAGGGGGTGCAATAGGGATCCAGATGTTTGCAGAAAACTGTAAGTGGTCTGGTGTGGCTATAAGGTTTGTGCAGCAGTTTCTATATAAAATTATATTATTAAAGGAGTATTTCTTCCTTAAAAAAAACTTTTCATGCATTTTGAAACTGGTTTTTTATGACCACAATGAATATATTCTGTGGCCTAAATTAGTTATTTTCTTGTTCAGTGCATATTTATTACAAGCACGTGCTGTAATACAGTTGTGACAAAACTCCTGAACCACTAGAGTAAAACTCAGTGAATCAGCCTACTGAACAGAATACTAAATTACTTCACACTTTATCCTTGAAAGAACTTGTCAACAGAGAATGTGAAAAAATTCCACAACTATGAGAAACTATTACAACTGTAATTTTTGTTGAGGACTTGGCAGAGCAGCCACAGCCCCACGAAGTCATGGAAGCTGAGCACTCAGCAGCAGCTGACTCTCTGCAAACTTGCTGAAGAGCCTCTGGGCCCAAAAGCTCTCTCACTTTTTACAGCTGTATGAGCTCTTAATGCCAAGTAATAGCCTTTCTCTGGACCACCGAGGCTGCAATGGTTTCAGTGCTGCAGCTCTTCAAACAGGTGCCTTTCACAGGATGATCTGAAATTGATGGCCATAAATAGGCACAGCCATTCTAAAAACTTAGCTGTTAAGTCTGCTTGAAAATAACAAGAACAAATTTTCCCAATTTCCTTTTATAAAAATATTTACATGCGCTGAAATAATTTACAGTCTACTCTCAGCCCCATAACAGCCCCGTGGAAAATCACTGTTATACCAGATAAGTACATTTTTACATCGAGCTGTTTTTTAAGGGCAAATTAAAACACACTGAAGAGGCTGTCCAAAGCCTTTAGGAATCTGCTGCTGTTAATAATTAAACTACACACCATTTCCTAAAGGTGGTGCTGCAGCCAAAATGCAATTCATAGGTGGGCAGTAGAAACCAGGCAAAGTAACTGTTCTTCTAATAAAGAATGATTACTGCCTCCAAGCATAATGCTTTTGACAGGCTGGTCTAAGCTCTTGCCGGGGTCACAAGGTTAATCTCACAGCAGCCACAGGCCCCCTCGCTGCTGAGCGTGAACAATATGGTAAACATTTTTGGAATGAAGTTAAATTTCTTTGTCATTCCTAGCCTACACCTGACAGACGCAGCCCTCTTCTCTGCTTTCATAACCTGCCATCTGGAAGATAACAAATTCTTATCTAGCCGGTTGATCTTTCCTTCTATGAATGTTTCCCACCACTGACCAAAGGGCCAGAAAACAGAGTTTACCCACCTGAAATAAACTCTGAGCTTTCCTGAGGCTAATTCCTTCAGATCCTGCAAAATACAGGAATGTGTGACACAGCAAAGAGCTCTTAATACCAGCAGCATTCCTCTGGCTCATCACCACAACCACCACAGCTCTCATTCCTGGGCTACTGACTAAACTCAAATAATTTTGACATTGTTTTTTGTTCACTATCTCATTGTATTTGGCTTCATTCACTAGTTTATCTCATGTGAGGCTAAGGTAAATTAATACAGGATGGATGATGTTACTTAGTTTATGTCCTAACAAAGAAGAGGTTGCACTTTGCTTGAGCGTCTGCAGTGACAGTACAGTATTTGCCTTTAGTAAATTAGCATGAACAATCAGTCACTGACAATTTCAGTAAGGGAATATACCTGTCCTCATGAAGACTTGTGTCTCAGTCAGGGGAGATTCTGTAGGTCAAGTCCTTGCAAACATCTGCAAGTGTTATTTACAGACCCAAATCTTACCCAAATGTATACATGGATCATCATATCTTCTTGCACTTGGGCAAGCTTCTAGTCATCAAAAATTGAAGGTGTCACCAACAGTGTTTCATAGCCAAACTTCTCTCATGCCACCTAAAATTAACCAAGAAATTCCAAATTTTCTTTGCTAGCAGTGCAATCAAGTACTTAAGGTCCAGACAACTGTGGTCTTATTCACATGCCCAAATTCATTCAAATCATTGATGTCAGGTCAATGCAGACCCAGACTATTGAGAGCTATTTATGATGCCCAATTTTAGGTGAGGCAATCTGTGCAGTACTAGAAGAGAAAGGGGTCCCCCATGGCCAGTCAGAGATAGGTGGTTTTGTTTCTTTATTAAACTGATTGCTGTGCCACATCCAGGGAAGAGGAGAAGAGAATGTACACTGGGAAAGGCAGGTTCATATGAAGGCCCAAAACTCTTCCAGGAGAGAAGAGGCATGGTATGAAAAGCTGGAGAAATCCCTCTGCTAAGTAGCTTCTCTTTTAGAAACATGGATAGACTATCTCCCAGTTGCAGCTACCCCAGCCATCCACTGCCATTCCTCTGCCTCTCATCAGATCTAGAAAGCATGGACTTTTAAGATTTAGTCCTTTTCTTTCTGTGAGTTAGGTGCCAATTGGAATTTCAGTAAACCCTATTAAGCAGTGAGTTTCTGCTGAAAAGATCGTTTGCCACTGCAGCAACTCCATCTGCAGTCCCTGCCATCCCTCTCTGTATCTTGTTGGAGCAAAGTTCTTCAATTCAGCACAGAGTTAGAAAAATAGATCATTTTTTCTAGGGCAGGCCAAATGGACCAATTCACCCTGCAGCTGTACCATCACTTGGATGCACTCCAAAGAAGCAGCAGAAGAAGGCAGAGAGAGAGAGAGGAGCAGAACATTTTGGCTGGACCAGTTTAGCTGTAACCTGAAACTGTATCATTAATTAGGTGCCTTAAACACAGAGAGCAGGAATTTGCCCTGTGCCACCCAGGAGCTTAGACCAAAATACAGGGACACAGTCAGCCATGAGCCATGCCCTGTTTGCCTCCTCAGCAGGTCATTATATCCCTGCTTTCAGTTCCTCTGTGGGCACACAGAGCAATCTTTATCCTGGGCATTCTCAGTGCGTCAGTGCCAATGATGCTCCCCTCCTCTGAAATGGAGGAGAGGCCTGGATGCACAGACATGGATATTTATGGATGAAGTGATCAAGTTCAAATACTTTTGGGAATACTATTTTCTGTTTCAGAGAGGAGAGCTTGCAGGGGAGAGAGCAGCTAGAGAGCAAACATTCTGTAGGTATCTGAAATGACCTTATACCTGTCAGTCCAGGGACGCTGGACTGGCTTTCTACACCTGACATGTGCCTGAAAGCATGACAAAGGAGTCTCTAGTTACTTAAAAGTACTTACTCTCATTATTTTCACCCCTGCAGGGCCACAGTAGAGTAAGTAAAAAACCAAAAAACTGATGAACATAGATGGCCATATGACTGGCACATGCATGGTGATTGGAAATTACTACCTTTTTCTAATTTCCTTACAATTCTTTTCAACACAAAAACTGAACAAAAAATGTGTTTTTCACCTGAAAGGATGCCAAAGAAATGAAAGAAATATGAGATGGACATTATAAAGTGCTACGTACCTTAATATGAAATTTCTCAGTAGCCTGAAAAGGAAGATACTACAGCGTAGGATGATGCTTTAAGTTTTGGCTTTCATAATCTCCAGATTCTGTACTGCATTATTATATAACTGTGAACTTCACATAAAGTGCTTGCAAGTTCTCTTCACAGTTCAGTTAGACAAAACAATCCTTTTCCAGCCCCAGAACCAAGGACACCAGTGCAGCTTCAGGCCCAAAAGGTATAAACAACAGGGAATGGAGGAAAGCAATCTGGGAGGATGGGACTTCATAACCTGAATATGTCATTGGACAATTAACCCCAAAATGTAAATGTACCAAAACTTATAAAAGAGTGAAAACGTGTGATCTGTGGTCCATCTTGGGTGTAGCCTCGGCCAGGGTCTTGTACTGCCCAAGGTGCATCCTTTGAAGGTTTTTTAATAAATACCTACTTTGTGCCTTTAACACAGTCTAGCCTCTGTTCTAGGTAGCCTCTCTAGGCATCAAGGATGCCTGGTTGAAGTGTTTTGGCCTCTTCAGAAAAGCCCTCTCTCGGCAGCTTGCTCATATCTACATGACCAAGTGCTGTGTTTGGGGCAGCATCCAGAGCCCCCTGCACCCCCTGAGAATGAGACCCACCCCCAAGGGACTTCTGTGCCAGCAGGACTTCCCTCTGCTAGAGCCCCGCTTTACCACTGGAGATGGCAAACTCTAAAGGTTGCTTTTAATGTTACTGAGACGAGTATTTCTTCTGTCATTTTAATGGAAGGAAGAGAAACAGCTATTTTTAAAAAGTGGGACTCCTTTATGGGATAATTTCCAGGAGGCTGTGGACATCTTCCCCATGGAAAAAACAAACAGTCATACAAACCCCCAAAACTCAATCCTCAACCTTGAATTAAAAGATTTTAAAAATCAATGATGGTAAGAATTTTTATGGGACAAAAAATTAGAGAACACTTCCTACCTTTTACAGATGTTGAATGCATTTTGGAAGTAACTTTAAGTGAACCAGGGTGACTTGTGTTTCTCATCTTTACTTGATATATGATGACAAAAGGAGATAACCTTGGTATAGATAGCATGATTTATTCAGAACTGAAGTCAGTGAGACATGCTTAACGTCATTGCAGATTAGCAACCCCTGTGTGTACATTTTTTATTACTTTTGCCTTTTCTCCATTTACCAGCCATCATCTCCAGCTTTTACTTTGTCTTTGCCTGTCTCAAAGTAATGTCCTTTCTAAAGGACAGAAACTAATCCCACCAGGGATTATATTTCACAGCCACATTCTTTATTTACAAGGGGGTTTCAGTGCTCAAGACTTTTTATACTTATAAGATACCTAAGTTGTTTTTTATAACTTCATGAAATGTTTATAATGTGATGAAATAGCTTTCAATACAGAAATGCTTCAATGAGATGAGTTGCAGCTGACATTTTAACACTTCCAGGCAGCCTCTAGAACTACTGAAGTTTGGTGAAATGTGATTATTATTTCTTGATATAAGCATTCATATCAGCTCTGCTTATTTTCAGGAAGAAGATATTTTTTCTTCTTGAAGAATGACAGGCCAAAACACTCAGTTTCAGGGAAATCGTTTTGTTCTGGCACTAGAAGACCCACCACCCCCTGCAGAGACAAGAAAAATACTAAAACAGGCAAGAGCTCTTATGAGAGGTAAGCAAGCTTCTGCCCAGAGTGGTGCTGCTGTGAAGGGTAGGGGCAGAGCCCTGTCTGTAAGAAAAAGGAGGGCTGTGTGGAGGTTGAGGAGCACCTTGAAACCTGAGCCCCACTTTCTGAGGTGAGAGCAAATCCTGACCAACTCCACCCTTGGGTACCCATCCAGCCACTCAGAAGGAATTTATCGGGAATAAGGGGAGAGATAGATGCCTCTTTTTCTAATATACTTAAAAATGTCCTCTCCGAGTGGAATAAATCCCACACTTCAGGCACTTTTCCTAATGTCACCTCCTGTATGGACAGATATCATAGCACTCTTCCCGGCCAGCCCTTGGCTTTGCACAGGAGCTGGGAATTCATTCAAACCCCTTACTCAGTGCCAGGTAATGTGATGAGGAAGAAAGCTGACAGGACACACACACTAGTAACTTTATCCAGAACATGGGGGAGAGAAGAGTATTTATGGAATGTGTCTGTGCAAGAGATTCACACTGTACAGCAGAAGATAACTTATCCTGAATTTCAACAGCATTTTAAGTCAGGTACAGGCAATTACTTTTATTCATGTTTGGATCTGTTTTGCCCCAAGTAATGCAAAAAATGGATTTTTTTTTTTTGCATTTTAGCCAAATTTACCACATTTGACTTCCATTTGCCTTGACATTGTTGTAAATTCAAATTATTTCATTCTAAGATCTTAATTTGCTAGAACATAACTGACTACTAATGATCATTTTTACAACCCTTTGTTTACAAATTTCACTAGTTCTTTCCTGTCATATTATATTCTGCTTCTGCTGCTTAATTTCAAAGCTCTTGCTGCTTTGACACAGCATACCAGTGTTAATACATAACTGATGCATTTACTAAATGGGCAGGAGGGAAAAACAGATGAGCAAGAGCACGGCAAGCACTTGACTGTAATTATCTGTGAATAGGCTTAGGTTAGCAGTGATAATGGCCGAAATGGATTTTACACGTCAGGCTAAATTCATCCTGTGGGCAATTCAAATCATCTCAGTGCCATTACTTCATGGAAATTTTCAGCCTAAATGTGCCCCTATTCTTTTCTCCTTGCATCCCTTATTTCGTATTTAAGAACTAGGATGACACAGCACACAAAGGTATCCCTTTGCCTCCCTTAAACTTGCAGGATCGTATGCTTATTTTTTGCTTTCTTTCCATTCCCCCCCAGCATTTTCTTATCCAGGCACAAGTTTTCCCAAGGCAGGGAAATCCGCAGCGCTGCCTGGGAGCAGAAGGTGGAGAAAGGGCCGCCGGGGCATTTGCAAGCGGTGGCCTCTGTGCAGCCGATTGTTTCCTGCACGTAGGATTTGGGAGCTGGTGGAGCTGCTCGCAGGCACGTTTCCCTGGCCGGGCCCTGCAGCCCCCTCCCCATTCCCCCTCCAGGAACACCGGCTCTCCTTTGTGTGCCGGCACAAGGTGCTCCCCGCGCAGGGGGCTGCAGGCTGGACCCAGCAGACTGCAAGATTACATTGCTGCCACATCCCCGCTTGCTGGGGGATGGGGATCAGAGGGAACATACAGGACTTTCAAAAAAGAGGAAAGGCCGGTGCTTTGGGCATGAAAAAATCTGCAGTTTTGTGGAAAACTCTTTCCTGGCTCTACTGCCTTTGTAGATGGATCTTTCCTGACTCTACTGTTTTTTTATTAATACTGTAACACTTTATAATTGCAGACACTTCTATTATTAGACCTAGAGAAGAACAGAGAAATGCAGATAAAAAAATTCTCCATTTAATTTTAGAAAAAAGCTTAATCATGGAATATTCTTCCAAATATTTTCAAAGTTGATTAGTTTGTGTAAAAAAAAATCCACTATTCCCCACCATCTAGTGGTGCCATTCTTCCTTTTGGAGAAAGAATATAGATGTCATCTAGAGAGAAAAAGTTAAAAATAGGAAAACAATATTACAGACAGTAACTCTCATCAAAACCAAAATAAAAACACGTAGATGAAAGGAAGTAAAATGAAGTAAAAGCCTTTGTGAAACCCACGTTCAGAGAAGGCAGAAGCCATTTACTCCTTTGCAAGGTATGCTTTGGCAGGATTGTTGTCTTTACAGGCCGAGAGAGGAGAACTTGCAGGGAACAGACAGCCGGAAAGAATTCTTTATTAAGCAGTGAATGACAATGTGTGTATATATTTGCCACGCTGAGGACATGAAATTATTTTAGCATTGTGATGGAAGCCTAGCAGAGACATGATAAGGACTGCGAAACCCTGGGCAGGGATTTGACAGCTCTGGCAGGGTTTCAAAGCCGTCAAAAGTAACCAAAACTTCACAGTTTGAGTTTCAGTAGAAACTGAAAGAAATCAGTAGACAACTCCTGTCCTCAGAGAGGAATTTGTACCAGCAGCTCATGCACTTTTTGTGTGTATTTAGCTGCAGATACCAACTCGCCAAAGCACCTGTATAGGCAAAGAAACATCAAATGGGTTCTGTCAGAGAGAACTTGACAAACTCATGGCCAGTGGTTGTGCCACCACCAGCTGGGATCTCAGGAGGCTGTGTTATGAACACAGGTTTGGGCTTGATTAGAGCTTGCGTTAGGAAATCTTGATACCTAGGGCCCTGGGAATATGGTCAGAGTTAGAATAAAATCATAAGCCTATAATGGTGTTAAATGATTCCGTGCTACTGAAAGATTCTGTTTCTCTTCAGAATAAAATGTGGCTCGTGACCATTTTAGTAAATACAATCCCACAGAGACTCTGGCAAGGGTAAGAGTTACAACCTCTGTGCTCAAGGGCCAAATTTGATTTATGAACCCACTCTCCCTACCCAGATTACCCACCTGATTTTCAAAGCTTGCTGACAGAGCAACATTATGCAGCCGTTCCCTTACTACCTGAAGGTGTCTCTGTTGAAATGTCAAATGAAAAACTTATTGAAGAAGTACATTGGGATCTTCTGGGATGAAAGATACAGTACACAGTGACATATATGGCACCAGAGACAATAGGGTATAAAGTAAAATCTCCCATGTCCTCTCCAGTCATGTGGCACACCCCTGGCACAGGAACCATCCTTCAAATGTCCACAAGCAGTTTATGGCTCCAGACCTGTACCTTGGCCTCACTTGCAGAGTAATGTGATCAATGATCAGCACAACAGCATTTGACTTTTATTTAATGTAAACTGGTGTCTTAAACCTCACCAATTATATCTATACCTTGTATATAGTGTTTGGTATAATGACTAATTATTATCAACAATGCAACCAATACTGTATGAGCAGATAAGCCACACTGCAACCTTATTTTTACTGTTTACATGCTATTTTAGATAAATTTGATATTTCACAAGTAAAATAAAAAATCAAAAAACATCCTGAGCTCAAAATTACCCTGAGCTCAAAAACCCCAGAGTTCAAAATTAAACCTGATTTTGCAGCATGTTAATAATGAAAGCTATAGCATGATGAATAGTTCCACTGAAGCTATTGATCATTTTACAGGAATAAGGCAAGAGCCAGCAAAATCAAGCTGTAACATGCACTGAGAACATCACCAAATATGATTTTGCTTCAGCATGCATGCTAAAAGAAAGCAAATTATTGTAATTTCATGTGTAATACCTACGATGAGTATACAGATGATGAAAAATACACAAATAATTATTATTCCTGCAAGAGCTGCATTATGGCTGGAAACTCTCTGTATGCAGCTGATTAAATGTGACTCTGAGAATGCAGTTCTGCAAATAGCCTTTCATTCAAGCAATTTTTTTAAGGCTCCCTGACTGCCATCTTGCTGCAGACACAGTTAGTTCAAACTTTTCTTTAGGATTCATTTCATGCCCTCCTTTCCGCTAATATCCCTGAGATCAATCCTTTCCCTAATGAATAGCTGACCTATTCTTCTTTGATTTGCCATTGATTTCCTCCGCTTACCTCCCAACGCTTTGCCTGTTGATTAAACGCTAGACATAGGAATGCCTCAAATTTCTGACTTCTGAGTCATCCTCTCATGACTTGAACAGCTTGAAGCCAGCTTCAGCTCCCCGACATCATTAGTGAAAACTCCTTTTGTTTTTAAACTCTACAAGCAACCCGTTTCTCTCCAAGCTGAGGTACTGCTTGTGAATTAGATGATAAATAGTAGCAACAAAATTATCTCCTACGTGCACCACGATAATTATTGTAAGAAAAGGAAAGGGATACTTTTTCCGAGACAGAGAAGGCAAGCCACAGCTTTCCCTTTTGCACTAGAAGATCTCTTTGTCTACACGCAATGCAGACAAGACCATGAGTAAAGACATTCGCTTATGCAAACTTTTATTTCTGCATGGGGTCCCTCTGACTCCAGCATGACTCTGCATGAGACATTGGCTTACAAAAGCCGCTCTTTTTTTCTGAAGACACCAGCTTTTAAAACCAATCCACAAATCCCCCTCTCCAGCTTCCACTCTACAGAGCAAGCTGGATGAAACTGCTTATCAGCAGTGCAAGAAGGAGAGCTGGAGTTGATGCTTTGAAAACTTGCAGTGGTATTTCCTTGGAACACAGATATCTCCAGACTCCAACACTTTGATGTCTCCTTCAAAAACAAACAGGCTGACACTATCTCAATTTTCCTGTAGTCCTGATGTTTCTCAAAATGCAGCTTGTTTTCTCTAGGATGACACACAATCTTAGAAGACCAGCTATGTGTGATAATTACTATACTTCCAGTTAAGGTAATGGTACCTGACATTCTGTACTATATTCCACTACAATCATGGCTACATTGGGAACACCACCTGCACATGACCCACACTTTTCTTACTCTCCCACTCAGGTTCTGTGTGAAGGTAATAGCCCTAAGGATTCTAGTGTGAATGATGAGGAGAGCAGGTTAAGGTGGTGTGCCAAGGAGCATCCCCTGTCTCAACAGCCCAGACATGGTGCATCCCTCCTGTGATAGCTAAAGCACCTTGTCACAAAAACTGGAGCCATGAGTTTGTAAGCTACTGTGACATTTTCTTTTTCAAATGATCAAAACCCAGAAGAACGCAGAAACTGTTCAGAGCCGTTTGCTAACATTTCAAGTTCTCCACTAGCTGTCAGAGCATGACAGAAAGTCCTACTGTGACCAGACTGCTGTGCTGGCTCTGCTGCAGGCTTTATGCATGGTACGGGTTAAATAAGAACAAGTTCAACAACAGCCTACACTTGGGCACTAGATTCTGTGCCCTTGTACTCAATCCTGCAAATTCATGCTGGAAAATAAGTGAGGAAGAGTAGGTAATATTACAAGATGCTGACTTCAGCACTGGCTGGACCTCTCCGTGAGACAATCTAATCCACCAACACAGCAGACCATTCTTACAGGGAAAGAAAAAAAAAAAAGGTGCTGGGATTTTCTGTCCATTTAGTGAGATCGACCAACTTAGCAACCTGAAGTGCTCCAGTGCTGGCTTAAGGAAGGTGCTACAGCCATGAGCAAAGGGAGTGAAGGATACAGAAGATGGCAAAGAATAAAAATGGACAGTGTGACATGTTTCTGTGGACAGAAGGACGATGTCATGGCAAGTCAGCTGCCCATGAAACCACACATTAGGCACCTCAGAATAGCATTAGAAACAGCCAGTGTGCCGAGAGGGCAACTGCATAGATGAGTCTTGGCTTAACAAAAGGACAAGCCAAGAAAGACTTCAGCCTGGCCGCTGGGAGCTGCCTCTATTCAGTTAGGACCCACAGCCCTGGAACCATTCCCGAAATGAGGTGCCTGACCATTTGCTCAGATAATGAGTAAGACACCAATATTCTCTCTCAGAAGATTGTTGTGGGATGAGATGTTCCCTCTGCTCATGGAGCAGCCTCACTGTTACAGTTAAGCTGGGAAGAGGCAAAAGTAAGCTGTCCTTTTTATTATCTATGCCAGCAAGGCTAAGATTTTAGCCAGTCTCCTATCCATCCTTAAATGCAATATTAAAACCTGGGGGTAAGTACAGGTGACCTAGTGCCCTGCTCACATCACCCTATGGTCATGTCAGACCAGCAAGTCAGGCTCACTCTTGTGGTTCCTCCTGGGCAAATATCTATCTATCTATTTATTTATTTATTTAATTATCACCCCCCCCCCCGCTACGGAGTTGTGCAACACTGTAACACTGTGGAAAAGCCTTCCCACCTGCTCCCCTTACAGTCTGCTGCCAGCTCCGCTCCCACGCCGGCTGCATCCTCACATGCAACTGGATATGATGGGAAATCGGACTACAACCTACTCGCGAGGGAGCAGCTCAACAGAACTTGAGATGATGCCCGCCTTCTTTCAGAAAATTACTACATTAAAAAGCAAATTATAGCACAGAAGAGGGAAATTAGAGGATTTGTGCCATGCGTGCAGCCCAGCACCTCCCTCTCCAGCACTGTGACTCCCGAAACTCCGGCGCGCAGTTCCCAGACCCGATCCCGACTCTCACACCGCTGCTCTTTACGCTTTGTGCCATCTCCCCCCGCCAGCACCGCCCCGCTAACCCGGCTGCGGCACAGCCACCCGGACCGAGTCCCAGTGACTCGCTGTGGCCACTCTTAATTGCAATTTCCCCTACACAAACTTCGCTGCTGCCAGTACGGTGGACTGAGAGCCCACCAAAAGCAAAATCGCCTCGCAGCCCCGGCTACAACCCCCCCATCACCGCACGCAGGGCTCCTGTCCCCGCAGCTCCCCTGCGCACACCGCCCGCCCGTCCGTCCCGTCCCGCCCCCGCAGCCTCCGCTCCCTCCCTCCGTCCGTCCCCTCCCCGTGTCCGCCCCTCCCGGCCCCGCCCCGCCGCCGCTCCTGCCCCGGGGCTCCGGCGTGCCCGCCGCTGCCCGCTGGATGCTGCGCCGGGGAGGCCGGAGGAGCTCCGCGCTGGGGGCTGTCCCGCGGTGAGTCCGGGGCTGTCCCAGGGCTCCCGCGTTTCCCCGGGGCCCCCGCGGCGGGGAGGGCAGGCGGGCGCGGTCCCGGTGAGCTGCCGGGGGACAAAGGCGAGGGGCATGGGTCCCGGCTGGGAGCGGTGCGGCTACGAGCGGAGAGACCCTCGGGGCGCCCGGCTGCGCCCGCGGCCAGAACACGGTGGGCGCCAGGGCACGGTGGGGGACGAGGAATGCTGGGCGCCAGGGCGCTGGAACGGGTCTGCGCTGCCCGCGGAGGCTCCGTGCAGCGGTCGGTGCAGCGGCCGCGAAAGTGTATTTACAACTTCGTGGCTGGATGGGCGGTGCGAGCCGGGGCCGGAGCGATCTCCGGCTGTGTCACTTTATCAGGGGGTTTTCCCGTCGGAGCCGCCGCCGTGGGTGTCCCTGCGCGCTCGTGGCTGCTGCTGGCGGGGGCGGGCAGGCACAGGGTGGGGACAGCCGGGAGTGGGGCTCAGGAGGAGCCTGGGGTGACTTATCCGTGCTTCGGTGTCGTGCCGGTGGGTCTCGCTGCTGCTGGGGTGATGCTGGGGCGGGATCAGCAGCGCACCGGCTGCGCGCCGGGAGACACCCGAGGCGGCTGGCGGTGTCCCAGGGAGCTCCCGTGGGGCTGGACGCTGGCACGAGTGTGGGACGCGTCCCAGCTGCTGCCGGGTTGGCTGCCACCTGCCTCGCAGGTGCCGAGGGCAGTGACAGGGACACGGCCCCGCCGTGGTGCATCAGCGGGGCCGCCTCCTTCCGTGGGGCAGCCTCGGGGGCGAGGGGCTGGAGGCCTCTCGGGGGGCTGCTCCGGGTGGTCTGGCAGCCGTGAGGGACCTGGCTGCACCCGGACGGGGCTGGTCGGGGAAGGAGGAGAGCGTCCCTGCAGGTGTGTGTGTTCGCGGGAGAAGGGGTGGGCGTCAGAAAGGCAAAAGTCTCCAAACCTCGTTGTTTCTCCACCTCTTGGAGTTCTTTTTTTGGTAACGATTTACAGGGAAAGGCTTTGGGTTTCCAGTCGTCATCGTCTGCATGGAGAGATGTTTCTCTTGCTGTTCAGCAGTGACAGGCTCTCAGGTTAACTCCCCTGTGGCATTTAAAATGCACATCTGTGTTTTTCCACCACACCAGAAAACTAGCACGCTGCCTGAACCTTGTCCCTTCTTCAGAGTACCGCTGTGATGCCCGGGCCCTGACAATAGATACTTCAAAAATGTTTTTAAAAACCCAAACCAACAAACCACAACTGTTTGAACACTGCTGACCCATTAATTTGTTTAGCTTTTTTTTAATTTTTATTTTGTTCATGGAAAATTTGGGATGACAACAGAATGCCTTGGCCTCACTGTTGTTTGTTCCTCCCATGTAATTGTACAATTAAACACTCTTAATCAAAGTGTTCTGTTTTCAGCACTGGTGGTGATGCGAGTCTGTGTAGTATCCTGTGTTTTGGCTTCAGATATGAAATGCCAAATCAGAAAAAAATGGAATCTAAGAGGGGGGTGAGGGCTGTGTTTCTTGTACAGATCACCTTAAGGAAGAAAAGAGAGGAGGAAACAAAAAAGAATAAGACAAAAATAAGTCTACACAATGCTGTTAAAGAACATGAGTTGTAATGATTCTTTGCAGTGGTCTACCAAAAAATACTGTCTATGCTTTTTGGACAGTTGTTTTTCCCTCGGAATTTTTGTTGTTGTTAACTAGATTTTTTATATGAACTTGACAAAATGGGATAAATACCAATAACTCCAAAACCATTTGGATTTACAGGTGGTTTTCTCATCTAAGTCTTTTTTTGACAGAAGTTTTTAGACCCAGGTGGGGGCCATATAATTTAGGTTTTTTATGGGTGAATTTTTGTGAGTTTTGTTTGGGGTTATTTTCTTGTTGTTGTTATATTTTAGGTGGGGTTTTTTTGTTTGTTTGTTTTGGGTTTTTTTTGTTGTGTTTTTTGTTTGTTTGTTTGGGATTTTTTGGGTTTTTTTTATTTGTTTGTTTGTTTTTTAATCGAAGCTGATAGTACTTTAAAGCTACAGCACTTTTCCCTACTGCAGGTAAAAACACATGAATCCAGTGATTAGCTCTGTATCAGTTGGCTTTTGTAGTAAAGTCGTTGCCCTACTGTTCCTCCGAAGTGAGACAATGAAAATGACTTGCATGCTTACTGTGCTCCAGGGTGACACTTCTTTTCTTGCAGGAAGTCCCCTGTCACTGCGCTGCTGCTCGGTTATCCTGGTGGTGTTAAGCAGTGGTACCTTAATTGGCAGAGTGTGGTTAGGAACTGTGCACAGACAAACGCTGGGCTTGGCCCAAACAAGATCCTCTGACCAGGAGGAGCTGCTCCCTGGAGAATCGCAGGAGATAATTTGCTTCTTGTTTAACCATTTCTTATGTTTGCAGTTTCTTTTTTTTTTTTTCCTCTATTTCCTCTTTTTGCACCACTCAGCATCGCCTCAGAAATGCAGCACTCTGTAAGACTGGGTTGGTTTTTTTTCTGTTTCTTTTTTTGTCTGTGTCTTTCCCATGCTTTGCTGAAGCTGATGTCTGGCAGTGCTGTGTGCAATCTCTGAAACTGCATCTAATCATAAAGACCCTGCTGTTTGTGTTAATTTTATCAAGGTATTGGCAGATTGGCATTTTCCCACTTGTAACAGAGGCAAGCTGTGTTCCAGGAAGAGTTTTATTTATTCTTTTTGTCCACATAAATCAGTGTCCTCTCTGCTCTGAATATTTTCAAGACTAGCTGTACACTTGAGGGGGGAAAAGTTAGAAGCAAACTGATGCAGAAGCTGCCTGGTTGGTCTGGATATTTAGATAGTGATTCAAATGCAATGAGATCAGCAGTGGACTTTCCCCTTCCTTAGGGGAAGCAAGCCAATTTTTTTTACATGGTTATTACTGGTAGCAAAGCTATTCCTACTCAGAAGAATTTGTTACATTATTAAAGCATATCTCTCTTTATTTGTCCTGCAACTCAAGGTATTGCTTGTGAAATTATAATTATTCTTTGCTATTTATTTATTTATTTATTTAATAAAGGCTTTGTAGTCTGCTGCTGCTAAAACTGTTAAAAGATCTTGGTGAGAATAGAAATGAAGAAATATTTGAACTTCTGGAGTCTTAGGGATACATTCCAAATCAGTCCAGTCTAGCTCAAGTGAGAAAAAACTATCCCTGTAAAATAGCTTGTGCAAAGACAGGCCTGTAGAAGAGTATCTTCCATCTGTTGTGCTTGAGGCAAGAGTATAATGGATCCCCTTGGGAGAAATCCTGTTTATAGCCTTGATAGACTAAAAATGGAATATGTTTCCAGTCGGAGAATTAACTGATAGGCTTTTGGGTCAGGAGGTGTCATGCATTTGCAATTTGCATGGTATAGGAAGGTGCTTCTCTTCTGAGCTGCCAGCAGAGAGGCCAGGTCTTGCTGCTCTCCAGCTCTTCCTAGGTTTCCCGACAGTTGCAGTGCCCGTGAAGGAAGCCTGACTTTCCCTAGTTGTAAAGAATTTGCTGCCTACACTTTGCCTCTCCTGTTTCCCATGGACAGAAGAGATGAATGGTCTTTAGTAGAGATCTGCGATTTACAAGGCAGAATTGCCAAGCATTGGAGTGCTGAATTGAAGTATTGAAGTATCTCTGGTTTTGTTCTTACACAGAGGTTCTGGACCTGCATTGTCTTTACTGCACTCCCAGCTGTGCATACGTATGCCCATAAATGAGATTTCCCTAAGGCTCTGTCTCAAAAGAGACTGTGGTGTGTTTGAGGGGTGACAAGGTTGCTGTGAATGAATGGCTGTCCCAGCAATTCACTTCTCGTAACTTTTGCAGGATCTCATGTGATGTGTGTTGGGGATCCAGCTGAGAAAATGGAGCTTGGCATTTCTGACCAGGCTTCCTTTGCAGCTGCTCTGTGTGAGGTGTAATGGATACTGAGGCTGGCTCATGCCCAATGCCATGTTTTGCTGGTTCTTTCTTGTGCTTCTGCAGTTGCCTAGGCCAATTGATACCTTAAATTGCCACTTACTCTTAAACTTTAATTAATGTGCTTAATTTATGAAGTATGAGGAAGACTTACAAGTGATTGGTATTCAATAAACAAGTCTATTAGTAGATTATGCAGCAGTAATGAAATTCATTGCAATGAGAAGCTGCGTCTTGGTAGTCACATGCAATAGGGTACATACTACTACTTTTACCAGGCAGTGAAAAGGAAGATCAGTTGTTCTGCTGATCTTGCCACAAGAAGATTGCCTGTCTTCCCAGGTAAAAAAGCATGCTGGAAAGGAATTGCATGCTCTAGGTGCAGACTTTACTGTTTGGGTGTTCTTTAAAATGCATACATTACTAAATTTTGCATGTAGTACTGATAAAATAATGTATTTTAAAAGGCTGCCTGTTTTTGTGTACAAAAATTCAAAGCCACTTTCTATCACTTAAAAGCAATGGAAGAACATAATCCCTGTGAGATCCTAATTCGTCCCTTTTTGCCTGAAGCCTTTAATACTCATTGTCTATTTCTTTCAAAGAGCTCCTGAACTCTCAGTTTTGTTTCAGCTAAATATTAAGTTCATAAAGTGATTCATGTTGTGCTGTCCTCAAAGCGAGCAAACTGCTGAGGAACTTTATTCATCCCATGGGAGAGGGGGATGGAAGCGTGGCAGCTCCCTGGCATGGTCCTGCCATTGCTGCCCTGCCCTTGTGCTTCCATGCACTGCAGGAGCACCTCCTTTGGTGCTCTGCTCTTTGTTAAGCATTTTTTCCTCTTCTTGAGGACTAGTTAGTGCACCCAAAAACGTGAGTCACTTTTATGTGGCTGCAAGGGAATGGATTAGGAGAGTTGTCCCTATCTTTGAGCTTAAGGACTAGGGCAGCCTGCAGAGTATCATAGCAGCATGATCCCAGGTTAGGAAGGGGTGTCCACAGAATTTTGGGAGATCTCCACTTCCTAAGCACATTGTGCAAGGGTGCAGAGCAGAAGAGTTACAAGCACTAGAGCACTTTTTCTGTTCTAGGATTCACTTGTGCTGCTTGATGTGGGGCAGGAAGACTTTATAGCATAAAGGTGGGGAGCCTGAGCAATTGTGCCTAACTAAGAGCTGCATCTAATCCTGCAATGAAGATAGCAAGAAAGCATTTTCCTTGCTGTTGTTAAAGCTCAGTGCCACCAAGGAGTGCTGCTTGTACAGGAAGAAAGGAAAAAAGGATATTGGCTTGTATCTAAGACCAATGCTCAGCGATTTTCCCATCTGTCACATCTGCTTGGGTTGACAGCCCTGGGGTTTTTGAAGGCATCTCACATTACACCTCTTTAGAAAATATCCTAAAGGAAAGGTAGGAGCCAGGCCCACATCCCTGCCCTGTGAGAGGACTGTGGTCACACCTGGCCAGGTGCAAAGAGCCCGCTGTAGTTGCATCTCCCACTTCCGTGTGCTGATGCTGGTTGTCTCTGCTGTCAGTGTTGCACCTGTCCACAGCCAAGCTGCACCGGTTCTGGAATCCAGTTCTTCAGAGCATCTGGGTGACTGGGAGGTGTCTTGGTATTCCTTGTTCAATGGCTTTGAATAGGGGTTTCCTAGTGTGCAGTGTTTGAAGACAGATGTGTATTTTACCCCAGATGCAGTGTGTGGATACCAAATTTAGTACCTTACCTCCCTGTGGCATCTTTGCCCTTGGATGTGTTGTGCTAGTCCCGGAATGATGCTGAGGTAGACACATTTGAAAAGTCAGTGTGCTTCTGGGAATTTGCTGCAGGATGTGACCTAGTTGTCCTGACTGCTGGTCACAGGTGGCACTTTTCACATCATTTTACTGCCATGACATAAAGCTATTTAGCTTCAATCTTGTTTTCTGCCCTGACAAGCAACTTTGTTTCCGCTCCTTCCTGGCTGATGCATCTTCTCAGAGAAATTTTCATCTTTGCAGGGGTTATTCAAAGGAGGTGGGTGGAGATTTTTAAAATTGCTGAGAAAGGCTTATACATGCCATCATGACATCTTTTACTTGCTCAGGCTCTTTATTACTCTCCTTTGCAGATAGTACTGGTGCCCTACAGTGTGCATCTGAGGGGATGAAATACCTGGAAGGTGAGGGGGGGTCCAGTTTTATGACTGTGTTTCATCATGAGTACAAGGCAGCCCAAGTGTGGGTTGCTGCCAAAGGCAGATTTGTTTCCAGGCGGTTGTCTGTCTGTCTTGCTGCAGGACCGCCTTGATTAAAGCTGCTTAAGCTGTTTGTGAAACTGCAGCCTAAGAGTCTAGTGTTCTTAGAAGCCTAAGACATCTCTGGATGATGTCTGGAAAATATTAAGAAGAGTCTTAATGTTTCTGGACAATTTTTGATGAGAAGCCGTAGGGCCACTGTGGTAAGGTTTCATCAGGAAGATGCTCAGTCCTCATTCTCTATCAGCTCTAGCAAAAGCAGATGTTTTACTGTAATAAATCCTAAGGACCATGTTTCCAGGTGTTTGTGAGAGAAGCACAGAATTACCTGTGCTTTTTCCTTGATAGATAGGAACTTTGTTCTGCTTTGCTACTCTGAGTTAGTAAGTTCTGGCTCATTCATCTGTTCCTTTTATCCCTTGAGATATGGTCATGGCTGTACCTAGAGGCTGAAGTGAGAATTAGGACCCAATCTGCTGTGGTGTTAAGAACTAGTGTGTAAAATACAGTGGCATTCATTATAAGAACCCATGTGCTGTCTGGATGAGACCTGATTCCAGACAGGCAGGTGGTGGCATGGCCCCAAATCTAGTGGTGGCAGGACATCCTTGTGTTGCTGGGTATGTGGTGGGGTTTGAGGTGTTTCAGTGAGCCATCCTGCTGTGCCTGAAGCAAGCAGCTCCTTCCTTCTCTTTCAACTCCTCTTCCTCTCGTGGAGGGCCCTGCTGCTCTTATCCGCCTTGCTGGGGCAAACCTCATCCTGCTTTGACCCAGTGGGTGCTGAGATTCTGGCCCTGTTCAAGTTGCTGGGAGGCAACTTGAGGGTCTCTGGAGAGAGGAGGGGAAGATTTAATTGAGTTTTTATGGCCAAGTTTGAGCTGCTTAGTGAGAGAAGGCTTGAAGTTAATGACAAGCGTGTTTTCCAAAGATCCTCTGCATGTGTATTTAGGTAAAATAAACACTGCTAAATAAGCTGTGCCACCACTCTGGCCACTAATAACCCTCCTGTCTGATACCAGAAGAATACAAATAAATAGTGCCTTTGACTGTTTTAATTGATAGACTTGCTATGCCTTTGACCAAGCAATTACATCTCAAAATGCACTTCTGCAGGAGCTAAAACGAAGTGGTGTTAGTTAAAAAAAAGGAACAAAACAAAAATAAACAACCTGTAGGGTGTCCCAGAGGCTGATGATTGACTTCAGGTTTTATTAATTCATCTGCAGTGCACTTGCTGGAGCTTTTATGGTTTAATTGAGGTTAAGAGGTTGGAATCTGTGGTAAACAAAGGAATGGCATATGGGCAGTCTGAAATTGTGTATGTTTAAGTAAGAGCATTCCTTCTGGTCACTTGTTTTCATTCAGCACTTATCCGGACTCACAACTTTTTTTAAAAAAAGGAAAGGTGTAAACATGCATTGCTGGCAAGTTAATGATTCATTGTGTTTTATCACATCCTAACATACCTCTAAAGAAACGAAGGTTGAGCTGGACTTGTGTTTGACCTCCCCCTTCAGATTAAGGACATTTTTTCTTTAACCCCTTACCTGTCATGGGAGGGTCCACAAGCTCATTTGTTTTAAATCATAAGAAGAAAAACACTTTCTCTTCTGCCTTTCTTACTTCCCTGCTCTGAGAGTCCACAGCTGTTCTCTTAAAAATTCAAATGGAAAAAGCAGGTGTGGGAAAAAACTTTCCAGAAACTTTTTATTGGAGAGGCTATGGGGAAGTGGGAGTCAGTTTCTTCAGCTGTCCAAAGGAATCTGTGTGCATGTGTTTGTTTTTTTATGGTCACTTTCTTGTCCTGTTTTCAGTTCTGCTGTGAGCCCCGTGAATGTCTTGGCTGGCTGCGATATCCCCTTGTGAGAGGGAACGTGTGCTGGCCAGTGCAGCCGTTTGACAATTAAGATAAACCTCCTCATGTTGAAAAGTTCATACTCCGAGGTCTTTATGCTGTTGATAGAGTTTATGGCACGAATTACATCAGCTGGCAATAACAGTGGTGACCTGTTGCCCTCAAGTCATTCTGTAGACATCTGTAATTTATATACAGCTGCTAATAGTGTGTAGTCCAGAGCCTAAGAGAGCATGTCAGTATAATTATTTCAGTAAGAGACGATAAATCAGAATTTTTTTCTTAATATTTCAGTTAATAGCAGCTTTCATGTGTCCCATAAAGTCAAATATCTTTTTCTCACTTGCTTTTAGTTTAGAGCAATCTTTTTGAAATGCCTAGGTCTTGTTAAACTAAATACTTGTTCTGAAAAAATACTTCGATAACCCCCTTGTCTGCATTTTTGTGAACTTCTGTCTTATAAGGAATGTTCTATGTAACTTGAATCAAAATTTACTTTATTGAGAAGCATTGTATATGCTGGCTCAGGGAAGGAGGTACATGGAACAGCTTCTATATTTACAAAAGCACACTCCTGGATCTATCTTGTATTTGCTTAAAAACATAATTTAAAGAAAAATGATGTTTGAGTACAGAGTTGAAAGGAGAGGGATAAATCCAAGTTCTGTTTGCGGTGCTCTACATTATTGTTTGCTTTTTCCATCTCCCACACAAGAATTTGATTCTGCCATAATTTTCTCCTGAACCAGGACAAACATGGTTTTGAACACAAAATGCTTTTTAAACTTACATGTAGTGCACACGCACATGTGTACATGCATGTATGTGTGTTGTGTGTTAGCATAACATGGCCTGCTTCCCTGCTGCTTGTGATCCCCATCTTTTATGTGTTGTGGAGGGGGAGGGAAAGGCCCATGGCTCCCTTCACAGCCTGTCCCCTGAAGGTGGGCTGGGCTGTGGGTGCTGGGAGAGGGTGGCACTGCCAGAACCCGTGCATTGTGCTGCCCTCGCTGGGGTCTGCACCTGTCCCCAGGTGTGTGGGGACTTTGGGGTCAGGCATCAGCCTGCAGCACCTCTGTTGCTGTGCTGCTGGTGAGTGCCCAGGTGTTGCTGGTGGAAGGGAGTCAATCCCTTTGTTAGGGCAGCTGGGGGTTGACTTACGTCAAATCTTGTATGAGGATGGAGTGGAGCCTGTGGTTGGTATCTTGCTGGTTTAGGTCTCTGCTGGCATCGATTCCTAACCCTCCCTCTAGGAGCCTCTCCCCTTACTGAGGGATTCATCAGGTCTCGCTGGATACTTCCTGGGAGGAATGCTGAGAGCATTGGAGAGGACAGGGCTATACACAAAATGGTGCAAGTTACTGAGGAAACTGTCTAAGCCAGCTCTAAAGTCAAGATGATGTTGGCTACTCTGCATTTGGCTGCAAAGAAAACTTCCATCTGTTATTTCTGTTAATATCTGAACTTCAGCTGTAAGATGCTTGTGCAGGCTGGGCTCAGTCCTTGAGAGGAGGGCAGTGCTTACCTTACAAAAGGTGTTATACAGTGGCTCAGCCTTTTGAGTTTGTGTTCCACCTCCCCCTTTGAGTTGAAATGTAGAGGATTTCAAGCAGTGGTTTCCCAGGGAGCGTGGATGGAGGGAGGGGGAGGGCAGCACAGATGAAGTCCTCTGCACTGGCATGTGGCTGTTGACAGCCCATTGAAATCTCTGCTCTGGGAGTGAGCGAGGTGCCTGGCTGAAGGATGGGGCGCTCCCCTGTGTCACGGGTGTTTTCAGGCAATGGCCCAAGGTGCCACCTGCCTTATCACTTTATGCAAGTCTGGAAACCTTGAGTCTGCTTTGTTATTCCAGGAAGACCTCATTGCTTTATGGCCCTGTCCTGGGACTTTCAAGCTGTTTAAAAGGTTGACGCTGCCTGGTTTGTCTGTGATGCTGGTGGAAACACTGACTGGCCCTGGAAAATGGATGACTGTTGGGAGTGTTTTTGTTTTAAACATCTCGTCACCTGCATGCTGTGAGCTGCTCCCAGTGCCAACAGAAGCACGGCACTGATGCTCTCGCCTTTTCAACAGGTACATGGGATGAAGGGAGCCTGACACGTGTCTGGAGAGGAGACCCAGCCCCCGTGGAGCTGCCCACCATGAGCAGGACGCTGCTGGCAGGCAGGATGCAGCCAGAGATCCGGAGTGTCTGCGTCTTCCTGCCCACCCGCGAGCAGCTCAGCCTGGCCGTCGGGGTGAGTGGCCGGGAGGTCGCTGCAGCGGCCACAGCTCAGTTTTGTTAGCTCCCATTGTTCTCCCAAAAGCCTGGTGCTGGTCTGCTGACCGAAAGGCTATTAGCCAGCTTAGGGTAATTGGTGCCCCATTTCCTAATGGGGCAGCTTCAACTCATTCACAGAGTTTGGTAAAAGTCATGGCTGTGTTGCAGGGTGGGGGGGTCTCCTCTGCTTTTTCTCTCTTGTTATTTACCTTTTTATTATTTCTGAATGGTTTTGCTGCTTGTAATAATTCATCAGTTTTTAAAAATTTGTACCTGAAATACATGATTACTTAGCAAGTGTACCCAACATATGAGTGTTTACTCTTGTAAAGAGTCCAGCTATCCCTTGTTTTGATAGCCTGCAGATCCCTTCAAAGAGTCTAAGGCAAACAGCCATTGAGGGTGGTTATTCCCTTCTCTTGAGTACTCATACACTCAAAAAAATCGAGGTAAGTCGCTTCATTTCTTTGATTGCTGCCTCGAATGTCTCGAAGTGTGCGTGAGTGACAGCAGGGCCAGCTCAGCTGGCAGCCCAGGGTGGCACGGTGTCTGCACAGCACGGTGCCTCTTTGTGCAACGCCGGCTGCTCCTTGAACTTGTGAGAAACTGAGCTGACAAGAGGCACTTGGCGCTCAGAGGACAAGCGAGTCTCAACGATAAGTGCTCTCTTGTGAGCGTGTGCGTGCACTCGTGTGTGGGCTGGGGAGAGCTGGCTTTGTTTTGGGTAGGTTTTTTCCCCGCTTTGGGATGAGGAGGGGGAGAAGATAGTTGAGGTGAACTGTTATTTTGAGTACTTGATTGAAATGGTGGCCTTTGAAATGATGTGTGCTAATCTTCAAAATCCATGTCGGAATTTTCCTGCCTGCTGTGTGCAAGTGTAGCATCCTTAACTGAAGCAGCCTCAAGGGCTGGATGGAATAAAGCTTTAAGAGAAAAATCTGGGACGCTCTGCTTCTAGGTTACTGGTTCAAACCCAGCCCATCCACTGCCCCAGAAGGCTTCTGCAATCTGCTGGCTTTTGTGCAAGGCAGAAAACGATGATTTAATTAAGTTCTTGGCAGCAGGTGTACAGGCCGGGGTAATGGTCTGTTGCAGCTGACCCTAAATCTCACCTTCTTACAGCTCTTATCAGGGAGGCTGAAGATGGGAGATAGCAGAGCCAGCTGGCCGTGGGGAAGGTGCAGGCTGGCGTGCAGGAGAGCAGTGTGCCAGCAGGGCTGGCACTGTCACTGCTCCTGGCTGTGCCTGTGCCTGAACGGAGCACACAGCTGTTCCTTCACCACGGCGTCATGCTCTGGTAAATCACCAAAACCTGCAGTTTATCATAAAGTGAATTTGGGGTGAGAAGGACTCTTAAGATCGAGTCCAGCCATAAACCTGACACTGCCACATCCACCGCTAAACCAGGTTCCTAAATGCTATGTTTGCATGTCCTTTTTATACCTGCAGAAGATTTCATAAGTGTAAGAAATGATCTTTTGCATTGAGCACTGACAGGGACAGAGGGAAAGTGCTGTGTCCCCTCCTGTTCCCCTGTCCTGTCCCAACGTGCTGCCCCTCCAAAAAGTTGGGGTGCCTTGTGCATCACCACCACTTTGTCCTGCAGAGGAATCCTCTGCAGCACCCCTTTGTATTCCTTTTAAAGACATTTGCCCTTGTCATTTCTGATGCCCCTTTCTTTCATGTCTGGGAAATTGGGAAAGTATGTACTTGGAGATGCCTGCGTGTGAAAGGGAATATCTGTCTGGGCCAAAACATGAGACCTCAACACACAGTTGTGTCCTAATTGCATAGAGAGTGAAACATGACCTGTTACAGCTGGGCAAGTCACCAGAAACAGCTTTTCATTTGGCTTCTGACTTTACCACAATAATAATTCAAAGCAGCAACAAAAATTAAGATTTCACAGCTGGAGAGATCTTTCTTTTTAAAGAAACATCAAGGCAATTTTCTAGTGATGTTGGTAGAACCCAAATGTAATTAGCACAACCACAGATGATACTTTGTGCATTTATTAGAATAATAATGCCACTACTAAAGATTTCCAAAGCCTTTTAACCTCTTCAGTGTGGAATGCAAATACTAAACAAGGTTGCAGCTCAGTGAGGTAGGTAGGAATGGTTATCTTTCCAGCAGAATAAATTATAGATCCTTCCCATGATAAGCACAATGTTTATGCAGGTAAGTCCTCTCTCCCTCCTCCCATATAAATTCCACCCTTCCAGATAAGAGTTTACCTATATGTGTTTTATGTGGTCACATATAGATTGAAGCTTGCCCTTTAAAATGGATTTGTCTTACACCATTCACAGATAGCGCTGTTGAAGAGGGAAGAGCAGGAGCCGTTTTAAATTCTCTTCCCCCACAATCAAGTATCTCTTAATTAGCTTCGATGTCTACATTTCTGAATGTACAGTGAATCTGGGGGGATGGTGAGGAGTGAAACTGCCTGCTTGGGACCAGCTGTGAACATGAGGAGAAGCAGAGCAGTGAGGGGGACTAGTGGGTGCTGCAGCTCACCAGCTGCCCTGAGGAGGGCAAGGCTAAGTGGGAGAAATTTTTGGAGTGGAGGAAGTCTGGTGAGGTCCTGTGTGTTGGTGAATGGCAAGCATAGGCCTGAAGTCTTTCAGTTGTTCTGTGAACAGGAGAGCTGATGTTTCAAAGTGTATGTACCAAGAAAAATAGATATAGCTAACTAAAGGATATGAATATCTGTACACAGAATGACCTTGGAGGCAGCAGTAGTCACTTTCTGTAAACTTGCACTTGATTTCACTTCGGACTAAATTTCACATGTAAAGAAGCCCTGAGCCTGACATGGGGCAAAGCTGAGTATCAGTGGAAGGAATGAGTCATAGCATTTCTGAGATCAGTGTTGGCACAGGAACCACATGCATAGGGAGGAAAGTCCAAAGTGGAGCACCCAGATGAAAAATGCAAAGGGAAGTATTGGTTGCTTTGAGCAGAGGGGAAAGTTGGAGGAGGGAACAGCAATTGCAAATGTAATTTGTATTGCATAGCCTTTAAGGCTGGGAGTAGAACTCGATACAGAAAGGAAGTGCAAGAGGGGAATGGTCAAGGTGGTAGTAACATACCTGCTGTGCAAGAAAGGTGCCTAAATCAGTGTTTAGAGCTGAGTGCCACAAAACTATCACTTGAAGTGCTCAGTTCCCTAGAATTAAGCATCTTAAAGCAGGATTTTCTTCCCTTTGGTATGAAAACTTGCCACTTAGAAAACTCATCTTGTTGCATAGCATTTACAGAGAGTTCTGTGCTGCCAGTGAGTCTGGTATGCTCATAGCCATTCTGGCTAGAGGTAGGTCACATCTTTTTTAGCAAATCCTTCCCAGGTAGGAGAACATGCTCAGAGCTTGCTTCTTTGGCAGAGGAGACTGCTCTGTGCCCAGCTTTACCTTCCAAATGTGTTCTGGGTGTCTGACCAAACACTGCATCTAGGTGTGAGACTGAAAGGCTGCAGTCTCACATGGAGACTCACAATAAAACCCAGATGTGGTTTTGGGTCTTATCTGAACTGTGCACTACCTCCTCCCTGCTCAAAGCTTACACATGTTTGCATTGGTGTAGTGCAGGCTTCAAGGCTGCTGATAAAACAGTAGCGAGTGTCTGGCTACTGATGCCTTGTCAAGTGAAAGAAAATGAGTACTTAAATGACCTCCTGTTTCCCATTGTCCATGTCTAGTGACATGGTACATCCTGGGGCAGGGAGGCAAGTGCAAGCCAGTTTCTGGGGTGTGTGGCATACCTATACTAAAAGAGCTTGAAAAATGAGGATGGTGATTGGTTCCTAGGAGAGTTAAGCAGTTGACTTCTGCCCTGTCATCTTTGTTGCTCGGTAGGTAGCACTGCACTCTACCCCTGCAGACAGCTGCCCTGGCACTGCTGATCTGCATCGTCCAGCAGTGGGGCAATGAAATTCCAAGGTCCTGGCCCATTTTGCAGCTGCAGCTGGCTGTACCATGGCCTGAGCTGAGGCTGTCTGTGTCAGTGCTGTTCTGTTCTCTCCACCTGCTCTTTCTCTGAACTCCTTCCCCCGTGCCTCTGTGGGCTGGGGGGATTCTGTGTGTGCCTGTGGTTTGTCTGTCAGTATTCCTGAGATGGTGCAGTGGGACAGGGGGAAATGAGGCTACAGATGGGGGGACGTTTAGTGGGGGAATCTTCCAGTCATAGTACACATCCAGGTCTGCACGTGCAGTTAACCAGAACCATGCTCCTTCTGGGGGAGTCTGTGCATTACAGGAGGCAGGGGCATGGGAGGATCTCAGTGTGCAGGGAAACAGGCAAGGGCTGAAGATATTAATGGCTGTGTGACTAGAAGTCATCAGGAGACAGGACAAGCTTGTCTGTGTAGGGTACAGAGCAACCACCTCTCTAACCTACGAGCTACTTAGAGTCTTGTGTTTGGGTACTTTTGTTCCTGGTTCTCCTGAATGAAAACTTCTGGGTTTGGGTTTGTTTGTTTGTTTTTATTAAAAAAAATCTGCAAGAGAGCAGCATTTTCATTTCTGTAAATATTAATGATTATTATTCTATGATGATAGCAATAATACTGAAAACAATGCATGTTCTCTGGTGTGGTTGTGTTTGGGTATTTTGGTACCCAAAAAATGTATTGGCCTGCAAGAGTTGCTCCATCAAGGTGCATGAGCCATCTGTAATGTTTGATTGGTTGTGTCTTTCAGGTCAAAGCCACTGGACAGGAGCTCTTTCAGCAAGTCTGTGATGTAGTGAAGATTAAAGAGCCTCACTTCTTTGGCCTCAGCATTGTTAAAAGTAAGCAAACTCAATGCACGAGCAAGTGACTTGGCAAACATCCACAGAGCCGCTTGTATATTTACAGTGAGTGCATATATACACAGTGGCTGTGCCTGCGGGGGGAATTTGATTGTAATAAGGTCACAAAGTATGTAGATTATGCAGAGCCTTCCCAGAGCTCTTTTGATCTTTGGTATGTGGACAGACAAATTGAGTAAAGGGGGGGCTTTGTTCTCCACCTTTGTTCTTAGATGCCACCTCTTTGTGGGGCTTTCTTTCTCTCCTGTAGTGGGAGTTGCTAGTCAACAAATTTGTTACTATATTCAAAACTATGGTATTGAACAGGAGGTGGATTTTAAAAGGACTTTGGGGCTGAAAGTGTTACTTATCTTCTGAAGTCACATGCAAAGAATGTGGCACTGGGGAGGAAACTCAAATGATTTTAAGAGACTGGATGCATTGTGGGTCATGTTGGATTTTGAAATATCATATGAGAAATACAAAACTTCTTATTCCATGAATTAAAGTCCAGTTTGCTTCATCCTATGGCTTAGTATTGGCCAGAAAATGGTGTTAAGATGATGCCTTAAAGAAGCAAATTGAGATGAGAGATCACATTTCTGGTATGGTGTAAGCATTGGCATTCCCTCCCACACCTCAACTCTTAGTAATTAGAAATGGATCTGTTGTCTTGTTTATCTTGCCTCCCCACATTTCCAAAACCACTGAAAGACTTGTCTCTTCTCCAAAAACTTTTCTCAAGTGTGTTATTTACTACTGCAATTCTAGATATTTCACTGAAATTACATTAGTCTTTTATAAGTCCTTCTAAATAAGGTTTCTTTTGCCTCTCTATAAATATGTGGGATTAAAAAAGGGTTTTTTCTAAGTTTGTCTCATTTCCTTTATACTCTCATTCTTTAAGAACTGCTTTTTTGAGTGCAGCATTCAAACTGAGAGGAACATAAGCTTTTTATCTCCATAAGGTTTGTAGAGTCTCCAAGAGATTCCTTAAACCTAATATACCTATGCTTTAAACCACTGCAGGTATTTTGTAATGTGAGGAGACCTGAATGCTCTTAACTTTTTTCACAAATCATCTGTGTTTCTGAGTCCTCCCCTTTGCGACATTTTTTAACACCTGGTTTTGCCTATTCCACTTGCAGGACATATGGCTGAAACTGGAACCCCTCTCCTCTCCTGTAAGACAGGGCAATTTCATTCCTATTTTCTTTGACTTCTCCTCCTGTTCTTCCCATGTTTCTTTCACTTTTTCCCCCCTTTCACACGTTTTTTGTTTCATATTTTCCATACCCTGCTTTTTCCTTCCCTTACACCTTCTCTGTGAAGCAGTTTCCTTCACCCTGTCAAGCACAGGGGTTCTGATCCCAAAACACCCTGTTGTGGCAGATGCCTTTCAACCTGTTGCAAATGCCTTGTAACCACTGCATCCCAAAGAGCATAATAAAGCTGTTCTGACTAAACTTTAGAGTATATTGTCCACAGCTTTAAGGGGAAACAGTCTTCTCACTTCATTAAAGTATTCTTCCCTTTTATAGCAGCTAATTCTTTCAGAAAGCACTGAAGAAGTCAAGGAAAAGAGTTAAGAGTCCAGTAGCCTGAATTAACATGTTTTTGTTTGTTTCAGGGGTTGGTTATTTGCTTTCCTGAAAGGAAATACTTTTTCTGTTCTACAACTTGGTTTGTCTCTGCCTTGTTTTGACTGGTGATCATCCCACTCGCTGCCTGTGGTAGCAGAGATCTTGCTTCTACAGCAAATGCAGCACTCTGAGTCTGGAAATAGCCTTTAAGGCATTGCCTGCTTGTCAGGGTGTTTTGACTTCACAGTAAGCTATCATCTCAAAGAAGGGAAGCTCTCAGGTCAGGTGGGGGGGCTGGGTGAGTTTTGCATTCCCAGGGCTGCCTTGTGGGTGCTTAAGTTGACTGCCTTGGCTGAGTTGCAAGTCGGTGTACATCACAGAGGCTGTGGAGGGGAGGCTGTCAGGAAAGGCTGAGCTAGCTATCCAAAAAAATGGAGAGGAAGCATCTACATTTTTGACCAAGGTAATCCTCTCTTTCACCGTGCTTTCACCTCTGTGCTGCAGCTTCAAGAAGACATTTTTTAAAAAACAGCCACTCTGTTTTAATGATGAAATCTTTCCTGGTTTCTTAATGTGTATTTATTTTTGGTGGTCTGATACTGCCACATGCAAAACAAGGTATTCTAATCCACCTGCATCCATTACTTTGCTGCTAATTTGTCAACAAAACCCTGACTGTCAGCAGTAGCAAGAGAATGAAAATTAAAGGATTTCCACTGAACTGTAGCCAATCACACTGCATGGATTATCTGGATTAGGAGCCCATTTGACCTGCAGACGTTGTGCAGATACACTAATGCTCAGTTGGTCGCATAGTAGGTATGTGTGTGAGGGGGAGAGGTTGGGGTCCTTAATCATAAACAGAAGTTTAACTCCTAAGTGTGGCTAAAAGGGAAATGGCACCATAAAGCACCATGCAAGCTGCAAACCATGAATGCTGTAAGATCCAAGTTGTAGGTCTTGGAGCGAGTTTCCCAGCATTTGATGCCTAAATATGTTGCCTTCTTTTCTGGCTGTTGAAGATGCTGAGGGCAAGCTTTAGGATTAAGGGTAACAGTAAAAGTGTCAGGATAGAATTTTTCATCTCTTCTGCTCTTGAACTGTTTTTTAATTCTCAAGAGGAAAACCTGTGTCTATAAGAAGTTGATCACTTCAAAAATCACATTGAGGAATGTGTATTAATGGGAGGTCCTACAAACCTTAGGACATGTTGCTCTTCTAGTTTTGTCATGGATCATCAGGCAGGCTATAGCTTTTTTTTTTTTTTTAACTAGTAGTTTGCTCAGTGAAAGATCCTGCGACCCTTCCAGGTTCAGTCTGGTTCCACAGCCTGCAGCAGCTGGGTCTTATATGGCAAATCCTCCTGCAGGGTCAGCCTTATCTAGTGCCCTGCGGGAGGTTTCCCTCTTGTTATCAGGAAGTGTGTGCAGCAATGCATTCAGTCTTCTAAACCAAAACTGATTGTCAGCAGACAAAGAACAGCCAGGCTTCCTTTGTTGTTATAAGTCAGATCCCTTCGATCCTGAGTTTTGGGCGATGCCTTTCTAGGACCACAGCTAGCTTGACATAAGCAGATGGAAGCCTTCAATTGGGAAGCAAGACTGCAGCTCCTACACCCTGCCACTGTCTCTATGTCTTCTTATGAGTTTGTCAGGCTGGCTTTCTTAGGAAACCAAATCTCTTTGCTTCAGCTCCTCTGCCTCAAGGATGATAGTTTGTTTTTTAGAGCTATGGCTATTCACCTTGCCAGGCCTGTGCTTCCCAGCACATGCTTACCAAGGATCTCCGTGGTTTACTCTGCCAAAACCACTCTGCCTCCAATTACCTCTTTTACATCTGTATATCCTCCAGTACTGAAGTTCATGGACTGAATGTGCTACCAGGTTATCTTTATATTACATGAGTATCTCTTATAACAAAGGGTCTTCTAGGAGACAAATAACAAAAGTTCTCTGAAATACCTTATGATGATTTCTACACACCAGTCCTTCCTCACTGATCCATGCTTCTTGTCCTCTCTTAAATCTGCTTGCATAGTTGAATTTCCTTTATGAAATTCGCCTGTATTCTAACTTAAGGTACAACTCTATTACAGTGACTTTGGTACCTCAGACAAGTTAAATGCAATTTAAGAAAAACACAAGCAGAAATGTACCACCTAGAGGGAACTGCAGGGGTTCAGATGTCCAGGGAGTACAAAGTACTCCTTGAAAGAACTTACATGATCTCTTCCTATAAGGCAGCTTTTTCCTGTACCTGCTGTCAATCATATCTCCTTTGGTATCAGTACAACACGCAGCCAAGTGCTCTCCTGCCTGAGAATTGCAAAGGGTTTGTTTGCCCCTGGATGAGCAGTGCTGGAAATGGTTCTGCAGCTCTTCTTGTGCAGAAGAATCCCCCGTGACACTGCTGATGTCTGAAGATCTTTGCCTGGGCATGCCTTGTTGCTAAATATAAGATGCCAACATGGAATTCTTGCAGTACCTCTCCATAGCCTTTAGGTCAGTGTTCAGACCTCAACAGTTCCTAACACCACATGATCTCAGGCTTCTTGATATCTTGTCTCCTTTCATGCTCCCCTCCTTATGCCATGTGCCCATCCCAGCTAAAGTGACCTCAGCCAGGACCTCCCTTGCTTAACTCCCAGCCTCTGTTGTAATTCTTCTTTTCATTTGGGATATGTGTACTTTCTACCTATAGTTAAAAAACCCCACAAGGTTATCCTGAACCAAGTTCTTTGAGACCCTTTAGCAAACTAATCAACCACGTATCAGAAAGTGGACAACATTCCTTTCTATTGGCTTGAAAGGTAACACCAGGAGCACTGAGAAGCAGAGGTGGTGGGGGCAGGTGCCATGTGGGTGATGCTTTTCCCAAATCACTCACGCTTTGAAGCTTGGGGAAATCCACATGCAAAAGGAGTGTGTAGCCTGCTCTTCTTCAATAAACAAACAAACAAATCCTTGCTGGTGTTCAGGTTATGTGAGGTCTACAGCATGTGTTGTGAGGTATTTTTTAGTGTGGGGTTTTTTGGTTTCTTTAAGCTTCAGCTCTCCCCTAACCTGACCGTCCCTCTGTCCTCCTACTCCTGCTCTCTTTCCTGTTGCATCTCAGGGGACATAGTGGTGTTGCCACAAAGCTTCTTGAAGCATCTGGGAAAAGTTAAGTGCAATAGCCATGGATAATTTTTTCCCTTCTCTTTTAGGCAGAAAATGCTTGCTGTGTGGAAATTTGGCTTCACGCTAATTCATATTTTATTTGAACCCTATTCTTCTGGACTGTATAGTTGCATTGCTAAAATATACATGACTCAGCCAAATTTGTTAATGGGATCTTCCTGGCTGCTAATGGGGCCTCAGCCCTGGCTCTTGGTAGGAGTGGAACCTTTGTGGAATTTCTTGGTGCTCCTAGCCCACAATGGGCACAGGAGGAGAACAGGTTTTCGGCCTTCGCCATTACTTAGCTTTTATGCAGAGAACTTACTTTTCATGAAAAATGAGATGAGGAGGAACTGGCTAATGCAAACTGATGGCCTTTAGGCAAACAATGAACTTGGAACTGATCTGACCCTGTATTACAGCCATAATTTTCTATTCCCATTTTTCCTGCAGTGTAAATAATGCCTATTGTAAGTCTGCATCACTCACTGGAACTGTGTCACTTTTTTCTAACTGGGGACCTGGCACATTATTTTTTTTGCAACAATGCATGTCCTATATTTTTCAAATACATAAAATGTGCTAAGCTAATTTTGCAGAGAAGTGTTTTTCATTTCTGCTAACTGCTTATTTTGAGATGTGATTTTTACAGCATAAACTTTCAATCTCATTTGAGAATTCTTAAAGGTGAAATTGGGAGAAATGTGTAAATTGCTTCAGTGCAAAGGAGCTGGCTGTCCAAATGCATTTCTGGGGATTGCAGTGTAGTGCACTGGTGAGTTGTGCCAGGTCTGGTATCTGTACATACATATATGGGGGAACCTTTCATGAGAAACTGATGTATTTGTATGATCACCTACAATGCTGAGATGAGATGAACTCCATGTCAGTAGCAGCAGGCAGATGAGAGTGTATTTTTATGTGTGCATGCCTCTCAGTCAGCTTCTTAGTACCTTTCACCTGTCCTTCAGATGATGCCAGTGAAGCAATGACAGTTTGTACCTGCTGAGTATCCAGCCCTGTTTGGATCCACTGATCAAATTTATTCTTCCCTGGAAAGGGGGCCATCTGTGCATTTCTATATTGTCCTTTACATCACTGCTCAGAGGTGCTGCAGTTTGGTGCCCTCATATCTGTTAAGAGATGTTTATTTTCAAAGCAGACAGTTTCAGCATCTGGCAAAAGGTCTCTTAGGGTTTCATCACTAATCCAGTGCCAGGAAAAAAAAACAAACCCAAAGCCATCCACAAAGTAGTAGGGCTTTGGAGGGAAATACCTCTTTGTTTTTGTAGATGAAGGCTTACAGTGCAGGCTGACATTCCAGCAATATTAATTTCATTAAGGCAGGAATGCAGTGCTGCATTCTTGCACAGGAGGGATGATGCTGAACGGGGCTGGGGAGGAGTGGTACCCCCAAGAAGAGGTGATACATTGGGGTGTCCTCATGTAGCCTGGCTTATTCTTGTGGTTTATGTGTATCTCCCAGTAGGCCTGATGATAACCTGGAATCCTCAGGTATGACATCTGTGCCTTCACAAAATCATCTCTAACCTAATTAACATGACAGATAAAGAGGGGCTGTGAGGTGTGGGTAACAAATGGCTTTACTGTAGTGTAATTGTTCTGTCACACTTTTCCCTTTCTGACCTAATATTCAGGTGTGATGGGATGGCTCAGGATATGTCACTGTGCTTGCTGTTGTAATTTTTCCCTCCTGATTGTGGAATAATTAATGTGTTTCTCTGAATGCCTCTGGGCATGGGATCATTCTTGAACTAGAAAGGAAAACTGGCCCTTCAACTTGTTATAGCCTCACAACAAGGTGTCAGCTAAAGACCACGGTGCTGGCAGAGCCAATACAGGCTTTACCCAGCACTGCTGTGCCATCAGGACCAGCCCTGTGCTGTGTGGGAACCCCATAGTGGAGGGTTTGCCCTGCTCTAGGACTGCTAAAGCCCAGGGAGGGACTGGGTGGCATGCTCATGTTATCCCACTCCTGTTGCTTGCTGTGCAATTGAGTCCCTAAATGAGCTTTTACCTACTTTTTAATAAAAGCTTTCTGGAGTGATGCTTACTAGCTTGGCAGCTGACAAGGGACAGAGACAAGCCTAACATGAACAAACCCATCTCTCTCACACTGACCAGGACTTCTATCAGTCTCTTTCAGGCAGTATTATCTGATCGTAATGGACCTTCCTAGAGAAGGAAGGGCTGGGGCCATGTAGCCCCCAGCCACCCTATCTTACAGACAGAAGTGAAGAGGCAGGTACAAGATGCAATCTCTGTGAGATAAAAACTCTTCCTCTCCTTGTCAAAACAGCAAAAATAAAAAACTATTAAAAAATCGTCTTGTGTGCTACAGCACTTATATTTGCACCTCAGACACTTTCAGAAATTCCCTACAGCCGCTTCGATGGTGCTGTTAAATACTGATTTGTTTCTGTATGTGATATGTCAAGTAATGTGACAAACAGAAGTATATTAAAAGTACAGCTGCATGCAGTACAATGCAGGAAAGAGCATGGAGACAGAAACAGGATTTTTCTGGGCATTGTCCTTTTTTGTATCCAGTGTTACTGCTGTTTTACAGAAGGTTTCCTAGTAGGGTGATGTGTTCTGGATAGCACCAGATGTGGTTTCTTTAACTTGAGGTGGGAGCTGGAGGAAGTAGCAATAGGAGGTTGTTTTGCTTGCTTGTTTTTTGCAAGCTAGCAAAGAATTTGTATCTGTCCCTGTAAGGATCTGGAATGCTTTGGAAGGGTGGCTGTGAGGTAGCTCAGAGCCCCCTTCAACACTTACTGTAACACTGGCCATGCCAGCCCTGCATCTGCCATAATAGAGACATGAGCAGGCTCTCATTTGGAAGTCTGGGCTGGTCTTAAGGGGCAGAAGTTTGTTTTGTGAAGGGTTCTTTTTTCTTTTTTTTTCCCCTCCCCTTTTTACTCCTGCTCCTTTCATGTGTAAGGAGCAAGCTCTTCATCTTGGCACTTGTGTCACCTGTCAAAACACTGTCCTAAGCAAGATCAAAGAGTAGCGGGACTGGTCAGGTGAATGTGCTCAGCTGGCATTGCTGCTGCAGCCTGAAACACCTGCCAGGTCTTTTTTTTTTTTTTTTTTTTTTTTTTTTTTTTTTCTTAAGACACTTGAAAACTCAGGAAAAAATCTTTCACTGGCTGAGTTGTTTGTATTTGATAATTGGTAAGCAGTGTTATGAAACATCAGCTTTGAAAGCAACACAAAGCCTCTTTCAAGATAATGTGCTACTCAGGCTGTGTCTTGTTCACTCTCACCAGGGTGGAGAGCAAGTCTTGGTCCTTTAGTCTTTTGAGGCAGGCCAGGTTTTCCTTCTTTTCATTCATCTTTTCTCATATGAAAGAAGTTGGGTGTGAGCAGGACACACCAGACCTTCTGAGGAAGGCTGTGTTTGTGTTTGGTCCTCTTGTTTCTCACCCTTTCAGAGGATCACATGCAGAAGATGAAACCTGACAAATATCCAGCTCTGTTTACGTATTTTTGCCATGTTGTACCATGGTGCTACATGATGGCAGAAAACAAGCTTGGGTAGGGCTTGCTTATTTAATAATAATAAAAAACTGACTCTGGTAAGCTGACAGTACAATTAGCTGGGTAAGATGATGTTTCTCTTTTTTGTAAATGGCTTCTTGATTATAAAGCAAGAACTTCATTTCTGGCTAAGGTGTTTGGGAACCTTTAGCTCAGAATCTCTTGAAGCCATGAATGATCTTCCTTCCGTGCTGTCTGGAGTAGCACATGTACTTAAGAGTACTTTTTTTCTTTTTTTCCTGCCCTGTCTATTTCCTGGTCAGCAAATGTATTGCTTGGAAATAACTTGTAGAGTCATCTAAATGTTTAATGACTAAAAATTTCCAATTATTTTACATTGAAATTTTTTTTTATCTTTCAGATAATGAATATGTTTTTATGGACCTGGAACAGAAGCTTAGCAAATACTTTTCAAAGGAATGGAAGAAAGAGAACACCAAAGTAAGAGAGGTGTTTAATTTTGGAGGATGCTACTTTTTTGTTGGACTGCACAGTGAAATGAAAACTCTTAAACTAAGGTCCATAAAGCATTTCTTGAAGATGGGCTGCAGAATACTTTTCAGTAGCAAGATGCGTTGACTTTTGCATAGTTGTACAATTAATTAAAAGAGCTAAACCAGCCCCTTATACAACTTCTCCTGACCAATGGTAACCACATGGTTGCTGCTTGGCCACTGCAGAAGTGGAGACAGTCAGTTGGTCAGTTCTCCATTTGAATTTAGTCTGGATCTTAGTCTGGAGATTTTATCCTTAAGCAAAATAGCCTAAAATAACCTTTAGTGACTTGAATCTGATACAAGGGAAATGACTGGAGCTGTGGCTCTTCTCAGAGTATGTGCAAAGGGATGATGGAGGGAGAGGAAGGATATTTTGTTTGAGACGAGTCCTAGTTCCTTAAGGCTAGCTAGCCCTGAAAAGGGAGAGAAAAGCTACATGAAATAAATAGAAGTCTGTGTAATTGTTTAATACTGTTCATTCAGACATGATAATGCCTGTTTATCTGTGTCATTAATAGAGGAGCCATAGTCTAGAACAAAGTATTGCATGGAATTGCATTCAGATATCTTAACTAGGTCGTTGTAAAAGTTGTAAAGGACTTTTTCCACCTTGCTTAAGGGTTTTCTTTTGCAGAGTAGGCACACTTGCCATTTCTGCTGCTTAGAGAAGTTTGTACATAATTAGTGAGGTTTGGGGATCCCTCTTATCCCCAAGCACGTGCTCTGCTTTTCCCAAACAAGTGAGAGTTACTTCAAAGACAGCTGCAGTCATGCAGAGGGCTGTCTGTCCAGCCAGTGAGAGCTTCCCAAAGCAGGTGTTTCTGGTCTCCTCAGGATGGGGTACACTTTGAGATTGTTCTGTGATTGAATTCTTGCTACGCTTTTCTGGTCAGGATGAGTGTTGAACCTCTAGTGTGATGTGAATCATAAAAGACTGAGTGAGTTGCCATTGGCAATACTGCAGTCTGAGATGAGTTAGCTTATTGGACTGGGTTAGTTGACAAGGATCTAATTCCTATGAAGAGGCTTCAGGTGGAAAGCCCAGTCCAGCTGATAAAACAGGGTGACTATGAACAAATTCCAGAAATAAAATGGAGATGTTTGCATGATCAAGAAGCTAGCTGTCTGCATCGGATGTGGAGGGCATGCCCTCTGCCTTGTCCCAGTGAGGTGGGTCTGACCAGCAAAGCTTTGGAACTGCCTGTGGGAACAAAGTTACCCGTGTGAACATTAAAGTGGCAAAGTAGGAAAGATGAGAGAATGAGCTACTAAGATGTTCCTTTCTTCTTTTTCCCTTTTTTCTTTTTTTTTTCCTCCTGTTCAGACAAGGCTGTAAGCTGGAAAGATAGGCTGTAGTTAAATGACAGGCCTCCCGCTGGCTTTCCTCTGGCAGCACTCCTCAGTGTGAAGCAGACCCCAGCTCTGCCTTTTGGTCTGTGGCTGCAGGAGCGTGTGGATGAGCAGCCGCGAGCCCTGCCAAGCCAGAGGCACGGGGCTGCTGCCAGGCTGGTGCCCGCTGAGCGTGGAGCGCGTGTGCTGCGCCGAGCGGAGCGGAGCAGGGACGGGCGGCTGCGCCCGGGAGCGCCCGGGGAGCGCCTCGGCCGTGCCAGTGGGGCGCGCTGCCCTGCCGCCGCGCCTGGCCCTGTGAGGGAGGCTGCGCTGAACTGCTGCGTTCAGCACGAATGTGTTTGTGGTGCTGCCAGGTGCTGAGCTAGGTAGTTCTGGGCCAGCCTGGGTGTCCCCGGGCTATGCTGGGACTCTTACACCAGCTCATCCCTCCTATCCAAAAATCTTCTGCTCTTCTTAGGATATTTTGTCGTTCAACCTGTCTGAATGTTTTGTGATGCCTCATTGTCATGGGCCTCCAAGGCAGTCAGACTCCCCCTTAAAACTTGCCAAGAGCTAAGAGTAGAAAATGAAAAGCAGTGTGGGGAGTGAATTTCAGAGGAGAGAACATTACCAGATAGGAATTTTGGATGCTGATCATAATTTAACTCATCTTCTGTCTTTGCTCTAGGGGACAGAGAAATTCAGCCCTCCATTTGTTGCGTTCTTTAGAGTACAATACTATGTAGAAAATGGAAGAGTAATAGGGTAAGTTCTCTTCTGTGGTAATAACTGTGTTTTGAATTATTCAGTGTATTCTTAAAATGAAAGAAAAATAATGTTTCTCTGTTAAGCTCATCTCTGTGAGCTCATTCAAATAAGTTTTAAAAATCTGCTTGAATTTTTTTTTAAGACCTTCGCAGACTTCCTCGCTCAGCTATGAATGTTTTCTGCCTGAATCATACTCCATATCCCTTGGAAAAATTGTGACTGTTTTTCCATCTGTGTTGAAAGAGCAGGTTGAATGACGACATTATCAAAACACGATTAGCACTCTTTTGCTTGTGTCTTTTGGTTGTATGAAAGGCACCGGATGAATATACCAAAAGTAGTTATACTCCAAAGCACATGCTTTGGATGTGTTTTTTGTATTTGAGCAGTGCTCTGTGCAATCTACTCCTGGAAACAGACTTTCATACATGGACAAAAGAAATGACTTCATAAGTTAGAGTTTTTCATTTGTAGTCCATTCACATGGAATACGTGCTGCACTCAAAACAGCACCACCCTCACCCATGGTACAGAACAAAGGATGAGGTAGTTAAAAATGAGCAACTGACAGAGTTAATTTACATCAGCACTTCTGGTGTGGCTCTGTCCCTGGGGGAAGCCAAGAGCTGGGATCATTTTGGCGGACTAAAATCTTTACCTAATTTTTTTGGCATTTGTTCTTGTCTTAAAAAGCTGGTGGTTTTCTATGTTTCTCTCTCCATAGTCTTTCATTTTTGGATACAGGGGACTCTTATGGAGTTTGCTTGACTGATAAGTGTTCTTTGTTTCATTTTGCCTTTTTTGTACAAAGACGGATTACATATCATTCTTCCACTCCCGAGTTATGTATCCTTCACCATCACAGGCATATTACTCTTGCGCTGATAGTTTAATTGGAGAGGTTTGTAGAGCCATGCAGACAGAGATAGTTATCTGGTCCCTTCAACTATACTTGCACACTTTTACAAGCAGACTGTAGTGTCCAGCACCTCATCTACATGTACATGGCAGCAGCCTGCTTCCCATGATCTCTGAGGGCAGGGGCTGTGTGGGTTATCAAGGCTATGCCACAGTTATTCCTTATCAGACAATCCCTGTTTAGCAGCTTGAGGAAGAAGACAAAAACAAGCCCAGGGCTCCCATGTCTTTTGATCTACCTTGCAGGGAATTAGCTGTTGAAAAGTATCATGAGCCTAAGGCAAGGTGAAACAAAAAAGCAGTGCCAGGTTTGGAGGGTAAAGGAGGATAGGTGTGCAAGAAACAGGACAGGGAGGCCAAGGGAGTTGATGCTCCTGGCTGCTAGAGGCTTTCCAGGGAAACAGAAATGCTTGATTGTAGTCAGTCTCCAAAACAGGTGTGATGTGATTTTTCTTTCATCTACCTTCTGCCCTAACTTCTTAGATCTCATGATCCTCAAGGTGGAAGCTACCATTTCTCATGTTTGTACAACACTTAGTGGGAGAAGACCTTGATCTTGGTTTGGTGCTCCTTATATGCACAACTGTATCAGGGTGGCATTGGCACACATCAGACATGTCAAAGTTTAATCCCTCTTCTCAGCAGGATGATGCTTTTGAGGGGCCTTATCTGAACTTTGTTCTTGAAGTAAATTTGCCTTTGTCTTGCAGCGATAAGGTGGCACGGCAGCTCTACTACTGCCACCTCAAAGAGCAAGTACTTATGTCTCATTGCAACCACAAAGAAGAAATCTACTTCTTGCTGGCTGCCTACAGCTTACAGGCAGACTTGGGCAACTACAGAGAGAAGGTCCATGATGGCAAATATTTTGAACCTCAGGCTTACTTCCCACAATGGGTAAGTTTGGGGGGAACCTTTCTGTCAGTAGATTATGCATGCAGCAGGAGCTATGCCAAGGTGGTACCTAACTGCAGCCTTGCAACCTCCCCATCTCCCACTGCAATGGTCAGGCAGATGTGTAGAATATCACCCTGAAGGTCCCTCAGGAGATATCTCTAGTCTTTCCACTGGATATACGTGCATGTTCCTGGGCTCACTCATCAGTGAGTTGGGTGGCGCATCCTTCCTTGGTGATGGAAAGTGTTGGTATCACATGAACAATTCTGACACTGCAGATGTCTCTGTTTAATTCTTACATTGCTTAAAGGGTTCTGTGTTTCCAGTGGTACATCAGCAAGATCGGCACAACCCAAGCTCTCCAGAAAGCCTAAGAGCTGCAAAGCCAAGTCCATTTCCCTTTGTTCCATCTCTGTAATGCTTGCCTCAGGGGTGGATAGATCCAAACCCTATGGGGTAATACTGCTGTGCAGTGCCTCTGGTGTTTGCTTTGTCATTAATCTCTGCCTCAAGTGCAGTAAGTGGAAAGAGAAAGTGTTTGCATGTTTGTTTATAAGCATGTGCATGTGACTTGTGCCCTTCCAGACTTCGAACCAAGAATTGATTTAGTTGTCAAATGAAGGTAAATTAGCTAAACTCAGTTGGCTGCTTGTCCCAGGTAAATTCCATCTCCCCTGTAAGATGGCACTGTCCCCTGCTTTGGGGACAGGGTTCAGATCAGTGACAGGACTTGTCTTGAAGACTGATACTTTTCTAAGCACAAATCCTAGCCTGCCTGCCTTGCTGTGCAGTAGTGTGTCCTTCTCCCAGACAGCAGGCCCTCTTCCCATGCCATTCCTTGTTATGGGGTGCCTGTCAGGAGGTAGCTAACAAAGGGCTGGAGAAGGTGGGTCTTGTGTGCTGTTTCTGAGGCAGTTAAAGGGCTTATCACAGACTGTTGCTCACCTGTGCTGAGCCACAACCCCAAGCAAGTATGTGGGTGATTTATTACATCATTACAAACAGTAAAATCTGGCAGGCATGGGGACGCTTCTCTCCCTGCCCCTGGGCTCTTGGGGAGATAGTGAGCAATCTCCTCCTCCAACGCAATCACTTCCTTCAACACGTGCTTCGTATCTTTTGGCCAAGAGCTGCCCCAAGTCTCGTGCCATGAGGAGAGGCAGTGCTGCCCTGGGCTTACCCACCCAGCTCTGAACTGTGGAGCTGGCACATCTCTCTCTGCTGACACTGCACAGCTGATGGCATCGATATTGTCCTCCACCAGGGCCAGCCTTCCTTGTGGGAGGACAACTAATCTGGCAGGGCATGCAGAGGTGTTAGCAAACAGAGTAAACAAGGGGTTTAATGTAAAATGGAAGTGGGAAGTGGGTACTGATGGGGTCTGGTTGGTTTCAGCTAGGACAGGTTGTTTCTGGCAGGATGTTCTCAGGTACCTGGTGCAATCCAGTTTCAAATGCCACTGGTGGTGGGGAATGTTGGGAAGTGAATTCAGCCAATCGTCCCTCTCCCCTCTTGCTGCCGCTCACATCCTGAAAGGAACCAGTTGGGCATGGGAGAAGGCTGAGCTGTCCAGTAGCCTTGTACAGAGAGGTTGTGTGGGCAAACATGAGAACTGGGCACTTGCAGGGCAGGAGCAAAAGGCCCAGTGCAGGTTTTTCCACTCCACAGTGAAGCCACGTGCCTGCCAACCACTCCTAATAGATTAAAAAATACCTTGAGATAGTGTTATCCACCCTTTTGAGAATGGAAATGCTAAATAAGCCTAACGTGTAGTTTCTGGTCGTAAAAGGCAAACCTAGTAATTCTGCCTCTTTGGAGATGTTGCTGCTGATTGTGTTGGCATGCAGAGGAGTATTTGTTATCTGCCCATAAACATTTACAGATGCCAAGAGTTAGGAAAACTAATTCCCATACTTAAAAGAGAAAAGAGCTGACACGACCTCTGTAGTCTTGGTCTGTTACAGTTTTGCCACTAGGATCTGTTTGGAGACATTGGTGTCGTCTGGGCTGCTTTAAATGCTTATCCTCCAGGGAGGTAGAGGCGAACAAGGACTAACATCTTGAGGGAATATGAACCTCCTCCAGCCACTGCTTTGCTGTTGATCACAGCTGCCTCTCATGGGGATTGCTGAAGAGTTGCTGACCTGTTTGTTTTCTTTGCGGTTTAGATAATTGCAAAGAGGGGGAGCGACTACATCTTGAAACATGCCCCAGAGATGCACCGAGAGCAGCAAGGGCTGAGCGCTAAGGAAGCAGTGCTGAAGTTCATTAAGGAGTCCTGCCTGCTGGAAGATGTGCCCGTCCACTTCTACAGGCTGCAGAAGGTTAAACAAAGAGCTTCTTATTTTGAGCTTCTCTCCCATTATTAATTGAGTGCACCATGGCTTTTTCTATTTGTTTGAGGAACGGTTGCCTCTGATTCAGAGAGGCCAAACAAATCTAAAATGCTCAGCCAATGACGCCTGTCCCCACAAACCAGTCTGTTGCCAATATATAGATATAGCTGGAATTTAGTTTTGTTCCTTGGCCAAGAAACTGGCCACAGGAATGGCAAAACTTCATATTTGTCCCTGCCTGTCAGTAGAATTGCACCAGGTAAATCAATGAAGCCTCTTTTTTCCCTTGTTGTAGTTCATTGAAATAATGACATGAGGTCGGCCAGCTTTCACACAAATGTTGTGTAATAACTGAAGGTGACACCGAGTCATTCCAACTCTCGTATCCCATTCATCCTCCAGCCCTGCCAGAGGGGTTGGTGTTTTTTCAGCTGTATGCTTTTCTCGGCAGTTTTGGATTCCTACACTGTTGCTTGTTACACTCCTTACCAAAACCTGCTTAAACAGAAGGTGATTCATTTTCACATGCTGAGTGTTTAGATCTAGAAATAGGACTAATGAGAAGTTTTATGTTCCACTTAGTTGAGTGAAACCTGCCTGTGCAATTAGGAATGGCTTGGGCCTTTTTTCCAAATGGAGATACTCTGTCAGGCTGATAGAAACTTTTTGGGTTTTTGTGCTCAGTGCGAATTATGTCTGGGAAGTGTCCATGTCCTTTGAACATATCTAATAGCTCTAGTCATTGAAGAAACATTCATTTTCTAGCAAAAATAAGTTTTTGGTCAGTAGTCCAGGCTTAGTTGCTTGCAAACCATAGATGCTCACCTACCTCTCTTGTGCTCTCTGTTTTGATTCTTAATGTTGTTAATGATGCACTCATGAGAGAGTTACACTTGAATGCCATAAGAAATCCAGCTGCCAGGACATGATACATTTTATATCCAGAAACACCAAGGCTGTGAAATTGGTTGCTCATAATATTTAAATTCCTGTCTGACTTGAACTTAGGCATCATGTACTCTTCCATGTGTTGTTTGATCCTTAATATGTCTTATTCCTTCCATGTGGCACAGTTATCACATTTTGTGATGAGAGGTGCTCCTCTTAGATGATGCTTGAGTCACAGATCACCTGATCAAGCGCAGAGGGACGCCAGGTGAAGGTGTTGGTGTGCTGGCTGCCCTGAGATTTCAAAAGCAGTCACTTTTGTCTTAACACCCTCCTCATGGCTTCTGCTGAGGTTGGGAATTGCAAAAGAAAACACAGCACACCCCATATCTCTCACTCAGACCAATGCTGATTTACGAAGCTCTTTGTCCTTAGGAGGCAGAAAATACTTCTTAGTGACTTTGAACTGAAGACATGGATGGTGTCAGGGGCAAAGAGTGAGATAATGTGATGGCACAAGGCTTACATCTTGTAAGCCAGATGAGGAGAGAAATTGTGACGTAAAGTTTGAGCTCTGTGAGCCCATACATTTTTACCTCAAAATTTTCTTTCTGCTTTTTCTCCTAACAAATAGATGTATGTGTTCCCCTCCCTAACTCTGCTGTGTTAGGAGGGGCAGAAAGAATTAGTTTAGGATATTTTTTGGTCTTCAAGCAAAAGAATCTGATTAGAGACCAAGTATGTCATCCCAAGATGCAGCCTGAGTTAGAAGTCAGACACAATTGTCCATACTCTCAAATCACTAAAGCTGCATGATTCCTGTCCAGGGCAGCTAGGACATGTGCTGGTGAAATGCCTGAGCCTCCCAGCGTGAAGGGGTTTTAGGTGTAGGTATTTCAGGGGTCAACAAGGCAAGGTGCACTTTACAAACATAATAAAAACCAAATGAGCTGATGGCATCTGCACGATGAGGAGTCCTGCTACCTCTCCTGCAGTAGGTGCCAGAACAAGAGCGTGGTCTTTGTAGATTAACCTTTGACTCTTCTGTTCTTTTAGGATAAGAAGGAGGATCGACCGACGGTTATCCTGGGCCTGACCCTGAGAGGAATGCACATCTATCAGGTAACAGACTGCTGTGAAAGCCTTCTGGTGTAGCATTAACTCTGCCCAGTTCCCTGTCCTCCCCCCTCACCACGGCTCCTCTGCCTCCCCTGCCAACACCAGGCTCCACATATCTCAAATTCTTGGTTGTTTGCAAATTCTTTGCACATCACTGACTCCACCCTGTACCTGCCAGTCCCTGTGTCACCCTTGAGTTTGATGTGTTGCAGGAGGTGAATCACGTCCGCCAGCTCCTCTACGACTTTCCCTGGTCACACATCGGGAAGCTGGCCTTTCTGGTGAGTATGATGGAATGGAGGCCATCTGCCAGGGGCTGCCAGCCTGGGATGTGGCAAAGCTGTCGGCCTGCCTGTGCTGCTGCGTCAGGTCCTGTCACTTGCACGCACAAGACCACAGCTATCTCTGGTAACTGTGTGGCTGAAAATGTGCTCTTGCTCATTTCCTTGGCATCTTTCCTCTTTGTGCAGGGGAAAAAATTTGAAATCCAGCCAGATGGTTTGCCCTCTGCACGGAAACTGGTTTACTACACGGGTTGCCCGTTCAGGTCACGCCATTTGCTGCAGCTTCTCAGCAATAGCCACCGGCTCTTTCTGAATATTCAGCCAGTTTTGAAGCAGATCCAAAAACTGGAAGAGGCTGAAGGTATGTTAGGGAAAACCTAAGGGAGTTTGGTAAGAAGGATGCAGTGTGTTAGTATCGCCTGTTGTTTCATGGTGCCTACTCTCATCTAATTAATGGTGTTTCTGCCTTAGCAAGGAGCCGGTGATAGAAGTGTTAGGTACGTTTCAAGTGCATTCCTCAGAAGTATTTATGGCTCCCACATTGTAGGCTGTGATCAGAAAGTGTGCTTGTGTGAGAGCAGCAGAGGGGTAATATCCCCTTTCAAGTGGTTTCTGTCTTTCCCTTCAGTGGGGTTACAGCAGTGGCCTTGAGCTGTGTGGGTGCAGCCAGTGGCATGTGCCAATCACCTGTAGAAAGACTCGCTGATCAAGTGCCTGTCGACAAAAAGCCCTCAGTTCTGTTGTGTCTGTTAGTGTCTCATGAATTTCTCAAACACCTTCAGCACATACAAGCCATGGGAGAAATAATAAATCAATAGTAAATACCAGAAATCTTATTCTTAGCTGACTTCATACAGTGGTGGGTATTTCAAGATGCAATCAGTGCATCTGATTTTAAAGACTGAGCACTGAAGTTCACTAAGTAATTCCCTTTTTTTGTTTGCTTTTGTTTTGCTTTGTTGTTATTGACCTTCACTCTGAAACCTACTGTTTTCTGTATCATAACTGCCTCTACCTGCCTGTTCTAATTTAGGAGATGCTGGGTATACTGCGAGTATGACTAATTCTTTTACAACCACCTGAGCATCCATCTGTTGAGCAAACAAAATACAAAGCTTCCCCTGTACTCGTTCAATAGCTGCAGCAGTTGTTTCTTAGTGCCAACAAAACTTCCTGAATATGTTTTGTTACCCTTCCTTAAAGTTCTCACAGGTTTCTCCCTTCTTTCTTCCTCAGAGAAGAAGCGCTACCGGGAGTCCTATATCAGTGACACTCTGGACATGGACCTGGACCCGTGCGACAAGAACTCGCGAGGCAGCGGGAGCAGCGGGGGCAGCCACAGGGATAACCGCCTCTCGCGCCACTCCACGGGCAGCCACGGCAGCTCCCACACCTCGGGCATCGAGGCCGACTCCAGGCACCGCGTGTCCGTGGAAATGTCGGTGGATGAGCCCTTCGGCATTGACCGCGTGCACAGGAAGGAGAAGTCCTGCAGCTCAACCATCAGCTACGGTAGCTCTGGCATTGACAGTGGCAGCAAAGAGCGGGCTGAAGATGATGCGCAGGATGATGGTAAGAATTTGGATGTGTGGAGCAACTTCTACGCCGACTTTTGTCTTCTCCTGCAGGAGGGCAGGGAGGAAGAGACTGTACAGCAGCTTGGAGCACAAGTGTAATGCTAACCATTCTCCTGCTGCTCTCTTCCTCCTAGAGCTTGAGCTGGCAGTAGATGAGCCAGAGGAGATGCCTGTAGATGAGCCTTTAGAGGGAGACCAGTTAGAGGAGGCCACTGTGGGAGAATCTGTTGAATCCCTGCCTCTAGATGCTGCTAGCTGCCAAGGTGAGATGGCTTTCTGCTGCTGCTGCTCAGTGCTGTTCTTTAAGGCTCTAGCAACAGGCATAATCCAAGGGATTTATGAAAACACCTCCTTCCAAACAGCTGCCAGTGCTGTTTACTGCCCTACTGCAACACAATTTGCAGGCAGCTCATCAAGAGGTTACAGGCCAGCATTCTGTATTGTACACTGCTGCTCTCCTCTGTGCTCCTCAAAGTCTCCCTTCTCGAAATGTGCCAACCTTATATTCAGTAAATGACAAAAAAGATAATTGAGGTAAACCTTTTGAAGGGAAGGAATATGCTTTAATATCTTGTATGCCACAAAACAGCCAAGGGGCTCAACCACAGAATAATGGATGGTCACAGGAATTCTTACGTAAAGGTTTGTGGCTTGTGATACAGGGAATTCCAGGCAACAGGGTTGTGCAGGAGCTGTCTGCCTTTATATGTACAGCCTTTATAGCAAAGCAAGAAAGGTGAAAATGGGACAAGTTAGCAAGAAACTGTTTTCTTGAAAGTTTTCAAAATTGATCTTTAGGGCAAAAAATGAGTACTTGTGAGCAGAACTCCTGGAGCACAAGGGTGCTTAATGATGTATATTTATCTTAAGAGGATAGCACTGTTTGAATGTGGCCTGTGAGAACTTCCCTTTTCTGCAACCCACAAAACCTCAAACTTGCAATGCATTTCACTTCATGCTTCTCCTTTGCAGCTGTAAATCAGGAATCTCTGTCTGTGGTGCAAGTCACACTCATCAAAATGAGAGGCCAAAGTGTGGAATCCCTTCACCAGGTAAAGAAGAGGTTGCTCAGCAGGAGGGTCTGTGTGTGGGCATTGAACTGAGGTCTAGGGTAATGGAGACAGCTATAAATCAGGACACCTGGATTAGTTTGGATCTGACCAATTTCTACATGGTGTAATCAAAACCAGCTGTTGGCCAGCTACTGCTCTCTAGGATAAGAGCAGCATTTGGGCTCAGAATAGTATCAAAAGGTTTGGAGCAATCAGCAGGGAGATCTTGCAAGCCAGTTATTATCTACCTTAGTCTTCTGGATGGGACGTGGAAAATCAACCACTTCCAGATTTTTAGTGCAATACAGAGCAAAGACCAGCTATGCAGTTTGGATGTGAGTTGCAAACTTGATCATCTTGAAGCCAGAAGTAGCTTACATCAGAGCAAAACCAGATGCTCAAGCTCTAGTTGTTATATCATTTGTGTGATTATAGTCTGTGTGTACTGAAGTCTTTGTTGTCAAGGTCTTCTTTTCATCAAACTCTTGAGAAAGGGAAACTATATATGGGAAAGTACGTCACAGAAGAAGTTATATTTGGAAGAAGCTTATGAAAATGTCTTTTTAAGACTTCTTTTCAAAGTATAGCTGTACCCACTGGGGTAAAAATGTTGTGCTTTCTTGAAAAAAAACCGACCAAACAAAACAAAAACCACAAAAAAGCACCTCTAACCTTTCTTCCCTCTCTTAATCCAAATTTGCCTTATCTGCTGAGAGAATGCTAAAACTCTTAACAAGGATTTCAATCACTTCTTAGGACCTTTTTTTTTTTTTTTAATTTTCATGTTTCTTTCTGGACCCAGTTAAAAATGATAAGAAATTTTCATTTATCAGCAATAAAAGTCCATAAAGTGCTGTAGGAGATTTGAATAAAATCTTGGTTATTTTTTCCAAAGCTAAAGACCATAACAGTGCAAATCGTAACGAATTTATTCCTCTATTTGAGTGGAAGACTTCAGAGCTCATGGCTGGAAGTGGGGATCTTGCTTAAAGCTGTTTTTAAGTTACTGCTGTTACGCTTCTGATGTTAAATGATCATGAAGTATCTGTTTTATAAAAATGGTTCTGCTCAACACAGGACTGTCTATGTGTTTGCAAAGACCTGGCTGCCACTTTTGTGTGTCACATACTTGGTGCCTTCTTAGAAAACTATCCAAATCTTCCTTACAAGGCCATGTAATTAAATGCTGCAGGGTTTCCGTAGCGTTGACCAGAGAGTGCAACATATTCCTGTTTCTAGGAGTACAGCTGAGCCAGCACAGGATTCCTCAGGGTAGATTTTTAATTCCTCTCCCATGGCAGTGAGAGAAGTGATACTGGGAGGAAGTTTTCTGTAGTGCCAACAGAACTGTCTTGGTTTCTAAAGTATGTTCTTGAAATTAGCCTTAATAATAGCATTTAAGAGGTGATTATTAAAGAGGCAGAGCAAGAAAAAAATACAAATGTTGAAGCTGAAAATACTCTCAAATGGTCAATGATTCCTTCATAGAGACTTGTGTAGCAGGTTGGCCCTCTGGTAATTACTGCTGATTTGTTGCTGTTCTTTATGGAACAGTATTATGTAGGTGAAACTGTTTGTTGCAATTACTGGACACTGTAACCCATTAGTTTGCATGGTTGCCTTCTGAACCTTCCTTTCAGCTCATTAGACTTAATTCAGTGTGTTCAAGCACTTAGGGTAGTTTTTTGTTAAGTGCACTTTGCCCATTTGAGGACAACTGCGTGGATCTGCCAAGAAGTGTGAGGTCATTCAGGTGTCAGTATCTGTCAAGTGTTTCATCCTTTGTACTGAGCACTGAGAACACAGGGCAGACAGATCAGGATTCTGCTCAACGTGGCAGGCAAGGCAGCTGAATGCACTTGTAATTTCTGAATTGTTCACAGCTCCTTCTTTAAGCCAACCATCCTTCAGAAGGCTGGTGGGGCTCTTTTGAAAGAGGGGAAGAACAATTTTGAGAAACCTTTAGCATGCATAGCCAGCATCCTTAGGCTGTGTCTGAGTGCCTTGTTTTCATTTGTGTGTGTCTTGCTGAACTGGCAGGTCAGATCGCCCAAAAGCCGGAGCTGCATGGACCAGCACAGCCAGAGTTTGGATGACATCCGCCTGTACAAGCGCCGGCACCCGTCACTCAGTGCCACGCTGTCCTCAGACACGTCCCACAGCTACACCTTCGGCTGCAGCCTCGAGGATAAGCTGTCTGTGTACGGCTGCGTGTATTCCACAGCGGACTGCAAAACCAAGTCTGCCCTTTACGGGAAGCGATCCATGAACTGCCTCTCCTTGGATCTCCTGGGAGAGGACCAGCTCCCAGAGGAGTTTGTGGTGTAATGAGATTGGAGCTCTTCCATACCAGGAAACAGCTCATCATGGAAATATATACCTCATTAACACGTGTGATGTCACTCTGGTTCTTGCAGGAGATGGTGAGCAGCTTTGTTATTCAGCTCCGTGTTGGTAAGAGGCATCACTGCTGCAGACCTGGATACAGGGCAAATCAGCTGGAGTGTAGCACTTAACACTGGCATTGGTAGTGTCTGTCGGAGCAGAAAATGGAAGTGGCCTGCACCCTTGGCAGTGACACAACCAACATAAAAACCAAAAAACAGTGGACCAAAACTGACACTGAGCTAGTAAAGCACACTGTGTCTAAACGGATTAATCAGAAATTTAAAGTCTATGTCATGTTCCTGCCTTTCTCTTGTGGTCCATGTCTCTTAATTTTAGTGTACAGATAGTTTGGTTGTCTTCAGTTTGTGCTGCTGCAATATTGCCAACAGCTGTCAGGCCAGGATATACTCTCAGCACATTTGGAGGGCTGTGTATGCAAGTGTCTGGCCTCCTTCAGTTGTAATGAAGACAAGTTGCTTATTCGCTGCATTGGGAGCAAGACCTGCCACCTTCTTTTGTTGTTGCTATTTTGTTGTAAGCATCTAGCCAAATACCATGTGTGGTCTTTTTTGTTGTTTTTTTTTTTTTATTGCAACAAATGGAACTGACTATCAGCTGTCTACTACTGCTGTGATGCAGATTGGCATTATATCCTTGGGGAGATAGGGAGGAGATAAAGCAAATGACTTGGCTGCTTCTGAGAGTACAGACAGCAAGAGCATTAATTGACTGGCTTTTAAAGGGAGGAGTGTGACTGGAGAATTTGTCCAGGCATGATCACCCCTTACTTCGATTCATACTTTAATATTCTTTTCTTTGTTTTTAATAGATCTGTTCCTTAGATTTTTTTCCCTCTGTTTAGGAGGCAGGTAAGGACTGGAGAAAGTCACTTTGCAAGGACAGACAGAGTGACTGTGCCCTACTTAGTTATGGATAGATCATGCAAATATGTGTGTGCGGTGCTGCAGGGCTGATGATGGTGGAAGTGTAGGGTGTTTGCGTGCCAAACCAAGAATACTCGTTTGGTGATCTTGAGAGTGGTGGATCTGGCTGGGCTGGCTCTCACTAGGGAAATAATCATAATTATGCTGTTTGATTCAAGTATTTGGTGTGGAAAACATCCTGCTACCTTGTTACATCCAAATAAATACATGTTTGATTTCCTCCCCTCATCAATTCCCGGCATTGAGAAGCTTGTTCTTGAAGGCCCAGCTTTGTGCCCAGCTTTTGACAGCCATCTAGGTGTGTTCTGGCAGACTCTAGAAGCAGAGAAATACTGTTCTACTGGTTGGGGAAGTGTGTGTTGTGCGGTGTTGGTCATCAAAAGCTGAAGATAGCCTAATTTCAGGAAAGGAAGGAAGCCAGACTATGACAAGGAAGGTTTGAGCTGCTGTTTTGATGGCGGGCTTGCAAGCTCAGTAGTTGTCTAGAAAATTGCATTCCCGTAAGTCATTAAAGTAGCAAATACATGAAGTCCATCATCTTGCTATGTCTGTGTGAGTGTGATGTAGAGACAGGCCAGGCAGGTGTATCTGCATTTACTGAAGTGGGACCAGCTGCTCTACATCCTCTGACATGAATCCAGCACCAAACCCAAGCTGCACACACTGTAGCCATGACTTAATTCACTGTGCCCTCTTTGATCACACTGTTCCTTCTTTTTGTAATGAACAGTTAGGAGCTGTGTGTTCACTGTAGCCTCTTTCCCAACAAAAGGGTTCCAAACAAAGCCAAAATGCCTTTGCAAAGTACTTGAGGTATGTTTACTGCATCCAAAATAAATTTTTCTAAATGGATCTAAATAGGTAATCAAGCCTCCCACAGTCAGTCGCTGCCTGTTACCTGGGTCCTGTTTGGCTGCAAGCCATGGCAGATGGGCATGGCCAGGATCCTGGAGGCCAGTGGCTGTACTGCAGGGAGCAGCCTTGCAGCAATGCAGGAGCCGTGCTCTTGCAGCCACCCTGGAGCTGGAGGGACGGCTCTTACTGCAGCAGTGCCTGTCCATGAAAGAGGTGAGGAGGAGGTCTGCAGTCAGGGCCCCGCTAACCTGTTGCTCTCCCACCCATGCAGGTGTAGAGTTACTTGTGGTTCTGGGAATAGTTGTTAAGAAGAAAAAAGATCAGAATTCAGTGGGTACAGTTGTTTGGAAAAGTGTCATAAAATGCATGTGCACCATGTGCACACTTCTCTCAAAGACAATCACATCCATATCTGCTTCAGCCTAACCACATCACGGAAGTGTTTATTGCCACCAGGCAGCTCACTCCTCTGGTCTGGCATTAGCAGGCATCCAAAGGGTTTGGTGAAGCGCTGTAGTCCTGCTGCCACCGCTTAAAAAATGCACCAATGCCTGAAAACAGCATAACTGACTCTTGCATGAGCAGCCACTGCCTTGTACATTCCTGGGGGATTCCTGTATTTATTCATGACTGGTAGGGAAGGCAAACTCTACAGGTCTGACTGTCTTCTCTCCGTGGTCTGTGCAGCTCCCTCCACTACTGTAAGTGACATATGCATATGAAGGGGGACCAGACACTTTTGTGTATAGACTGAGAATGAATATCTTACGAGCACTGTGAATATCTATTATGCAACTTTTGTACTCATATTAAAAAAAAAACCAAACAAAACAAAAACACAGGTTTCTGCTAGTAATACATTTATTTTTTGTTTGGATTTAGAAAGTCTCTTATTTTTGGGTTTGATAGTTGGTAGACATTAGTGTGTAAGCATTTATCAGCTGATGTTAGAAACTAGCTGCCAATATTTGTACATATTTGTAAAATACTCATGTTATAATCACTCTATTTTAATGGTAAAAGTTTTTCCTTTCCATGAAAGGATTTTCTTGTTTAAAATAAAATATAAATAATTATATGTACACCTGCAATAAAGTATGGATAGAAAAAAGTTAATTGTCCAGCTTTTTTTGTGTCCAGGGAGGACTGTGTCTTCCATTTGAGATGGGTTGTAGAAATTAATTTGCTGCCAGACTAGTCCATATGAGCTCAGCTTGTGATAAACCTAGAGGCACTGTAGTCACTGGAACAACTCCTGTTCCTCCTTGCTATTCTCAGTAGCACAATGCCAAAGGGCCTTTGTCAGAGTTAAGAACACAACCGAGCAGGCTGGACTCAGCGGGACACTAAAGGGGGCTGAATCTGACTGAAGAGACAAGCGGCTCATGGTGGTTAGTCAAGAAAACCAAGCAGGTTAACTCCCAAGGATGTAGACACATCCTGTGAGCATCCTCCTGGGGGCTGCATCCAAGGACAGCTGCCAGCCCACGGGAGAGCACTCCACCAAAGTCACCTAACCTGCTGGCCTGCAGTCTGGCATGGATAAAGTAAGTTTTCTTGTGTCATAAATCTGTGAAGGAGTGCTGCAGGATGACAATCCGGATCTCTTCTTGAAGAAGCTTGCTCACTGGGAGCCTCTTGTAAATGTGTTTTGTCCTCTTCTTGGGAAGAAATTTACTTTTTATGTACTTTGATATTGTAGTGTTGCCTCTATTCTTCGGATTTCCTTTTTTGTACTTCATATTTTTGTCCAGTACCTGCTGTGTTTCCAGTACACAAATTTTCAAGGACTTTGGAAACATCCAAATTTGGCTTAGGGATTCTGGAAGGGGCTGATTTGATTACATATGGTGCTTTGTATGGAGATAAAACTCAATAACAGATCAATGTTTAGTCTCCCAAATTTGAAGGACTTGGTCACTTCTCTTCGCTTGGCAAGTAATAGCACTTTCTTGCCCTCTAGGGTGGACTGCTGCTGACCAAAATGTATAGAATGAGTCTGTCACAGAAGATGGGGCTTCTCGTGGTACCAGCAAATCCTGTGTGGGTTCAGTCAAGTGCTGCAGGGTGGGATGGGGACACTGTGGTTACTACAATTTTTTTGAGGCATGGGAGCTGCATGGAGGTAAGGCCTGAAGGTGTGTGCTAAAGCTGATGGGTAAAACAACCCAGGTGTTTCGGGTGAGGTGAGAGCAGTTCTTCAATGGATTTCTTGGCAGCAAAGTCTGAGACACTGGAGGCTGATACACTGTTTTAAAAGTGAACATTTTTGAGCAAGAACTGGTCCTAAAGCCTCTCACTGAAAAGCTGTAGCTCCTTGGCCCTCAGCAAGGTGGTTCCTCTATCCGGGTCGGGTGGCTCCTGGTTACTTTGACCAGGCTTCTCCCTCGGGCAGCTGTTCCCTGATCCCTGCCCTCATCTGTTCTGCCTCTACCTCGGTGCCCCTGCTATGACGCCTCCCCCTTCTTGTAGGGTCTTCCTGGGCTCGTGGTGCCCAAGGCCTTCAGGCTCCTGTCTCTCCTGGACGCCCACCAGTTGGGGCATGGGGAGGAGGAAGGGACTCACCCCTGCTGGTGCTGCCCGGTCCCTTAGTGGGGCACTAAGGGCGCGGCGCGGGTGCCGCCGGCAGGGCAAGGCCGGGCAGTGCGGCGGGGCCGGGCAGGGCAGGGCAGGGCCGGGCTGGACGGCGGGGCCGGGCCGGGCTGGACGGCGGGGCCGGGCCGGGCTGTGCGGCGGGGCCGGGCAGGGCAGGGCCGGGCAGGGCAGGGCCGGGCAGGGCCGGGCAGGGCAGGGCAGGGCAGGGCCGGGCCGGGCTGTGCGGCGGGGCCAGGCAGGGCAGGGCAGGGCAGGGCCGGGCTGTGCGGCGGGGCCGGGCAGGGCAGGGCAGGGCCGGGCTGTGCGGCGGGGCCGGGCCGGGCTGTGCGGCGGGGCCGGGCAGGGCAGGGCAGGGCCGGGCAGGGCAGGGCAGGGCAGGGCCGGGCTGTGCGGCAGGGCCGGGCCGGGCCGGGCTGTGCGGCGGGGCCGCGCGGGGGCGCCCGAGGAGCGCGGCGGCCGCTGCGGCCTCACGGGCGGTGCGGGCCGGGGCCGGGCCGGGGGCTGCGGGCGGGCCGGGACCGGCAGCCGGCCGGCCAAGTGGAGCCAATTCACCTCGGGCAGCTTCTGTCAGCACCCTGCGGGGTCTAGGCTGACCGTCCTCCCTGGAACGGGGCAACAAAAGGTGATCCGTACTCGCTGAGCAGAGCCCAAAGCCGTCGGGTCCTCACTGAGTGCCGCACAAAAAGCGTGCGGGAGTGGTTCAGGTCTCGGGGGTCCAGCTCCTGCAAGGAGGGATGTGTACCCAAACTCCACTGGGGAGAAAGCCGATGCCCTTTAGCCCCATGTCACCCTTGGCATGAGATAATTTAGCCGTGAAACGCTGATGCAAATTCAGAACCTTCCCTCTCTTCCACAATTTGGTTTAGGAAAGGCAGACGCGTTTAACGGGATGAGAAGTCCCCGGGACCCCGGCAGCTGCACCCTGAGGTGCTGTAGCTGGGACAGCACGGAGGGATGTGTGTGCTGAGCCAGCTCTGTGCCTTGTGTCATGCACGGGCCGTGGCTGGAGACAGGACATTTGGAGACAGCCCCAAACACCACTCAGTGAAGCGGCTTTTCTCTCCGACTTGGAGCGAGCTTCCTTTCTGCAGAACCTCTGCAGTGTCAGAGCAGCACCACTGGGTATTTCCCTTAGGCGCACCGGGGAAATCAGACGTACTGAATTTTTAATTCCATACTTATTTTTTAATGACATCTGAGTGCCATTGCAATCACTTGCCCATCCAACTCCAGCTCCATGGCCCCTTGGGTTGCTGAATATTAGGGTTGTGCTGCTGTCTGTTCACACAGCTGGGCCCTTGCCTTCAGCCCATTTGGAGCAGGAGCAGCTGGCACCGTGGCTGAGCCCACAGCTTGGTGAGACAGTGCACAGGTGGCTCTTGCACAACACCCTCCTGGCATGGCACACTCTGCAGTAGCCCTGACTGGTGCAGGGCTTCAGCAGGAGTGGAGCACAGGAGAAGGCGAGTTAGGTGTCAGCAGGAATGTCTTTGGTCAGCAGGGGTAGGAGATGATGGAGTAATGTACAGAAAGGACCTTGTTTCACTTCTCTCATCCAAACAGCGTTTTATAAAGTAAACCCAGCTCTAAGTAGTTCCCTTTGCTCTAAGTAGTCCTTCCTTTGCTGGCATCATATTTTGGGGCTACACTCCAGCCCATGGCCATGCTGTTATTTTCATGCTGCCAGTCAGCCAGGTACTGCCTGTATCTGTCCTTCTGAACTCTGAGTTTGTCTCTACAAGCAGGAGATTGTAGTTCCTACAGTACGATCCAGTTAGCAAGCCTTGCATGGGAAGTCTGTTGTTCTATTGCAGAGATGTAATGATGAAAAATCGTATTTATCCTTTCTGGCAGACTGCAGGGGCAGCTTAGTATGGGTTATTGAAGAGCATAGCTGTGGTATTTTAAAATTCTGCTTTGTTTTTACTCCTGGAAATATAAACATCAATTTTTATTTTAAATCTCATAAATACATTTATACCAATCTTTGTTTTTCTTTCTCCAATCCATGCTGTTCTTGTATGCAATGAGATAATTGAGTATGGCATTTGCCGCTTTCCAATCTGCAGCCTTACATCTCAAGCCACTACATGGAAAATACCACTTTAGTAACAGCAGAGCATTCAGTGTAGGAAAAAATATCTTGCATTAGCCACGGAAAGCATTCAGCCCCTTTGCTACAAGCAGATGGCAAACAGCCTGAGCTGTCTGACAGTCGTGGCAATGGAGGCCAAATCCCACGTCCATGTTCTCCACCCTTGTCAAAAAGAAAGCCTTGGCTATGGGTCTCTGTCAGGTCAAGGGCTTTCAGAGGAAGAATTGCATCAAGGCAACTCCCCTCCCTGCTCTCCTGCTCAGTGCAGGCTTTGGGGAACCTCTCCCTCCCCTCTGCACCCTCTCAAACTCAAGTGCACTCAGAAGAGCTCTGGCTGTTGGAGTGGAGATTCCTGAGCAAAATCTTGCACTGCAGGAAGCCAGGTACTTTTGTCTCTTCCATGTGTAACTTCCAGGGATGAAAGGGAGGAGGTTTTTGCCCTGTTCTGAGATACCCACTGCTGGCAGTAAGGTCTGTGATGCAGTTTATTGTTGTTCCTGACAGTGGTATTGAAATCTTCCCTGTCTGGTTTATGAGCTGCACTCGTATTCCTAGGGTTAAATGGCTCTCTGGATGTATGGAAGAGGCATGGGAAGCCAGCCTGGATTTTACCTGTATTGTCCCCTGAAATGGATCCTTAAACCCTCTGTGTTTGCAGGACCAGTGACACCAGCAGTGTCCCACTTGTCTCCTCTGGCCCACACAGTGCACCACTACTGCAGTCAGGAAGGGCTTTCTGCCCACGTGATCTTTCTGTGGCTAAAGCAAACTTTCTGCCTATGGTCTTTCTAGTCAGCCGTAACGAGAGGGCTCCCATAATTCCTATGCTAAAGTGCTATTGGATTATGTGATTCATTTTTGGGAGCTCCTGTTGGGATGGTCAGGAAGGACATGCCAGTCACCAGAGTGGGTGCATTAAGGCCAGCGAGGCACCTGGGGGAGGGGACAGTGTTGGTACTGCCAGCTTTGTCCACACATGTGCGCAGGTGTCTCAGTGCTCTAGGTTTTCTTTGGAAACCCAGCCCCCTGAATCATGCTTTTGCTTAGGGCTCACAGGTTGCAAGAAGGAAAACAAGGAATGCTTCCCAGCACACCTGGTTGAAGGGAAAGTTTGCAACAGGAGTGCTTAAGGGGCCCATGGCAGAAGGGCAATAGAGCACCTCAAGTACAGGTGTGTTTTGGAATATCTAGATCCAAGCCTGCACTTACACAATGCCTCGAGGCTGGGAGTGTGGACAGCTCCCCCGGAGTGGCTGTGTCCCCACCCTGTCCCTGCCCACCTGGCTGGCAGCACTGGCATTCAGCTGCAGCCACATCCTGCAGTGGGATGAGCAGCAGCGTTTGCTGTGGGAGCATCTGGGTATGACTTCGCTTAACATGTGCTCTGCAAATAGTAGAGAGGGTCCAAACCATTGCTTTCCAATCTGCTTCAGCACAAGCCCATTTGAGCTCCAAAAATTTCAACATTGCTACTGAAAAACATAGGGCAGCTTAGGCAAACTTAGGGAGAGCTTCACAGCCCTAATGTCAATTTTATCCTGTTTTCAGGATAAACAGAGGCAGATAGGAGCTCTTAGAAGCTTCTTTTTCCCAAGGATGCTGCCAAAGCATCAGCTGAGCTTTCAGGCAACCCAGTATCTTTAAGGTTAACAAACTTTAAAGACTTCTCAAAGCTGCTGCCTCAGACTGCTACTGCCACCACTCTGGCTCTCCTTCATGGAGGCTGTCCTTAGCTCAGAGCTGCCTCTCTAACTCCAGGCAGATGCCCACAAAGCTCCAAGTACAATTTCTTCCCACTTCAGGATGAATGCTTTAAACAGAGATTCCCATAAGGCACGATGACAGCAGGGACAGTGAAGTGGTGACATCCCAGGTGTGGAGGAGCATGATATGGTTTCTGTTGTCTTCAAGCCACTCTTCTCCACCTGACAGCAGGGACCAAAAAGTGTTCCTGGTGGCTCAGGTGTTTAACTTGCTGCAGCTAGTAGCAGGTCCAGGAGGAGGTTGCTCCAGAGGAAGGCAATCAAGGCACAGGAAATCAGCTGTCTTTCTGAGGCAGAGCCAAGTAAGAGAGAAGGGCTCAGCAGAAGCTCTGGGAGAAATGACCAGAAGGCTCCAGTGTCGTGGTCCTGGGGATGAACTACCCAGGAGAGAAGGAGAGCCTTGCTGGCGTAATGGGGTAGGGCTTGTTTGCTTCTTAGTCTTTTCCAAATGTTGCTCACTCTAAGAGCAGTTGTTGGTTTGTGTGCTGCAAACTGTTTCTACCTTCCTCCTATCTGGTATGTCTTAATGGTGAAACTGCTGTCTTTCCTGGGATGTGCTGGTGCAAGGAATAAATTGCAAGGACTACAGGCAGCAATGGCATGGGAGAGGGCAGCAGTAATTCGGCAGGACCTTGATAAATATTCTGTACACGCTGCATTATTAGGCCAGGCCTTATTTTACTCCTGATTGCCCTTATTTGATCACATCTGTGGCTCTTGTGCTGCTTGGAGCTTGGGATTCTTGTGGGAGAACAGCTCTGCAGTCCTGGTCTTTTGAGCTGCAGAGGACCTTGGCCTCAAACATGTCAATTGTCCAACAGTGGCCTCTCCTAGGGCACATGTGCTGTGATTGCTGAATCCAAACTGGGAGCAGCCTTGCCTGGATGTGGGCCGCAAATGCCTGGCAGTGTGAGCAGCTGGGTGAAGGGGACAGCAGGATGTAGCAGTGGGACACCTGCAGGGACTGACCTGGTGGCAGTGCCACGTGGTGAGAGTGGATGGGAGACACTGGCATCCTTCTTTAGGGGCATCTCAGACCTGCTCTGTCAAAAGCAGGTACCTAAGCTGAGACTTTGGCCAGGATCTGGCAAACTCTCAGCAAAGAGGATGAGACCTCAGCTGCCTGGTGCTAATGAAATCTGATCTGCCAGGGTTGTTTTCAGGACTTCAGGTGAGTCAGCCTTTTTATGAGTCAGTTTCATGACATCTCCACTATCTCGTGCTTGCCATTACTTTATCAGAGCTTCCTCAAGATTCTGTGTCCTTTTCCATTTTTCCATTTCCACTCCTTTTGGGAAGTAGATGGTGTCCAAAAGTCCCTGGCTTTTTTTGAGGCTGGATACTTTTGCTTTCTTGTGTCTGTGGCAAAGTTGTTTTGCCTTCAAGCTTCCCATCACCACACCTCCCTGTAACTGTGACATTGTGTCTAGCCCAGAGCACACGTGGCTGCAGGACCCCTGTGTGCCGTCCATGCCTGGCCTTGTAGTGTGTGACATTCTCTGGCTCTCCCAGAGCATTTGGGGATGTTGGGATCCTCTGTGCTTGGCTGGTCTCTCCCAAAAGGTGTCCTGGGCCAAAGCAGTTGTTCCTGCCTTGTGCAGCACCAGACTTGCCTGCAAAGAGGCAGAGGTGTCCTCAGTGGCCCTGCCCCTTCCCTGGCTTGGCAGGGATGTTCTGCAGAGGGACCACCTCAGCATGCCATGGAAGTGCAGGGCTCACTGCAGGAGAGGCACAGCAGGAGCAAGCAGGGGTACTCACCTCCAGTAAGAGGAGGTGTATGGAGAAATACGAGTGGAGAGGACAGCTCTCTCTTGGCCTGAATGTGGCCTGAGGTAATACCTGTAGCTGCTTCTAAGCTCATACAAGGTCCACAACCAGACTGGGTGCAGTCCTGGTGGTGTGAGGATCAGGAGCAGTACCTGTGTGCCCAGCTTCCCCAGGTGTTATGTTTCCCTGCTGTGTAACTTGACCAGGGAAGGTTTCTTTACCAGTACTTCAGGACCTTTCCTGGGACTATGCAGGCAGCTTGTTTATTGTTCTCTGCTCCATGTCCCCATGCAACTGCACATTTTAACATTTTTGTTATCCACCAATTCTTCTGCCTTTTGTCTGTATGCCCCAGGAGGTTAACTCACGACATGCAGCTGGGGACTGCAAAGGTTGTGACATTTTGATGTGTCTGGGTTTATGGGAGGTTCTATGGAGGGTTTAACATGGGCCTACTTGTGCTGGAAAACTGTAGGCCTATTGCTTGCATCCCATGTCCTGAAAGTGACTGTTGTGAGCTTCTTACAGCCAGGTGGTGCCCACATCAATGTGTCCATCAGAAACCTCTCTCCTTGTTCATGTAGGTGAACAAAAGAGCTGATGCTGCTGAATGTGTAGATACAGCTTCTTTTATTCAGGCATCACTGTCGCATCCTGCCCCCTCTGTTGCAAGTGTTATGCCAAATCTAGCAGGTAAAGCAAATTCTGGTAAGGAAGCAGAAGTCAGCCTTTCTTCTGGGTGGAGACTTGGAGGCCAGTGTACTGGGCACACCTCTCCATAAGGCAGCATCAGTGGGTGCTGTCCAGAGGCACAATTCCCTTTATTGCCCCTTGTCTTGGCTGGAGACAGCCCAGGCAGGGCCTGCTGCATTGCCTGGCACCTTCCCAGCGCCTGGGCTGTTGTCCCTGTGGGCTGAGCCCTGTGCCACCTCCATGAGGTGTCCCTGTTTGGATACTGCAGTAGTGAAGTGCCTCCTGTGAACTTCGTCTATCTGTCTTGGGAAGTGCTTCCCACAAGTCAGACACTGTGAAATAACTTGTCACATCTGACTGCCTAAGCTGGTTGCATTAGGAGACACTGAACATTGGTGTGGTAAATGCCTGCTAACCATTTTCCATGGATTCAGCCTTGGCAGCAGAGCCCATCAGAGCAGCATGGGTTCCTCATCGACCTCATTTCTAGGTAGCACATGGATCACTGTGTGCATCCACCCCCACCCAGCCACCTCCCCTGGGGAGGGTGTGGGACATGGGGCAGGAGAAAAGGACTGCAGACACCTGGATCTGAAATGCAAACAGAACCTAGCAGAGCATGTGTAATGCACATTGTGACAGGAACACTGGTGCTGCTTGGCCAAAAGGCTGGAATTATTGGAGGCCCAGGACTAAAGCCTAAAGAAGTAATGCTCACTAGTGTATTGGCTGCTCTGCAAAATGTTCCCATTTCTGAATTGAGTTGTGTGTTTTCCCTGGAGCTTGTATAGTTTAAAACGACAGCTCAGAGAATGTGGTGGGCCAAGTCTCTGTGTATATGTGCATGCTCAGAAGGAGGTGGAGGAGGCTGATGCTACAAAAAAACCCAGACATCTGAAGTGTGGGAGGAGCTATCATCTTCTTTCTCTTGGAACTTCAAAGCTTCTGGTGTGGCTTCCAAAACTTTTTATAGCAGTGGGGTAGGGCTTTTTTGTTGGTGGTGCCTTTGGTTTATTTGTTTTGTCTTGTTTTATGTAGAAGAGGGACATGAGTAATTAGAAAAGCCCAGAGGAAAATGAAAAGGAAAACCACTCTTGGTGCTGCCTTTAAGTGAACTGCTGGGCACTGACTCATCCCAGCCAGGATAGCAATTTCATGTAACAAAAGAGTAAGAGGGGATACGTGTTGGAGGAGATACTTGCAAACATGAAGCCAGGGCAGCTGGGAGAAGAAGAGGGTGATAACTTGACTTAACTGAGGTTCTCCAGGGAAATCAGCCGAGGTGCTACTTTAGGCCTGCAAATCTGAGGATAAGATGTGCTAATCTCATGAGATTTTTGCATGAATTCAAGAAGGTTCAAATTTAATCTTAATTTTTAAAAAAATAAACAAAAAGAGGGAGACATTGCAAACTAAAACCTGGTTTCATAAAACTGGGTGTAAAAGAAGACAAAAATAGTTGTAGGCAGTGTTTCCTCTTTCTTGTGCCCTTCAGTTAGATCCCCCTGTGCCCTCCATTATATGATATGTGGCATTTTGATCTGGCTGGGGCTGTGGTTAATGTCCTTGTTCAAATGCCAAGTTGGTTTTGTGAAAGGCTGCAGAACCTGTGGCATGCCTGCACTCTGGGCCTGTTTGCTCCTCCATGAGCAGATGCTGGTGCTGCTTCTGGCTGGAAGGGACTTGCAAGCTCCTCAGCTTGTGACTGCTTCTTCACAAGAAGAAGCAAGAGCCAAAAGCCTTTTCCAGTAACCGCTTCATTCTGCCTGTTCCTTCCATTTTGCAAGGGTTTGGAAAAGTGCTTCATAAAATGGAATCAGCAATTTAATAACAAATTAAACATTTTTGTGAACCTTCCAGTGCTGATTATGGTTTCTCTAGCCTGGCTAAAAGCAGGTTCTCTTTGTGGTGTGGCTGCTGCCAAATCATGAAGCCACAAATGGAAATTAAATATATAATTTTCAAACGTCAGCATAGGTCAAAGTTTTGTTTAAGAGTGGGCAAAAGGCACTGGCTGGTTTCATTACTGGTTTGTTTTAACCCCATGATGATATGTAGCTCTCTTAAGCAATGCTGGATCACAGTGCTTTCTTGGGCTCTGCTGAGAAGGGTGTTCCTAGGTGATGAGTAAGATTAAGGGCTTGTCTGGAGGGGGTGCAGAGTGCTGTGAACTGCAGCGTGGGTTTAGCACTCAAAGCTAAAGAATAGTAAACTGCCCTGCCCAAAGAGGTATCTTGCAGGTGCCAAGTAAAACATCTTCTGAGGGAACTGATGGAGACCTGCTCCTGCAACACCTGAGCTGCTCTGCCTCATTTTGTGCTGCCTTTCCCTGTTGCTGCCTGTTCAGAAAGCTGACTGCTGCAAGGGAACAGGGGACAGGTTTGCAAAGGCTGAAAGACACATGTTGGACCTGCAGAGCTGGGCAGGCACAGTAGGGTTCAAGGCTGAAAAATATGTCAAAACCCTCCACAGCAGTTGTGTGTTCTTCAGTACAAGGTCCTTGAGCAATCAGTTTCTCTGGCTGTGGCAAACTGAGAGTTGGCGCTCTAAACACTTTGCCTGGACTCCCTTGCTAGACTAGGGAGTCTTCAGAGTTATTGCTGAAAATGGATCTATCCTCTTAATCCCTTTTCTTTGGCTGCAAGGCAGACCACCAACCACAGCTGATAAATCTGTCTGTAATGATAAATCCACAGAGAAATGTGGGCACCAAACTGTGCTTTTGGGCCAAATTTTGGACTTGTACTTTAAAGGTCATTGTGTGATTCTAGATAAGTCTAGATTTCTGCTAACTTTGTGTAGGTTTACATGTACACATTTCTCTGTATATTACCTCAGACAAGCACTTGCTGCTATTAGGTCTTGGGGATTGGTCTGGCAGAGTCCCATTTTCCTTGCCCCATCTCCAGATCTGCTGAATGACCTTCAAGTCACAGCATTCACACCTACTAGAAGAGACAGGCTCAAACATGTCTTTGAACTGGATCCAAAGTTTCTGCTTTCTGGGACGATGTTTGGCCTATGGGTTAGGAGTGTGGAAGCTGCTTCCATTTTTAGTAAGGTGCTCTGGAGTACATCTGCATGACCGTGAGATCCTGGGCCTCCCAGGCAGGTGCTGTGTTGGTTGGGCTTCACACCGTTGGCTCCTTGGCCAGCTGGACACTAAACCAGAATGGTTTTGGCTGAGTACTAAAAGTCTTCACAAGAGCATAATCTCTGTTTGCTGTCGTTTCTTGCAGTGGGCAGGCTCTTTAAGGAAGAGTTGGAGGTTTCTGGATACTGTTGCTGAAATTATTTGTTCAGCCCCTCTACAGGGCAGCAGCATAAATTCAAGAGGAGCTCCTGAAGGCCAGTCCCACGGGCAGCTGGGGCTTGTGGTGCCTTGCAGCATCATGTGGATGTGTGCCTACTTCCTAGGGCCAGCCAGGGGACAGTGCGAAGGGTGACAGAGGTGAGCACTGACTGAAATGTCACAGGAGAAAGTCAGGGCTCAGGGGAGGAGAATGAGAGCCCAGCAGTGGAAGGTTATCCTGTTGGCTGCCACCAAGGCATGTGGATCATGGATGGGAAACAGCACCCCTCTATACTGAGCAGCACTCTGAGACAGTGACCCAGTGACTTGTCTGAAGCAGGGTTGAGAGGGTTCCAGCTTCAGTGCCCCAAGGCACCAGCTGGAGGCTGCATTATGCACTCATGGACTTCACTGAGAGAATCTTCTCATTTATGTTGTTTTTACTCTCATTTGGTTGTGCCCCCGCCCTCACAGAGAGCAAAGCTGTTTTATCATATAGACTGCATGGGCACTCTTAAGAGCAAACACCTTTTCCCTCCCTCCCTCCCCAGTGTTGGTATGTGTGTTTCAGCTTTAGAGTGCCAAGATAGTGAGGACTGGTTTATCAGGATAGGCTTTAGTCAACGGAGGAAACCTTGAGGTCAGCTCTGTGAGTATCTGTCACATCTGCTTTTCTAAAATAGATGTCATTTCAAAGCATGAAAGATCTAAAAAATTAAAAATGATAGCAAAGAAGTATAGGGCCTTGCACATGCTGTTTTGCTTGCTCCCCAAGACATCAGTTACATTTCTGAATATCCTCCTTTGGCAGGCCTGAGTGACTCTTGGGATAGAAGACAATTCAACTTAGACAATGGGAGTAAAGCCATTTTACCCTTACAACTTTTACATTTCTTCCCTTCTGACACTGGGATTGAGCAATCACATCTCTATAACCGAGGAAATTCCAAACCTGAGTGTTGTTAGAACAAAATGTTAACCCTGCTGCCCTGCATATCCTGTACACTGTGTTGTGCAGGTCAAACAGTGAACGATATGCTATGCTGACAGAGAAAACAGGAGTAGGGAATGCTGCATAGTCTTTGGCAGAGTTAATGTTAGTGCAGAAACTTAACCTTTTTGCTCATATTTGAGGGGTTTATTTCTCTGCTTCAATAATAAGTATTGCTGCTTTTCTCCTACAACAAAGATTATAAATAAATCCAAAATTTTGAAGGGCAATTTTGCAGAAAAAGAAAAGAAAGAACAGCTTATGGCAAGTTGCATTTCTGTGTAACACTTAAAAATGTCAAATCCCTAAAATACTTGAACTTACTTATAAGTAAGGAATCAGCCCTTGTTACTTAACCTCTCTTTGAGCTGTAATCCAGGCTGCTTTAGTAGCCCAGCTGTGCAGACACTGAGGTGAGCTTGAAGCTTCTGCATTTCATTTACCAGGCTGACATTCTTCACTCTGACACTTTCTCACCTGAGATTGCTTTACTGATTGCTCAGCTTCCTAAATTCCCATGGCCAGATTTGTTTTTTACCCCTCTGTTATTGCTGGAATCAGGTAAAGTTAAGGCATTTTTTACATTATTTAGGAAAGCGAATGTTATTACAGCTCTCTGGTTGGATACTTGTGTTCTGAGCACCAGAGCACTGCAAGCAATACAGCAGCTGTTATATGTTCAAGGGTGAAATTCCAATAATAGTATGCTACATAATCTCTCAATAAATATTTGTGCTTGTGAAGGTTAAGTGACCTGGAGTACTATAAACTCCAGCTTTTGGGGCAGGCCACTGCAATTTAAGCCTCCTTGCTGTGACCTAACAATGACCTCTCTCCCAGTCTAGGGGCAGAGTAACTGCTGGTGGAAAAGAAATTAAGATTGGCTCTTGAGGCCTCTGCCGAGCAATAATTTAGTGCACAGAACACATCAGATGTTGCTTGAACTCAGTTGTTCCTCTTGAATTTACTTCTCACCTCTAACACTGCTTAAACTTTCTTGAAACTTCTCCCAGTGTCACTTCACAAACCCTGCATGATGTTGTCTCACCGCTAGTGAGCAAAAGGGTGAAAGCCTCTTGCAGGTGACAAACAGCATATCACAAGCTGCTGTTTGGTGTTTATTCGTGTGGTTATCCTTTTTTAATCTGCAAGCACAGCTTTAAGGTTGTGATGAGTTTAACTTGCTTCAGAAATGTGAGTCAAGCCATAGGCCAAACTACTACAGCAGTTGTACAAGTTGGGTCCCATTAGGATCTGTAGTTCAGGGCCTCTCAGCATTCATGGAACAAAAATACCCCCAAAACAGGCAAACCTGTGCATTTAATGAACTCAGCAGAGCCAGGATTCATTCCAATCATTTAACTTAGGTGTATTTTCAAAAAGTTGTGTGATCCCTCATTTGCTTTCTAAGCTACATTCCAGAGGGATAACAAATACAGCCTTACTCATTTTTCTCCATCTCACTAATGCCATTATTTCCTACCTAAAACCAGAGAACAAAACTCCATTCAGTACAGCTGAAGGATTCCTTTACACTGCTGCTAGTGCATTAGGAATGACCCCATCCATGCTAGATAGAAGAGCAATCAAAAAAATGACATGTCTCATTTTAATCCAAGATGGGAGGAAGTATTTGCTGCTTTGAAGCCCTGGAATTTAGACTCCTGACTTCTGCTGAGAAGACAGAATGCATCCTTGGCCTTTCAGAAGCAAACCATCCTAAATCAGGGCCCTGTTGACTTAGGGCAAGTAGAACTAAGGAAACAATCACGAAAGCCACGTTTTAAAGCCCAGTTTATTTCTCTACCATTCCACCATGGTGGCTAGCTGTTGTCAATACTTGCTATTGTCTTTGGAGCAAGAACATCATTAGCAGGTTTACTGCTTACTAAGGCCATGTTGAGGATTGTTTATTTTATCTGGCAGTTGATACCTAAAAGAATGGCTTAAGGACAACAATATATATTTTGGTCTGAGGAACTCATTAATGATACTTTAATCCACAGGAGTCTTAGGTTTTATTTTCCTTTACTCGGCACTGGGAAATTTTTTTCTTGACTTGTCCTCTCTGAACTTGCCGAGCACGAGTTCCAAATCCCAGAGACTGCATTGATTCTGTTAAGTACTTTTGTCCAGGAGAGATGCATAGCATCACCAGCAGTTTAGCATCACCTCCTAAAAGCAGGGAAAAGACAAAACATACTTATTTACCTCATTGTTTTCAGTAAGTTACACACTGTTGCCATACTGATCTACACAAAAGTGAGCACAGGTTACCATTGCTTTCATGAGGCAGAAGACTGCTCCTGAAGAGAGCTGTTCAAACAGACAGCTCCTTCATAGGGAGTCTATATCTAACTATATGATATTTGCCCCCGAGCATTTCATAATTTGCAATGTAGATTTTTTCCCCTATTAGCTTCATCAGTTAATCAGCATGTATGTTATGGGTCTGGACACTTATTTAAGTTTTGTCAAATATTTGTAAATTTGGGGTAATGGCAAAATGGTTTGTGTGACAATAAAACAAAACAGACTTGAAGTTGACAGACAATGATTAAACAAAGGAGGAAATGGCCATTTTCAGCACTTCACCAAAGTCATACAACAGAGTTGGTTAAAATCAGGCTCAGTGCCCATACAACATTGCTCTCACTTCTCTTTCTGGCTTTCTCTTTTCACAGTAGGGACTCCAGTACTAAGTGAAAATCAAAGCTTAAGCAAAAAATTCGTAGTATTAAAGAAACACTGAAGAATTGTTACCTCATTCACTGTCAATGCCTTAGAGATTAAGAGCATAAGAGCTAATATTTTCTGGCTGAAGAAAAATGGACTAATGTACTGCACACACAGAAACAAATCTGACATTACTGCAGGAATAACATTTGCTTTAAAACTGCTTTTGTAGATAAGGAGCTAAAGAGGAAGTGACCCCAACACAAAAGGAAGTTGTAGCACTGTGCCATGTCCTGTCTTCCTCCTTTACCTTGCTGCTACAGGGCACAATGTTAAGGAATGTGCAAGTAGGTGATTATACCCTGTAGTTATGAAGATTGAAGTTTAACTTTTAAACTGTACCTGACATGAAACACCAGTGAAATGCAATTTTTACCCTTTACGTGATCCTACTGAGATGTTCTTCAACTGAGCTTTGGAAACAGCAAGGTTTAGCCAAATTCAGGAGTTCAAAACTGTCACTGTGTACTCACACTCTCCCGAGCCAGAGTCTTTGAAGTAAAGGCCACATTCAAGCAAGGAGTATAAGATCATCTTCTAGTTTTACAGAGCAAAGGAGAGGAAAAATCAGGCAAAGAAATCTATATTGTTGACCAAGAGTCAGAGTAATGCCTCACCTACGGAGTCCTGAAGCAGATGTGTGAGTTTGCTGTTCCGATACGGGACGTGAGCTCGCTGCTCTGCTATGGCTCCCAGAACATCGGCCAGGGCGGACAGGCTGCGGTTAATGAAGGAGGTCTCTCTCAGTGCTGCCCCCGTCACTCCAGACATGCCTGGTACAGTGCAGAAAAAGGCACTGGTAACACTAAGCAAAGCTACTTCAAAACTGTAATGTGGAGGAAAGGTTAAAGAAGATTCAATGTCTACAGATGGTCCAAAGCATCTCATATTAAAGTTGATCTCTGCAGATGTACAATTTGGCATTTTTGGCTCCATATGTATTCAGAACAAGGAACCAAGAAAGCAGGAACACCTTAAGATCAGACAAGTCAACACTGCTTTTGAAAACAGGAGTCCACAATGACCCCAAAGAGAAACCTGTTTTGTTCCACCATTTTTTTTAATAGTTAGCTGCCCCATCTGTATTCCTTTGGAAAAAGAGGAGAGGCACTGATGGCACAAGCTGCAGAGAGAAAACTGTACAACAGCCACAAGTGTGAAGTATTTGTCTTCACCAAAGCCTGTGGAGTGGTGTTTTATGGCATGGTTTGCTGTAAGGAAACAGATAAAGGAAAATTATGCCCTTCTACCACACACCCAACATGGCTGTATGTAGTTATGCTGCCCCTGAGCAACGCTGTAAAGGTTTTGTCTATGCAACACAGTGCACCAGTTCAAAGAGGTGCTGCAAGCTCAACTCTTTGTTCAGTCTGGATGAGGGTGCAGTTAAGAGTAATTAATTCCTGCTGTCCTTACCTTTGCCATTTGGGGAAGAGAAACTTGCTATTAGTATTTAGCATCATATTATTCAAATTCAAGCTTTCTTGAGGATAGTGGATGAGGTACAGGTGCACCTGCAGTCACTTCTCCTTACCCAGAGCACATGATCCATGTCAGGCAGAGCTGATGGCAGTGGGATGATCAGATGGGGCCAACAGCTTCCTCTCCTGCCTACTCTCCTATCTCTAGACAGATACAGGGAGTGGCTAGAGACCTTGTTTTCCCCTTAGGCCAGCATTTTCTAGCAAAGGAGGAGTTCAAGAGGGAAATGCGAAAAGGTACAGTAATAGCAAAAACCCAGGAGTCTGGACAGGGAGGGCTGTAGAACTGTGACTGTGGGAGAGGATGAGGTTGGAGTGGTGGAGTCTCCAGTTGTCAGAGAGAGAGAGAGCAAAATAGTTTGGAAGGCCATGCCAAAGGGTGGATAACAATCCAAGATAGGATGAATCTCAGGGTAACTTTACTGGGGTCATTATATATACAGCTATCCCCAGGCTTCTTGTATATCACAGAAAAGTGGACTCCTGGGATAACAGTTATCCCCCTAAAGGAGAAAACTGCATATAGGAGAGGGGGTACATGTTTAAACTGATGATTATCTGCATTTGGTTAGATGAATTTTGACAAAGCATTTGGTTGAGTTTGCAAACACAGTTTGCTATAAAGGGACCAATTGGCTTTTAAATGCTGCAAATGACCAGCCCGGCTGTAGAGCCAGCAGGGCTGAGTGCCGATGTGTGTGAGAAGCTCAGTTAGATTTGCCCACATTTTACAACAATTACAAGTTAGCACTGCCCTCACTTTCAGCAGAGTATGTGCCTCAGCACAGCTGATGGCAGAGGTCAGTCTGCTGCATGTGCTGGGCCACATCTAACACTGATGTGAGCACAGCTCTTCTGGCTTCACTGGAGGATCTGGCCTGCCGAGCCCCAAACCAAGGAAATGTTTGTCCTGGTTTAACTGAGAGAACAAACACACGCCCTGTTGCTCAATTACATGTTTTCAGCATTTAGAGCAAATGAAAAAATAATGTATTATATTAAGTTTCTCTGTAGAACAAAAGTTTAACAGTGAGCAACAGCACGAATTCTTGGCAGTAAAGTAAAAGACTCTTTCATAATACTGGTTCACTTTTCAAAACATTATTTCTGGAATGATACATTTGGCTGCGTGGTTTTTCTTGGTAAGAAAGCTTGTCCTTTAGGAAATAATCAAGTTTTGAAAATTATTGTGTGTATAGAGGAGGCAGGAGGAAAATGCTTTGAAGAAACAGTGAAAACAATATTATCTTTTCAACACTAATTTCCTCTAAGACTTTTTCCACATTAAAAAAATCCACACATGGTGATATCAATTATTACAGATAGTTGTAATATTTACATAATTTATGCCCTTTAAACATCTCTGTACCAAAGATATGCTAATTTTCAGGGTAGAAAAACAGGCCTAATACAAGCAGTCTGAAGAAATAGCATATCTATGATACGGGAACCGTCCTGGGCTTATTTCAAGCTTATACAGCCATACTTTGAGTTAAACTATACCAGTGTAAAACCGGATCAATCAGCCCTCAAAATTTTGTTTATGCCAGGATCTGTGGGTTCAAACCACCCCTGTGTGAGAGCAGGGGACTATGTATCCCTGAATAAAGAACTAAGGCATTTATTGTAACCCAGATCCATGAGGATCCGTGCCCACAAACAGACATGTTCACTTACCAACACACTCGCTCCCAGCCAGGTCTACCAGCTGCAGTCTCGTTTTGACTTGCTTCATTTTCTCAGTTGCTTCAAGTTGCACTGGTGAAGAGGCTCTGGAAGGAGAGGTGGATTTATTGTCTCTTATTTTTTGTGGAAAGGTGCAGGAAGCCTCTTTATTTAGTCTCTGACTGGTTTGGTCATCTTCCCCTAAAGTACCTGGTTAATGGAAAAAACAAAAGAGCTTCTCACTGACATTGAAAATTGAGATGGGGAAAAAATGGGGCATCAATAGGGGATGTACAGTATCTGCAGCTTCAGGCTATTCTAACAGAAGCAATGTACAAGCCAGAATCCATGACACAGGCAGGCTGAATGACTTTTTCTATCTTATTTAAAGTTTTGCTCATTAAACTGATCATACCAGTTGGTAACAAGCTTTGGTGTAGATTTTGTTGTATCCAATATCCCCATTGCTCACACATCTGTGTGGCAAACAAGAATTGGGAGTCCAGTAAGGACTTTAAAGAGGCTTTTTAAAAAGTTTTAGACTGATTGCAACCAAAGTGCTGTTTTGGAGGCTTGGGATCAGTAGGCTCTGAAAACTGGATCTTTGTATTTGAAACATCACCTGCTGGTGCTCTGGGAAAAAAAATCCTTATCCTGCCTCTTCTATTTTTGTCCTTTGCTGCTGTTCCCCTACACTTCCTTCAGCCCTCATATCCCACCGCAAGATCTCCACATGATGAGCTATTATCCTCAATATTGTTATTCCCACTTGTTCAGGTTGGTTACCTACTACTATCATTCCTCAGCAAAAGCATCTGGCTTTCTCTCTTTGCTGGGAAGGAGGACATAGATTCTTTGGGAAAGCTGCTTTTGCATTAGCTTAGCAGGAATATTTGCAAAATGGATTTCCAAAGCAGGTTTGTTTTGTTTATTTTTTCTTAGTGTTTTGGTTTCCATCTGTGTCTTTCTTTCTCTCCCAAAGAACAAAAGAATAAAAGGCACATATTCTGCTAGAGGTCATATAGACAACAAGCCTCCTTGGGTGCTTACAGAGTTCTAGTTGGAACAGTAGAAAGTTTCCAACTGCAAAACTTGACTTAGGAGCAGACTGACCTGCATTACAGAGCTCTGTACTTCTCCAAGTGGCTGCTGCTAAACCCTGAGCCAGCTCTTCACAGTGTAGGCAGAGCAACTGTGTTGGTTTACACAGAATAAATGGCTTCAGGCCATACAGTGTCAAACTAAGTATTCTCAGTCCTCTTCAGTTTTAGACAATGAAATTAAGAAACAGCTCTCCTCAAACAACAGAAAATACTGATCAAAATGCTAAAATACCATAATCAAATCTGAAAACGTGCTGGCCTGTCAACCCTGGCTTTAGGTGCAGGACTCATAACAGAATTTACAACTTTTTATTTAGTGATTAAGGTACCTGGCATTGAGATATTTGGCAATGACACCTGGCTTTTAAATTAGGATCCTTTCCTTTTAAACAGGAGACAGGCTGTGCTGTCACACACTGCTGCAGTGAGGTCCCACTTGCAGTGCTGCTCTGTTTCCTTACAGTTCACATCTTCACCCATGTGCTGTGAGTCAAAAGCCAGAGTCTGCATTCAACAACAATTACACATTTCTACAGAGCTTTGCTGCCAGGCAACATGGCACGGTGGGGTGGCTGCAATTAGAAGTGGCAAAAGGAATTCTGGACTAGACAAGATGGCTGCTGTGCTACTGGTGCAAGCAGAGAGTTTAGAAAAGTACCATCAGTCTAACTGACAAGAATCTGCAGCTGGCTGGAGCTAACATCGGGAATGCTGGAGCTGCAGCTTTGAAGTAGCTGTGTCTTTTGGCAAGGCCCGTAGGTAAGGGAGGGCACTGTTTGTTCTGCTTTGTTGATACTGTTGGTTTAATTTCTGATAGCCATCTAAGGGAAAAAATGTTAAATATTTCCCACTTTCTAAAATCATATTGTTGTTGCAGAGTATGAAGGAGATGGACCACAGCACTGAAAGCAGAGAGCCTAACTAGAACATGAGCAAAAGAAAACAAAGTTCCCCCAAGAGCTGCAAAAGAAAGTTGTTCCTCAACCAATAAACTGGTAAGTCTTGGTGTGGTAGTGAAAAGTAGAAATGTTGCCATAGTAAATAGGACAAGTATTTTGTCTTTTCATACAGTGGCCTATTATTAACAGTTCAAAAGATTCTGAATTTAAAGGACATTTTTTGCAAGGCAGAGAGTAAGTAAATGTAATTCTTTCTCAACCAAAAGCATATGATGATCCCAAAAATTTAGGGTTAGCTTAACCACAAACTGTGTATGACATGTAATTATTCATTCTAAGTGATTTAACTACTTTGAGTATCTATCTCATCAAGATCTTTACTATCTTATACCTCATCTTATGACTTTCTGAGAACACTTTTTCATAGTTGCCTCACGCAATAAAACTTCCACAACTCTGTAAGTCAAGGCATGTAAAGAAAAGTGCTAAGATTTTATGAAACTGAAAGTTCCAACAGCATTCAAACATGAAAATGGTCTGTTATTTAAGAAGTAACGTAGAAGTTCAAAAAATGGAAAAGAACTGAGGGAATGTATCAAACATTGGAAAAAGGAAGAAAAAGCAATATGAAAACCTCCCAGTCCACAGACTGTTTTTCTAAAAACAACTGGCTCTAGATGTATTTTAGTAACATCCTACTTACCAAAGTTATCTCCAAAGACAACTGTGGTTATGGTCAATGTCACTACCAGATGAGAACGAGAGGAATGAGCATGCACCAGTGTTGGGTGCGTGACTCTCAGCTGTAGGCCTTTGTTGACTAGATGCAAAAATTCAGATGCATTTTCCACAGTCCTAAGAAGGAAAGAAACAGGATATTTAACTGACTCACAGGAAAAATCACAAGAAAGCTAATAACTTGAATGAGAACCTCAGCATTTCCCCTTCCCTGCTCTTCTCCTTATACTACTCTCAGTTTTGATCTACAACAACAACTGTATTAGACTTTTTCAGGTGGGATAAAGAAAATTCAAGCCAAAAGCTGTGATGTAGTCCTGAAAGTGCTGCAGAAGTGGCCTGCCAGCCTTGCAGGTCCAGAGGTACTGTAGCTCAACTCTTGAAGCAACAGACATTTCTATATCTCCACACTTTGGAAGAAAAGACTCAGGTTTAGACATTGCTGGAATCTCTGGTCTTACAGAAGTAGATTTGTCCAGTTTAGGCTGAGGTAGCTCATTTTTTTAGGCACAAAATTAGGCAAAACTCTCCAAAATTTCTCCAGGCCTCTGGAAGTCATATTTCACATTTGGAATTAAATCCAGAATCCCTGGAAAATAGTCCAGTTCCACAGTTCAATGAGAACAACATCAGAATAAATAGACATAATTTTCTATAGACCATTTATCTCATATCTGTTTTCTTTTCCTGTTTAAGGAAGTACTGCAAATATGATCAATCCAAGGGCAAAGACCTAGCACACACAGTGAAATAAACACAGAAAATGAAATAAACTGGTTAGGTAAAGAAAAAACTCATTATGATTTTCCTTAGGTTTGCGATGGGTAAAACAAATGAGATAAGAGTGCCTACCCTTTTCTTTCACTGTGTTGCTGCCTTCAATAATCATTGAAGGTAGAAAATCTAAACAATTGTTTTTAGATGGGGATGGAAATTATCACTGTGTATCATAGCCTGGTCACTGAATGCTCTGTAACAGCACAATCATTAATAACTCTCATGACAGGCCACAGATTTGGTTCCACAATGCAGCAGTCAGCAAAAGCAAGCATGTGATAAAAGGTAATGTATGACTTAGATCTGGCTGATTTCAGTAAAAGTCACACTGGGCACAAACTTATTTTATGCTAAGAACCATACTTGAAGAGTTTAGAGACAGAAGAACAAAAGATAACAAACTACACTAAACTAAAATAATTTCCTGGAAAAACAAGACATCTGAAGCACAGAAAACATTTGGCCACACCATATCTGTAGGCACTTAGGAGAAGCAGCCATCCGAGTGCAGTTCCCTTTGTATCCAGGGCTGCATGAGGTAAACAATCACTCTAGACTTCCCCTGTCAGTCCTGAGCCACACGTGCCAGCCTCCACTGTGACACCTCCACCTCTGGGCACCCTCCAGAGACGTCTCCTGCTTGTTTGACCTGGTGCCAGCAGAGAACCAGCAGCTCTAGTTCCTGCAGTCAGAGCCTGACACTGGGGTGAACATCCAAGGAGACACACATCCTGCCTTCCCAAGCCTTGAACTGCATCTTCCAGTGGCTAGTCAGCCAGGACAGGAAGGCCTGACAGGGAAGCAGCCTTGGATAGGATGCAGCACCAGGCTGTTGGCTTCTGCAAGCTGCTGCTGTGAGCTGGCAAAGGGTCCATGCTCCAAGCTGCTGCCCCATCCCTGCATTTGCCAAGGAAGACAGGGCTCAGGGTGTGCTGTCAGTGCTGGTCACCTATGGCTGGGAAGCTGCAGCTGGTTTTGAAGGCAAGCAACATCCCCAGCCCACTGTGGTGAGCTTGGCAAAGTAGCTCCTCCACAGGACTGACAGAAATAATATTTTAGTATAATCTGTACGACTTCATCGTGCTTTATGTGCCGCACGTTCCAGGACCAGATTCTACAAAGAGAAGCCCTGTTGTGGTTGCGTTAAAAATTTGATGCTGAAAGTTCTCCAAAGTCAACCAAGCTATAAAAGAAGAAAGAGACCAAGGTTTTTGTGATTCAGTAAGATGAACATGTTAGCAGGAAAGAGACTACTGTACTTTAGTGGATATATGGAGAAGCCAATGAGACCCAGCAGGCCAGTATATTCTAGATCAAATATTATCATAAATGAGGATGTGTTTTTATTCAAAGCACGAGCTGTTTACTTTAGATTTCAGGAGCTGGGTGGCCTCATTCAATGGTTCTTTTACTTTGTTTGGGTTTGTTTTTTCTTATTAACCTTTCTATGTAATTATTAATATAACCTGTTTATGAATTGGACTTTTTTCACTGCTTGCATTGTAATTGAGACACAAGTCCATATTTTTGTTTATGTTTGCATTAGAATTTAGTATTAACTGATTGAGATAAGTGGCTTTTAAGAGTTTTAGTTCAAGGCGCCAGGCTCCCTTGCCATAAATGAAAATTTGAAGAAATAAACAAACAGCCATTTTATTAATAGAAGGTCAAACGAATCCTTATTGCAGCTTCTTTTTTTTGTCTCTGTGGCCCAAGTCCCACTGCTTCCCACCTCTCCCTTTCCTAAAACCTATGAAAAGAGATGGGTCACCCACTAACTATGAAAACTCCCTTGGTATGTGGAACAGGCATTTTTCAGAAATAACATTATCCCAGGCCAGCATCTTAGTTACTGAATACCATAATTAAAAACTACTTGGAGGTTTTGATAAAACAGGGAAAGTTCAACTCCCAGCGTGCCTACACTACATGCACCCGCCTCCACTTTGTAAGTCTTATAGCTTCTTTCCTGTCTAGTCAAAGGAAAAAGATGAGCTACTCCAAGAAAGATTCAGCACACATGGGTTAAGTTCCCAGTCTCTTCTGGAGTTTTTCATTCCCTTGACAGCAGAGTCTTAACTAGTTGGAGTAAAAGTTGGGAGTAGAGTCACAATTGGGGAATAGAAGAATAGAGACAGAGAGAAACCCACTAGTCAGCATAATACAGACAGAAAGGGCAAAAGGATTCATCACTTTAAGCTCCAGTCACTTTTCATTCATTCCATGTTCTTATGGAGCATGCAATGGAGAGTGCAATCAAGCTTGCAGAATTTCTATGGAAATTGTATTTAACCTCAAGACCAAAGAGCAGGCAAACCCCAGATATAAATATTAATCCTTCTGAGAATATTGCAGTGCTTATTATTTCATAGAAAGAAAGGAGAGTCCTATAGCTCCCACAGTGAAGAAAACTACTTGACAATTTCTCTGGGCTCCCACTTTTCTATGAGCAGTTAAATTGCTAGAAAGTACAAATCAATAAATATGTATCATTAGGTAGATTAAAAGTAGGTTTGCACAATCCTCCAGTACATTCTTGTATTTTTATCAAGGCCTGCTGGGTTAAATCCACATAAACAAACTACTAGTCTGCTTATGTGACTAAGTTTCACAGGACAAAATTATATCCACTAAAGATGCATTTTATTTAATTGGCATGGGACGCATTGCATATCTGACTGCTTATTCCCCTTGGAAAAGTAGAGATTAGAACATGACAAGAATTATTATAGAGAAGCAAAGAAAAACATCACGTTTCCTCAGAAACATAGAAAACACTAATGCTGTTCTAAACATTTCAATAGAGCAAGATGTTTCTTTTCACAAACATTATTTATTCAAGCAGCAGGACACTTCTTTCTGTGACATCTTGATAATGCACATGCTCCCTTCTGGAATCTGTTCTTGTGCTGGGTGCTCACAGAGAGATGTCCAGTTTAATTCCACTGGGTACCATCACCTCTCTGGTGCCTCTAGTACTGCTTATCCCATTTTTTTTCTCTATCTAATGTTGATACTAATAGCATAAGGCCCAAAGAAAGGCCACAAAAATGGTGAAAGGCCTAGAGGGGAAGCTACATAAGCAAAAGCTGAAGTCACTTGTGGTTTTTTCAGCCTTAAGAGGAGACTGAGGGGAGACCTCATTGCAATTACAACTTCCTTGTGAGGGGAAGAGGAGGGGCAGAAACCAACCTCTTCTGCCTGGTGACCTGAGGGAAAGGCCAGAAGTTGTGTCAGGGGAGGTTTACATTAGATATTAGGAAAAGGTTCTTCACCCACAGGGTGGCCAGGTACTAGAATGGGATTCTTGGGGCTGTCCTATGCAGGGCCAGGAGTTGGACTTGATGATCTTGTGGGCTCCTTCCCACTCAGGACATTCTATGATAAACAACACAGTCATTACTGAAATGAAGCATCTGAAACAGTTTCCTTCTTGTTAATGGATGAAATTTTATGAACACATGATTTTTAACATCTAATTACCCAAGGCAAGTTTTAAAATATAACAAGAAAGCACAGTACATTTGCTTTGTATGCCACACTTATGTAAAGCCAAGAATCATTCCCATGAGTACTAGAACAAATCTTCCTAATGCTTAGTAAGTAAAAGAAGGCATTAAAGTAAGTATAGCTGTAGCCTTAAATACCCTAGCTCTCCCTACCCTGTCAAGTTGTGTAAATAAGGATCAAACCTGGCACACACCAGTGCTGGGAAGGTACATCTTAAAAGTGAATGGTGAGAAGCTTTGCTGCTTCTCAGCTTTTAGTTTGAAGAACCTCGATTTTCAAAACAAGTTCAAATGCCAAGATAACAATTCCAGCTTTAACACCTCCAGTCATGAAAACAGAACATTAAGCAATATTAACATGGGTATTTGTATTAAAAGATCACTTAAAATCTTATTCTAATTTTTTGTAACTGCATAAAGGGAAAGCTAACACCCTACAGCTGCTTAACTATTTGCAACTGGTACATAAATTTCTATTATAATCTGTAAATTTTATAATTTAGCAAGACTGAATGGAAAGTTCTTTGTGACTAGATTATCCCTTCTTTTTCTACAGCTGACAAGATGCCATAGATCCAGCAACAACAAAGCATGCAGCAATCTTCGGGCTTTCTGAGTGGAAGGCACTTACACCAGCATATAACTCAAAGTAATTGTACAGTTACTTCTGGATGTAATTTGACATTTGCAGCCAACTGCGGTCCAATAGACTGAGCTAACAGAAACAGAACTGCTCTTTTGCATATGGTAAGGACTCATGGTTAGAAGCAATCTGGTGCCTGTAATGCAGTTTGGTGACAGCTCCACAGGGCGTTAAGACCAGATTGTGTTTGGACGGTGGGAACAAGCCGTGTACTCACTCGTGCGTCAGCAGTGGCACATCGCTCCTGCCTTCTCTGGTTGTGACAACGTCACGTTTGATGCCAAACACTTTTCCACAACCGTCTTTGGCCAGAAGATCAAAAATTTCATTATTATACACTTCTACAACAGAAACCTCAACCCAGTAACTTCCTGGTGGCTTTTCTGAAATAAGCCTGGCAAATTAAAAAAAAAAGAAAAAAATTCAAGAAAAAAGCCCAAAAATGTTAAAGTCAAACCCCAAATGAACAATCTGTAGATAGAGATCTATTCTTTAATTGTTATATAATTACAATCTGATAAAAGCATTTACTAAGTATCTGCAGGCATGGAATTGCCCCACCCATATTCTAATGTTAACTTGAAGGATCAGAATATACAGTTTATTTATACTTGAAGAAGTAAATAGAAATTAATTTTTCAAACAGCTGTGCCAGCTTGTTTTTTCCACTAGCCTCCCACCTCAGGATTTTTTATACCATTTCTCTGCTGGTAGTTACTGCACTCAGAGCTCAGAGTATAAAATCTGGCAGAGTGCAAGCAATGAACAGAGATGGGAAACTATATCTGCAAGAAGTTATCTGTCCACAGCCTCAGAAAAATCCATAAATTAAGGGATTCTCTATTCAGGAGAGTATTTACAGTTAGACAGTTATTCTCACACAAAATTGGTTGTTTGATTTAGCTTGTACCCTTCTCCAAAACAAACAGGCTTAGCTGGAAAGACTTCGAATGCCTCTTCTACTATAACATAACAGCATATTAGTTCAATCCTGTATTAGGTTCAACTAAAAAATTCTAAAAACCCTTAAAACAAGAACAGATTATAGTTAAAATTCTACTGTCCATCTTCCTTGGGACTGGGTTCTAATCTGAATCCTCTTCATGTATTCCTGTGGTCAATTTTCACAGAACTTCCTGGAACTTAATTATCTTTTGGACTCCCACAACTATGGTTGAAACATTTTCCAAAGTTTAATTAGATGGACAGATAACACACAGTAAAACTTATAATCTTATAAGCATAATCTTACTGTTTTAGAAAATTGGATTAAGCAGGAGGGAGACTAGAAATCTATATAAAACCTCAAATATCAAATGGTGATCAGAGAAGCTATAAATATTAACCACTGTGAAGCTGAAATCTGTAATGATAAATACATTACATTCATTATTTCATCCTTTCTATACAATTTAAAGTGACTGCCACTGACAGCAAGCCTTTACTTGGTTTTTACCTGAACACTTCTTGGGTAGCTCGAGGAATAATTCCGAGTTCTGATTCCTCTTCTATGGAGAATGCTAAGTTCCCCTCTAACTGTGGTCCCAACATGGTGTATGTCTTCCCACTTCCAGTTTGCCCATAAGCCATGATACACACATTGTACCTGAAAAATAGAAGTGCTGTAATTTATTTTACTGTTACCGAATGTGTCTGTTAGGTGGCAAATTAAACTCTAAACAATGTGGGAACACAAAGCTAAACAGGAAAATAAAAACACTGCCCCGATTTCTTTCTGCAGATCTCAAAGTCTGACCGTAACTACTGTTCATAACATCACCTAAACAGATTTTATTATTTAAGCAGAGTCAAAGGGATGCTTTTAAGTAGAAGTTTAAAGGATCCTTAGCTTGGAATGATTGATGCTGTTAGACCTCCTTGCCTGCCCAACTTTCAGCTTTTGCACTACTGAACTGCTTTTTAATCAGCTCCCGAACCACTGCAGTTTACAGTACAGCATTTTAAAGTAAACCATTTTTGAGCTTCATTTGTGTTACAGTGCTGTGCTGCAAACCACTGCACTTGTATCCTAACAGCTGGGAACCCTTCATCTCTCATAGCCTTTTTCAGACAGGCTTATCAGTCACAGCCCTCAAAGAAGACAGCCCTGAGAACAGGAGGCATAATTTTAAACCAAGAGCACCAGTAGAGAATGAGCATGCACACAATGACTACTCTGGAACAAAGGTGACAGAAACTGCTCTGATGGGGACAAGTAGAAAATGAAAAGGTACAGTGTCAGTGCAGAGGAACAGGCATCTATGAAACATCATCTTCTGAAGCAGACATGTAAATATGTCTAATGAGCAGAACTCTGAAAAGGCCTCTTGGCTGCACTGAAAATAATAATAGAAGAAGAATTGTTCACAGCTGTGAGCACTGTTGTGGAGTCTGTGCCACAGGGATCTGAGCTGAGATGTATGAATCCTATCTAGAAAGTGTGTTACTAACACAGTCAGATCAAAGTCAACATCTTAAGCAAAGTAAGTGATGCATCCAGCCACAGTACTGCTTTGTAGGGAGGACCAATGCTGTGCTGTGCAGCTGAGGTTTTGCCCCTCCTTGGCTGTGCCTGCTCTGCTGCCCCTGCCAGCAACTCGATGCTGACCACAGCACTGTGCCAGCCAAACCCTTGGAAGACATGCAGTTATGCCGACAGGACTGCTCTCTCCCTGGAATACCTTGTTTGTTTAGAGATACAACATTAGCAGAACCTTCATACACAAGAAGTGCTTCACGGTTTGCAGAAACTTCTCTTCTACTAGAGAGCTGCAAGAATGAGCTTGCTTCTGTTCTGCCAGGGAATAAAGTTTCACTGCCTAAGCCACCTCCTCTGAGGGCAGACCTGAAACAGCTGCTTTTGATTATCTGATGCTTTTCCTCATATCAAAAAGGTAGTTTCAAGCACATGCCAGCTTATTTCAATGAACACCCCTCATCTAATGGTTTTAAATGTATGGTTTCAAGTAATGAAAGACTTAAATTCATATTAAACATGCCTAGAAGCAATTATTTCAGGAGGATTATTTTGAAAGCTTTCACTTTTTAGAAAAAAATGTGGGCTGATAAGCCACCCAGAGAATACCTGGGTACTCTTTCTGGAAATGTGAAGTCAAAGTTGCAGTCAATGAATCTATAGTAAGGTCCCTCCAGATTTTAGCATGCACTGCAAAGTGTAAAATAGGAGTCTAGTCATAGATTTAATGAAGTAAAGGAGATAACTGTAATTGAAAACAAAGAGCACTACAGTAAAATTAAATGTGATAGCAATTAGGGCTGTAAATCTGATATGAGGGATTTCTTGAAGTATTCACTGCTGGCATAACTCAGTTGAAAAGCTCCCACTAATTTTGGTAGTTTTTAGCTAGACTAACAATGAGTAATTTTCACAGTTCTACCCCTCATACACACTGCCTGGCCAGTCTGTACCTTATTGAGACTTCTATCCCCATTTCAAAATTAAACAGATCTTTGGAAGTAAAAAGGGGAGCCAGATGTTTTTCCTTAGGAAAAATAGAATTAGTCTCCTTAAAAGTCTCTCCTAAAGGACTTTCCTATAGTTCAGCTATTTAAATTTTCCTTAATTGCTGCTAGTTATAAGACAGTAAGCATCAAGGACAAAACAATTCTGACAAGATACAAATGATATGATTAGAAGTTAAGTGGGCAGGGGATTGTAACATTGAAGACAGAAGTGCAGGTTGGGTATCAATCAGTGGCAACTTCTCTGCCAAAGCCAAAACAGTGTATCAGTCAGCCTAAATGAGCTGAGACTGGCCAAAGCAGTATCATATCTAAGCAGGTATAGGAGATAATGAATTGGTGGGGGATTCAACAAGAGGACAAGCAGCAGATTACTTTATACATTTATCTATATAATAATAGATACTTATTATAGTTTACTTCATTGGTGTTCTGGCTCCAGCACAAAGCTTTCAAATGGAGAAGTCTGAAGATTTTTGACTATGATTCACCTACGTGCCCTGATATTTTTCCTTCTCCACTTTATCATTACATTTAACAGTTATATTTCTATTTAGAGAAGTTCTTATTGTCAAGCTAAAATACCAATACTTTTGTAACATTTCTCTCCTGAAAAGAGTGTGAGTGTTCACTCCAGCCAAGTTATCCTTAGGAGAGAACACTGTTAAAGGAAATGAAAGGAGGAGAAATTATTTCTTTAAAATAAACAACTTGGATTCTTCAACACTGTAAAGAAAAGAAAAGTTCTCTTACTCCCTTGTTGGCCCTGTATGGCTCATGGTCAACTTTGAAGCCTGCTACACTTTGTCTGGTTTACATATGAAACAATCTTTTCTTCCTGTATATTTGTACTGAAAAATGAAACAATCCATTAAGAAAAACATAGAAAAAAAATAGGAAAAGGAGAGAACACTCCCTTCTACTCAAGCTAAGAGTTGTTACAGACCACTTTAGAACCCAGACTAAAACAATCAGGAGAAGCAAAGAGGTTCAAGGTTCAGACTTAGTATGTCTGTTTCCCATTTACAGTGGGAGAGCTGCTGTGCTCATTTGCACAGACTCGCCTTTCCTGAGAATCTGCTTCTGTTTAAACAGCACTTCTGGAAGAACAAGACAGGTCTTTTGTTTCAATAACAGAACATTTCCTAACTGAATAAAAAAATATTAGCTTCTAGGACAGGATTCTCCCTATGTAAAAATTAGTAGGTGGGAAGTACAGCAGATCAAGGTAAGATCAGATATGTCTGAACACTTAAGGGATGTGTTGAACCAAGGCAAATTATGACCGTTGCAAAAGGAAAAGTAGGGAGAGAAAGCAGCAGTTGTAAGACTTCTTTAAACTCCTGCAACCTAGTGGTCCTAGGCTGGTCAGCTAAAGAAACTGTGGTTACTCATCACTGGTAAACAAGAGTAATGCAATCTATGACTTCCCTCATCCAGGGAGCCCTTGGGGGCCTCTCTGAGGCATATGGAATTCCCAATATTCACAGTATCTTTAGATGCCTCTTCTAGGATGCTTTTAAGAGAAGGAACCTTGGAAACTTCAGTGTGCAGGCTGCTGGGAACAAGGATTGCCACTGTTCAACTATGCCACTGTAATGGAAAGGGACTATCTTTTCCCCTGCAGGGAGTGAAAGGTCCATGACAGCCCTACCGTATAATTAAGTGGTATTGGAATGGGGATAAAAAAGGAGCAGAAAGGAAGTTATGTATAAAACTCAGTTCAAACCTCAAGGAATATAACAATATGCACATCAAAGCTTCTTTGCAAGAGTAGCTTAAGTTGGCTCAGTACTTAAGAAAAATCACACTTTATGAGCTTCAGTAGCTAGAAGTAATTTCATGCATTTGTTAGTGCTTGCTACTGATCAGTTTTGTATTCAAGCCAGAATTCTCTTTTGCCCCAGTGCCTGAAGGAGCAGTAGAATGACTGAGAATGCTCAGTTCTGGTTCAACCAGGAATCGACCGCAGCACCTCCTATGGCCTGTGCTGGACACAAAACCAGAACAGAGAGTGTATCACCGTGGAGGCCCAACCAGGAAAACAGACTGGGGACACAGGTCTGGGTGCAACAACAGCAGCAGGGCAGAAAACCTGCCCTTAGTTTATTTTTCCATTATATATCTGTGGCAAGGTGACCATGGATTGGAGAAGGGTATCGCCACCTCTCCTGTCACATTGGTCCAGGAGGCTGTCATTCAACCTCCCCTTGTCTTGGAGAAAGTATTCATAACATTGCCAATATTTACAAAACATGGTCCTGTGTTTACAATTCACCAGCGTGAGAAACTGCACGTTTCTCCTTTAATATGAACGCTCAGCAACCCAGGAAAATTCATGGCAACAAGAGTGACCTGGCAGGCCTCTGGCATTCAACACAACATTCACAGTGAACACATGAAAAGATGTACCATACTATGTCTGCAGCTGGAAAAGTTAGAAAACATAACCTAAAGAACACAAATGAAAAAGACATCTTCCATTAGAAGCATCAGTTTGACAGAAGCAGATCAGAGGGAAAACCTGGTGTTTTTTTATTTTTACAAATTTGTCTGCTCTGCTAAATTTTGTAAACTGTATTTTCACTGTTTTTACAGGGAAACAATATTCACTTGGTGCTGAGTAGAAAGAAAACAGGAAAATGGAACTGCAAATCCATAAAACTTAACTAGATCACCATTATTAAGTTGTTTTTTTTAATTGATAGATTTCAGTAGATTATTGTGCTTTTGCTTTCTTACTGCAACTTTTAAACTTACCCATCAAGGAGAGATGTAAGCAAAGGGGCCACATCTGCAAATACTGCATCTTGAGACTCCAAATCATTGTAAACTCTGAGGAACAAAGTGCAATGATTAACCAAATTAAAAATATAAATGTTATGTTGCCACAAGAACACAGACCATAGAAACTGTAGGCCAATGACATAAAATCTGGGACCTGCTGACATTTCCATGTCAGAAAACTGAAAATTAGAACTCCAAAGTTCTTGCTCACATTTTGGGAGCAGCTGTTGAGTGTTTTGGGAAGAACAACACATAGGTGTACCCTTGTGGATTTCTGAGCTCATCCTAAACCTCCTGCCTGCCCCTCTGGCACACAGTCTTTTTTTTTGGCTGCACTGGATCCCTGTAAGTTTTTCCCACTTACTAGAATGTAAACAGCCCTGATCCCTGGGCTTCCTATGTATCACATTATGGAAGACAGTGGTCAGGTTGTATTGCCCCTTTAGATGTGGGTAAAGTTTGGGGGAAAAAAAAAGAGGTACAGACTGCAAACTTGCTGAGGACTTGTCTCAGAAGACTCAGTGGCATAGCAGAAATCAGAATGCTCCTGAAGGTCATGTTTAAGGGTGCACTATCTTTGTGGGCAACATCAGCCTAAAGTATTTCCATCCCCAGCCCTGATAAACTACCTACTCTGAAATCAACACTTCTCATTCAATGGAAGATTTTATTTTACATAATGATGTGGAGTGCAGACCTATTTTTAAACCTATTTTTAAAAGAATGGAAGACAATTAAACTGCATGAGTTATTCCATCTCTTAGAAAACAGCAACAACAATTCAATACTTGAGCCAATACAATGATGTCTGAAAAAACTCCGTATGTTTTTTGAACGCTAGGAGAAAAAAAGCCCCAACAGTTATCTTCAAAGAAATCTTTCCTTCAACTCTTTCAGGTTTGTACAACAAAAAATCAAGACCTGAAAATAGGAAATCATCACAGAGAGAAAATTCTGATCATAAAACGTGGATATCTTAACGCATTCATTTCTTCAGCAGCACACCAAAAATGTATTCTCCCTAAGATTACAGCCTTCAGCACCCACTGTTTATACAAGATGCACAGAATCTAAAATATGAATGTCATTACCCACAGTTAAATATTTGAGGTATGAATGTTTATCTTTTGAAAAAGTTTCCTTTTCTGATGCCTTTCTGTGGTGGCATTTTCTTCAGGGTTTTTTTTGGGGCAGAGGGGGGTTTGTCTAGCTCTGTTTTCCAATAGGTGATACATGTTCTTTATAGCTCACACCAAAATGGCTAGAAACAGGAATTTTGGTAGCAGCAAACATTACAAAGCGTAGTCACTTCTCTGTGTATACAGTATACCAGTACACTGAACAGTATCCCACAGATTGTAGGATACTACAAGGTTAACGGGATAAAGACAACGTGTGCTCTTTAGCATTTACTCAAGCCTCTTTGTATATCTGACCATGATCTGTCTGGTAGAGTATAGACTGCACAAATAGAATTCTTGTATTCATGCTCTCCATAAATAAGATTATGCAGAGGGATCACTGATAAACAGACACAGAATTGGAGCCAATGCTGAACTCAGCATTTTTCCTGACAACAGCCAGAGGAAGGAGCAAGAAACAATATGGTGGCCAGAGACACAATAATTCATCTCTGTGCCTCATCCTAATCCTTAAAAGCTGTATACTGGCCTCAAAACTGAAATTTGAGTTGAATCTCTGTTTCAAAAAAAATATTATTAGAATTTGCATTCAGTTTCTTTCTGCATCTTGCTAAATTCTTGGCACAGAGCAACATCCTGTGGCAACGTGTTCCACAGACTAATTGTAAGCTGCATGAAAATGTACTCTCTTTAATCAGGAGAGGAGCACTTGTCTGGCTTGGTGGACAAATACTGCTTGTATTGCCATTCCACTGATGTGCCATCATAATGCACTGAGAAACCAACAAATATGCAGAGATGTGGCACAGTTTAGACCAGGAGGACACAGGCACTGAATACTCTGTCCCTGCTTTGCATGCACATGAGCATGTGCTTCAGTAAACTTTGCACATCCAATCTGCAAGGTCACTATAAAAGAGTAAAAGCACTTCCAAACACTTTTCTCCACTTCATCTATCATCTGCAATTGATGAAATATTCATTAGCACTCAGTTCTCCATCTTAACCAACCAGGTTTCTAACTCAGTATGTGTTGAAATATTTTTTCTTCACACATCAAAACATCTCAGAGCTACTACATACTACATTAAAAAAAAAAAAAAGGCATTTTAATGATTAAAACATTCACAGTTGATGACTTTTGTTGCCTAAGAAAGCAAGCACATTGCTACTGGCCACAACCCAGGCTAGAATCAATCAGTCTTAGCAGTTCATTTGCACAGCAAAACAGAATCACAGAATCAGTTAGCTTGGGAAACACTTCCAAGGCCATCAAGTCCAACCTTTGACTGAACACCACCTTGCCAACTAACCCATAGCAGTAGGTGTCACATCCAGTCATTTCTTCAACATTTCCAGGGATGGCGACTCCACCACCTCCCTGGGCAGCCTGTTCTAGTGCTAAAGCACCCTTCCTGTGAAGAAAATCTTCCTGATGTCCAACCTGAACACAGGCTGGACACACACCTAAGAACAGCCACAGCTGGGGTCAGTACAGCTGTGTCAGGGTCAGGCTCCAGTAGCTGATCTGAAGAGAGCCATGTGATTCCATGTTACAGAAACTACTCAAATATTTACTCAACTTCCTAAAGGGGTTTTACTGCCACTACTTAGCTGCTGTGGTTCAAATGCTATCCACAGTGAAATAAAGTAGTTTAAAGTAGTCTTGAACTAGTTTATGCTACACTGTAACCACAGCCTTGGCTGAAGCATGGACGCCACTTCATTAGCTGTCTGAACCCATGAAAGATGCTGCAAATCCAAAGAATCTCTTTCTAAAATGCCATGTATTTTTACCAGAATGATAGACTTGTCCCAGTGTACTGATTAATGTGAATTTCACATTGAAAATTCTGAGCTTCCTTTTTATTTTGCTAACTGATTTGCCAATAAAATTATAAAAGCATAACATGCTGAAAGCTGGAATTTTCTTCCTGAGCTGAAATCAAATATTTTGACATTTATTAGTTCCATAAAACATTGCTAAAAAAATAAACATTTTAGAGTTCATAAGAAACATATGCTTTTCTGTTTAGAAAAATATAGCTGTACTGGGACACTAAAAAAACATTCCTGGAGAACTGCATTCTTTGGAGGATTTACATTTTTTTAACCCTTTTCCTGGATACCAGGATCTATGCAACATTTGCAGAATCACAGCACCTCTGGAGTCCTGTGTCAATACCATTGACTGTGCTGCACTAAAGAATTGAATTCCAGCATTATTCTGTGTTTACTTTAACTGGTATGGCTGGGTTAGGTACAGGTAACGAGCGAAAGGAATTACTTTGAGTAAGTTAGCAACATGTGAGGGGGCCATGTACCCTAAGAGATCTCATATGCCTTGAATCAAAGAAGTTGTATAACCTGTGGGATCAGTAAAGCTTCCCCAAGATCTGCATTATCTCAGCATTTTTCAGGTGCTTGGTGGCCTGTATGACAGCAGTCCCCATTCTCCTGTGAGTAGAAAACTGCAGCACTTTAGAAGAATGTCTTGAGGAAAGGGTCAATGACTAACAATATTTAGCAAAGCTACAGGAATTTTGGCTGAGCAGGCTCAGACATTAAGTTTAAACCAGGACAGATATTTCATGCTGGGTACATCTGACTTTAAATCAAGTTTTGCCTTCAAGCAAGGAAGCATGAAATTATCCTCCTGTACTCTGTTTCCAAAGGGGTTTGCATCATGGTTCAGGGTAGACAGCCTCCTGAGTCATTTCAATATATAGATGCAAAGTTTGCTTTAGAAAGAGGGATTTGGATAAAATTTTGTATTTTTTAATTTACAGAGTTCTCATTGTATTATTTAACTCTTCATTCCTGTTTTCAGAGGTCCAGGTCAGCACCATTTTGAGAGAACAGAAGGCACCCTTCAGCCTGATTCCCAGCAGATTTCTGTGTCACTGACAGAGACTGGCAGTGACTCTGGTGTCCCATTAAAGCCCTTAGCACAAATGATCCATTCAAAATCTGATTCATCTCTGTGGATTTTGGAGCATCTAATGCAGAAAGTAGTCCCACTGTAGCCTTTCCCTCGGGGAGCACTGATTCCCATGCCACTGCTCTGCCCTGCTGCCTCTGCTCAGGCTGTTTGAACATCAACTCATACAAGTGCTCAGTCCAGTTTCTGCCCAAGTCATGCTCTACGTCTAATGCTGAAATCTTGCAATCCACCTCAGTTCAGAGAACCATTGAATTGTCGGGGTTTTAAGGAACATTTAAAGGTCACCTAGTCCAATCCCCCTGCAATGAGCAGGGACATCAACTAGATCAGGTTGCTCAGAGTCCCATATAACCTGGCCTCAGATGTTTCCAGGAATCTGATATCTAGTCCCTCTCTGGGCAAGCTATTCCAGCAATTCACCACATTCATTGTGAAAATATTCTTCCTTATATCTAGCTTATCTCAATTGACCCTCTTTTAGTTTAAAACATTACTCCTGTTCCTATTACAACAGGCCCTACTATAAAGTTTAGCCCCATTTTCTTATGAGCTCCCTTTAGGTACTCAAAGGCAAACAACACCTCCTTACCTTTAACCTTGCAGCAGTTGAAAGGATCAGGACAGCTACTCAGATTGTGAAAAAAGTCAAGTAAGTCTCTATACAGGTTTCAAACTTAGCTGTATCAATAGTCTTTACTGAGAGGGAAGACTTTTTCTGTTCCCTGAAATGCATTATTCTGTCCTGGGAAGAACATAATTATCACATTAAAAAAAACCCCAAGAATTTTCCTCCTGCCTCTCCTGCTCAAAAAACCCAACCAAAAAGAACATTAGACTCTAGCCAGTGCCTACTAAAAAAATTAGTCTTCACTACACAAATCTTCCAGCAATTCAGATTTCCAGACTGCTACACAGGACTACTCACCTCTCAAACTGAAAAGTCTTGTTTACTGAGACATGACCAGGACGGCTACACTTGACAAGGACAGTTTCCTGAGAGAAAAAAGCAAATTATCTACAGTTAATATCACAGGCACACACACAAAACCAAATATGCATTAATCCTAATGTATCAGGTGACAGCTTTAAGGATCAGGAAGTCCAAGACCCTTCTCCAGCAGTCACCAATTCATGAAGCTTCAGAGCATGTATAAGGCAGTGAACTTACAAAACCGTAAGAAAGGCTCTCAATACCCATTCAGCTTATTAAATAACAAAAACAAAACATGCACTTAAGTTCAAGAGAAAGATCCAAACCCTTACCTGAACTTTCTATTGGACCTAGAAAGTCAGTAATGCAAGTCAGAAAGCCCAGTATATGCAAGTTCCCCAGCTGCCACTACAGGCACAAAAAATTGCAAAAAAGAATTCTTTTTTTTGTTGTTGGGCAAATTTTCACAGTATCTTTTCAGATTGATTTCATAGACAGCTCTATCTAGAACTAAGCAGAAGATGCACATTTCATTAAAAAACATGCTAGTCCATAACTAAGAGAAAGAGCTGCACTACAACAATCTGTAGAATTCCATGAGTTTTTAGTGGAATCCAGATGAGTTATACAGTAACTTTGTAAGTCTGACAAATATGCAAGCAGCTCTTTAAACTCTTACCAGAGTACAATCACAGTAGTCTGATGTGGCTTAGCTAGCAAATTCTGTGCTCTTCTGCTCCTCATGGCAAATGTTGTTTAATTGCTGAGAAAAGCAAAGAAAAAAGATGTGGGGGCTTACAACAACTTGGGTGGAAGCTCTCCAGCACACAAAAGAATTAATCCCATTCAAGGAGATTTTCTATCTTACTAACCTGTGGTTACATTACTGCATTTGATGGGACTGCTGAAATTCCCAATGTGCTTCAGACAAGTAGGTTGGAGTGCTGAACTAGTGACCTTCAAATAAGTATTGCCAGACTGAAGTTATAAAAAGCTGAGCAAATAACAATCATGTGACAGTATGTCCAGTATGCAAAAGGATAATAAACACCACATTTCTTCCTTTGAGTTTATGAGTTGTTCTACCTCTTTGGGGAAAAGAAATGTATAATTATTGACCTAATGATGACAAAGCACTTACTCTACAGAATGAGCTGTTACCCACCCCAGTAGTGACAAATTTAGCTGAGTACAGATGTCAGTACAACACTGCTACAAAATGGCCTGACATAAAAATTCTAATAGGATCAGTAACCAACAGGCTCTGGGGGAAGGAAAAAGGAAAAAAAAAAATAAAAGAAAAATATATAGAATGATGGAATACATTTCTGATTGAGATATCAAATTTACTTGCAGACCAGCTTTCTCTAAGCTGAGAAATAAGAGGAAAAAAACTCTATTTGCATAACATAGAAACAAAGGAATTGACTGTTAATAGGCAAGTTTTCATGTGTAATGACCACATCCAGTCAGGTTTTGGGTACCTCTAAAGATGGAGATCCAAACCCTCTGTGGGCAACCTATGCCCACAGCTTCTTCTATACTCTCACAGCTTCTTCGCGGGTTTAGGCTGAATTTTCTGTATTTCAGGTTGCACTCATTCCCCCTTGGCCTCTCACCACCAGAAAGAGTCTGCATTCAGCACCTCCTCATCTGCTCATTTTCCCAGGTAGTGACAATACCAGCACTGTTCAGTGTCCTAATCTGTGTGGAGAGGTTCAACCTGATGTGTGGTTTGTACTCACTCTCCATGGTTATTGCACAACAAGCTTCAGAAGAAAGGCTCAGACAGTTGTTGATGTTATGTTGAGGAGCTGAGCATACACAGGACAGCAAAAAGAAAACTTCCAAAATCTTCAAGTAACTCAAAACCTAAAATGCGATACTCTTCTGTACATCTAGTAAAACCTTAAGCCTTTTTTAGACTTAAAATTAGAACAATGTTTCCCTAGACAAGATGAACAATATGTTAGAAAAGATCATGTGTCTTTAAGAATGATATGAATTTCTAAACAAACAAACAAAAAAACCCACTCAGAGACTAAATGGAAGTCATGTAGTCTCCATGGATATGGCTTCAAATGTGGTTCTGCTTTCTAACACAATCATGGCTAATAGCTGCCTAGTTATGTTACACGCAAAGTATTTTCAGGAAAAAAAAACCTGGAGAGATAGTCATGATCTAAAAAGAAAACTAATAAACTCAGCATCTCTACCACAAAGAGTCTTCCTTCATCTTGATCTAAAATTTCCTTTAAATCATTGTCTGGGAATTGGTTAACTTGTTTCCAGAAATATAATCTTTGACTTTGTCGCAACAACAAGTCAAGCCCCATATTTTAATCTGAAAATTGCACATTTATCCTAGCCACAAGCATAACAGCTTCAGTTGCTAACAGCAAAGTAAACAGGCAATAAACATTGTTGTTCATTACTTTTGTAAGATTAGTCTAAATGAACCGCTTTTTGTAAGAAAGATTCTTCCAACAATTTTTTTTTCTTAAAGAAAAATTCACATTACGAAAATAACATAAAGACTTCAGGTGTTTGATCAAAACTGCAAAGTATTTTAACTAAATAAATGTCAAGGCAAACCAATAAAACATTTGAAGTCTATGTTGTGTTTTCCAAACCCAGGAAGTTAGTATTTTGCAAATTTCATTTCTCAATCAAACTCGTGCTTATATTTCTATTCCTGAAATATTTAATACGATTAGCATATTGAAGGTCACTCTTTCACACAAACTAAAACTACGTAAGAAGACATTGTCTTGCCTATAAACATATCAATACTGTAATACATCAGATATCTATATGAAATAATCCAAAATCTTAATATTGCCTAATTTCATCTTCATGCAATAAAATATAACAGGTCAGAAATGATTGCAGTGTTTTATAGTACAATAAATGTGTCAGGATATCCAGAATACTATGTCTACCATTACAGATCCCTGTTTTTTCTCTCCTGACATATTTATTCTTTCTTCATCTCTTTATGAGTTCCATTAGTTACCTAATTGCACACATATAGATATAGATGTGGATATATATAATTATCCATAGTATGCAAGTGGGAGCTGCCTAATGAAACTATAATTTGGGAGATTTAAATGCATAACATACTGTAGGTCACTTCAGCAATATTTTAAGCACTACACTATAAAAGAAAATTTGGCTCATCACCATGTAAGTAACAGCCAACTAAGCAGCCAACTAAGAACTATGGCAGCTATGAAAATTAAAACCCAAGTTAATATTTTGACCTTAGCTCACACTACTGTGCCTTTTTAAATTTTATATCTTGGTAATGGCCTCAATTAATGCTGGAATGTCATCTGGATTTGCAGCCTCAATGACCATTCTTTCTCCAATGGATCTAAGCCAGGATACTTTAACATGCTTGACTGCAGCACCACATAGGCTGCTGTGGTTCATGAGGTATCAGATTTCTGTCCCAATGCATTAGCTGTGCTGCAATAGTAAAATTTGAAAAAAGTCTGACATAATTTTAGAAATAGCTACAGCACATACAAGTGGCTCAAAGGGACTGACAGCAGGAAGTCAGCAGCAGTTTGACTGTTGCAAACATTCAACCTCCAGTTAAAGGATGGCTGCCCCAGCAGAAGCTCCAAGCTATGACCACTACAAAGAGGATGAAAATAGCACAAACCACCTGCTATTGCACTCATGGGTAATCAAATTTGAGCACCACCTGACCTTGTTGTTTTGGTTTTTTTAAACTCATGTTTCTAATGCCCCTCTTGTTTCTTCTTTTAGTATCTATGAATCTGCTGTTGAATTCCACTATCAAATACTCACATCATCAGCTGCATATGCTGCTTTTTCTGAAAAGTTTCTTCGCCTGTAAGGGAAGAAAAAAGCATCAATAAGGGGAAAAGAGGTACCTTTCAAACCATAAGTGTTCCACTTAGCTGAGGAAAAAAAATATTTGAAGTGTCTGTGCACTACACACTGTCTGAAGAGTACCTTTCAGAACAGCCACTATTATTGTACCCTAGGCACATACTAACACCACAGTTAATTTTGAATAAAGAACAAACTAAAGTGCAATCAAGCAAAATAATCTGCTTTAGAAAAGACATTTAGAACAAACCAAATGAAGATGAATGCACATGCAAGCCATTCTATTATTTTGATATTGTTGCATGAGCTTGTAACAAGAGGCTTTCACTTTAGAAAATTATAGTGAAAAACACCCTCTTTTCAGGTGTTTGTCCCTGATCTTGAATCCATGATTAGTCCAAACACTGACTGGGATTACTGAGGTGTATAAATCTATTTATGTGTGCTAGTTTTTGGAGAATCAGTCCATAGTTTTACAGATGAGTTTTATTTAAATTACTTTTTGATACATTAAGAAAAGTTACTCTTGACATTTGTTTGTTTGGCCCAGTCCATCCTGTTTTATACTGTAAGTCAATACCTGACTGCACTATTTCATACTGCAACAAAAAAAAAGTGAGTGGGTTCCTTCCCAGTTATACCAAGCACAGGTTAATGGAAGTTTCAATCCAGGCTTCTTGAAATAACTTGTCTGTTATTTTGGACATTGTTTTAATTAAAACAATCTCTTTTTTGGTAAGATTTGTCAAAAATTAATAAATTTTAAAACTATGAATGTGCTCTTTTAGGATTACTAGGCAGTAAAAGGAAAAGAAAGCCCCAAATCAGCTATTTACTGATAAAGCAAATGATAATTTTACTGGTTTCTAGCCACCCACCTAGTTTTCCCCGTCTTTCTTTCTTTGTATGCACTCAATCCCTACTTTCTTTCATGTTAGTCATCTATTGAGAATGCAGCCTGTTAAGCAGATACTTGCATCTAATCCCTCTTTTCCTTTTGGATCTTGGAATGTTTTGACACATCAGCTACAGTAAACGTTTTATAAATTAGGGATGCAGAGCCAAACTAGACTGAAATAGAATTACCAGTGTTTGTGGTGACAGCCAATGTGTTCTATAGCATTACAAAACAATTGTAATGCTGAGTGTGTTTCTCTACCCACGACTTTTGGCAGCTCTCACATTACTGCATCCCAGAATTTGTATAGGATAGTGAATACACTCTAAACTGATTGCAGCTGTGTTACTTTTGCCAAGCCAAGGATAATCCTGGCTTGGCAGAACAACTATGGCTTTCTATTGAGATAGACATACTTTTAGTCTGGGGGATGAGATTGGCTAGAGCAAATTTAGCAGGAGAAAGAAAGCAGCAATTCATTTTTATGATACCATAATTGTCTCCCCACACACATAAAACCAGAAAAATCAAGGACACAGTTGTTCTCATACAAACATAAATATTGTTTTTTCTGTATTTGAATTATGAGTCAGGTAGGTTCTAACACAACCAAAACCAATTACCTGTCTTGTGATACTGAATGTCCAGCAGCATCATCAAAAGGTAGCAAGGGTCGAATCCTGCAGTGGACTCTGATATTTCCTCTCAGTTCCTGGGATAAGAATATTAAGCTGTATTTAACACGTGTGGCTGGAGAGGATAAACACACTGAAATTTGTCAAACAGACATGAACATGTTTAAGCCAGTGTTTACCACATCATAGCCCTAGACTCTGTGGGGAGAAAAATAGAATCAATATAATTTTTCTTAATAAGGGAGGAGAAAGTACTTGAGGAAGTATGAGCTCTTCATAGCACTGGAATTGTGTAGCCCTCTCCAGCTCATATGGACAAAAAAAAAAAATGAACATCTGAGCCATTTTTCCCTTCCTTTTCCTCCAACCTCCTTACCTGATCTTTTTCAGACACCTCTAATAACTCAATAGACAACATTACACACTCCATTTCTCTTCCACCAGTCCTGAGGAAGATGTGGAATACAAAATATGTTGTGTATTTTCCTCTCCACTGTGTTCCTACATGATTAAAAAGCCAGTAGCTGATTTTTCACTCTAGTCCATTTTAGACCTGTTTATCTCTTCCATTTTGTTGGTGATCAGTTCTCATATGTATGACTGAATATAGCTTGCCTGTGAGGACTATTGACCACTGATATTAATGCCCCTTTGCTCTGGGGAATATCCCTCAGTAAACTGCAACAGAAGGCAAAATTTAGAAGGTAAGTACTTTTTAACAAAGAGATTCATTGTCCCAGGTAGAAAGACTTTAAAATATTTGTTTGAAGGAGGCTTCTGTTTCTAAAAATCAGGTCCTGAATCAGGAAACTCAAAACTAGTAATTTGTGCAGATGGGAGGAAGAGTAAATTTAAAGTACAAACAGGAAAAAATTAATCCCAAATGAAGCATCACTAATGGTTAAGCAGGATACAGCTAGAGATATTTGGAAAAATAAAAGATGACTACTTTGCAATATCAAGTCAATAATTTTAAGAATTTTAAAACAATTTTGGAAGCTGCAAATTTAGAGAGAAGAGAATGAAGAAACTCAACTTTTGTCCACTATTTTCAAAATGGATGATACTCCTTAGGGCAATAGGTGACATGAGTGCATTTGGAAGATCTTGTGTAAAAAGAAAGGAGTGGGGTTTATTATAAGACAAATGTGCCTCAGCAAATAAACACATCATATATAGACAGCTGGAGCAAGTGATATATAAGTAAAGAATATACTTATATTGGTGAGGAAATTACGGGACTAATTTCAACCAAATAAGCCAATGTTCTGTTATTAAACATACTTACAATTAAGCTGTTATGTAGAGCCTTCCTCTTCTGCTTTTCTTTCTCATATCTCTCTGTCACCTCTTGTAGAGACTGCTCAAGATCAAAAGCTTTTATCTGAAACACTAGAAGAAAGCAGTTTCAGAGCTATAAACTCCATGACTTTACAAAAGGAATTGTCCAGTAGCACCTCATGAAATACAAGCACAAACCTTCTCAACTTCTACCAAATTTCAATTAGGAGGGTTAGTTTCTGATTTACTAGACAGTTATGAAAAATCCCATCATAGTTTTTGCTATGTGAAGCTACAAATGATTACCACAAGTACACATGTGAAGTCTTGAAAAGCAATCAATAATGTAAGATATTTAAAGGCAGTTCAGTTGTGTCAGTTTGGAGTGCTGTTACCTGCCAGTGGAACCTGAAACCTACATTTGAAGCAGCTTGCTGCTAGATGGGGCTGTCACTTGCATGGCTCATAGCACATCTGCACTTATTAGACTCATGTGGGGTAACTACAAGAAGTTAACCTGTCAGTTATCCTCAGCCTCACTTACAGTGCTACTAATCCTTTACAACCGTTGTAAGGTTCCTCTTTAAGACAGCTCCATCACTCCATGAGGAATTCATAGGAAAAATAGATCATTTGAACCCTGGGGAGTCTCTCACCAAACTGAGAGGACTTGTACAGGTCATTATAAAAGCCTTCTAACTCCACAAATGGTTTTATTTCAGCCCAATTACATAAACACTGAGCAGGCCTCAAACAAACATACAGCCCAGAAAACACATTATATGACTGTAAGCTTGTGTAAAAAGCAAGCCTTGAGGAGCCCCAGTGGGAAATCAATATCCCCAGCAACTAGTGAGAAGTTTGGAGATGCAGAGTATCAAGCAGTAAAAACCAGAGTCTGGGAGCTGAACGAGCAAGATGGCCACCAGCCTCAGTGTGTGCAACCTTGCAGAGCAAGCAACAGACTTAGTATCTCAGCATGGTCACACATACAGTTTAATCTCTCTGGTATAGACTAAAAATGAAATAATTTAAAGGGACATTTGTGTACACTAGAGATTTCTCAGATCTTTTTTTAATAATACCCATGCCATTCACCTCCAGCTCACAGTGTTCCTCCACAAGTGCACTCAAGCAGGGGAAGCATGACATTAATAGATGGGGAATCAATGTCTAGGAGTTTCACTATGAAAAATCCTTCTCTTGCATCCAGCATGTGGAGTACTACTAGCATGCTTTGGTTTGGAGAATCCCATGCAAATATGTTACCATAAATTTTCAAAAGGGCTGCTTACAGTCACTGACCCCTAATCATATCATAATTTTTAAAACACAAGGTTAGTTTCCATTGATTATTTCAGTAACCTCCAAAGTAATTATCTTCCTTTATGTATTTGCGTACACACACTTTGAGTTCCCTAAGTCTCTTAAATAAGCAGTAAAGCAATAGATGCTGAGGGTACTCTTCCATTATTCCAGTCTTGAAAGGAAAAAAGTTTCCTAATACATAAATTATTTTTTTCTTAAAGTAGAGTTATGCAGTTACAAATATAAACACTCATTCAACATTTCCCTAGTTTTCTGCTTGGCATCAGATGCAAGCTATACAGGAGTTACATTTTCATCCTTAACCTGGTGGTAGACATTGGGTACATCTGTTATAAAGCAGTAATAACACACCCTTCATTAGGCAAGAGAAGGAGTCACCACACGAATGCAGCCATTACAAACATCCCTTTTCCCCATCCTTTCCCATTCCTTTGATCTATATGGAATTTTTCTGGGAGCTGGGAATGCCAGCAATTTTACTGTTTTAGTGTTATCCATCACAGTAAGATCAGTCTAACAGTTGTGATGTCTTGCAAGCAGATGCATGGGACTGTAATCTTTACAGTCCCTTTCCTTTAACTGACAGTCCCAGAGCTTTTTATTCCACCCCCTTCAATGCTGCACCAGATGTTTTGCTGCGCTCACACAATTGTTTCCTCAGCCACATAAAGGTCTAAAAGTAATCCTTCCTTCTGAGCAAATTCTGTCCTGGATTAGCTCCCTGATCTGTTTTGTGTATGGTTTCACAAAGAGTTACCCAAACATAACAGAAAGGTCCATAACAGGGACATGAAAAACAGGAGCAGCATATGGCCTAGCACAGCCATAGCACATCTGGGATATGGATGTGCGGTTGTCCCCATAGCTCCCTGGGGATCCTAATGTTTCTTGCCAGTCTAGAGTCCATTTTAAAAATGAGATCAATCTGATCACGCCTTCTAGGACATACTGCAGCTATGATACAATAGACTTGATACCAAACTTCTTTTGAACTCAGCTGTATTTTATATTCTGTACTGTAACATTATTTTTAGCATGGCCTGTTGTAATAGGTCAAAGGTTTTAAACTGAGAGTCGATTTACATCAGATGTAAGAAAGGCAGTTTTTACAATGTGGGTGGTGAAACACTGGAACATGTTGTGCAGAGAGGTGGTGGATTCCCCATCCCTAGAAACACTCAAAGTCAGGTTGGATGGGACTCTGAGGACCTGATCTAGTTGAAGATGTCCCTACTCACTGAAGGGGGAATGAAAATAGATGACCTTTAAAGATCTCTTCCAAACCATTCTATGGATTATTCTTTGGGCTGCTACAATATTTCTGTTGCTGGATCCGAGGTCCCTCTACTACTTCCCTACTCCACACTAAGGGAAATGCTCTCAAAAGGCAGCTGAGCTGGTGGAAATCACTTGTGAAGTTGAGGATAAAAGATGATGGTGGTTCACATTCCACCAATACAAGTCATTAGCATAGTGCAGAGCTCACTTTCTCCAACAAAAGCAAATCACATAGGTGCTAGCACCTAGACAAAATGAGGAAGCTCCTTTTTTAATCTTCTCCAGCCCAGAAAGTGTCCCAAAATTGCAAAGCATATGTGAGTCATTAGACTTATAAGTCACCACATTTTCCTCTTTCTGATGATATCTGCATGGTGAAGCAATCTAAAAACTAATCTTGAATTTTTATGAATTCCTACCTTTCCAAAAATCTGCTGAATTACTGCATCTGTCTCAGTAGTATCATTTGCAGTTTGGTGGCCAATATTTTTAGCAAAAATGATAGCAGCTTTATCCATGAGGAAAACAGGCATATAACAACAGAATAATGGGCACTTCTCTGTCTTATGAATTGCCACTGCTTAAATTCCAGTGGGAAAGGTGAAAGTAGCCTGGTTTTCAGATTGTGAATAAATATTTCTAAGCAAAGGACTACTCAGTTATTACAAGAAAGTTTTATAGTTTGTTTGCATGTCAACTACAACCTTGAAATTTACCTACTCAAATGCTCCTTCTGTAATTTTCTCCCTTGTTTTCAATTTCTATTTTAAGATTAAACTGGTAATATATACTGTCTCCAGAATATATACTTAGGGCTTTCTGTCTACAAAAGATTACATGTAATTTAAGGATGGCAATTCCAATGGTCATATTTAACCTTAACAATAGAATCTCCATCTAAAACACTTGACAGAGAACTGAAAACCAGCAAATTCAAAACAAAAGTCATCCACCAAAGTACCAACATACTATTTTATTATACTTAGGGAAGCTTCTCCTGATTATGATTTCAAAGAACAATGCACCAGGAAGTGCAAATTGAGAACAGTCAATGCAGTTTTGCCAGGCCTCCAAAGGAATATTTATTATTTATTTACATTACATGGCTCAAGTGCCAAATTCAATCTCCTATTTGTTCATTTAGCCCCCTGCTTCAATAATAGAAAAGTTCGCTTTTTAGATAAAGTTAATTTTCAACTTTGGGGTTTTTTCCTTGATGGAGCATTTTCTCTACAAGAATAATACAGTAATCAAATAAATTATAACTTAGTACTTAACATACAGGAATAAGTTCTGTAAACACCCATCACCAAGAGATCTGTTTGTTGCTATTGACATGAGGAGTCCCATTGGAATCAAATCAGTCCCAAAATGAAATAATTCATTTATTCATTATTCATTCAATGAAACAACTTATTACACATTGACTGGTGTGTGTCAAACAGCTTCAGCATTGCATGTTTCATGGGATTCTCAGGCCTGGTAGCAGCTTCACCAGAATCAAAGGATACTGAAAGCAGGTACAGAAATCCACACCATGGGATCCAGAGGTAGGACCAACGCACTTAACCCTCAGTGATGAGGGCAGAGTGCACCAGTGCATTGGCTCTCTTTCCTATGGATACATGAACAAGCAAGTACCTGAATTCCAAAACAGCAATCCATGTGTTGTTAGTACCTACAGCCCAGCAGATGTAAGTGGGTTTTGATTTTGAAGTAATTTTTTTTTTTGACAAATATACAAAAATACTAAAAATCAAGTCTATCCTTATTTCAGACAGTATTTTCAGAAACTCTGAAATCAGCCAAGTCCTTTCCTGGTACAGTTAAAAGCAGACAAATTTCAGCTTTATAAAGCAAAGCATTCTTTATTTGGCTCTTCTGAAATAGCCAACAAGCCTGAGAACTTCAGTTTAAAAATATTACATCTGAGCCAACTCAGCAGCAGTCTAATAGCAGCTGTAATCCACACAAAAGACAAATCCAAATTATCAGTCATAACCTCTGTAGAGTTATTTGTAGTTCTTCTAATGCTTCAGAACTCCTTGATGATTTAATGTCAAACAAGAAACAAGTGATACAATTTCAGTGACACGTTTCTCAAAAATCAAACTCAACCTTTTAATGTTAGTAACATTGAACAATTACATTGTTGATGTTACATGTTTGGAATCTAAGTGCAATGAGCCTTACTTTGCATTGCTTCATTCTGCAGCTGTATCCCCTGGACTGCTGCCAGAACTTGGTAAAGACAAGTCTTGCTTTGACGTTGAAAGTCTTTTGAAAGCTCAAGAACAAATGAATGAAGGCTCTTCAGGTCTTGCTTAAGCCTCTTCTCAGCAAGAAGAAAAATATGTTATAAAGACACAGAACCAGCAGTAAAGAAGAATCAATATGCAACCTAAATTATGATGATAAGATATCACAGGCAGGAAGAACTTTCTATTTGATGGAAGGAAGTCTTCAGGAATGTATCTTTCAGTATGTTTTGAGAAGGATCCTGCAAAACATTTAGCAATGTAATTTCCTAAAAGTTTCAGCAAGACTTTATGGATCCTTATCATTTTTTCATACCTATTTTGACCGTAACACAGCTTCAGATATAACCAAGAGTCTTTGTTATTTCATCGGACAAAAATAAGAGTGTGTGAACATGTGTGGGCTCTGTCCACTTTTATGTCATATCCAGAATTAGCAATGAAAAATTGTGATTCATCTATCCCTTACTACTTTCATTTTCATCACTTTGATCAGAAGGAATTTGCTGGAATTCACTCAAGGCATTTCTTGTATAGACTAGGTCTATGTCTTCCTCTGAGAAGAGATGTATTTTGAAAAGATCAGAAACTGATGTTGCTCAGAAAAGTATTTGTATCATGGATGTAACTCAGCATAATATACACAATGAGACTTTTAAATGTTTGTAAGATCAGCCTATATTCACTTACAAGTACACCTAAATAAAAACAAAATGACCTGATTTTAGGATTAGTGAACTTCTTGACATCCATGTCCTGAAATGGCCACATAAAGCCATCTCTAAGGTGAACTTAACAATACCTCATGTCACAGAAACACTGTGATATTTCATGGTCAGCCTGTGTTACAAAGAGTTATGTATTCTGTGGCATTTTATTTTTCCAGCTGTGGTACTGACCTTGAATTAATTAATTACTTTCAGTGATAAAAAGGTAATCTAAACTAAAGGGACAAAAATCATTGCATATTGCACTCTCAAAAGCCACACAATGTAAATGGGAAGGAGTATTTTTTTATTATTATTATGGGTATAGGATGACTGTTCATCTAGACTTTTATTTAGAGAGCTTTGCTCCCTCCTAGTATTCACTGACATCTGATAGTTTACTACCTCAACCCACTGGTATTGCATCACAAGCTGTTCTGCCATTCTAGCTAACCAAAAATGTAAAATACCACCACAAAATTTACAAAGCAGAACCACTGTAATTGGAATAAAACAGTACAGTTCCATTGGAAGTGACCTACAGCAATCATCTAGTCCAACAATGCTGCAGTTAAGCTGTATCCTTCTGTGTGATAAGAATCACATTTTTTCCTGAGATACTTGTCAGTCATTTTATGCAGCATTCAGTGCTGCCCTGAGAAAAGCTGATATTTGGTAGCGTCCCTAAAAGGAACTCACTACTCTATGGAGTAACTCCATAAATAAGTACTTCAACAAAGGCAAATATAATGGTACTGGCACTAGGACAACAGTTTCAGTCTTTCTGATGCAAAATTAAAACCTGAGTGAGCATACAGCAAACTACTTTTCTTGTGAGATCTGCCAGAAAACTCTTAGTAATCAGTAGAGCTCTCAAATGCTTTTCTTAAAGGATTTGCCCACCTTGTTAAAGTATAAAGTATAAAGTAAAAGTATATCAATATTACTGTTTTTAGGGAGGTCTGTATGACAGCCAAATGGGAAATTGTAAAGTTTTGAATATAAAAATATATTTCTCAGGTATTCATAGTATCCTATATGTAACATCCTGGAGCTCAGGAGCTTTTACCAGCCTCTCAGGTGGCTTTGCAGCCTATTACAGCAACCACTCTGCAATCATTGTTACACCTCAGTGTAAGGTCTCTTGTGAATACAAGAAAGCCACAGATCAGGTTCATATCACACCATTTTCTGGGGTTTACTATATTTGATAAGCACATAAATGCTTAAGACATTGATTGTGTCTACATTATTACTAAATGCCCTTACCTTTATTGCTCCATGCAGCTGGGTTACAACAGAACTCCTCTGCAGTTTCATCTGTTGGTCATGAGCAGCATAGAGCTGCAATATTTCATTAGTGCTTCTTCCAGCAAACCCTTGATACTATTAAAAAAAAAATCACAAAAAATCACTTAAAACACTCATGTTTCCTATTGCATTCTGTCCCCTTTTTCTCTGTAAATATTTGTAATTCAATATCTGATTACACAGGATGTTGCCAATACTTAATTTCTTTGCTTTTACATTTTTCTGAGTCATGTGAAGAATCACCTCATGGTAACAGGCCAACATCACAAAATTCTACTTTCTTAGGGTTGTAAACCTGACCACCAGATTACTAAAATGCTTTTGCAGTACCTAAACCTCTTACTTATGCTTGAGCTGGATCTAAAGAGCTAAAAGTGTGCCTTTACTTAGGGAAAAGGGCTGGTTACACAGCTGGATTAAGTGTCTCTGGAAACTAGATTTAATGCAGAAAGTTCTGTGGAAGGACATGAAACAGAACAAAGACAAACACACAGGTGTTTACTGTAGTCCTGAAGTGGTTAATAATACACAGCCCCCAACTTTGTGCCCCCTGACAACACCAACTCCACTACAATCCATAGGGTTGCAATGGTGCCAAGCTGGGCCAACAAAGCCCTACTCTGGGTCTTCAGAGAACACAGCAACCAAAGAAATTTTTTTAAGTTTATGAAGAAGAATGCTTTCTAGGAGTCTATTACCTATTATGCAAAGGAAATTTTTATGGACAACTTGGGAAATTTTTGAGATGTTGAAATCAAAAGAAAAGTGGAAATAATGCAACTTTAAATATTTACAGGGAAGAATGCAAAAAGAGTCATCTTGGTAGAGACTTCCTGTGAAATCCAGCAACATGGAAGAATCTGTATTACACTAAGAAATGCATTTTTGTGAATTTCTGAGAGTGCTGGTGCTTAAAATGAGCTGCTTCATCTATTTTCCTCTGCCACCTGTCGACATCTATCATTTCTTAATCAGTACCAATTGCCTTTTCCTCTATTTTTGAAATGCACTTGGCTTTTGCACAGACTTATTTCCTACTTTATTCCCACCACATACTCTGTGACTGCAATCCCCTCCTATTTAAATTAGCAAAAGTATAGAAGAGTACAACAAAAGACATGAAAGAGCTAGATCTACTACTCACACAATGGATTTGATTCAATTCCAATCATCTAATATCAATAGGTAAAAAGCAAACATTTAAGTGCAATGTTGCAAAGTACAGGCAATGTTGGCAAAAACAATACAACATCCTCTAGCTGTTAGGCTAAAGAAAGATTGTATTTTCAAAAAAAAAGTACTTCACTTATCGAAAGCAATATTTTCATGTGGCTTTTTCACCTCCACAAAGCATGAATCTTCTGTTTTCACATGCAAGTGGAAGCTCTGTACAATGCACCACCTTAGCACTAATAGAAAAAGTTCTTACAAGAAATAGCAGGAAGAGTTTGGGTTTTTTTTTTATTGTTACAGGCATTAAGCTCCCAGATATTGAGACTGATTCTATACAGTGTTTAGATACTCTGAAAAATCTTAGGATTTTCACCACTCACGTCATTCAGATGCAATTTTTACAAACAGCTTCACAAAAACGCACACGAGAAGTGCACCAGAATTAGTATCTCTAATCACACGTGAAAAGTTGAGCATATGTATATAAGCAATTGCAGTACTCGAGCCTTGTTGTTAAGTAAGCTTAGGATAGTTAAAACCTCCTTTTAGCACCTAATCTGCACCATCTGCACAGATTCCCCTTGACCCTCCACATTTCTCAACACTAAGATAAAAGCGGAAAGGTCGATGCTATTGTCATTGCACCACTTCCACTGTCAAGTTAATCTTTATTACAAATATTGTCTTGATTTTGAGGTTTTCTGCACTAAAATAAACATTCACCAGAGCTGTTCACAGGCCAGCACTTGCAAAGCTGTGTTTGAGCACAGAAGCAAAAAATGAACTAAAACATTTTTATAGTCAGCTTTCTTATAAGCAGAAGTGAAACTGAACTACACAATAGTGTTCTCCAAAGTGAAATCTCAGTTTTGCAATCAGATCTATTCTGGTAGACATAGCTTTATGTAAAGAAGGCTGCAGGGTCAGGATCTCAAAGACTGGTAATAAAAGCAAGGGCTATGCAGGTAAAGAGACTTCCAAACAGGAAAAAGCAGGGCAAAAGGAGGAAGAAAGAATCTGACTTCCTATGTTCAGTAACAACCCCTCCAGTATGCTGCTGGGATAACAATGTACCAGGCTGCAGAAGACAGAAGTGCTGAAATCCATCACTGTCACAAGGATGGAAGGGAAGGTCTATAGCAGGAGACAACATTTCAGTAAGACTGATGCAACCTACAGACAAACATTTAGACTGCAAACCCTTATTTATGGCAATCCTCATAAGTTTGTCTCCAAAGCTTCCCAGCTCACTCCAGCCAAAATGAATCCAATTAGCTTTACAAGTTAAGAATGAGACCTCTGTTAACCCTGGTCCCTGTGGCTGAACTTGTTACAGCTCAATCACTCAGGCAACTCCACCAGCAGACCTGAAGGGTCAGGGATAGACAGCCAAGGGCAGTAGCTCTTCTCACCAGCACAGCCGGTAGAATATTAGGACATATGGTGCAATATTGCACCACCTTACATAATACTAATTTCAATTATGATTGTTTTTTATTAGAGAGTCTTCAATTAAGGTAAAACTATTTCATAGATGTCAGTTCAGCTCATATTTTCAGATTGCTGGGGCAAATTAACCAGGAAGAGGCAAATTTTTAAAGCGTATTTAAATAACTGCCTGAATCAGTGCAAGAACCATCACTGCAGGGTTAATGGCAAAGGATTTCATTTGACATTGTTTCTGACTGATGGTGGTAGCACTGCCCACACTCGTCATGTGTCTGCAGGTCCCCATTTCTTCCAGTACATTTTTCAATAAAATAAACCAGTGCTCTATTTGAAAATAGAGGCTTCATTCTCTATTACACAGGCAACTCCTTCCTACCTCTGATATACCTTACTGACTAGAATAATTTCTTTCTTATGCTTGTGAGGACAAAAAATAATCGGCTGAAATACTTAAGGCTTTCAATGAATACTGTAAAGCAGAACAGACAATATAAACATTTCCTCAGAATATATTAGTGTTCTTCTGTATACCTAGAAAAACTCATTTCAGATATACCACCTGTTTCCAGTTAGACTTCGAAAAATGTTAAACCCACTTTTATCCACGGGTGTTAGCAAACCCACAGAGAGGGCAAATGGCTTCCCTGAGGTCACCCAACCAGTTAATGTTTCAGCCCAGATTAGAAACTCTTGGCCAAGAGTTTGTATCGCCACTAATACTCACAGCTGGCTCTGACCTAGCAGCCTAGATCTATATTCAAAACTCTTCAAATCTCTTGAAATCCCCCCTTTGAAGGCCCCAAATATTATCACGGGCTGCTCCTTATTTCAGTGAGGATCTAGGAATAACTGATGGTTCTGCAGAAGGACATAAGGCACTGAGGCCATTTGGCTGTTGCTGAATGCTGTGTGGCAAGGCACATGAGCCACAACAGCAGCACTAAAATCACACCCAGCAGGGCAGCCCTGCTAAGTGTGCTCCTAATGAAATGTCTCTCCTGCACTCTGTGAACAGTTCTTTCAAAGCACTATCCCAATTGTGTCTAAAAGTATTCCTGAAAAATCTGCCATTGTCGTTTAGACAAACATGTTCCCTGTAAGAAGAAATATTCTATATTTAATGCTTCCAGAGTCATCCCCTCAGTTCAGCTTTCTAGATTTAAAAGAATAGTAAATATTTCAATTCAAGCTGACTTCTAGTTACTTAATCAGCCTATCATTACTGCTACTATTCATGATCCTGAGAAGAGATACTGAGCTTTAATCCCTTCATAGATTTTCCCAACTGGTAAAGTGGGCAAAACCCTGAAAAGAGAATCCACAGATTTCAGTGTCTTTTTTTTCTTATTTCCACAAAGAAAATCTTTTTGAAAAAAATAAACAGTCACCTCGGCAAGTTTTAGATGAAGAGCAGCGTTTTCAGTTTCCAGGACAACTATTCTTTCTTCTTTGGTCTAAGGAAGAAAACCCACCCAAATACACAAAAATGAAAATTAAAAAAATATGAGTCTGATTAATATAGTTTTACTACTGTATTCCACTATTTCTCAGACTTCTGCGATCAATGGACTACCTACGCCCATCTCCTAATCACAACAATATTTGTATATGAGCATGCAAAAATTTGGACAAACTCTTTAATATTCCTTTATTTCTATCTTTTCTGTTATGGTGTTTGCTTGTGTGGGAATGTATAGGTACACAATTCAAAGCACTTCTGGCTTTGCGAAACCACCTCCTCCTGGCATCTTCCAGATCCGTGGTCCTTAGAAAGGCACTATTTTATTTATTTATACATAAGCACATACTTTCTCCACTACCAAGGCAGCACTATTAGAGGTCTTAGACGGTGTCAGCCGCTCCCTTAGCACAGGGCGCCTGGCGAGGGGCGGTGCGGCCGGAGGGAAGGAGAGCTGCTCACTGCTCGGACACTCTTCTTCTAGCCCAGCCCCAGCTGCAGCAGGCTCCTCTCACGCCTGGGGACCGAGCAAGCCCCCACACGGGATTGGGGACCCCGCCCAGGAACGAGCCGCGTTAGCAGCGCTCCCCGGGCCCTCCCGCTCGGCGGCCGAGGCGCGGCCCCGGCACGTGCCCGCCCGCAGGCCCCGCCCCGGCCCGCCCCTCGCCCGCTCACGCGCAACCGCTGCTCCAGCTGCCGCAGGCGCTGCGCCCACACGGAGCTCGGGTCGAGCCCGCGGCGCGGCCACATCATCGTCCCCGGGACCGCGCCGAGGCGGAGCGAGAACTCCCGCGGCTCCGGCTCCGGCGGGGATTTAACCCGTGACGCGTCCGGGGCGGTAGCGCGGCTGCCATGGCGACGGGCCCGCCCCCTCCCCGCCCAGTGCCCCGCCAGCCGTGCCTCATCCCTGAGTGGCAGGGCGGCCAGCCAATCAGCGAGCAGGGAGCCGGGGCGGGGCGGGGCCATGGCGGGCGCTGTGGCGGAGAGCGCCCCCAGCAGGGAGGCCGAGCAGGGAACGGGCGGGTTGTCCGTGGGGCGGGGGCCCCTCCGACTGCAGGGTCCCGTGGGACCAGTGACCTCCGAGGTCCATACCCATTATCCAGAGGGGTCGGGGATTCCTCCGCCTGCAGCGTCCCGATCTCAGAGACCAGGGAGTGCAGGAACAGGAGGAAAGCCTGGCGCTCCCAAGGCTGGTGCAAGGCTGCCCGGTTCCTGGGCCCGGGGGCGCAAACCTCGCACCAGCGCAAAGGGCCAGGACGAGAAGGACAGAGTCGAGAGCTCTGATATTGGCTACAGGACTTCCTCCCCAAGCAGCTGGGGATCAGTGCTTTGGGCTAAGGCTGTCAGGCCACAAAGCAGATTAAGGGATAGGAACATCTGTTACACGGAGCGTGCTGGGGGAAGCGCAGCCTGGAGGAAGGGAAATGTGCAAATTCCTGATGGGAGAGCATGAGCAGCACAGACTGTGCTCTGCGGTGCCCAGGGGCCAGGACAAAAGGCAGGAGTCTAAGGACAATGTGGGGATAGTCAAACACTGGCACAGGCTGCCCGCAGAGGTGATGGAGTCCCCACCCTTGGAGCTACTCAAGCCCCACTTAGGCCGAGCCCTGGGCAAGCCTCTGTGGCTGACCTTGCTGTGACGCTGAGCTGGGTGATGCACCACAGTCTGTTTAGTAACTGCGAACACGGCCGGCATTAGGGCCGGTCTTGGCACAAGCACAAGGCCTGTGGGTTCAGGTGCGTGGGGCTCCTGAGAAACTGCCCAGAGCAGGAGCTATTCATCCAGGCTATGGCTGGGGGTCTCACACTAGAGTTTCCAAGGTGACAGTGTCACATGCATTAGCAATATTACTTGGTACTCTACTGTATTGCACTAAAAGATTTACATGGTCTTGAAAGCAGCCATTTTACTATTTGGCTATAAAATATACAAGTATACCAGATACAGACATGCCAGCTTCTTGGAAGTGGGAAATAGAACTATTTTTGCACTATAATTTTTTTTTCTTTTTCTTTTCATTTAAACCAAAACCAACATGATAATTACAGAGGAATCCAGTTCTGCAAAATAGCAGTCTCGAGTTACTCTCTACTGATCATGGCAAATATGCTCTCATGCAGGCAGTAGAAAATCCAAAGACAGAGCAGTGAATCCCTCCAAGTTTGGTTACAAAAGGGATAGTGCTCCTTTACTGAGTAACCCAGATACAGCCCATCTACCACAGACCAAACCAAACACCCCTGTGCAGCTTTATCCACCATCTTCTGGGATTCTGCATCTTCAACAAGTTGCTACAATCTACAACCTCTGTTAAATACATACATATATATATATATATATATATATATATATATATATATACACACACATACCCATCTGGCTGGTTGCAGCTAGGTTTAGCACACAGAAGTGTAACTCAGCAGTTCCTCCTTAAAACTAGTTCTGCTTTGATGGAAAAATGGGAACTGACAAATGGATACAGGCTAAAAAACAGTTCAAAAGTGCTGAAATGTTGTGGATGGTACAAGATGTTGGCACTGAGTAAGGCAGACAGGATTTTAATCAACATCAGCTATTTTGAGGAGGAAGACTGAGTTGCTTGCAGGGTGTGACTCACAGTTCTTGACAATGAGCTGTGATTTTATATGTAATGCTTATCCTGCAGCAGCAATCAAGTCAGAACAATGTTATTTTCCAGCAAAACTCAGCTTCATCCCACAAGGAGCACCTCTGACGTGTTATGGTTAATCTTTCCCTTACTGTAGATTTTACCCACTATTAATGAGATTAAGGATCTTGTTTCTGTAGGCTGCAACAGACAATATTTAATTTACTATCATTCTTTGAAGTAGTAACCTAAAACTGAGCATACACTACTCCTATTTAATCATTTCTCTGTGCACCTCTGAAGGTCAAATAGTACTGAAAATAGTCCCATCAGTAGAAAAACAAAAAATCACAGTTTGATGTGTGACTCACCGTAACAGCAGTAAATCTCCTTAGGGATCTTCCTTCTGTTTCCAAAGCTTAAGAGAGGTTGCTTGATGGGTAGGGAACAAAACTGCCTGTTGGTGAGACCTGGGCAAGAAACAATTATAAAATCCAGCTACCTTCTAGAAATACTGCCAGAGTGTGCTGCAGCACACCCTTCTACACTGATTCTCTGCTTTGAAGAATCTTTTTGCCCCAAACTTTTACCATCTGGATCTCATATTCCCCCTGCAAATGGAAGGCCTTGCCATATTACAGGTTCTTCTGTGGAACTTCAGGGCCGGAAATTTAATGGAACTGTCTAAATCTACATTTAACTCTATTAGTTTTAGCATTAGTGAAATACCATACATGGATTATAAAATCCTTCAGTGGATTACAGATTTTAGGATGCTATTAAGTAAGCATTGCCTTGAATACTTCTGATGCATTTCACTTTAACCCCAGCAGTAGAACCAACAAGATCTAAGAATTCCCAGCTCCAAAAACAGAATTCTGATGAGTTGTCCGTTGCAACATTCCTAAATGCAGTAACAAAAAACACAATGGTAGAAGAGCATTTGGGAAATAGCCCAGGAGAGAAGGCTGCTATCCCTCTTCTGCCAAACACGGAGAGATTCTGCTCTATGTCCCCGTGTCTTCTACTGCCTCTGTGAGGTGACATTCTCCACACTCAGCAGATGGTATCTTTAGTCTGCTGTACTGCACACAGCCTCTAAACATTATTTGGTGAAGCTGTAAATATTTCATTGCACATTTTTTTGGTAACTGTAGTTAAGTTCTGAGCACTCATCAGTTAAACAGATTCTCTGGGCAGGTGTATTGCACTGTGGTCTCAGTGAGCTTACCTGCCATTACATCTACGAAAGAAGTCAGCCAACTCCAAATTTTTAACCTGTGAGGCTTTGCCTTCTGGGCCACACAGCCAGCAACTGACCCTGAGACAGCAGTATCATGTGATGAAGCAGAAGGAAGGGCCAATTCTTATCATCACATACATGAGTCACGTGTTTTAAGACTGTTATTACTGAAGCTCATTTTTTACCAGCACAGGTTTGTGTTATCTAATTGAATTAGGAGGTAACAGTCTGCTTTATTCTGCTACTTGTGTACTCATTGCTTGATGTACAAACAGCAATCTCTGTGATCGAGTATATTGCTTATTATTTCAGGGAACAGGATGCATGTTATGGACTTTGTCAACATCTTCATTTCCCTGCCTTTTCCTCAACCCCCAGCAAGACTATAGTACTGACTACCTAAAGGAGTTGGAAAACAGTGTGTATGGATGATAGGTGCAGAAGGGAGAATTTAAAACAGATTTAAAATGATTACTTTTGCAGAGCTGACTACATATGCAAACATAACTTCACACAATTATCACTGTAAGGGCCACTGGCAGTAAAACCAAGAGCTGTGCTGCCAAGGCTGATAGTTCACGTCCCTAAAGCAAGGCAGGTGCTGCACTGCCCAACAGCATCACACCAGTGTGCTCACTGAGCAAACCTGACCTGAAAGCATAGCCCAAAACCCTTTTTCCCATTGAAAATGCATTGCTACTGCTGCACATCACACACAGGTCCTCTCTCATAACCCCTGGAACAGTCTGGTCTTGAAATAAGTTTCTCTGACAAGGTTCGCAGCTGCAGTAACTACAGACTCAAATACACTTCTTGCTTGTACTGGCTCTTTTGTTTAGAGACTAAGGGACTCGCATACGGAAGGATTGTTTCCATTTTCTTCTAGTCTAGACATTCTACATTCAAAATTAAAAGCTGAGATCTTTTGAGGTTACGGGTGGCTCTCAATCCCTTCTTCAGCAGATGTATAGCTACAGCAGAAGGCATCTACAGCACTTCACTGGGGCGTGGCTCCCTCTCCGGGCACAATTTGATCAGCTGACTCCCATTAACCACAGCAATCCCAGCGGAGACTCTGCAGACTCTGTTTACTTTTCCAAAGGATGCCATGTTCTAGGTTCCTCATTGCTGTTAGAAAAACAACTTTGCACTTGAGGAAGATACATATACAGTGTGACTAGTCTGTAGGACTGACACCACTGGGATTTACTACTTTGTAAATTGGTGGTTAAGCTGTAAAAATCACTTCTTTCAAGTCAGCACTACAGGTATCAAACATTAGACTAAGAAATTCTCCTCTCTGATTAGTGAAGGTCAGCCTCTGTTGATTCTCCATGTAAAATTAATTTGAAGTTTTCATATGAGATACACTGACTTTGCTTGTAAATAAATTTTAAGAGGACAGGCAAAGCAAAAGATATTAAGAGCCCCCCTGGTTTATGATAATGTTGTTAGGAATGCAGAATTAAATAAGAATACAAAAAACATTTAATGCAAAGTTAAATACAATACAAACTTTATTAAAAATAGGTTGCAAGTGAAATACAGTAGAAATGGGAAACTACAGCAGTTTTGATGTTTTTTTTCAAATAATGCACAGACAAATATGAAAAGCACTTTTACACATATTCACACTTGACCCGAATGCCCAATAGCGGCCAAATCCACTCAACTGAAGGTTATAGGTATTTTTTGCTAAGCCTTTTTCAGAGTCTAGCAGCAACAGTAATTCAGCCACAGCATAAGTTTTTTTCCTCAAGAAAAATTTGTCACTGTAAGGCTGCTAGTGTTCTCAAGATAAATTGGGAGAGGCTTGCTTTTGCTGATGAACAGACATAGCAAGCATGCAGATCCTTCATTAACACTTTGAACCAGTTTAATCTTCTACTTCATATTTAACAGGTGAAACGGTAAAAGCACACTTTCAAATAAGAAACCTGAAATACGTAAAAAATATTTACACTCCAATTTTCATTAACTTGCATTTATTTATCATACAACTCTTATTAAAAGTGATTTCTTTCCTAAGGCAGTGAAAGTCTACCCCTTTGTATTTGGAAGTGTGCACAAATCCCTAAATATATATTTATAAGAGAACAATATGATACAGGAAAAAAAATCATCTAAAGCCAGTAAAGGGCTTTGTCAAATAGAAAATTTGTTTGGAATCACAATATATATTGTCTTAACATCACACAATGAGAAAGACTCCGATGAGGTCCTTATTCCCAACATCATCAGCCACATAAGCATAGCTGAGGAAATAGTGGGAGGAAAAAGATTAACAATTTAAAATTAAATAAGGCTATAACAGTGTGAAAAAATAGCTTGAACTGCCAAAAAGGCTTTCAGTACGACAGTAATAGGATGTCAGTAAAACCAGCTAGACAGAAGAGGAGCTCACCAGCACTGCTTCCTCAGTGTGAGGAGGGATGGTTCCTTGCTTGCACAGCAGCTCTGTTAATGACCTTACCAACGCTCCCACTTCCAGACTGCAGTATTGTATTTGATGCTTTACAATTCAGTCTTCTTCTCTAATATGCCAGTTCACATCTTCATAGAAAAAAAAAAAATCTATTGCTGAACTGATAATAACAGACTTATCGATACTGTTCCAGGCCCAATACCTTGGCCAGTAACTTCTAATCTGAATTTCTCAGAACACATAACCATGTGTTCTGCTCACCTTCTAACAGGAATCCTTGCCTTTAACACACTACTAACATTTTGGTCCTAGCTGATGAAGGGCCACTAAGTGTAGCCTACAATCTATTGCTTATGTAATTTTTAATGAAACAGTTATCCAAAGGTTATCTTCACATTTTTCGAAGTCCGAAGCACATATAGTGGGGATGCATCAACGCAGACTTTTCCATAACTACAGATAAGATCTCAGGCATCCATTTTAGACCCAACAAATACACAGGAATAGAAACACATTTTTTTCCAAAATTCTACCTAGAGAATGTGTGTTATGCCAGTACTATGTAATGGTAAGATCTCTACTGATATGTTGATCCTTCTGTGAACACCATACAGTATGTCAAACTTGCATATGAAACCCTATTTAAGGTGGCCCAGACATTGGCTTCTTGTCAAACAACCTAAAATACTGATTTCTAGTGCACAGTTTAGTTTAGGCAGTTCAAGCTATTCTCACTCTCTCTGCTCAGCAGCTAAAACAAAAATGTGTCTGTAAAACACCAGGAAACAGAACTTATCTTTGACAAGTGCTACTTGGTCTGGTGCAAAAGAACTTAACCCCCAAAACAGAAAAAAAGTTACCTTCACGTGATTCATATCTTTAAAAATTTACAGTGCTTTCATTGTATAAACCACAAGCTCCTGGCAAAGTAATCAGTTTTCTTGCTATTGCAACATCTCTAAGTCTTAATTAACAGTCTTAGATATAGAGGAATCAAAGTCACTCCTTTCAGAAAACATTCATTTTCTGTTCATACTTAGTAGTGTGCCCCCAATCTCAATCCCTCAATTTGGAGATCATCCGTTGCATCTGGTAAGGTGCTTTAATCTTATTTTGTGTTCAACTCATTTTCCAGTTCCATTAGTTTCCTAGAAGCTTTTACTTTATTGGATACATCCTGACCCTGTGAAAAAAGTCGCTGGCGTTCCCTGAACGTCAAGTTTTCTGGTGCTCCAGGTAAATCTGCATCTTGACTGGAAAGGAAAAAAAAAGTATTTTTTATAATTCTTATCTACAAGATCTTTAAACATAATCATTCTTGATGACATGTAATGACAGCTTCTTTGACTACAGCAAAAGAGTCTCTGTTCTAAAAGGTTTTGTTCCTCACACATAACTTTAACTCTGACATTGTGCCATCACTTCAGAGAAATTTATGACTGTCAAAATAAATGGAAATGCTTGCCAATTTTCAACACGAATGGCAGGTATAAACTAAGGCTGTGCCTGTATAAGCACAGCATTACTGCTTTGGCTAAACTAGCAAGCTTTTCTGTGGTGGCACATTTCTAAGTAAAAGCACTGGAAGACAAAGCTTTCATTGTCCCATCTTCAGTATGCTACATGGTAAAGCCTGTATGAGATATATACACAGCTTATGTTATTTATGCTTATTAAAAAAAAGTTTGGTAAGAATCCCACTGGAGAGGTACTGTTCAGATTTATAAATACACCTAAACCAGCTGGAGTTGCTCATTTATATTGATCACTGTGTTTACTTAGCTGTAGTGTCAAAACTCGTTGCTGTTCAGCAGTGCTTCAGATTATCTAAGGACTTGTAGAGAGAACTTAGTTGTGTTTTATAGTGACCCATAACAGAGCCAAGAGCAGAACTCTTGAGTAGCCCCCAGAGATACAATGACGACAACAGAAAATACTGCAGAAGTTATCCAAGTCAGTTGTATAAAAGTTAATGGACTCCTCTATATCACCTTTTAGATCTTTTGTCTCTTGGATCCCGATAAACTTCCCCAGCAGCTGCTCCTGTAGATCCAGTGTATGAATTTATTCCTTATGCAAAAGAAAGAAGTAAGTTTAAGGACTGCAGCTACAACACAGAAGTTTTATATTGTATTCCTTCAAAAAGGTGCAGTGCTTCTTTCAAGAAACAATCTCAAATGAAAATCATAAATAATCAGAGGTCATTTGACCTCTAGAATATTTAATCCCAGTACTATTAAATTCCAACCCTCTTAAAATGGCCTAGTTTTTTTATTCCTAATTTTGAGTCAAAACCCATTTTGTTTAGAATATCCAGCACATGCCAAATCATAATCTTTATCTTATTATGGCTTACTGTAAAACAGACACTAGAAGCTGTTCAAGGAGATAACAGAAAGAGCAACGCTCTTCATTATCCTGCAATGGACTCCACAGGAAGTAAATTAGCTGTAGCTCCTCTCTTTCTGAGGCTAAAAGTAAGTACTAAAAGATTAGTATATGCCATCTTTGCAATTCAGCAGAATCAGAATTTTAGCCTCTGTTAAGCCTGAGTATGCAAACTCTATCACTCAGAAGATGGCCCCTTCTTCCCTCCCCTGAATTTAAATTTCAAGTAACTCTTGCAGCACTGCACCTTTAAGTTGATATAACACACAGGTTTTACACATTATATTAATTCTTTGCAAAGGCCACAAGACAAAACCTTTTATTTCCAATCAGAAGTTTAATAATTTAATTTATATTTAATACCATATTCTCTTAGTAACTGTCAGGAAAAGAGTAAAAAGAAGTGTCAGCATACTACACAGATTCGTCTTCAGACAGTTCTGGTCTCAATACCATACATGTTATGTCTTGTGAACCTTCTTTAGTACAAAAGGAGATGTTTGCTTCTTCCACTGGTACATCTAATTTCTCAGAAATATTCAGTAATTCTGAATGAGGCTAGAACACACAAGCCAATTTAGCTAATGTGTTGTAGGCCAAATTTTTTCCACCAAAAATTTGCAGCAAACCAAATCATACTAGGTATGCCAGGCATATCAAGATTTTTTCCTCAGTTGTGAGTCTTACATTCCTGTAGGTACTGCATTCTCTACTCTGAAAAGCTTGTGGCTGGACCCACAAGCTGTGGTTCACAGTGTCATTTACATTAGGATAGTGGTTTTCATTTGGGTGTTGATGTTTTCCTGGGTGAGCTGACAGACCAAATGGTCTTTAGAGACCCAGTGGAAGAAGGCACGAGAGCAAAATTTGCAGAAGCATGGTTTACTAGAGTTAACACTCAGAACAGGAAAGAGCTGTAAAGGACAGGAATGTAACAGAGTCAGCAAGATGGGAGATGGTCAAACTGCACAGTGAATTCTGCATTTTGTGCAAACGGCTTTGTACGTTACGCAGGCAGTCTTCATAGAAGCTTGAGCAATCAAGTGAAGTTAACCTGTTCTCATGGCTATTTTAAAAATTATGAAATAAGAGTATTCAGAATTAGTTGTATGGTTTATGAATTAGGCTATTAAAGGCGAAGCATCATACTACAATATTCCTTAATTGTTACCAAAACCTTAACCAAATCTTTGTAAATTGTCCTTTTGATTGTTTTCCAGGAAAAACAAATGTGCACACACAGTACCACTGAATTTCACTTTCCTGAGATTCATTTTTCAATTAATATTACCAGAAAGCAGGATTAGAAATGGAATTATATACTAAATGGCATTCTGGCTTGTGGATGATGGGAGGCACGGAGAGTGATGGTGACAAATAATGACTGATAGCTCTAGGGTTGCTTAATTCATTACATGTACAGCCTTCAAAGTGCCTAATAGGGAAGGGAAGCAAGCAAGGGCTTTTACAAGCCTGCGTGCTTTGATGGAAGGTACATTTTACTCTTTATTACAGTGCGTTTCAAATAAGAATTTCTACAAAAAGAAAAGTCCTTTGAAAGAAAAAAGTTCTGTACAGACATACAGCAATAAAGTTTCATGTCAGAAGCCTGCCATTTTAGAACATTCTTAATTCTTTGTGATATCTGGTGTTCAAAAGCTGAAGTCATTCTGGTACAAAATTGGCTGTGGGTTTATCAGCAGCTTCACATGTGTGGTGGTTAGGCATTATGGTAGTACACAGCAGGTAGCATCCAGAATGTCTACATATACTCCAGTCTAATGAAAACACCTTGAATAGCTAAAACCTTCCCTCACCTTCCTTCAAGATTCAGAACCTCTTAGAGAGCCAGACAGGAGTGACAGATGGGCTTGCACAAGAGAGGCTATTACCACAGAGACTACTGCATCCTGAGATCTCACAGGCAACACCAACATAAATGACCAGGCTTCCCCTGCCTGTACAGGAGAATCACTGTGGATAGTTTTTTTATGCAGCTTGGGTGTCTGTGCTGACCACAAACAGTGGAACTACTAATGATCAACTGCACCAGTGGGGCAATAATTGTAACTGAGCTAAACTGTCCCTTCAGCAAAATTTAAAATTACGCAATACTGCGCAGAGCTTCTCTTCAGCACTGGAAGCAGTTCAAGTGCAGCAGAAGCTAATTTGCCCTGCAAAGGAAAGGATGCTAATTTTCCTTGCTGGAAAATGATGGCTTGAGCCTCAACTGAAAAGGATGTGGACAAGCAGCTCAGTGGTATCGTACATATCCTAAATCAGATTCACATACCATTGCAGCTGGATTAGAAGTGCTTCTAATAGATGGAACCTATTTAGAGACTCATATCCTCCCTATGCCCAGGGCACACTGCTGAATAAAGCAAGTGAGCAATTTTCCTAATTTGTTAGGTGGCCAAAAAAGTGAAGAGGGATATAACATATTAAAGGTTTCATTTGCGCCACTGAGACTTGAATTCAGCAAACAAGCTGACCATTCAGCTAGCAGCCAGCATAAACACCTTCCCTTGGGATCTCAGGTGACTTGCTACCCTTTTCATTTTAGAAGGATGAATTGATCACCTAGAGTTGGTTGTCAGGCACTTGTTAACCCCCAGCATAAGTAAAAAGAATAAACTAGGTGAATGTCATGGCCACCACCTTCAAAAGAATACAGAAGAAAACAATTGTAGAAGTACTAGCAGATGCTGCTGTTTACAGACAAAGTATTATTTCAATAAAGTGCAATCTTATCAGAGTGAGACATATTCAAAGAGTCAAGTATACAAGATTTCTCCTATACAGCAGCAGTTTTTAAAAAAAACCCAAAACTTTGGATTGAATTAGCTTTGAATTCAGGAGTGGTTCACCTAATACTCTGCAGGTTAAATATGGTACTGAAGTTACTGGCAGCTAGAGCTCTAAGTGAAACTAAACTTCATTATGGCTTGGAGTTATACAACAACAAGATGAGGACTCAAAGAAACACAGAGGTGTGGAAGGGAAAGAGTAAAGCAAACAGTCCTAAGATGAAATTTAGATTTTTGTCTCTCTGCAAAGAAACTGCACTGTTCAAACCAGAATTCAGGAATGGTGCCTAGTACATGAAACTAACTGCAAGATCTGTATTTCTTCTTGGTGCTTGTGTATTTAAGAACTACATCTACAAATGTAATTTTTAAAGCCATTTGCACACAGTATTAGAAGAGAGAGAACCCTGGTACCAATAACAAAGCAGAAGATAAGTTCTGTCTGTCCATGAACCCATTAGGAGAGGTTTCCTGTGTTCAAGAAAGGTGCACTTCCAGATGCCCTGAGTAAACAGCAGTCAGTCATACAAAACAAATCACTTAGAGATACAGAGTGAAAGCCAAAACCAACAGTACTTTGATTGATTGAGTAGCAGTTAAAATCATTTCTGATTCATACATGAAAGATGGAATTTTTGCTTTTGAAAAGTTTGGGTAAAGAGCAAGAAAATTTGAGAGATCAAAATAATTAAAAATGGAAGGATTCACATTAATATCAGGATCTAAGTTAGATCACCAGAGTGAAAACAGTGATTAAGGGAGGGGGAAATCACAAAATAAGTGATTCAATCTAGAGCACTGGAGTTGAAAATACGAGGATAGTTTTGTAGAGATGACTTATTTCATTGTGTCTACCTTTAGAGCTGCTGGCATGGATGAAACTTGGTTTGTTTGATGGGGGCAGGGGCTGGCTTTTTTTGACAGTAGTACTGTTGGCATTGACAGGAGATGACTGGAATGAGTTGGAAAGAAAGATGCCATCTGAAACTGGGCGAGGCTGGCGGGAGGGCTGCTGTGGCTTAAGGGTGGCAGGAGGAAAGTCACCATAAGATTTTCTTGTGCTGGAGTACTTATCCTGACCTGCTAGATTGGAATCCTCCTCCTCATCATCATCATCATTGTATGCAACAAACTTGGCAGTATAAATCGTGTCAGGGGAGAGGACCTGTGTTTTGAGGTAAGAGGTGTTTCGCTGAGGTGGGGGAGGAGGAGCGTTAGATGAAGGGGTTGGGGATGGGAGTTCATATTCCCGTGGAAGCGGAGGTCTGTACAGACCAGGCTCGTCAGGTTCCAGCAATCTTCGTTCAGCTTCATCGTGCTGCCTGCGCCTTTCAGCCTCTAAGCGACTGTAATACTCCTCTTCCTGGCGCCTCTGAAAGCCCACAGGAAACACAAACACAGTGGTCAGACACTTCAGTCCACGAGATGTCAACTTTCCATCACTGACCTACAAACATCTTCAACTAATCTTTCTTGTCTCCTTTTCTAGCAATAAGCAGGGCATCTATATGGACTCATACAAAGAATATTTACTACTAAGAGTGAATGATTTTTGTGGGTGCACTGGTGCTTGGCCAGTGGTCAAAGCGTCACATTTGCAAAAAACCAGCAGCCATCCAGTAACACAGTGTAGCTGTTATTAACAAATTTACCACTCCTGTGGTCACTAAGGCAGGTTACTGCCTGTGTACACTAAGGGCTTTCCAACATTTATTATTCAAACTGTAACTGCAGTTAATAAGGTGCAGATTTACTAAAGCTGTAGAGAATCTGTTGGAGAGGAAAATAACTAAAATTAACTACCATCTTAAAAAGGAACTTTGTAATTTTGTTTCATGCTTATACAATGTAAATTAGTCAACAGAGCCTTGGAATAGATGACTCCTAACAAAGTTTCCTGTATAAATACCAGGAAAACTACTTTCACACAAAAATCGATTACAAAGAACTTTTCCAAAACAGGTATCAAATAAATGCTATTAAAAAGCATTTAAAACAGAAACTATGCTAATGATATTTATATGAGGTTACCCAACATTTAAAAGGTCATTAAATATCTTGTATGTATTCTTCCTCTTTAAAAGACTGTTCTGTTTTTAAACTAAATAGCATTTAATTCTGTTCAGCTCTTGTCTCAAACACATTGTAAATTAATACAAGGGTTTATTCAGTAGTTTGAGAACAAATGTGGTGCATTTGGGAACTGTTACAAACTGTTAACTGTGAACATTACAAAACCCTTTGGGTATAAGCACAGCAGAACTTCTGCTGAGGATACATGACATTTGGAATAGCCATAGTTTCTGGTGTTAATGCACATGTTTAAAAAAATCCACCTTATCTGCTTATCTGTCCAACACTGAGTCAGTTATCCTGAAAACATACTTAATAGAGCTGATCTTGTTCACCTACAACATAGACGTGAAACTCATCTCTGTTCCACTCACTAAAACCATTTTACTGATGGTATTGAGTTCTGAGTTGGTAGAAGTATCAGTCAACATCTGTCAGTGAAAACTCTTTCAAGTGTGATCCAGCTGTCATTTGGCTGCACCATTGTCAGAAGTTAAGAAAGCCATAGTTGTTTTCTCTTGGTTGCATTTTTTTAAGCTCCCCACAGTATACTTTTAAATACTTTCATCACTCCAGATACACCTTCCTCACGTCTCTTATTACCACCTCTTCCACTCATCAACCCATGCCGTTTATGGGAAACAATTTAACAAAGCTTGAAAAATAACTGAATATAGTTAATATATTGAAGGTTTGGGGGCTTTTTAAATGTATTAGCTCAATCTTCCAAGATAAACAACTTTAAAAGCCAGCCTTCTTTCTTCTTTCTGAAAGTCAGTGTTAGTAACAGGCAAATTGAGCAGAAGTAACTGCTTTCTTCAGAAAGAAAAAGGTCTTAAGAAACATGCTGAGTCAAATAAGTTGCTTTGTCTTTTAGTTTTATATGTTAAGCTTCTCATATTCATGTATAATGTTTCAAAGGAACCTATAACCCTGAATTTTTGTAATTTGATTGCATACTTATCTGCTGAAATTATTTACTTGCTTTCTAGAAACCACTTCCCTCCCACAGTCCAAACATAAAAAACAATATGGAATATTCATCACTACTCCACTGTATTTCATACTTCTCTGTATCTAGATTAAAAAATACTAGAGAAGTACCTAAGTGCCGTCTCTGGGACACAGGAACACCCAGCAGCACGAATTGAGCCATGATAATAAAGAAGGTATGCAATTTATGTTGGGAGCTGAAGGGAAACAGGGAGTACCTGATCTCTTCCATAATTTTCAGAAAGAGTCTGAAGGTAAGAGCCTTGCCACTGCCAAAATCCTTCAGGTACTAAGCCCGCAGTACTATTTCTGCAATACCAGTCAACTCCAGCCAGCAGGAATGGGCTGTTTGTTTAATTACTTTTTGGTTTGGATTGGACAAACTGAAGCCTTGGGCCATGACCCTTATGACCAGGGCTACTGTGCTTAAACCCTGCTGACCCAACACTGAGCTGGTACTGGCCAGGCTGAAGAGGAAAGGCCTCTGTGAAAGAGCAAAGAGCCCCTGTGGCACTCAGAAGACCACAACCTTTTCTTCAGCCTCTCTCCTGGTCCGCTCCTCCTCTTGCTGTCGGCGCTCTTCTTCCTGCCTGGCCCTGTCTTCTGCTTCTCGTTTCCTCATTTCTTCCAATTGTTGCTGCCGTCTGCGTTCTTCATCCTGTAACTAACAGAGACAATTTTAATTGGTCACTCACACGGGCAAGATGGGTCAAAAAAATGTAACCAAATACTGGCATCTAAAAATAACTCATTCAGCAGAAAATGCTGTGCTACAGATCCATCAATATAATTCCCAGCCATTAGGAGTATGCTTTGTTACACTGGCTTGCCTAAAATCTTTAAGAAAAAAACCCCCAAAAAGCAAACCAGAGGCGCACTGAACTACACACAGAAAAGCACAAAGCAACAGGGAGACATTTTTAGCAGTCATGTATGAACCCCCAGTAGAAGACTTAGGTGACTCATGTTCCAAAGAGCTTCAACAACCATAATCTCATAGGTACAGTAAAGAGAAATTAAATACTTGGAATCAACAGTCCACAGGCTCCAGCAGTCTATGTATTTTACATTCTGGATTAGAATTTAAGCACCGGAAAATCATGACTCATTAGTCAAAGGGTCAATCCATTTAAAGTAACAGGCTCATTCTGCAAGTCTGCAAATAGTCTCAGGAGATAAATAAAGTCTCCCACTCTATCTGCAGCAGATGTGTTTTGGAAAAAGCAGAGGGAAGGAAAGAAAACTTTTGACTAGTGGGATTAAACAGCTTACAAGAACAACTCCTGTCCAACAGACAATACTGGTTTATATATGCGTATGATGCTGTACAGATAGGAAAATTGCACAATCCAAACTTTGCACGATCCTTTAAAGCTAACAGTATATAAGCCCTTGATGGACAGGAATATTCACTGGCACAATAATACAAGTAGAAATTAACTGGACTAAATGCTGTGTTATTTCTTACTGTAGCATATGTTTTAAAGTAATTTTTATCCTCCATTTTTTTCTAATCCTTATTAAAAAAAAGTATAAATCAACAAATGATTTGATCTTGCTATAAACTGCATGTAACAGGGATACCTTTCCACTCCTGGATTTTATTTTACAATCCAATTTCACTTACAGAGAAAGACCCTTAAGACATAAAGCAGTACAAAAGAGAAAGAGAAATTAAACCTTAATAGACTTTGTGAGGACCTTCATATTAAGTAACTTCCTCTCCAATAAATTAATTACTAGAAAAAAGCCTGAACAGTTTGGCTAATTTTCTTACCCCTCTGTTCATTTTTGAGCATGAAAGCTAAAGAACAAAATGAATTAATTTCATTTAGGCACTTATTTGGTGAATGTATTCTAGAAGATGCTACCACCAAGTAAATTCCCCTTATTTAGGGCTAAAAATTTGTCATTCCTAACTGAAAATGACAAAGATAAAGATCAAGTTCAGTTTGCACTGTAGAGCAGGGAACAGAGTAGTTAACCAACTCCCTGCTTGGATTAAGACTTCGTGTCTTAGTTACCAGAAAGATTATTTTAGCAAAGGAGATAATATTGCTGTCAAAAGGAAAGACAGCTAGTAATTCACAAGTTTATACAGAAGAAGTAATTTCCTCTAAATAAAAAAAAAAAAAAAAAGGCAAGCAAAAACTTCATGGCGAGAAAATACAGGAAAATTCCTGTCCCAACTACATTTAGGAAGCACTGTGATCATGGTAGTTCCTGATACCAGGTTATGGCATGGATGCTTTACTGCTTAGCAGTAAATATTCCTATTCAAAAGCTCTTAAACAAGAGAGAATTTCCAACTAAATTAAAGAGAAAGTAAGACCGGTTTATTTAATTGTCTTCTGACCATAAATAAAGAAAGTAGGCAAAAGTGACCAAGCTGCCCACCTGGAACTGTTGTTAACATCTGAATCACAAGAATTGTGAAAACAACTGTATCCAGGTCAGAGACTAATCTAAGCATAATATCTATAGGAAAATGGCTAAAAATTATATGGAAGGCAGAAGTGAGAATATAGCAACATTTAAGAGATGACATTTCATTTCCTTCTGATCAGCAACTAGTAACTTTGGAGCATTCCCAGACCAAGGCAGGGAGCAGTGGGATGATGAAGTATGCCAGAGCACATGCAGGCATTTGTAATTCTGTGAGTACAACAGTACCCAGTTCTAACCTCACCCCAGATTTTCAAGATGCAAAGGAAAATCAGCTTTGTATCCCACTTCTAGTGAGAGGGCTGTAAGATTTGTAGGTTGAGTATTTTGATTGGGTGCTTTTCTATCCCAATCAGTTCTTCTCTTGTTTAAAAGTCACATTTTCACCTGACTTACTGTACTTCCACATCTTCTCCAAAGCCACGTGTTTACATTTTAACAGGGATGAACAGCTAATTCATACAGCCAGAGTGATGGAGAAGAGCATTCTCCCAGCTGTAACTGAGCAAAGCAGCTGAGCACAAAGCACCAATTCTTTTCCCCTGCTCTGAGCCATCTCTACTGCAAAGTGCCAGCCGTTCGCTCAGCCACACAACTTTGTCTCCCTATCGCCAGCGTACACGCACAGCACTATTCCTAGGAGAGCAGAGGAGTCCACCTTTCTTCTCAGCTATTGCTCCTTGTAAAGGACAATGTCAATGGGCTGATCCTATCAGGAATTAAGATATTCACAGGACTGGCAGGCCATTCTGAAATCCAGGAAGTCTCAAACTTCAGACAATGTTCATTTCTCCAAGCACTGCTTAGAACTCTAAAATGTTCCAGGAGAACTTTAAATTTATATCTATTTATTTAATGACAGGTAAAAAGTTGGGTCAGATTTCATAGTGGCCTGGGTACTTTAAAAAACAAATACTATCTAAGCTGACAATTCTTGTATTAACTGTCCCTCACCTGCCTTCAGCCTTGTAATTAGCAGAACAGCCATCAACAATGCTTACCCTAGACATACAAAAAGAGCATCAAACATGAGAAAGTTTTGTTGTTTTTAAATAAACAAAGTAGCAATCACTTGAGTATACAAAGTGGCATTGTTTAGATGCGTTTATGTCTTGAAAGTCACATGAATGGGATAAAAAATCACAAAATTATGAAAAAGTGATATTTGCTGGGAGTAGTTCAACCGTTTCAGAATTAGCTTGCTGCCTTTTTTAAAGCTATATTTATGAACATCATAAATCATTGACTAATTCGGGCCATGCATCTATCTAGCCCAGTATTCTGCTGTCTCTGACCATGGCAGGAAGAGCTGCACATGAGCCTGGCCTTTTCTTCTAGCATTCCCCCAGCACTTAGCACACTGCTGGAGATGTCAGCTGGTACAGCCCTGTGTAATCCTCTGAGTAGCTGTTTGCAGGCGTGATGTCCATGCATTTGTCTAATCCGTTTCTCAAGCTGATGATACCGTCTGCCTTCGCCAACCTCCTGTTGCTGAAAGATCCAGATGTTTGCAGTCTGCTTGAAAAAGCACTTTATCTATCTAGTTTCAGGAATCAAGGTTTGAGCAAAGAATTATGTGTGTAGTAGTAAGAAAATACTGATAAGATACTAAGTCTGAAAAATCCATGACTCCTGGGCTTGTCCATTAGTTCAGAAAGGTGAAATGCTGCACCTGTTCCACTGCTGTAAACTGTGTAACACTCACATAACACACAGACACAAAACTGAACACCTTAGATTTGATAAGTTACTTGAAGTATGCATTTTAAAAGGTGGTTTTCCTTTATAAGGCAGTGCTGAATATCCAAATCCATATTTTGAACTGACACATTTACAGTTTTTTCAAGCAGCACAAATTTTTCTAACAGGACTTGCAAGCATCACCTTTCTTTCAAACTGGTACACTGATTATACAGGAATTGACTTTGAAGGGGATGTATTTCTGCTCTGGAAGAGTACAAAACTTCTTTTCCATGTCTACTGAGTGGAATAAAACACAGAATTAGCTGGAGTCATAGCAATTACTACTCCAGTTTGAAAGCCCGTCATGTTTTAGATGCAAGAGAATAGTATTAATCAGTTGAAACTGAAATTATATTTTAACTTAAGGATTGCATGCTTATGCAACCAACTTGGAAATATCAGTTCAGAAGTAATTTCTGAGTTTACAACCCCTTTTTTATGTTAATGCCAAAATCTAACACCTGTAACACCTGCAAACAACAGGGTGTCAGCATGTGCTGAAAGAGTATGCTGTATTATAAGGCTCTCAGTACAATTTCCCTTCAAACTGGAAAGGAAGTGTTCTTAGAGCTCTTCTAAAACCTGTATGGGTGGGAAAGGAAGCAATCTTACCTCACAGCCTGTTCATTCAAAGTTATTAGTAAGATTTTATAAACAAAATTGCACAAAACAGCAGATACAGTTTTATGTTAGACCACTGCTGCAATAAACATATCAAGTCTGCAAGCAGAACACAACACCAAAGAGGAAGGAAACACAGGGAAAGAAATCACCGTATCTGAAAACATTCAAATGCATGCTTGCAGTTCACTTACTGCTTACTCTATCATAATGATCTTTGAACACCCAAAGATGCCAAATCATCATCCAAAGCACATAGGGTTGTTATTAATAAGGAATTGAAATGGAAAGAGATATTGAAGAGAAAGAAACAAACATACCAAATCTAGAACAGAGATTGCTGGCACAGCAGTCTGCTGCAGGTAGTAAGAAAGGGAAAAAAAAGAAAGATGCACAGTGTAAATAAAGATAGGTTAGATTTATGCTACTTCAAAAGCATTTTCTTTTACATGTTTAGTTGGCTGCTTTAGAATGAGCAACTGAATGGACATAAATGTGAAATACAGAAATGAAAATGAATAATCCAAAATTTTTATCAGTATTGACTCATGCAACACCTCAGTAGTTCTGCAGAGATGCTACTTAACTGCATCTCTAAAAGTGAAATGTAACCAAAATGCAAACATGAATTCAGTTCAAGACAACTGTTATTCTTTAGTTTCAAAATGTTCCAAAAAGCTGGAAGAACTTCATGCACAAATAGTGTTTTAAAGCCAGCACTCGCAGAGAAGACTAATATTGTTATGCAATACAACTGGCTTTTTTTTTTTGCTAATGATACGTGGCTTTCTTAGCCTTGCCACAGTAAGATTTTTAAGACACTGTTAAAATGGCAGTTCTACATGATTTTTTTTATGCCCATAGGTAACTGTCTATGTGCCACAAATTGCCTGTTAGCAATGCTGGACTTCAGGACAACCCATTGGCCAAATACATATTTAGCTTTTCTTTCCTTCAGTTTCCAAGTTTGAGGTATCTATTGTTTTACACAATAATAAGTTAGGCACAAGAAAAAAACAGGAAAGCAATGCAGACTGCAGCAAATATGAGAAGAGCAAGGTTAGGAAAGGAAGCTGCCAAAACAATCCTGAACTCAAATCCTACTCAAGCCACTAGCTATTTGTGAATGTCAAAACAAGCATGTCCAAACATTTCTCAGGAATTAAACATTGCTTATCACAGAATTAAGTCAACTTTTCAAGACAAACACACAGAAGACACTGAACATATTACAGAGCTAGCTTTTAAGCCTGCAAAAGCATAGCTGTTGGTATGTAACTTGGGAATCCACACTGTTATTCAGAAAAGAACAGATTTTCCTACAGAAACATTTTCTCAATAACAGTCGATTTAGCAGAGTCTTGGGAGACAACAGCCACCAGCAAGAGTGGTTAAGAATTTCACCATATTATTCAGTTGTATTATTATATATACTATGAGCTTTCACAGAACTGAAGTTAAGGTAAGCAAATCCCAGAGGCCAATTAAACTGGACACCATGAAGAATCCAGGCCTGCAGGAGTTGGAGCTCTAGACAGGGTGTATTAGCCATTACACCACCCCAAACCACACGGCTCAAGCAGTGCTCCCTCCACTGCTGAGGTCAGCACTGAGGGGTGGTAAAGGGAGAGGTAGGAGCTGGATCAGACCAGCAAGACGGAATGTCTGTTCAGCTCACTATTCCCTGGACACAGCATGCATTCAGTGTTTGTGTTCATGTCCCAAGACTATAAATAAAAACTTTTAGAGGTAAATACACTGGGGAGGAGAGGGAGAAATCACACTATTTTGATTCCTGATTCTCCTGCAAACTTTAATAATTTCAAACTTTTTTGCTTACCTTTCTGCAAGCAAATTTCTGCCATATTATACCTTCTAACCATACTCTAGGTACATGGCAAAACCCCTTTACCCAAAGGGAACTTTTCTCTCCCCAAAATCAGAAAAGTAAATTCAATTGCTAAATTGAATTCTATAAAAGGTAGCTTTGATACTTTTGCAACACATTACTTAACTGATGAAACCACTCTTAAGTTACTGATTTTAAAATTCAAGCCATTTAAGAAAGTGTCATCCCCCTTTACCCTCAAAGAACATCAAAATACTCAAAGCATGTAAACCCACCAAGCCAGAAATTGACAGTATTTTTTTCTAGAAAGGATTATCCCCTTTTACCCTTGCTCTTCTTTCTGCCTCCAGTCGTTGCATGATAAGCATAGTATCCACTTCATCATCCTCCTCTTCATCATCATCTTCATCCTTTTGCTTTGACTCTTGCAGTCGCTTCTGGAACTGCCACTCAAGCATGAGTTTGCGGAGGCGATCGTTTTCTTCTGCTGTACGATCAGGCTTGTTCTGAAGTTCCTGAATCTCTTTACTCAGCATGTCCACAATGTGCATCTGTTGCTGCTTCTCCAGTTTCTCCTTCGCATCCCGTTTCCACGGGTCTGGAGAGAGGCTATCACCAGAGGACAGCTCTTCCTTGCTGATAGTAATGTACTGCAGATCTCTCCGCTCAATAGTCCGCGGCTGCTGTTGGGGCTGCAGCTCTCGAATAACTGTTTCTTGAGACCTCTGCAAAGTCGAGGGTTTTTCTGCTTTCACTTGTTGAAGGGAGACGGGAGGAACCCCAGGCTGAGCAGGAATCAGTGGCTGAGAACGCATTTGGCCCAGTTTTCTCTCCTGCTCACGACGTTTCCTTTCTCGTTCTTCTTCCAAACGTGCCTTTTCCTTTTCATACCACCTCTGGTGCTCTTCTCTTTTTTTACGCTCAGCAGCAGCTACCTGGGAGGATGCTTGTGCTCCTATCTGATTTGGAGGAGGAGGGGGAGGCAGAGGCAAATCCATTTGTAGTTCATCAAATTCGGCAGCATAATGCACTGGAGGAGGTGGTGGTGGAGGGGGAAGATCTGTTCTGATGGGCTGGGAAATGGCCACTGGAGTCGTCTGGCTAGCGGCTGGAGTTTTCCAACGGCCAGGTCCACTTTTAGCTAAACAAGAACCAGGCGACACTGGTTTGGAGGAATGGTTCAGGTGTTCCTGGCTAGATGTGCTAGAATCCACAGATGAATTCATCCACTGATCGCTGTCTGACTTCCGATCAATGTACTCCACATCCTTCCGTATAACAACTTCCAAACGATTCCTCTCTGGCTGGAAAACTTTGTCTCTGAGCTCCTCCTGGGAACGAGCCACACGCTGAAAAACATTAAACAAGGCACATGTATCACAGTTCATCCACATTAAAACATATTTTAAAATGGCTTACAAAACACATTCTGATTACTGAAGGTAATTACTTTTAACGAATTTCAGCATTTCCATGTCCGGAAGGTTTCTCAAAAGCAGAATAAAATATTCCTCTCAGTCTTCTTAACTCATTCAAGCAATGGAAGACTTAGCAAGCTCCTGGGAACTGCCTGGTAATTGGACTGTGAGGAAGGATGAATGCAAAATGGAGTTTAAGCTGAAAACCTTCCCAGCTCGCACAGTTTCTCAGGACTATCCGTGATGCCCCCTCCCCCACATGTGAGTATGAGAGTCCTGGTAGCTCTGAGCAGTGGCTCAGTCATACCAGCTCTGCCATTCAGGCTTCAGTGGGCTTCACTGAACATCTTTCCTATTGGGAAGGCAAACAGAAAGGCTGCGGAGAGAGAGAGGAGCGCGTCTCTGCCCACCCTCCTCCATGATCAGGCGAGATGCCCTGCAGGAAGCTCCCATTACTAACACAATTCAGGGTACAGAATCCAGGCAGGCAGCTTAATTCTACCTGCTCCTGGAACATGAGTAGAATGGTCTGAGATTTTTGTCACTTTAGTGCATCAAACACCAAGTCTTTTTCTATAGAACCTCTGGGTCCCATTGCACTGAACAACCACCTGAAAAGGAATACTGGGCTATAAACCAGGATTATTAAATCTGTTAATGATTTCCTTGAAGCAAATATTCATACTTCAGATGTTAGGAACTGCTAAGCACTGAACACATAATGCACCAATTATCAGCAACTGAGAGAAGACTAACAAAGCAAACTCCTTTTATTTTCCTCCATCCATGACCTTAACCATGACCTCTAAAGAATGCCTTCTTTGAGAGGAACAAGTGTATTTTTTATGCTCTATTAGTCCAGCAGAGCTGAACACACAGTTATTTGTGTTAGATTTGCTGTAAAGATGCACCTAGCCAAAGTTTGCTAATGCCTTCAGAACAGAAAACAAGCATTTAGCAGCCTTTTTTACAAGCCTAGTTCTCTCTGCAAAGATTAAAGTCGATTTTTTTATTTTTATAAGAATTTTTCTTCTGTTTTCTTCTAATTTTCAACTTAAAAGAACTATTGTCTGGCAGGGAAAAATCTATGAATACTTTCGGTGCTTGTAAGGAATTAAAGCTTCTATTTTGCTTTAGCAAAATCCTTTTCTGCCCTGCCTTCAGCCTTAAGGCTATAGCTCAAATTCAGTGTCTTCTGTCAACAACTTTAATAGATGGGCTTCATCTTCACCAGTTTCAACCACTTTATCTAAGCTACCCAAGCTTGTTTTAAGCAGGGGAGAGATGCATGTCCAGGCAGCAATTATCACAGAATTCAGTTAAGAGAAATGGGTAGGAACCATTTTCTGGAGACACCCGCCTCCCCTTCTCCCATCACTGACACAGAGCACGTAGATGTTAACTATGCAGCTAAGATTAAGTGAGATAAAATCATAAAATGTGGAAGAGTTAAACATGGAAATTCAGTAAAATCTTTCCATATCTATTTGCCACAGTCATTCAACTTGCAGCATTCCCTTTCAAAATTACCATCCTACTTTGTGCAAAACATCTATTTTTTAACAGACCAAATAAGGAGAATTTAATCTCTGTAACACTAAAAAAACACTAAAAAAAGTGACTTTTTACTGAACTCACTTGCCCATACATGTGTGCATAACCAATAAACAATTTTTTCTTTGCTTACTTAGAATCTCAAGATAATTTACACAATCCTTTTTCAAAAGTAAAAGATAAGCCTGGTGTCAGGCTCTGCTTTTACTATTCAATAAGAAATAGGAAAGAGAAAAAAAAAAACTCTCTATATTTTTAAGTCTGGTAGATTAGAGAAAGAAGATTATCCAGTAACTAGATTCAGTAGATCTAGGTTTAATTTCCTGTATGGATTTCAGTGAAGTTCTCACTAACACGAGAACAACACTGTGTTTGAATTTCTACAAGTATGAGTGTAAATTCATCCCATGTCAAGATGCATCTACACTTTGATAATAGATACAATTTGAAATTATATAGGTTTTTTTTGAACTAGGAGCAGGGAATGTGTTTCAGTGAACACCTTGAATAGGTCTCAAAGTACGGTTTTATTTCAATTTTAATACTTTATCACTCAAATAACACACCCTTCAGGCAAACATTTTTCCACATCAACCTTCTTGGAAGAATGAAGATTTAGTTTGCTTTTCAGAAATCCACAAACATTTTAGAAGATGAACCCTACTACCACTTACACCCTATTACCTCTAATGGCATTAAAATACCCCAGATAACAGGTCTGGAGAACATGGTAACAAATTCTGTGAATGGAAGGGAGGAAAAAAGGCAAAATGAGAAGGGAAAAAAAAAACCCCAAAACCCTGAACCCAAGGGTTCCTGAACCCAAGCCCATTTTGGCAAAAGTATAGTTGTTCCTGTCTTATGGTATTAGAGAGCTGATTACTTTGAAAAAAGTCTCTAGCAGTCCAGGAATGGAAAGCAAGCAGTTTCTTTCTGGTTTGTTTCCTTATACTGAAAAAAATTACTTCTCACCTGCATGGTAGAATTGATAGAATGATTACTTTCTGCCTGGAGCTGTGGCTTTTCTTCATAATTTGGCCACTGACTCTGAGCTGGACCCATTCGATCCTGGGACTTTGAAGCTGGGAATGTGAAATATTCTCTAGTATAGGTCTGTGTTGGGATGGGATAAGCTTCAGGTCGTGGTGGCAGAATCTGTTCCTGAAAAAGGGAGGAAAAAAAGTAAGGTAGAATTCTCTAATCACATAGATCTGTATGAAAGATTGTTCTAAACATGCATTTTCCAAATATTTTCTTTTGGCTCCTCAGAGCATTACTCATCTGGGACAGGAGATAAATAGGCTGCCTAGTATCAAATATAACTGTGGCTATGACTCATGTTTTTATGGTCTCAAAGCAAGTATGCAATATTGTACAAACCTAAGAAATCACAAGGACAACTTCATGAACAAAATTTAATGAAATCATTGCAAACTCTCTCAACCTTTCATTAGCTGTAAGAAGCAAAACCCCACCCAGTCGCAAGTGCGGGCACTTGGTCAAATAGTTCACTAAGACACTGGTTTGACTCAAACACACTGACACTACTGACAGATAAAGAAAGTTTAATAGCCAGCATTTTGCTTGCCACTTCTGACCTCTGTACAAAGATTTCCAGTAGAGACTGAGGTTATTTTGGTGGTAGTTCCAGATGCATAAGCATTCTTTCCCCCAGGGCTTGGAGGCTGATCTGTTGGAAAGTTAAAGGAAGCATTTACATGACTGTTAATAATAATTTACAGAACTTAATAAAGACTTAATAAAGTAACAGTATTCACAAAATAACTGTGATTTTGTCTTTAAGCAGTTCTAAGCAAGAGGCTTACTCCAAATGTTACCACTACACTGGTATTTTAAACTTAATCCATTTGTAAAAACAATCACCCCCTTTTGAATACAAGAGCCTCTAAAACAAATGGAGGAGGCTTCTATCCCCAAAAGAAGGGTAAATTTTCTTACTTGCTACGTTGGGACTGGAACGATGATCAGCTCTGTTCTTCATCAATCTGTCATCCCCTGGCAGCTTCTTTGGTTCACTGTACTCTGTCCACGGCAGCTGAGGACTCTCAGGTGATCCATTTTGCGTGGAGTTGTTATACAGCTCAAAACCTTCACTCTTTGGTCGGGGTTTACCTGAGCCACGGCGGTCAGAAACTGTAACAGTTGGATATGTAGGTTCTCCTTTTCACTTTACTACTGCCTAGCCTATTTTTTTTCAAACCAGAGCTACCTTGAGCCTATATCTAAAAACTAAGCTCCCAGTAAAGCAGATGCTAGATTTAAAAATCTTTATTTCTTCAAATATGCAATCCTAATCTTGTATCAAATACAGAGAATTCCTTCAATCTGTATTCTACAAAAGAACTTCTGACAAGGTACCACAACAACTGGAAATAACTGAATGTTATACTGTAAGGTCTCTGGATGACTGAGGCATATGGCATCTGGGATGGTGTTGTGAACTGTGATAATAAGGATTTGTTCTTTTAACCCATTCTTTCCTATACTGTGGTACTACCCCGTATGTAGAAAATGTCTTCATTGACAAAATTATTTCTTTTACAATATTATTTTATATTGGACATCAATATGTCTTTTGTTAGTACCCTGAAGTAGGATGATAAAATTAAACATTGAAGAAGCATCCAAGAACTTCTTATGATCAGACACTGAAACTTATGGAGATATGTTTCAACATTTCTAGTTAAAAAGAAAAATTAAAATTCAATGGCAAAATACATTCAAGGGCTTCTATTTACATTTATTTCTCTCCTACTAATTACACTGCATTCTCTGGTTACAAGGAAGGCATATTCTGAGAGGAGGTAGCTCTTATGAAAGGGACAAAAAATGCCATTAGGTTTAATGCCCTTTATATTCATTATATTCCATTTGTTAAAATAAAAATTAATTCAAATCAGAATTGTATTTAAATGCATAATTAAATTTTGAAAGGTACATGTACAAAGGATTTATTAATTACTAGACTAGGAAAATTTCAAGCAGTATTTAAAACTAGATGAATTTCTGATAAGAATTTTTTTGTGCAATTATGTTTCTTTTCTGATTTAATACTATAGTAATGCTTTGTAAGAGACTGTAAATTATTATATTTTCTGCATTCTTATAAATGCAGAAAGCATACTTACAAAGCTGTTATTTACATCAATGTAAGTATCCTTACCTCTTTGCATCATTGGAGATGGCTGATTAAGCAGGGTTGCCAGACCATGGTAAATTGCTCCTTGTTTTGCTACTTCTAATGTTACTACAGAACCTGTCCGAGTCATAAGTTCTGCTGCCCTGCAAAAAAAGGCAGAGCAAATAAACCAAAATTAAATTAGACTCTGTATTACTTAGTTACCCTTATTATCAGTAATCTTTTGCTTGACAAAGCGCTCTTTCTCAGATTAATACTTAAAATCACTTTGAAAAAAATTACAGGATAATGACAAGAAGACAGGCTTATGCACACAGACAATACCTACTGGCAAGTACTACTTATTTCCAGTTTCTGCTTTAAAGGTCGGAAGCCAAAGTATTTAAAATTAGAGTTAAATAAAGATTGTTCAAAACGAAAATCCAAATTTATAATACAATCTCTTCTATATAGATAAGCCATCCCGTATGAAAAGAAGGGAAAAATAGTACACAAACAGTTGAACTTGTTGCTAAGGTTATCCACAAGGAGTTGTCAAACGTCAAGATGAGGCCTAAAGTGTGAAGAAAATGAGCTTCTGCTCATTTTGGTACGTTATTAAGCTGAGACTTTCTTCACATAAAAACAACCAAGGAAAGCATTCCGTACCTCTCCTGGGACAGGCCCACCAAACTTCGACCATCCACACTTAGCAACTGATCCCCTGCGGCCAGACGACCATCCTGAATACGTATGCAAGAGAAGAAATTCATACACCAGTGCTAACGTGAGCTCCATTAAAACAATCAATCATTCATACAAACTAGTAAGCAAAGGATTTTAAAGCATTTCCAAAGACTTTCTACTTTTGAAATTGATGATTAAGAATATTACTAACCACATCTGCAGCACCTCCTTTCACAACAGACTTGACATATATTCCAAGTTTGTCTTGACCAGCACCCTATAGAGAAAGAGGCATTAATTTAGTTAATTTATATTTGATCTCTTAAGCACCACAAACTTTAATCAAAATTTTACATGGCTAAGTAAACCTCTATTTTCTCATTACTTTTATAAATTTCCAAACAGGAGAAAAAACAATTATACAGAGAAGAGTTACATACAATTAAAGTCATATGAAAAATTTAATATTAAGCCTATTAAAACTGCAAGCTTTGTTAGAAGCAAAGAATATTTGGTCTTAATGCAAGTTTGAATCAGAAAAAATACATTAAAACTTAAACTTTAGAAGTTTGCTCTAGTCCCCTTCTAATAAGAAATACTTCTTTGCACTTTTACACACATGTTGTTGTTTATACCTCTTTGTATTATGTTTTTGAACAGAGCACTGTACCCCAGTGAAACAAGGTAAATTGCAGATTACATGAAAAAGGAATAGAAATGTTTTTTACATTCATTAGGACTGTAAAGGAGCCAGTGTAAAGGAATGAAGAGTGCCTCTAGCTTTACATAAACAAGTAAAGCAGACATAGTATTTTAGAATTGACAGAGCCAATATTTAAGTCTACTGCAAAACCATGCAATTTTGTTCATAAAACATCTTTCTCGAAAGTGTTCTGCTACATTTTAAAAGGACTGTTAACAATGAACTTATTGCAAGACAGATACCAACACATACCAAGATACAAGAATGAAAGCATCTATTCAAGCCATGCTGTTGTGTCATCCACATGCTCCAATGTACAAGACATCACACAAATCAGCCCAAATGTTAGTATCACATACCTTTAAATTATCTCTCATAATGTAAGACTATTACTTGTCATTTATCTACTACAGCAAACGGTGCCATTTTACTCTGCAAGTCACTTAGAGTGCTAAGTATGTTTTCAACAGAGCACAGACTTAATTGTAACATCATTTTTCTAATATAACCTCCCAGGTTGCTCTGATATTGAACACATAGCTTCCTCCTTTTTTTCCCCCTCTTCCTTGTCAACTCTTTTCTTTTGGCAGCAAAAGCATGCATTGCTCCCACTGTTATAATGAAGTAAAATAAGAATCAAGGTGAAGATTATTCAAAGCTAGTGTTACACAGACATGGTTTTCTACAGAAGTGAAAGACCTATTTTCATTAAGTCTTTGGTTAATCCCAAATGTTTACACAAAAGCCGCAGAAAAAGAATTCCATCGTCTTATGATTCCAGATTAACATTGTGTCCAAATTTTTCATAATAATTGCGTAATCTATACTTATGGATAAAAAGGAAAAAAGTGCAAGAATAACTGAAATATGGATACTTTCTTTGTCTAGAAAGAATACAAAGACAATTAGAAGAATTTAGTTCCTTTTTGGTATTTTAAAGAGCTCTAAAGAAACACTGCTGTAACTGCAGAATAATTTTAACTTTATACCAGAAAAAATGGCTAAATTTATGAGAAACACAAGTTAGATGATAGCTAGATAAATGTAATAGAAAATGAAATCATGCTTCACAAATCTCTCTCTTTCCCCCAAGCAACCAAGATGTACATGAGGAAGGATGATCTAGCTGAATACCTAGACTTCCAAGACGGACATCACAAGATCTTTCAGCAGGAGTTCTTCAAGACTTCAAGGTGACATGCAGTAAGAAAGAACTTGTCCTTTTGTATTCATATTGGGTTCAATAATGGATCAAAAATTTCACAAGGAATGGAAGTTTGCAGAGGAGCCCTAAATGAATGTGTTGTTCACCATGCTCATACACGTTCCAAAAGAAGGCAAACAATAATGTAACTGAATGTACCAAATAGAAGATTTGTCAAGTAAGTCAAAACCAAGAGTTGGAGATGGATCACACGATGCTGAACACCGGAGCAGTAATGGGGTGAAGATGTACTTCACTGGTTCAAACATGAAGTAATGTTTCAACCTTCTAAGGTGCTGGTTCCCGTCAGGGCACTGTTGGCAGAACCAGTTACCACTTTCCCTTGCTGGGAACTGAAAATTAAATGATAGTGTTTTTATGTCCCTTCCTCTGCCTCCAACCACTGAGTATACTGAAGGCAAGCTCCTTGAATTCGAAAGGGCAAAAGAATCAACAGCAACTCACCCACCCACCCTTGCAGTTATAACCTCATGCATCATATCTGTCTCTGCAGGAAACAAACAGCTTTTCTTGGTGGCCACACTGACCAAGGATAACCAGATTCCTTTGAAGCCACCTGGAACTGACAACATTTTTATTCAGTCCTAACTTCAAAAGATGCTAGCAGGAATCTCTCCCTTAGGTCCAGAAATTCAGACAAAGATCTGTCTTATTCAAAGATTAGGTAAAAACAAGCAAACCTTTGGAAGAGTACTGCCACTTGAAACAGCACACACATTAATCGTGTAACTTTGGTACCCTATATTCACCCATATACATCACCTTTCTCATGCTTGATTATGACTCTTATTGCACATTAAATGAAGTTGTAACCTTCTGTATAAGCCCATGATATCTGGTATATTGCAGATAAAGATGAAATAAACATTATTAATTGTTCAAGTACCCATAAGAGTAGTTTCTAAACTGAATTTAACTCCTAAAGTTTAGTCACCGTTTTTAGAGCCATCTTGTATCAGCTCAGAAATCTGGAAGCCAGAAGAACAGATAAGAACAAAGCAGAAACCAACATGGTCACTAAAAATCTAAGAGGGTCACGTTTAAAAAAGTTGTTTAGAATTCTGATTATTCCCTTACAAAATGACACTAACAGAACCATAAGGTTCAGGGGATAACAAGAATCACCAGAAACATGGAATGCCTTTCTTGAGAGAACCAACTAAGCAGACATTGGCTCCTCAGCTCAGCAACAATCAAGGAACTGAGAAGGCTAATGGGATTATGAGTTGTGTTGATAGAATTATTTATTATCTCTCTAATCAGCCAGTAGAAAACATATTCTTATTTCTCCTACCACATCTAGCATGTTTTAAATAGTAAAACACAAACAAAAGGCAACAAACCTCCGCCCTGCAAAACATTTTCCATAGGATTTCATAATTAAATTGGGAAACAGCCAGGAACAAGATTGCTGAAAGATGCCAAAGTGTAAACAGAATCCGAGATTCTCGGTAGGGTTCTTTGAGGTTTTTCTCTAAACAAACAACATAACCTCCCCAAACAGATACAATGCACTCTGAAATTACAGAAAGCTAGAAACCAGGATGAACCATAGAATAGTTTGGGTTGAAAAGAACCTTAAAGACCATCTGGCTCCAATTCCCTTTGCACAGACAGAGACACCTTCCATTAGATCGGGTTGCTCAGAGCCCTGTTCAGCCTGGCCTTGAACACTTCCAGGGATGGGGCATTCACCACTTAGCTGAGTGACAGGTTCCAATCCCTCACCACCTTCACAGTAAAGAATTTTTTCTGACCATCTAATGATGGTCATTAGACCATTCTTTTGACTAATCTAAACTTATTCTTTTTCAGTTTAAAGCCATTCCCCCTTGTCTTGCCCTTCTAACAAGTCCCTCCGCAGTTGTCTGGCTTGGCCACTTGAAGTGCTGGAAGGCCACAACTGGGTTACTCTGGGGCTTTCTCTTCTGGCTGAACAATCCCAATTCTCCCAGTCTTTTCTCACAGGAGAGAGCAATCTTACACTTGTTTTTGTTACTTTCTTTGGCTAAAGGCACCACAGCTGGAAGATTCTGTATCAGATGGATTTTTGCTCTAACTGCCCCTATACTCTAACCCTGACAGTAATTCTTCATTATGATTCAAAGGAGCTGACATTTTTCTCCTCATTGCTTTTCTCCCAATGTTTTTTATGATTACATTTTGTCAATTTCTTTCCTGCTCTTTGAAACGAAGTTATGAGCAGATGTCTTAGCTCTAAGCCATCTCACTTAAATACAAAACTAATGCATTTTGAAAGCATAAAAATTATTTAAAAATAAACCTCTATTCAGATTACATTAAAAAAATCTTTATCAGTTACCACATCTATTCATGTCTTATTAAGACCAGTGAGCTTCTCCTCTAATTCACATGTCATTTAACATATTTCTAATGATATACATGTGCTTTCACAAGCTTGGGAAGACTTCTCACTGAATACCCTTAAAATCAACACATCACCTTCCCTTCAACTTTTACCCTAAGTTTCACAGTAACTTGAATCCAAATTCCTAATTTCTGTCTGTTGAAACAGACTTGATTTTGCTGTGGTTCTACCTTCCAACAGCCTGCATTAGAAGGAAATATACAATTATTAGAACACAAAAAGGTTCTTAATATGTAACCACCCATACTCAGTTCCAAAGTGAATAAAATTCTTATACATGACACATGGGTTTTCCTGTTTTTATTTACTGACTTTAAAATAAAACAGATTTCTTTGTGAACTACTTACTAAACTGTTTTTCTTTCACAGGAATGTGAAGGTCAACATAATTAAAACTATTCTCCCACAAATAAAACAGAGCAATAGCATGTGTGTATCAGTAACAAAAATATGATAAATCTTCTTTTCACTTCACTTAATTTTCTCCAATCCTTAATATCAGAAGCATGTGTATCCATATGGCTTTTAGTCCAAACAGAAGAACACAACTGTAAAGGAGTCAGATGACTGTGGAAAACAAGAATGCAGTAAGCAAAAGGGATGGCTTATTCCCCTTCCCTGAGATCAACATACTGAAACCTACAGCATATTTCCTCAAATATACATAACCAAATACAAAATCTCAAAAACCTTTTAAAGTATTTTTAAAAAAAAATCTAAGATATTCTGTATTTTAAAAAGCCTCATCCACTGTACCATTCTCTCTAGGGCTATCAATCTACCCATTTTCTTCCACACTCGATGCAACTTTTTTCCGCAATCTTTGCAGAAAGTAAAAGATACATTTCGGAGGAAAAATTTGGAAAATCCTCCCCTTTTAAGTAATAATTTAAGGAAAAAACCCCACTAAACTACTACTGCTACTTCAGTTCACCTGGGTGACAATATTCCTGAACTGACTATAACACTACTCTGAAGACCTGTAAATGATATCTACTTTTACAATGCATAGCCAAAACAGAACCCTAGGGGAAAAAAGTTCTATAAGGAAGGTATTAGCTGAACAGAATTCAACAAATAGTGAACTGGGGACTGAAGAAGGCAACAAGGTATTTAAAAATGCCGATACCTGAAGTACCTCAGACCTAAGCTTCAATATGAGAAACATCTCCATTCTGTACTTTTACAATTCAGTTAAATAATCAGTACACAAAAACCATTATGCACAAATAAAGTGCACAAAGCAGAACTAGTTTGGAGGCCAGCAGTGAAGCATTATTCACACATTTCAGGATTTTTAAAATCCTATATTAATAAATTAATTACAGTGACAGTAGTAGTGCACTTACACAGAGTGTCAGGAAGAAACCCACCGGTCTGCTCCCATGTTGTCTCACACTTGGAGCTGTGCAGGCACTACTGTGTTGTGGCAGGTCCCATGACAGACCTGGCTGGAGGCTCAGCTGATCCCCGTCTCCAGCTCCCCTCCTCCCAAATACAAGCTTTGTTTTCAACCTAATCAGCTTCCCTAAATTGTTTATAGCATGTCATGACTGTTCAAACAGTGCAGGAAAGGAGGTTGCTAGGAGGGGCCTAGATCATTAAGGGAGGTTTGATTGCATTATTTGGTGAATGTTATTTTCAACCTAACAACTTAAACCATCTGAAATTCCTGAATCCTACTATAGCTCACCTATTGACTTTTCAAGCAGCTCTATGCAGTGTTTGCAAAACAACTGTATTCTAGTGGGAGCTGAGCCCCAAAACAATTACAAAACAAACACCCACGTACATGCAGGTTCCCACACAGAGAAGTAAACTACACAGTGGAAAATGTCTTCATTTTAATCTTTTGAATGCCTGCATGACAAACACACTGAAAAGACACTTCCCAATTTTGCCAGGTCACACCCATTCCCCCTCTAAATGCAAAAAAAAAAAAAAAAAAAATCCTAACTTTAGCCATGGAGATGAATGACTCACGTAGAACTGGTGAAAATGCATCCGGCTAAAAATCACAATGCACTTTTACTCACGTAATTGCACAATGGGATAAAAATGTCATGTTCCTCCCCTGTTTTATTGCAGAAAGCTTTATTAGGTCTCTGAGGCAAAACATGAGAAGATTCTTGAAAATAATCTTCTCCATGATTGGGCTTATTCATCTTTAAGATGGCACAAAGCCAACACAAGGGGGAAACTGAGGCAAGCTATTAGATCCAGTAACCAAGATGAAGCCACACATTTGCATGAGATGCAATACCTGTATAAATTTTTTTTAATCATCTCACACTTATCTTAAGAAGTAATTAAATGTTTTAAAGCAGCACAAGTTGAAAGATGTTAACACACTGCATTTGCAAGTTTGTCGTGCACTCGGAGTTTAGAGTATGAGAATAATTAATCCTTAATTTACTGTGTTTTACAGGTTGGAATTCTATGACAAAGGACAACTTTTCCATTTAACTGGAATCTAAATAACTGGAATTTTAAAATATTTTCTAGTCCTAGGGAGGTAAAAATAAACACAGGACACTTCTGCATACAAAAGTGGTAACTTGGGTCTTTATGCTAAATCTAAATGAAGAAAAGGATGTATGGGAAAATGTTTAAATGACCCAACAACCTGTAAAAACTAAATAAACAAGGAGTCCTCCCTTACTGAGAGCTAGAATAAAAGGAGCTACAAGTCAAGAGGATAAATGAAAAACTGAGTTACAAAACACTACCAACAAATCCAGAGATTAAAACTCACCAGGAGTTCTATTTTTCTTAGATCTACCTTTATTTCACCTGTGTGGTCCCATACAGGGTTTGACAATATTTAAAGTGGGACTGAAGGAAGACAGGGAAGCTTTTAGAAAAGAGGAGTAGCTTTATTTGTTATGAGGCAGGCTAGTTTGAAATAGTTCTTATCGCAGAACAAAAACACGTTTAGAAAAATCTTACAAGATGGAGTCTAAAATTACAACCTAAGGCTATTAAAAAAAACCAAAAAAAACCCAAAAGCCCAAAAAAACCAACAAACAAAGGAAAATAAAAAGCAAGGAAATAAAACACCAAGAGGGTTTATCAGGCATTTAGGGGATGATGATGATGATGATTGTTGAGTTTCCCATCAGTACTGTTCATAGGCCATGAGTTGCTGAGCCCACACACACCTAACTTCACCTGAAAATACAACCAAAGACTGTGGAGTAGAGAACAGCTAACCAGCTGGAATTGCACCAAGAGCTTCCATTCCTTTTTTTTAAAGAATTACTATTTCTCTTGGAGATTAATGAATTCAGACAGACTGGAGCTAAAAATCCAGTAAAATCCAACAATTAAAGCCAACATTAAAATCTCATCTGAAAGATAACTTTTTTTTTAACACTTATAAATAACATTGGTATATACTGACAAATGTGCTCTTATACATGGACATACATATATTCTTCTCAACTAATTCAGGAAAAGTGCTTGTTAAGTACTCATATTTGGAAAATTACGACGTAACAAAGACTCTGTAAACTTTCACTTATAATTGTCTTCTAGATAACAGTAGCACAACTGAGAAACCTGAAGTAGATCCCAGGACATATCACCTTTCATAAAGGAATTCAGTAAAGAATTTATTGAATAAACAAACAAATAAATTAACTGAATTGCTTTTCTGTGGGGCCTGAAAGATTGGAAGAGTTCTGAGAACTCACGCAATGATTGCAATTCACAGCAGCTAAAGAGCAAATTTTGGCACCTCTGGTTGGCACAACTTCAGCCTCTAGAATGCTGATACATTGTATTTAAGATGGCACTGACACAGGGCAGGGGAACAAACAACTAACCACCCAGTACCTCACTAAAACAGAACCTGAGAGGTGAAGAAAATACACAACCTCCTTCCAATATTATGTTTGTTCATAGGATTTTCATTCTTCAAGTCATACAAACTTCAATCTCAAAAAAAAAATTCCTACAAATGGAAGGAAAACTAATTTGATACAACAGAGCCAAGTTGATTGAATGCATAAAAAAAAAAAAAGCTCAGCTGAGACAACACTACACAAAGATTTCATACCTGTTGTCCAAAAGGGTATTTGCCCCTTTCAAGCCTGGTACAATTTGCTCCTTAACTACAAAAATCCTCTCACATTGAAGAAGCCAAAGGACCAAGCTGGATAACGTAGTCTAACCTCAGTTTTTGAGATAGTCTAATAAGTCCTTTTCCATCACATCCACTTACAACATATCAGTACAGTAGCCCATAACTGTTTGCATAATTAGCATTATTTTGCAAGCTCCTCCTTGCTCTAAAAGCATTAACATTGCCCAAAATATTGCATTTGCTTAAAAATACCACTATGAAAACTGTAGAAATAAAAGAGGCAGCATTAAAAAACACCCAGCCAAAACACGCCATGACAGTTACTTCTATAGGGTATTCAGACCAATGAAGAAAAGAACAAGATAAACTACAGTGATCTACAAAAAGAAACTGCTAGTCCTACATCAGGAGGATGTAAAACTGAGTATGTACAAAAGTACCACAGTAACAAATTAATAAACATGACAGATTTAATGAGAGTAGTTAAAGAGAACAGATTTTATTGCTACTGTTGCTGTGTCACCAGATGAGTTTTATAAAACTTCCTTGTCAGTAACAGATACAGGAAACTCTGGCTCACATACATTTCACCGGCCATAAAATCAGAACACACCACATAGTGCAACTGTATAGAAAAGTCACAGTTTGAATAACAGGAATATCTGACAGACTTCTTAAAGGCAGCACCACAGCTGGTGAGTCACCACAGAAGCACTAAAAGCAGGCAGAAGAAATTCTGCTTGCTCCTCCTTCCCATTTGGTATTTGCCAGGACAAGCAGCCGTAAAGGCATGGTGAAAACAACAGCCAGCTCCTTCTTGTGAGAGTAACCGTGCAGCTTCATTCCCAGGTGAGCCACCCATCCTGTGACATGCTCATGGGAACCTGCCACCTTCAGAATGATGGCTTGGAGGTGCTGAGACACCACACAGCTCCACCAGTATTCCAGTCTAAAGAACGAGAGGGAGTGAAGGTCCATCTGTTGGTTGGTTGACCAGGTGTTGATCTCCTAACAATTGAAACTACTCCCATCCCCACGCATCGTGCCCCACCCAGCACAGGCGGATCCCAAAGCAGCTGTACTTTCTGTGAGGTTAGAAATATTCCTGCAGTTTTAGGAGACCTGTGAAATGACCTGGATTTCAATAGCTATAATGAGAACTAGAACTACAAAAACTATTATAAAACACTTTTCCAGTTGTTAAAAATAACAGTGGAATTGTATGATGTAATTAAGGAACAACTATGCATCTGCAGAGCAGATCTGCAGCTAACCAAACCGGTGCTGCTCCAGACAATTAACAAGAAGGTCTTGTCATTACTTGCTCCGAAGCCTCTTTTGCCCACACCCGTTGAGCTTTATCTACTTTGTTTATCACTCCTATAAAACTGGAGCAATGAACGGCTTCCAATGAAGACTGCCAAAATCACGCCTGACTAAAAACATACCCTTCAATAACATTTTTTTTTAAATGTTAGATGTATTAAAAGCCAGCTTTCATTTCCATGGAATGTCAGAGTGTCTTCCTAATGATCTTTCAATATAGAAATGTACATTTGTGTCTTAAGTATATATATGTGCAAATGGTTTCACATTTCACATAAACAGTAAAACAAAAAAGTAGTTCTGAATTGAAAGTATCCTCACTCTCCAATTATACTTTGAATCTACAAAAGTGTCATACAGTCACCAGCCTTTTCAAGTAATACTCCAATTTAAGTAGCTTCAAATACCAAGACTACATGTCAAGACACTCCAGTAGTTCACATAATCACAGATCTTTTAAAATAAGTAATTTTCAAGATTTTCTTGGATTTTTCATATTTATGCAACTATTAAATAAGATTTTATTTTAATAATGTAGGTATTACATATATGTGTGCACACATACACAAATACACCTTAATAAAGGTATCTTGGCTGTCTCATAATGCTTTACAGCTGACAGTTTTCCCAAGTCAGTTAAGCTTCCGTGGTATTTTATAAAAATTAAACAGTTTAATACAGAATGAATCAACTGCAAATAAAACGTGTAAAGAAAATAGCATAGAAATGTAGCTTATCAAGCCTGATACCAGCCTGAAATCTTTTATCTGCCTACACCCAGAGTAGATTTGACTGATTTTTATCAAGGCTAATTCCTGATTCCAGATTCCTAAGCTTACACACAAGATCTCTGCAAGTTGTAATTAACACCCTCAAAATCAAGTTTATGGAACAGAATCAAGTCTCAGTCTGACTGCCCTGGCAAGTAATTAGTCTAGAAGCAATTAAATAACCCAATCTTGTAAGCATTTTTAAAAATAATAGTTTACTAAACTATGCAGCAAGTTTACAAATTCACTCTCTAGGAGGCAAAAGCAAAGGTTTTTGACCATCCAAAACACACATCCATAAAGCTGCATGCGTTCTTTAGGTTGTGTATGGATAAGTATAAATTTTATCTACTTTAGGTACCAAACCTACTAAGTCTAAGACTCACTGAACTATTTGCTGTGGGCCCAGAGGCAGGAGAAAGGCCAACTCTGTAGCTACTGGTCCTGCCTCTAGCAAGGGCAAAATTTCTGGACCTGAAAATAGAAAAAGCCCACTCTTGTCAGAGAAAGCCAAGGCTTATGTTGCCTCAAGTCCAATGCAGACACTTTGGAAATCCGTCATCATTAGAGATAATACTTTTCAAATATAAATGAGGTGAACCAGCCTACTGTATCAAAAACTGATCTTTTAGCTGTGGCTACAGCTGCACTGAGTCATGTTGTACCCTAACTTAAAAAGAATTTTAAAACTGACCCATGCTCTATATACAACATACTTCTGCTTTCCCCTTTCACATACTCTGCTGTTGGAACTCTGGCTGCTGAGAATTTTAGGCTTTCTCTGCCGAAAGGCACTGACCCCCAAGAGAGCACTACATTTGACCTGAGGCCCTGGAACGGGCTTCCAAAGTTGAGTGATAGCACTGGGATTGTGAATGTGTAGTTTGAATAGAAATGTGTGATCTCACAGGGTGAAAAACTTAGGATTTAAGGTTTTAGTATACAGCAATATATCTGGGGCAAGATGGAGGATTTAAGGCATTGGCTAAGTCCTTCTTCCTCACCTTCTTGGTTTTGGGTGTTTTTTTCTAATTGGCTGAAAAGGTCTGCATTGTGGACCTTGGGTGATCAGTTATTGGGTTAAAAGTAAAAATAATGTAGGTGAAAAATAGATGAAAAGTGTCTTACTCACTGAGCTCAAGGAAAATACATTGTTTGAGGTCTATTTCACCAGACAGGGGTTAACTTTTAACGTGCATTTGCTACAAATACTCCATGAGCACTGACACACCAAGGGTTACTCAGAGTTACGTACAAACCTACAAGTTCTACTGCAGGTTCTGTGATGCTCTTCCTTGGTAAGTTAATTCTGATCTTATGTTTCAGCTTAATTATGGCTGCATTGAGCTTCACAGGCAAGCCATGCTGGACAATTTATTTTGGAAAAAAACCCCACCCTGTATCTCTGCACTTTTTCAAAAAACGGCACTTGCTTCTACAGCTAAGGATAAATTACAACCCCAAAATCCGAAGCATTAACTTCCACATACTGCAGGCTCTGCAATTTCAGATGGATACAACGTAATGCAGGATCAGTGTGTACACTAAAACATACTATTGAGTACCTAAATTTCTATTCGAACTGTTACTCATATGGTAAAAAGTCAACACAGAATTTATTAAGTTCCAAAAAGCTTTGTCATTAATAGAAGTATAATAATAATAATAATAATAACAACAACAACAATAATAATAGTAATAATTTTGCTGTCTTAACATGTATCTAAACAGAATTTTCCAACTTACTAGAATGCCAGAATTTAACGAAGTCTGGTACAGGTATTCTATCTACAGAGTATGTGCACCACAATTTTAGCAAGCATGCTAAGAGGTGCCTGCATATACAGGGTATTAGTGCAATGAGGAAATGGTACATGAATTTTAAAACTCAGTTTCTTTCAGAAGGCCTAAGGTGATCATGTCTGGGTCACCTATTTGCAGTATCAATCTAAATACGTGCGAATAGTTAAGACAAAACCCACTCCTCTTGAGCAGAGCTGAGATCTCACAGCTACTGAGAAGAATAATCACACTGTGATGGTGTAACCTTCACATTTTACACAGCACATAAAAGTATTAACAAAATTTTATACATCTACAGGGCACCAAAATTTAAGCAAAAACTCTGCTGGAAGTTAGGAATCAACAAAAACCAGGCAAATTGCTAACACACAGCTACTTATCTGCTCATGATGAAGACTAAACTGGTAACCTATATACTATTTTATTTATGTGAGACTGAGAAATCTGTTCTGGAAATGAGAATTACATCCTGTATTTTCCCTAAGAAGCCTGTTTAAGGCAACACCAGCAGTTTAGACCATTGAGGTGAATTAGTATCGAACACTAAAAAAAAACAAAACCAAAAAACCCTGAAATCAACAAAAAACTCCTCCACAAAACATTTTTAAATCTTATTACTGAAACATTTCAATTAATTCATGCTGGGAGGAAAGCATGAATGCTGCCAGAAAATTTCATGCTGCCAGAAAATTTCCTTAAATATTTAGAAAACACAGTCAACAGAAGACTTCAAATACTGAGGTATCTGAAATCTTAAGACTAGAACACATGTAAAAAGCTAACAAAGAAAAAAAAATCCTGTCAACTGTCTATACTTGCAAACACAGGTTACAGAGATCCACATTTGTATACTGCTGTCAGTATAATTAACTAAAAGCATAATTTTAGATTTTGGGAAAAATAATTAAATGAATGTTTAAACCTGCTCCTTCTACATGATCTCCTACAAGATATTTGCAGAAAAAAACCTTCAGAAAAATTTTACATGAAAATTGACATTGCTGTAGTCTCAAACCCTCCTTAAATTTAACATCTCGAACCGACTGCTAAATATAAAATGACAAAAAATGGTTTAGAAATGAATGAAACTTAGAATCATTTAACTTATCCTTAAGAACAAACAAGGTTGCCAAATAATGCGAATTATTTATGGGAAAGATGTTATTTATTTTATTTTATTTATTTTCAGAACAGTAAGCCTGTTCCCTAGAGTATTTTACTGCTGAACTGTCATACTCATGTTTAAAATGCTTCTATTAAAAAAAGAAACACCTTATCACCTCTCATACTATTTCAGTAAGCACTACTTAGTCTGACTACCTGTTAAAAATGCCAGAAAATACACTGTTTTATGTGCCAGTGGGGCCATAAACATATGTATTTTAAGGTCCTTATACATATTTTAAAGTAACTTTTACTGTTTATACTACTAATAGGTGACTGCACAAGAAGTTGAAGTGTGCCATACTTTTCAGAACCAAATCACAATACACTAATGAGTATAACCAGCATGCAAAGATTTAACAACAAAACTTGATCTATTGTTCCTGCAGAACATGGGAACCCTTTCTTTCGTGCAGTAGTAACTTAAACAGAATTTAAATGCCTCTCCTCTGTGAACGAGTTGAATCATAAGACACCCTAACTGCAACAAATTTGCATGTTCTGGTCTTTTCAGAAGGCTCTAGAGTATTAAAAATCTTACACTGTTTGGGACATCAATTTCCATTATTCTACTGAGATTTTATAAGAGGAAAACAGACTTTTAGAGGAACCTGGATTAAAGCCAACTAATATGACAAGTAAACAGATCACAGGTCATGCTATTCATGCTCTGGCACAGTAAAACAGTAGTTATCACACCTGAAACTTTAAATATTAATAGTCACTTCCACAAATTTCAGAAGTACATATGAAGAACAAGCTAAAAAAATTAGTTTTTTCTTTCTAGATTTTAGAAAGTTAGCCACTAACATCTGACTATATTTAACTGCATGCTGTATTACATAGTTGCTACACGAACAAATAACTACTGGCAGGTTTAAACAGGCAAGAGAGCAGGAAAAAGTACAGGGATAGTAAAACTTCAGAGAAAAACAGTCCCAACAGAAACCTGAACGGACTTACCATGGATTCTGTTCTTCCAACAACAGAAAACCACATTTTGATCTCCGGGACTACAGATCCTTGAAAGAAAAAAAACAATTCTCCACTTCTCTTCCAGCCCTCAACAGCAACCACCAGCTCTAGTCTGCTGGATTTTCCAAGATACCCATCAAGATAACTGGGAGCTCGATGCTATGACACAGTGTAGCATTTATCAACACCAGCTATAACCAATACAATATTCAGACTCTTACGTAATCAGTTATGCTGTTCTGACTTCCATTTACTTTAGAGGCTTTATTAAACTCTGAAAACTGCTAGAAAAAACAGAAAGGGAGCCCTTTTGTACTAAAGACAAAAAACCTCCAAATTAAACAGGAAGTAATGTGCTGGCCCACAGATGGCTAAAAAGTCACATGCGAAAGCCCCCAAAAAAGTGATATATTTTTAAAGTAAACCGCATGCACACGCAGCTTCCAAATCATCTGGATTTCATAAAAACTTAACCACAATGTGGTTGGGAGTCTGGCAGCTTTTAACATCAAAACATCTTTCAGGGTTAGAGCAACCAAAATCTGCACACAACCTCAAAAAGCAACGCTGTTCCCCGTTCCCTATGCCCGACCACTCCTACCAACTAAATTTCCATACACCTATTACAAAAGCTATTGCTAATAAAGCTGCCGAGTATTACTGTAAGAAAACATGCAATATCTACCAAAGGGCAGAACAAGAAGTTATTCTTCTGGATCACATATGAAGCTATACAGTTTAATTTTAACTAAAAATAAAAATTGGTTTAAAGCATTCAGTTTAAGAATTGCTGTTAGGTATTTTCCCATTTTATAAAAAAACAAAACAAAACCCAAACAAGCACAACACTGTTTACACTGCTCTGGAAGCTAACAGCTGCTTCATAAGTAAACTTGTTTTCTCTGCTATGTTTGCATATAGCATATGCACTTAGTACATGTTTGCTCAGAGGGGCTGTCCTGCCTCACTGGACACCCAAGTGAGGTGACTTAGGTGATGCACTGAATTTCTGCTCTCTCTGGCACTCCTGGCAGGCCTTTAAAACTTCTAATTAAATAAAATATGAGTAGCTGTGATTAGAAAGTGAAAGAAGTAATGCACTTGAACATTTTACCTATCTCTAGGTGGGAAGAGGATCCAATACAGATTCCTCAGGGACCTAATACCTTAATGCACTCCTTGACTCACTTCTTCAGGTTTTGTTTTGGTTTTAATTACATTAATGTACAGATGTTTGCAATCACCTAGTATCCTAAGGTGATACTTCTATCATAAGAATAATCAAGTCCACAGCATTTCAATGCAAGTTGCATCTCTTCTCTGCTTGTACAACCTTTGCTTCAATCCCTGTTTTTGATTGCAGAAAAGAATGTGTAACAATCACTTGATAATAAGGAGCATTTGGTGTAAAGGTATTATATAAGGTATGATTTCTGATTTCATCATTAGAAACCCTAAACTGGCACAGACTTTAAGCTAATAAAGCCACAAAACTAATAAAAATTCAAAGAATTATTAGATTACAAGTTTATTAGATGTTTCCTCAGAGATGAGCACAGATTTACAAGGAAAGCACACATTTTTTTGCAATGGGTAGAAGGAAGAAAAGCAGTCCATTGGTATTGTTTTTCTTTATGATCTCCTGAGAATCTGCCCATTTTGTCCACTTCTACAATATCATCAAGCTGCACATCAACAAACTTCATCCAAAGCCTGTGACAAGTTTGAGAAGCCTCGTAACAAGAAAGGCAGATCAGCCCTGACATGCAAAAGTATCCTCTCAACACGTTACTGAAAACAAGTATTTTGTGACCTCACAGGAAAAGAACTGTTTTCCTAACAAAAGCTAAACAGATTCAGAGTTGTCCTTCACTGGTTAGAGCAGGGCCTGTTGACCAGCTGCATCTTCTACTGCTACAGCCCTTTCAAAGCACTGTAGAAACCAACAGTTCAATAAACACAACGGAGTCAGCCATCAAACTGGGCTGCTGTAGAGGACAGCAGCAACTGGGAATTTCTGAAAGTATGAGCTTTCATTTCTTCAAATTTCTGAGCACTTAACAGCCACCCTTTTACTATCAGAGAGTTTAGAAAAATCTGAATCTATTCTCATACTTGCCTCTCCCTCTCATTTCAGGTATTCCATCTAGTTCATGTTTAGAAAATTGTAAAAAAATAGTCTATTGGATTTCTTCCTGCATTTTCAAAGTTAAAAATAGGAATTTTAACTTTTATGCTGCTAGAAGATATACTACTTGAGACACTGTAGAAAAAAATGCTAGTAAATATCAACAATATAAAGAATACAAAATAAAAATACACCAACCCTTACTACCTTTTCAGTCACACTCACTCAATTCTCTAAGCTGTTCTGCTCTCACCAGATTGAGAAAATTAACACTTTTGTATTCTTTGTATTCTTCTTTACTCTCTTTTTTAATGAAGCCTGCTACAGGAAAACCATGCTGATAATTACTCACAGTAAGCAATTTTGAACCTCTTGAAAATAATCCTACTTAACTACTACAGCAACTTGTTTCAAACAATGAATACTATAATTTCTATCCAATGAACATTCTGATGACTTCAAATTAAGTAGAAGTTTCTATTGCACATAAACCAAAACTAAAACAATCTGTTTCTTGATTATTTCAGACCAAGATTTAAACCACAACTGTTTTTATATCAGGATTCCGATATTAGGGCAGCACACAGCAGTAAGTTGAAATATGACTGTCTGAACCAGTGTTTCTGCAACTGTGCAGATGAAAACTGTTCCTTCCATGACTGATCATGGAATGTATTAAATAACTTGTAAAAACCTTTCATATCAAGTTTATGCACTGACCAGTAGCACTGTTACATACTGCTAATGGAAGCTAAATGTCAGTTGTTAAATCAACATCTAGAAGCCAGCCAGCTCCAAAGAAAAAGGAAACTTTTCCCCCTGTAATATGCTGCTTCACTATAGATGAAAAATTAGATTGCACAGAGTAAAGTGAAAAAAAAATTACTTCCATGGCATATTTTGAAACATTCAACAGAAATGCAGATGGCAATCACAAATCTGATACATATTTAATCCAGTATCAAAATCAATTATTTGCTTCTCAAATTATTAATCCACTCCACTAAAATCAGAGCAGAATATTGAGTTACATTTTTCAGATACTGAACTGTTTCCTCAGTAATTGCTGATTGTTTAGCACTATACACCTGACATCAGGTATTCCTTTATAGAGGTCAGAAATCTTAAAAGCTGATACCACGCAAGATTACCATTTCAAGAACAGACTAAGAAATGAGGGAAGATTGTAAAAAAAACCCAAAAAAACCCAAACAGTGCTGTTTAGAAGCAATTAACTATGTGAGGTAACTTAATCATGTTTTCAGCTCATGCACTGAGTGCCAAGGAGTATCACAGTATTCTGAAGTTTCACGTACTACACAGTGAAGGGACGTTGGGAAAGACTTGTTCCATCCATAGTACACCACACAATCACAACACAGACTTTTGAGTATCACTGTTGCATAATTTCTACACAAGTTTTAAACTCAAAGGATTATGTCTGCTACTTGATTCAGTTAATAAAGCAAAACCAACCAACTAGTGGAGTCTTCCATCTGGTGGCTGGAGCTGTATGTGCATTCTATACATTACTACGTAGTGCTACTAGCTACAGCGTACACTCAATTTTGGGTATTACGCTGTAAGTCTTTACTGTAAAGAAACAAAACTGAAGCCATTCTTGCACCTCTACACTGTGCAAAAGACAAGGTGGTGTCTTCATGGCAGAAAGTATTCAAACTTTAACATATACATTTGTTTTGTTTATTCATCAATTAACCCACACACAGATTCTTTGTCTTCTTTACTTTCAGCAGAAGTGCCAAATACACCCGTTTATTAATTCTGTTTAATAACACTGCTAATTTTTGGCTCTGAAAAAACTTAATAGATCTGTAGCAGAGGTTTGAATTGAAATGTCATAATAACTACATGCATATTATGCATTTGCATTGTCCACATCTGTGTATTTTACAGAAACATTCTTCAATGAGAACAACAGCTTGATCAACAGAATGTGCACAACCAACTCAAGGGAAATAGACTTTTTCCATTATCATTTTCCACAGAAGGCTGATAAAAACAGAAGCTTTTTTTCAGTAAGCCTTAAACAAACTGACTTCCATACCTTGGCAGCAACAATGCTCAGTCCCATTCCATTTTGTTTTTTTAGTGTTACAGTGATAATTTCAGGTTCTTTTCTCAAAGGCTGAGCCTATCAAACAGCAAAGAGGAAAGAAGAAAAAATTCAGAAGTTCATATTCACTGCCAGGCTAGGAAAGTAACTAAGCAAAATACTTCATTACAAACAAAACTACTTTGTTAGAGCAGCAGGTCTCACATCCTAAATAATATATCTGGTATCTATTCTACAGGTGGAATATCTAACATTTAATTAATATGGATTTATATTAAGTCCTACAGCTGTGTTATACTACACTGCTGAAACTTTGAAACTCATTGTTTCTCCTTTAATTCAGTGAAGAGATTACTAATGAACCACAAATCAAAATGTAACAGGTCTATGAAATTGTAGTAACTTTCAACAAAAACTGAAGTTGAGACTCTACAGGCTCCTATTACAAAGGTGAGGGTGATCTACACAGAGAGCTCAATTTTTAGTGCTGCTTCTAGAAGATGATATTATCTTTGCAGAATTATTAAGAAGCCAATTAATTTCAAAGGCAGAGTTAAAGCTTTGAAATAAAGTTCCAAAAAAATTTCACTTCCAAATACTCTTGAATACAGCCAGAGTCCCCAAACATATTCAGTAAGGTTTTTTTTAATGTCTTTCAACGTTGCCAGTTCCTCAACTCAGAAAGTTATCATGCTCTTCATTAGCTGAAGGATGTCAATTGGAGCACATTAGCTTGTATGCACACTGAAATGTAACTGCAAGCTCCCCAAGACTCATGACAAGTAAAAATATAAGCCAAGGAGCGTAATTAAAAAAAATATTAGTACTTTCTGATTTAGTATTAGAAATGCAAGCAGTTTTTAAGCTGAAAATACTAATTTAAAATATGACACTATTTTTGTTTAGTTGCTCTAAAAATTATTTCACGTAAAGCCACCATCTTTCCAAAACCAAGCTGTTCTGTAACTTTGATATTCAAACAGACAAGCAGAAAAATAATTTGGATGGTGACTGCCGATGTATAAATAAAAGCAGACTGCAGTTCCATTCTTAGGGTATTTACAGATTTATGTCCATATATATTTTTGCCTGTGTTTAGAAGAAGTTTCTTCACTGTTTATTCTCAGATTGGGGGAATATGCTGAAGTTTGCTTATGTGAAAATTATAATCATGCTGCAGCCTAGAAAAACAGTGGCTTAAAACATCTCCAAACAGTTCCTTAAATGCACCAACTCACTGATGAATTACATGTTTAACAATGAAGCCTACACTTCCTAATAAGGACTAAAACTGATCACATAGAGCTGAATGCCTTGCCAAGACTGCAGTTGATAATAATTCACTGAATCAATACTTACCAGCTCAGCATTCTCATGGGACAGGTGACTTTCATAATCTGCCCCTTCAAAGTATATTGTCCATGTGCCTGGTGACCGTGGATGAGGTGTTAGTCTGCAAAAACCTAAAAAAAAAAGTAACATCAATATAGTCATAGTATTTTCTCAAGGGGTTAATTAAAATAAAATAGTATTCATCTTTTTATATTCATTTATGTGTGAAACCTTGTATCTCAGATGCCATTATAGGCTTTGCTGTAATTTTATGCTATTACCTACAAAATCCTATACTTCTATAGCTGTTGCTTCTGAGACACATACTTATTTAAAAACACTATAAGCTCACAGGAAAGTCCGGGGCGGCAAAATATTACTTTTACCAACCAGATTTAGAAGAGACGTGAAACACCAATCATCTCTTTGAATTCAAACTACCAGAACTCTGATTAAAATAGTGCTACAGAAATCTACTTTGCCGAGGGTCTAGCTAACCAGTCTCAGTATAGATTTAGCAGAGGAGAAGCTTTGTGTGCATTCATTATGGGTTTAAATGCAGCACTGCAATTAACAGGTATTTAGTTTGATTTACTTTTTGTTATTTGAAAAAGAAGCCACAGCAATTCAGAAATATCCAACATCTGCTCCTAAATTAGGGACAATGAGAACACACATCACAGAAATTATTAGTCACTCCATCCAAATATATGACATTCTCCTCCTCATAAAGACTGTTTTTCAGCAATTCAGTTTACACTGTTTCACTCCAAAAAGTCCCTCAGCATAATTTAAGGGAGTAAAATTTTGAACATATGCATTAAAAAAGCCTTACTTATAATGAATATACAGCCATTTGTATGGCAACAGAATTATACTTACTAATTAAAGAATTCATTCTACTAGACTCCTTTAGTATCAAAACTACATCCTCTGTTACTCACTAGACTTTCAAAACAGTCTGTTTCCCACTTTTCTTTTAAATGCAAGAATATAGCTTTTCTATAAACTAAGCTGGAAGCAACAATTGCAAAGGTTCACTGTAGCATACAGTGAGTCTGCTTTTTCAATTGCCTCCTTTGCTACAGCCTCCTATTTACCTTGACATTACTATACAAGTTTTTTAAACAACTGCTTTTAAGCAGAAAATTAAGACATTCCAATAAAATTGAGTAGCACCAAATAAAGATGATAATGTGTTCATTTACTGCAAATGCTCAGACAGACCCCCTGCTTTACTTTTGCAAGTTTAAGTCAATTTCATGCAACCACAAGATCTATCATCTACTTGTCATCTGAAATTCTGTTGGACTACAAATGCTGAAACCATAAGTTCTTACACTGATCAACAGTGAAAGAACTGTTTTAAGCTCATGGGGTTTTTAATGTTACATGGAAGCAGCTGATGAATAAAAAAAATTATATGAACTATTCAATTCACATTAATTTGAAAAATCAAAAGTTTTGGAGCAAAGGCAAAACAATCAGCAGTCACTAGTTAACTCAGCACTGCTTACTTGAAACTGAAAGAAAGGGGCAGGGAGGAAGGGTAAGATTAAAAAAGCCTTAATTTTATTGGCTTGCAAAAGCAATTATTTATTGGCTTGCAAGCACTTGAAGAATACAGTATAAAAAGACTGAATCATACACAAAGAAAAAGTGGCTACATTTAACTAAAATATATTCTGCATTCTGTGTTTGCTACACAGACCATTGTAAAACAACTAAAGAACTAACCTCTTTGACAGAGTGGATCTAAAAATTCTTGTAAACCAGTTGGAACATTCCTGACAACATCACAGGAATAGCCATCTTCTGGTAAAAGAAAGGGTAGCTGTAAGTCAGGATCCTCTTCCAGCTGGACTTCTCGGCCATCGCTGCGAGCAAGTTCATCAGCCGTATTTTCTGCAACAGTTACTACATTCTCTATCAATTCCTGCACAGAAGGCAGAAAGACATTGTTACTAAAAAGGGATAACTTCATTGCATTAAAAAAACTTACATTAAGAAGATGCTAAGATTGCAAGAAAAATAAATTTGAAAAATAAATTACCAGATATAAAACTTCTTTGGCTCTGCTATGCACAGTCAGTACTAAATTGCTTTGTTTTATGAAATCCCATAGATAATTGTATTAGCAAATGTGAAGCTCTTATTTTTACTTCAGTATTTTCCAAACTTGCAGTGCATGTTTTGAATATAATATTATTAATAATAATAAACCAAGCAACTATGGATTATTATTGTTATTATTATATAATACTACCTATGTGTAGACAGGTAATATAGGTTATGTTCCTCAGCAAAAGACTTTGTAGTTTGGTAGCCAATACATAAAAACATCTCCAAGCTACAAGTCCTTCCTGCTATTCCCCCAACATCTTTTGACTGTTGTATTAGCGCTTCTGACGTAATAAACAAATGTATCCAAAGTTAATAAAAGGTGGACTGTGTAGACAATGCATTCCTCTGCTGTTTTTTTGAGATCATTAACTATCAAAGTTTACCTTAAGAGTGTTTTTTACAATTCTGCAAGGAACACAGTTGTCTTTTGAATTTTGCCATGGATAAAACTTAAAATAGTCAACTGTCTTAAATATCAAGATAAAAACACAGTCCCAAAAGCAACATTATACATATAAATACATACAAATTCCAGGTATTAATATGTTAATCAAAGGACAATCTGACCACTGCTTGTATGAAGGGATTCAAGATCCCCGGATATTTACATTTTACACGTCAAAGAGCGTAGTCTTTCTGATGCTTTCCTTTGATTTCTACAAATTATCAAACTTTGTTCCTTCTGGTTACACAAAGAACCAAATTTTAGGGGTGCTCTGTTCTCCTAGCACCTTTCTGTATTTCATGACAAATGGTGTAAGATGCAGTGACACCTCTCTGAAGATGTGCAAAATGGAACGGTACCTTCCTTTCCAACTCAGCATATGAGATTCTTGTTAACACCCTGCTTGAGTCAGTCAAGTACATTCACCACAGATAAGACAGCTATTCACAGCCCATGGTTTTTTCATCTCAGGTATGTTAAAACTGCACAATGAATGATAGAAGACACTTACTGTTGGGATGAGTGGTTCATCTGGAGCACAGTGATAATTCTGCAACAGAGCTTGTAGCTGCAGAGAATTCAGCTTAAAGCAAGTACTGTTAATATTTGGAACATCTGCATGTGAGTATTTGTCCATGGTAAGCAATGTGGTTGCCTGGAGGGGAGAAAAAAGTCCCAGATGGTAAATTCAAACCAGAATAAAACCTTAAGCCTTGTGTCTAAATGTTCTTTAGATAAAAGATAGGAAAAGAGAAAGCAAGAAGACAGATTTGTAACAGAAGCAACATAAACAGCCCTCCAAACACTAAACACATCTCCTGTACCAAAAGATGAACTAATACTAAATCTGTCATAAATGAAGCATATCAATTTTTCAGCTACTCTTCCTCTGTTCCATATAGTTACAACTCACTCTTATAAATGGAAATGTAACAGCCACGCTCACTATTAATTTCACTTTTAACTTAAACATTAACGTTATTGAAAACATGTTTTGTGTCTTTAACTCAACGCTACCTCAATGTTCCAGGATTGATTCACACAAGCTATACCTGTCCACATGCTATTTTCTATGAACAGAGCATAGGCAAATACTCTCTTTGAATGTATGAAGATGTGAGAAGTGTAATCACAAATACACTCACCTGTACTATTCTGCTCAGGTGGCAATCAGCAGCCAATTCTAAACCTTGTTTTTCCGCCCAGGCTTCAATGTGGCCGAGCTGTTGGCGAACGATAGCTCCCCAGTAATGTGAACATAACCCTGAATCTGGGGCTGTAACTAATCTGTTAAAAAGCCACATGTTGATAAAATGAAATAGCTGGGAGAAGAGCTGTATGGTCAGAGCAGCATTCACTCTACATCGTCGCAACAGGGACATGGCTCCAGTCAAGGTATGCAGCACATCATCTGCAGAGATAAAACAGAAAGTCACTCATGTTCACAGACTGCAGAGTACACCTGGTTTAGGCAGTAACAGAGAGACACTAAAGTCAGGCTGGTGAATGCTAGGTGGAACATACATGTATTTAAGTTACACAGAATGTATTCAGATATACAATTCCTGCTCCATGATTTTAAAGATACAGCAACATTAAAATGCTAGGTGGAATGTATCCTGCGAAATGAAATTAAATTGTTGGGGAAAATATTTATCATACAAGTAAATAACTGGCTAAACCTGACATTTAAATCACATCCTCGCTTTAGTAAGCTGATTTTTCTATTAATTTTTATAACAAGTGGCAACCTGTTACTGTTTCAAATGCACTTATTCCATAGCTTCTTCTGAGTATCAAATTGTACTCAGAAATTTCAGCAGAAGTTATTTGCATTGTATGACGCACTTAAACTATACAATGCACCTTCTGTTTATACATCAGATTTTTAAAACATTATTCAAAATCCCATTTTCCAATTACTCCATTGCAGTATTACCTAATGAGCAACAGGGACCTCTATTAGCGTTACCAAGAGCAAACACCCACATACGCTTCCTAGTGGAAGCAATATTTCTCCAGGTCTGCTTTAAAGCAATACTTTTAATCAGAAATCTCTTTTGAAGAGACCATTAGTTTTTTTAGAATTGAAACTCAGGATTGTGTCTGAAAAAAATACCTGTAGGTAATAAGAAATCCATAAGGCAGCTCAAAAATATATGAAGTAAGAACAGCATCTGTTTTTATTCCAGTGTCAGTTTGCTACATTTTCTGGGTTTGTGTCCCCAGAAGTGCTCTCACAGTACTTCTAGGGCAGGGCACTACAAATATAGCAGTGCATCTTCAGTCTTCCTTAAAGGCTCAGTGCAGGAGAAAAAAGCAAGGATGCTTAATACCAAAAGTACCAGAAAGTATCTATGAAATTTTCTGTAGTTCAACAGAATGCTCTATTTAACTGCTCTGCAGATCACTTTTCCTTCAATTGTTGAGGCATTAGAAGTCTGAGCACAGTCACAGATTGCAGACACGGTGATACAGACAGGGTGACAGCAAACACTGACCAGAGTGCTCTGGTGGACAGGAACAGCCCAGAAAGGTTTATTGCTGTGAAGCAAGCACCATGTTTCAAATATCACAGCAGGGAACCCTGGCAGGAATCTACACTGCCAGTCAGCCTGACCTTAGTAGCTGGGAGGTTCTGGATCAGGTTCTCCCACAGCATCTCTACAGTGAAACTGCCAAGGTGAGGACTGGATAAACTGATAGCAACACACAGAGAGAATCTTTTGGACCACAGGACTTGGTGGGTTTGCAGATACAATATCCAGCTGGCATCTATGGATTAGTGGCTTCCCTCGTGTTTTGAGGTGAGACTGATACTGTTTAATTAATGACTTTGATGAATGATCTGAGCAATATGATGGAGCACATTCTCAGCAAGTTCACAGATGATACCAAGAGAGGGCCAAATAGTGAGACACTAAAGAGCAGCAGTATTTTTCAGAAGGGCTTCAGTAGGCTGGAGAAATGGGCTGACAGGGACTTCATGAAGGTCAAAGGCAACTGCCAAGTCGTGCATGTGGGACAGAGTAAGTCTGTGCAACAGCACTGTACAGGTGCCACCTGGACAGAAAGCAACCCTGTTGAAAATTATGGAGAGATCCTAGTAAACATCAAGTTAAAGTGATTGAACAGTGTGTCACTGCTTGAAAGGTATCCAGTTGCAAACTGTTTAGTTAGCAGCAGTGCAGCTAGCAGGAGGGAGAGATGGAAGCAATCCTTCCTATGCATTCAGCATTGCAAGACTGCATCTGGAACACAGCATCCACTTTCAGAATCCCCAGCACATGGAGGATACAGACTTAAGGTACCAAATTCAGCAGAGAGCTGAATCATCCATACACAGTTCATCCAAATAATTCTCAGGGGTTAAGGTAACTTGTAAATATAGTACCACTAGTAATAAATAAATTTTTTCTTAGCAATTAATGTATGGTTTAGAAGACACAAAGATCAAGTAGTCTAACCTATTTTAGGCCTCTGAGGATTATTTTCTTCTGGATCATCAAGGAATGCTGGCATGTAGTTATTAAGTTCTGACTGCAGACAATGAACCAAGTACCTGGAAGGGAATGGGGAAAAAAAGAATTTTAAATCCTCTATGTGTTCATTACAAATGGTTCTAAAGAAAAGAGTTCTATCAAATTACAAGATTCCTGAAATTTCTGTGTTATGAATACGATTACAGGAAACCAAATTATACCTTTTAAAAGGCCTGAGAGACCAATTTTCCCATAAGTTTCCTGGAAATGTTGAACAAAGAATTAGGTTGTCTGGGAACATGCACAAACATTTACATGTAATATTGCTACCACACTGGTAAGATAGTCATGTGCTGCACAAAGAGGTGCTGTCAGGCCAATCTTGGGTTCATAAGTTTGCAAAAATATTTTTTTCCAAACAGAAGTAGATTTTTCTTTGTTTTAGATTCTATCAAGAGAAGTGCTTAAAAAAAAATGAATTCATGTTGTGACCCAACACACCAAATCCTGAAATGGCTCTAGGGCTTTGTGTGAGAAATTTTTTGATTCTTTTACTTCTATTACCTTTAACTACCCTGACATGAAAATCTGTTTTAGTATCTTTTCTCTTCAAATAATTAAATATTCTCTTTAACTCTGTTTTTGCTAATTCATTTATATATTATCTATTAAGAACTGAAACTAAAAAGGAATCAGATTGTAAACACATGTATACAAGAAAATATTTCATGGCTTTGTAAAACTCCATTTCGCTGGAAACATTCTCCATGAAATACCCATGATTGCTAGAAATTAAATCCATGGCAATTTCAACCAATCCTGGAGTATGCTCGTTACCATCAAGTGACATTTTCACAGCAGACTTCTTTCTGTTCATGCTTCAGTTTTGCTTTTCTATTTGCCTCCTATGTCTATATTCCAAGAGTCTCCAGAAGTTTAATAAATGCACTTGGAATCTGCCATGTTACACTATACTTAGGGAAAATCCACACAGCTAAAATTCTGGAGTAATTTTGCATCCAGACTGCTCATAATGCAGAGAGAGAAATACAGCATCATTCCCTCCTAGCCACAGCAATATTCTGTCTTTGATGACCACCCTGGCCAATTAAAGTAGCAGGAAGTTATTTTAAGACACCAATTCAAGACACTGAGCTGTGGCAAAAGGCACAGCTTCATTAACAACTAGTGATTTAGAGATGCTATAAAAATTGAAAGACTTTGTCAAAATAACAACTTGCTATACCCTACTTGCCAAAAATTTACCAACAGAAAAAGGAAAAAATAAAAGAATTTGCAGGAATCCACACAAAGGGGTCTGGTGCTCCCCTGAAACCTTTTGAAAGTTCAGAAAGCAATGACAAGGTTTCACAAACTACACATATTGCTCTTCTGAGAAATACAGCCCCTCAAAGCTAAACCACTCAACCATGGTTAGGCTCTCAGTCCCGTCACAGTAAAAAAAGAGCCCACAATACAGTATTTCATATTACAGAAAAATGAAAATACTGTATTTAAAATAGTCATCCTACACGTGGGAGTAGGCTGGGTCTAAGTCACCCCAGGTACACTGGGACTTCTGTAAATAGTAGTTTCTGATTTGCAAATTTGCTGAGAAATACTTGGTTCGGTAGTGGCTCAGGGAGAAGAAAAAAAATCTGAATATGAACAAAAATTAAGCCTTTCTTTTTGATTAATGCTGTGCTCAGTCAATATTGTTATCTTTATTCAAGGACATTTTACTCTTAGGGTTTCCCTTCCCATTTGGATGTTTCATTCAATTTTTCCTTTAATCAGTATTGTAATAGCCTGAGCTGACAAGTACTTGTCAGTATACTTGTCAGTATAGCTTGATTTTTACTCCAAGCCAAAAACTGTCCTTCCTTTTTTAAGAAAAATCTGTGCAAAAAACCACGCAAAATAAATTGCTATTTATGAGAATTATGAAAGTAGGTTATATTTAAAAGCCCTTAAAGAACACAAGATTCATTACTTTGAAGGCCAGGAATTTACATGCTAACAGCAAAACTAACCTTTCCTCACAATTTCACATTAAATTAAGAGAAAGCAATCAACATAAACTGAATTTCCCCTAAAATTTTCATTGACAGACTCAATTATCACAAGATCATCTAACAGATGAAACTCGTGCACAGCTCAGTTATCCATGCTCACAAAACAGGGCTTCTGTCTCAAGAAGGAAGTCTAGGCTGTTCTTTTAAGTTTTCCTCTCAGATATTTAACACAACACAGAGGACATTACTGCAATATCTACAATTGGGCAGAAATGTGATGTTTTTCCATAAATCACAGAAGCAGAGAAAATGGTAATTGAAACAGAGGTTTGATAGACTTACTTGAATGCCATTTGAACCAAGTGTGCCAAAACATCTTGTGCATCCACAGTAATTCGGCTAAGATCTCTGTCTTGCTTTATGAAATTGAGTAGTTCAGATGCATTTGCCATCCAAAAGGCAAGGGCCCCAGCAATATTCTTTTGTTTCTGTAAGTGGAAAGAAGCAAGAAATAATACAGGGAAATAATTTCCTGATAAAGCATGGCAGCTTAAAAAGGCTCCAAAAGATAGACCAGTACCTCTTCCCATTTCACCAAACATCTCTCAGATACCAGATATTTGCAAAATGTTTGTACGTAATACCGCAATTGCTGTAACTACTAAGTTCAATTTTAACATGTTCGCTGAACACATGAAATGCTACCAAATTGCCAATAGCCATATGAATGAAAGCCACAGTGTAAGCATCTAATTACACAGTGCTAGGAGCTTAGCAGATGCAGTATCTGGTAATCTGTGCACTCGTAAGCGCATATTCACTATGGCCCACTGCCACGCTGATACTGCGCTCACTGGCTTGGATACCACGTGATTCAGTATCAAGTACTGATCTATCTCACCATCTCCCGACCACAAATGCCAGGCCAGGCAACCTCAGATGAAATCCAAAGAATAGGAACCACAGACAACAAAAAAAGAAAATAAAGGGAAGAAAAAGAACTTTGGTCATTTCATATCCACATTGAAGTGCGTTAAGCAGAAATTATGGAATGCCGTAAAAGTTGCAAAGTCAAAAAAGGATTTTAGTACTGCATGTTCCAGTTGCTGAATGAGTGTTATGAACTGTTCAAGTCCAGTTGTTTGAGTATTGTATTTTGATATGGAAGCAGCATGAGAAACTGAGCTAAGCCAACATAGCTAGGATCAGTTCCCAGCAAATATATCCTACCTGATCAACCTGGTCTACCTCCTGGAGAAAAACGGACGAAGGAAATCAAACAGAATAGAAGAAAGAAACTTGTGAACAATCATGAAAGCTTTAGAAATCAAACACTAAATATGAAGGTACAACACATGTTCACAGTTATACACAGATGCATTAATCAGTAGCTATGATGTAACTGAGCTCCTTCTAAAATATTAATTCTTTTAACAGGACCAGTAGCACAACAGCTAGGAACTGAAGTGCCCACATGTCATCATTAATTCAAGGAATTAATGCCTTAAACTAGCTGCCATCCCAGACTGGTTATTCCATGCTCAGTGCGGCAGAGAAACCTTTCAGAAATTTTTGCAGGCAATGGGGTAACTAGCCATCCAGACAAAAAATCCTGGGAGCCATTTGCCCACACTGCTGCAATAGAGGCAATAAACAAATACACACAAAGAGGGAACAGAAACCCCTCATCCAAAAAGGAAAAAAAAACCAAACCAAAACAAACAACAATCAAACAACAACATTCACAAGCAAACAAAATACACAGAACACCTAGGACAGGTTTACTACATGACTTTTCAATTTAAGAACAAAAAGATTGTTTGAAACAACAGAAGTATCAAATTAAATACCACACTAAGTTTCTTAAATGTTGGTAAATATAAAGCTACATTGAGTTAAAAGAAATAAAAGAAACCACCAGATGTGTGTCTGATTATTTAAAACTGAGCTCTTAATTATTTTTTGCTTCCTGTTCAGATCACTGTCCCCTACCTGCAACACTTAGATGCAAGCTTACCTGCAAATATTTGAGGTGCTATTATTTTAATTTTAGTTAGAGCTCAAAACGTCAAATTGGTGCTTTTTTGTTTCCTCCCCCTTTCCAACCAAAGCACTCTTAACTGACTGAAGATGTGTTGGCACAGAACAAAAAGAAATGCTCCTTCTACAAACAAATGTTAAAATTTAAAAAGGATGAAAAATGCCACAGAATGATTTGGGAAAAAATAAAACAGGATAAAAAAAAAAGGATTTTTAATATGAACTAAATTTCTAATCCTGCTTTTTTATTGAAAGCACTGAGCCTTCTCATAGATCTCTCCTATTTTATACATTTCTCATACAAATTCATCTATAATATTTGGATACAAATATTACATATCAAGTCATAGATTTAATTTGTTAGCAAATACTTCTTGTGTAACTTCACAAAGACACTTGACAGCTTCCTGATCTGGGTAGGCAAAATTAGGATCTCAGCCATTAATTTACTCCCACAATACAGCACAGGAGTTTGTGCATCTTCTCACTACTTCTGTTTTGGGTGCCTCTCTTCCCTTGCTTCTCATCTGTTTTCTCTATCACACCATCAGATCCCTTCACTGCAGGAATGCTTTACACTTGAGACATACAAAAAGGTTATTGTGATATAACTTACTATATGGTAATTTGACTGTGACAGCCATAAATATAACCACTTATGTTACACCTTAGATGAAGTAATTTAACTTAGCTTAGCTTATACTGTTTCTACTCCACTAAGGTCCAAGCTAAAGACACTTCACTGGTCATTTGAATCAGTGTATTTCTTTGCCTTTAGCCTATTAACCTTGATATTCACTAAAGTTTTACCCTTTTCTCCCTGGTGTATTTTCCTCCTCTTTCCTCTGACTCCATCATGACATTTGAATGAACCTCCTCCCAATTTTTATGCAACCTCTGACTCCTTTCAGTTTATTTCTTGCAGCTAGGCAACATCTTTCACAAACCACAAGTAGTGCTTCCTTGTTGCTATGTTCCTTAAAATTTAGTTTGCACATTAGATTGCAGCTGACATTACAAAGCTGTAGAAAAGCCCTTTCCACAAAGGACAGTCCAGACAAACAGTTGGGTTTAACAGTTTTGTAACACTATTAGCAGGTTTATAGAAAATATATTTGCTTACAACCACAGACTGCATGTGACTTTGGAAGCCCTTCTCGGTGCGGTAAATGAACATTTGCACAGGATAATTTATTTTCTTGCTTTGTTTTCAAATCAAACTGATGTTCAAGTCGACTCCACTAGTATCTTCTAGCAGCCACCTCATAGCCATTCAACAGCAAGAACAGAAAACTTTATCTCTGCTTTCCCACTGTGCCCATGTCTGTCACTACAAGTCTTTTTAGGTTCATTGTAACTAGTATACATTAGTTATACAAACTGAGTGGCTTTCTTTGATTCAGACCTGTAACTTCTAGTTTATATGTGAAGCCTACCCTTTGTTTACTTTCCATTCTAGCCACTGAATTGCTTATGTGCAGGCTCTTGCCAGTTCATGTTCTCCCCTATAGCCACAGTCTCATCTCTTCCACAGTCAGATTTAATTTCTTTTTTTTTAATAAAAGAGCCTGAATATTAATTGTTCATACCATTTCAATTTTATCAAATATCCACTGACTGTGACATCAAGATTCAAAGCAACATACTAACTCTTCACTTCAGAAGCAAATTGCTGCTCAGTCTGATCAACTTTGGAATGTACACAGAAGGCAAATCATCTTTTCTTATTGCAAAGTGTCCTCAACCAGCATTTCCTCCCCATCTCTCTTGTGAAAAGTGGCAGCCTGTTGTACATTACACAGGTGTCTAGAGCTAACATTCCTCTGTGGAAAACTTCACTAAATCTTTTCAATACCAGAACAGAAGCTAAAACAATTTTGGTTTGCTGTGAGTTTCATGACACTCCTGTTCTTTACTTTCTTACTCTCCCTTAATCAAGCTGCTGTGTAACACTTGCATTGTAAATTCTCTGCAGCAGGACTGACACATTTGTTATGCCTGTTCAGCACTTAGTGCAGCAGGGTCTTTGCTGCTACTCTGGCAGCACTATTTGCAACAAACACACCTGTTTTAATAAATATAGAAACAGATTTCAATTTTTCTTCTGAGAAAAACCTAAATACAAAGAAGTTTAATTAATTAATTACTGAGGATACATGAAATAGCATTCCTTTTTGAGAAAATGACCAGTCTGTTCCATCAATGCAAGGTACAGAATACAAGGTATCGTCTAATATCACAGACAACCCAGTGGATCTTATCCTGCATTTCTACACAAAACAGAATCCCCTCTGTGATGTGCAAGAAGTCTTGCACATATAGTAGCAAGAGTGTTAGACTACATATAAAATCCTGGAACATTTGAGAACTTGTACTTCTCTCTACAAAGCATTTGTGTCAGCTTGGTTCAAGATGACCAAGTTTTATGTCCAGTTTTATGTTCACGATGTCGAATCATTTTCATGGTTACTAAACTTGCAAAAGTAACAGGGTCAAAATTTGAAAGTCGTGATTCTTTTTAATATGTTCAAGTATCAATCAGTGCAAACAAATGCTACCTTTACAGTATTGTTTAATAAACTCATCCAACTTGTTTTAGAAGGGTTCACAGACAGAAATGTTTGCAAAGATCTTACCTTCTAGAAAAGAGTCATCTCTTGTCAGAGAACACAATCTTCAGAGCAACAGCCACTCCCTAACTTCCCACATTGCTCAGGAGAGAGTTTCTTACCACTGACATAAAAGCAGTGATTGCCCTTCATAAGGGCAGTCAATGCAGGTATTACTGTTTAATCTACTATTGTTAAGGGTTAGACTAAGAAAACGGCTAAGAGGTTTGCTAGATTATCAACAAAATGTAGGCAATTCCCTTGATATTTTGGCAGAGTAACTCACCTGTATCACTCCTTCCATCATGTTCACCATCTTGTTGACTATTGCAATGACTTTGTGAGTGCGCTCAGCAGGAGTGATGTCGGGTCTGTATTGGCTGGACAATACATACCGACATGTCATATACAAAACGTATGTTGGTGACAGCTTAAAATGAACTGTCGAGCTATTTGTGTAATTTATAATGGCAGATAAGAAGGCATCTTCAGCTGTAGACAAAGAGGAAAAGAAACAGTGTGTCATAAATCCAAAGACAGAGAGAAAATTAAAAAAACCAATTTTGTACCTTGAGGCATAAAGGATTTTCTTTGGGAGAAAGAGAGGAATGAGATGCAACTTACAGGAATTTGAACTCCAAGTTGTCTATTATATACTACAGTTAGTTAGACACACTAACAAAGCACTTCTATATAAAACCAGAAAATCTGATCATGGGGAAACATTTCTGTACTATTTCCTATCGACTGAAAATTTGCATCTTCAAATTCAAGGGAACAGGAAAATGCAAGATTTCCTCTTGCACATTTTACTCCAACAAAGCTCTCTTACTAATAAAAATCAGTCTTTGCTTGCTCACCAATCTATTTAGTTTCAAATATCTGAAGTATGGACAATTTCTAGTATGTTATTTTCCTACCAAGTCTGAGCCCTTAAAAACCTGGGGAAAAAAATTAAACTTTAAATGACAATGTCAACCTAATCAGATTTTATAGAAAATGGATTTTGACCAAGATGCAAACTACTACACAAGGCATAGAGAACTATATAGAAGACAATGAATCCAAGGTATTGTTGAGGAGATGGGATTAATTTTTTTTTCATGTTTAATCTGAATATCTGAAGATAAGGAGTTGAAATGCAATCAGAATTAAGACATGCATGAACAGGCCTCAATATCTAAAGTATCTGTTCACCCTGCCAACACAAGTTATACTACTAGACTGTCTAGCATCTGTATAGCCATAGTTTCTTTCAATCTTTACTTAAATTACCCTCAAGTTTTCAAACTGAAGTATACAAGACTGCATTAACAGGTTAGCATTGTAATTTCACAATTTACTCACAGCTTTCCCTGAATTCAATACTGGCAGGCAGTATCAGTTCTGGTCCATGGGTATCCTGAGATCTAAAGAAAGATGAGAAAAATTGAAACAAATGATCCACATGGATGATATTAATTACTGTATAATTACATATTTCTCCAAATACACTGGTTCCAAATATTGACACAACAACCTTCCACAGAACGACCTATTTTTACCTTTCCTTCAGAATCATTCAAGCTGTACTTGCCAGCAACACAACAGATAAAAATACAGACTTGGGTCTGTGATACTAAAGAACGCCCTCTTGTGTGCTGCACAGCAGGCTGATAGGATCAGTTTGCCATCTGCCATAGACAGGATTCAAATAACGAATTATTCATGGACACATGAAAGAAATTTAATGAAGCTTTGCCTGAAACATCAGCTTGGTTACAACAAACATACCTTGATGCCTTTCATGCCCTCAAAATTTATGAAGACTTAGTCAAGTTATTTGTCATTTTTTCTGATAAAGAGGGAAAGGAGGTCAAACCCAGTCCCTACCCCCACCTAGCTATTGCTACATGACATTAAGAAACAGCAATCAGAATTGTCCTCACTGAAACTGACTGCAGAGCTGGGTTTCTTACCAGAACCCATCCGCGAAATCAGAGAGCAAAAACTGAACAGAGATTTGACTTGGCTGGCACCTGCAAAAGGTTAAACACGTATTTCACACAATCACAGAATAACCTGAGTAGGAAGGGACCCATCAGAATAATTGACTCCAACTTCTGGCCCTGCATATGACAGCCCAAGAGTCAGAGCATGCACGTGAGAGCATTGTCCAATTGCTTCTTGAACTTGAAGTGGTGCTGTGACCACTTCCTTGGGAAGCTGTTCCAGTGCCCAAACACCCTCTGGGTCAAAAACCTTCTCCTAATTTCCAACATATCATTACTGCCTTAAGCAAAGGCATTACCTGAGCTGTTCTCTGCACTTGGGCACCTTTTTTTATGAAATAAGTAACAGCTTAACATCTTCTGCATGCAATAATCATTTTAACCACATGTAACCCAACCAGCAGCTTTCTACTTTCCCCAACAATTTTGATGAAGAAAGGAATGTAATATAATTATATTAACCTAATTCTCCTAAAGATTATTGAAGTTATGCCACAAGGCAGAGATATGACACTGAAAGCCCTTATTCAGTTATCTCCTGTAGTAAAAATCCACAATATAATTTTGATGGCTGATTTAAAAAAAAATCTAAAACTAAATTTTAGCATATTGAATCCAAAAATCTGGGGTATCTTCTGTGGGGGCTGGTTTGATTGCTTGCTTTTTTACAAACTTGCAAAACCTTACACCAGCAGAGAACTCATGTTATGCCACCTAGAAAAATGCCCTATTACAAGAAGTGCTAAGCAACGCCAACTTCTGGGGAGCTGAAAGTTAAGGAATAGCAGGCACAGCATAGCAGTATGTGCATGAATTTCTGCCATTTCAGTTACATTTCAAACATGACAGCATGCTGTCTTTACAAAAAGCACCCAGCTAGTGTGTAAACTGTAGCATTTTGTGTCTTTTTATTGCTATATGTTTTAAATGAACTAATTTGTCACTACTTCCACACTGTCAAAAGAGCATCATCTTCACTGAGAACTTAATTACTTCCATGGAAATATTACTTATACACAGCATTATAAAACAGAACAATAGTGACAACTCTAGAGAAAATTTTAATCTTTCATTATAGGAATGGAAATAAGAAATAGAAATATTTTAACAAACTGGCTAGTAAACTAGTAACAGATTTCAGCTGATGATTTATTTTATTTTCCTTAGAATAAAATTATATTGATCAGTTTCAGCACAAACAGAGGAACTGGATTCCCAGCCAATGAGAGACAATGCGTCATGAATGATGAGACCTGATATTAATGCAAGATTGCTTACAGACTTCTGGAAATTGGCTGGAAGAGGCAAATTAATACAAAGTATTCTTTAAAAATTGTTAATTTTTTCTGTAAATTAGTTGTCTAGGAACTGATGCAGTAATCAGTGAACGTATCTGAGAAAGAGCACATGACAGAAGTGTTGTATTTAGATAAGTAATACAGAACACATACTATAGCCATGTAAGATACATACAGAAATTAGATATCTATGTCAGGGCTGGTGATGAATATCTCTGAGGTCGTAGTTATCACAAATTTAAGCGTAATCTAAATGCCTCTAAAAATATTTTCTGCACATAGGAACCATGGTGAAAAAACTTTTGTAAAAACTAGCAACGAATACTCTCTTTAGAAGGAATTTAGGCAGTTAAAAAAAAAACAACAAAATGAAGCCAAGATACAGCTCACAGATGGCTCTGTGTTTCTGAAATACAGAACTACAGCACAAGATAATCCTCTTCACAGAAATTTAATAAACTTCATACACATGCAGAGACACAGATCAAGAAATATGAACAGCAGAAGCCTCAAGAACTTCTGACAGGCTATAAAAAGTTTAGAAGCTCTGTACACCTTTCATGAGGAACATGACAATTAAAATACTAGTAATTCAAGAAGGAGTTTAATCTTCACAACCATAATAAAATTCTAAAAAAGAATCTGCAGATGACCAGGCACTCTAACAAGAGAGTGCAGAGCAGAACTGAGTTGTATTCTAGTCTAACTTCTCTGGTACTATTTGTAAGATACCCCTGCTACAGAACACTTGAACATTCAAGTTCAATTGGAAGCACAATTTTCTGCCCTTTTTTGGTTGTATTTTTTTTCCTACCACTCACATCTTGGAATTCTAGTGAATTTCCTGTCTAGTGAATAATATATCAATTTAAAGGTACAAAAGGCTTCATACTGCAAGCTCTACAACTTGGGTCACTGCATGTTTGAACCCTGGAGCAGTTTACCTTAACTTTCATCCATTTATCACAGCTGTTCATCTAAATTTAAAAGCCGATTTATGTAGACAGCAATACAATCTTGTATTTTTGAAGGATTAGAAAAAAAAAATTTTCACATTCTCACTGATTTGCTGAGGTGTAATAGGAGACTTTAGAGATCATCTGATCCAACGTCCCTGCTCAAAACAGGGTCAACAAGAGCAAGTTGCTCACTACCCTGTCCAGTCAGGTTTTAAGTATTTTCAAGGACAGACTCCACACCTGCTGACAATAGCCCAATAAACATAGCAATGACCTGGTTATTTCACTCTCCAGAGTAAATCACATCATCTTGTGACAAAAGGAAATTTTAAGTAATTGTACTTTTCATTTCATATGACATGCCTAACCACAAATCAACAATGATGTGACATGATTATCAGCCTGACTTTACAAAAAGAGAACCACAAGTAACAGAATACTGAAGAAAAGAATTAGTTTTTTTGGTTTTTTTAAGTAATGTGAAGTTTTTTGCTTTGCTTGGTAATCCTGGGGTTTATTTGGAGAGAGATTTCAAATGAAATCTCATTCTCCTTATGGAAAACCAGATGATTTAAAATAGTTTAATGCAGCACTTGACCTACTGGAAAAACAAATCCATTTTTTCGATTCTGAGAAGTAATGGACCCCACTTTTCCTACCTGCTGTCCTGTCTGCGGTAATCCTGCTGGTCTATTCGGATCATCGGCTTCACCATTCCTCGCTCGGCTGTGCTGGATGCGGATGAGGTCCTGTCCCCGTCCAGCCTGCTGGTGCTCTAATTCAAAACAGCGAGACAGGTGCTGAGCATGCGAGCACTGCACGGGCCAGTTTCTGTGCCTAGCACCACTGAAATGAAGCTGAGGCTCAAAAAGAGATGGGGAAACAGAAGAAGGGAGCATGGCACAGAGAGCGACAGCTCAGCAGGCGTTTTCACCACAGTGAAGCACAGAAGAGCCTGCTTCCAATTCAACAGACAACAGCCAGCCAGGAGCAGCTCTTTGTTAATGCACTGCTAGAATTTATAATGCAGCTTTCAAACATCTTGAATCAAAAGCTGCATAGCTATCGATACAAAGTAAGAAAGAGTCAGGAATCAAAACTTTAGGTAATGACAAACTTAAATGGATTTACAAATTTAAAACTGGTTATGCTCCCCTACTCTGCTTCTACAATACTTTCAAGTGTTTGCACTACTGACCTATAACATAATTTATCCTGACCTTAAGGAAAGTCTGATCTAGCAGGCAGTACAAAATTTCCAAGACAAGAAAGGGCAATTCAAAGTGTGTTATTTTTTTATGTACTGTTTAATTTGTTTTCTTTGGTGTCTCATGCTCCTTAATAGGAGGCTTTAATTTATGATTTCTAATTCAATCAAACTCTATCAGGAATGGGACAAATATGCTGCTTTAAGCAGCAACATAAATAGTAATTTTTTTCAGCATAAAGAATACAAAACAAGACACCAGTAAAATAGAAAGTGTTTCAACATTTCATAACAAATTTCTAGGACTAAATACTTTGCTTCAACATAGGACAGCCTGCCAACAAGTGCATCTCAAAGCAAGATTTTGAACTAAATCACTTTTCACCACCACATCTCAGAGAACTTTCATTAAACTTACTGTTACCCCTTTTCCAAACAGAAAAGCAAACTTAGAAGAGAGCAAATGTTAGAAAATGAGTGATTCATCAGTGCTTTAACAAGATGTTGTACAGAATCTCAAACAGTATAACTAAAAAAGAAATTAAACTTTCACTTTAATTCCTAGGTCCACTAGAATTCTTTTTCTAATGACTGTGAATAGGATATTAAGTATGCTATATAATAAAGCCAGAAACTCTTATTATGAGAAATTCTATTCTAAGACATTCTATTAGTTTACAAAGTTTCTGTTCTTCCTTCTAAAAAATCACTAAAATTCCTATCAGAAGTAGGTAAAGAACACACATAAGATAAAAGAAAGCACTATCCGACTCTATAAAGTAGAGAAACTGAATCAAAAGACTGTGGCAAGAAAACAAATAAGACTAAAAATACATTCAAAAGCTATCAGAGTTATTAATACCTACATTGTTGCATTAGTATTACTAAATATTTACAAGTATTTCAGTTTTGTAACAGTAGAAATAAAACATAGAAGGGAATGCAGTTCTGAGATTATTCCATTTCATACTGTTGAAGTGATTCATTGTCTCATTTCATCTGAGCATATAATCATAGCAAGTAAGGCATTAACCACTGTGTCATTTACTCTACTTGTTTGCTCTTGGAAAATGCAATTCTGACACAAAATCTATTAACAGAAAGTGCAGAAAGAAATCAAGAAAGATAATCACCTCATAAAATGTTTATAATTATGACTGCAGAGACAGTTTGTTTAGTCAATGTGTGTACAGGAGCTCTACTGAAGTCTAAAGTCACATCCATTAAATTTTAAAAGCCTAGTTAAATTAAAATTGAACACCCTTTCACATTTTATATAAAACATTTATTTACCCCATCGCAAATGACAACAGCCATATGCTACACACATGAGGTAACAATGCAGCAGTTCTAGCAAGAATCTGTACCTGCATTTAATCTGCCTTCTGAAAGTCAATTTGGGGAGAAATGACTTCAGGTTTGCAGAGTTTCTGTTACTAAATATGTTACGATTCTTGATATGAGATGCATGTCCAATGCCAATACAAATTTAAACAAAAGGGTTTTGGGGGAAAAGAAACCAAAAATAACAACAAAAAAATAACCACCAAAAAAAACCCCCAAAGCTCAAATCTAAAATAATAATGTGTATAATATCTGAGCCTATCTGCAAGGAAAAACAGCTGGGGAGACTGACAAATTCACCACACTACCCCAAATACTACTGATGTTGTAGTTTTGATTTAACTGACAAATGCTCTTATTTATTGGTTACTTAGTCATAGTACAATACCTTGCTTGCTGGTAATGCTGTTCCACTGTGAATATCTCCCTCCAGATCAAATGTGGTTTCCTGGACAGCTCTATAATCAAGATAACATTTCCAGTATGTTTTAGAAATATTGTTAAAGATTAAACAAACAAGGAACACAACAACTAAAATTAGTAAATTAAAATTCAAGGGTTATACCATGAGTCCAGTTAATATTAATTTTTAATACTGTATTAGTTGTTCATATTAATAAAACTTAAAAATATTTATACAAATAATTTCATTTGCAAAAACAGATTCTTAATTTCTTTCCAGTCAAGTGAGAAAGTATAAATACACATAAACATAATACACATAAAACATGTTCACTGCATTGCATTCACCGCAGTAGCCTAGTTAAAATTTTTTATTCAGCTCTTTAGTATTAAATGTACAAGATAATGTAAATAATTCATAAATCATAGTAATGCATATTATTATCTCCTTATTCTATAGATTTAAGAAAATGTTTGATTGTTCAAGCGGCCCTTTGCCATGGATTTTATTGTCCATATAAAGCTCTGCAGTAATACAGTGCTTTCCAGTTGACTGTAAATCTGCAGGAGCACTTATTTATTGATCTGCAGGCTAAATGCACGATGAACTCAAGATTTAAGCAAGAATATTACATGACAGCCACATGGCTAGAGATATTCCTGCAGACAGAGCCTACAAAAAGCAGTGTCCCTCCATAAGAATACACAGTAAAGAAAAAATAAAAATGGTCAAAGCATACATCTATACTAACTCAGCAGATAAGCTTTTTTTCCTAGGTATCTTTCTCTCAGTCATCTCCAAGCCAACTTGTTACTTTTCTAAATGATATTATACAATAATATGTACACTATAGCCTCGTTTGGACCCAGAGAAGATGGAAAATAGGATGTTGGTTTTTCCCCCTGCTATACAAATTGATTTTAAGATTATTTCTTCTGAATATTTCTATAGCTATTGAACTGAACACCTGAAGCCCTATGAGTCACAATATCTATGATCAGTATTTTTATTATACACCTATCAAAAATATGAATGAGAAGCAACAGGGTAGACTTCTGGACTGTCAGTCCTTGCAACACAGAAACCAGTGGGTAAATAATCACACTATAAAATGTGGATGTTATACTGAGACATATAGTTCCCTGTCTTAACAGTCTCAGTTCATGATTACTTCACTTCCAAATCCTTCTAGTGAAATTTTGAAAGTTATTATCTGAGAAAAAAACCAAAAACCAGACTGTCTGAAAACATTCAGCAACTTCTTGACTTTTCCTGGAGCTTGGATGAACTGTGAAATACATGAAAATAAAGTACTATAGTGTTTTTCACACAGAAGTGAGCATGCGGAAAACTTGTTTGAATACTTCATAATGAAAAAGACACTTGCTAATCCTACATAAAATCACAAGGTGGAGCTCAACTATTAAAATCATATACTTAACACTTTAAATGAGTTCATACACACTACTGCTTGGCCATTTATAATGCTCTCATTCTGTATTTTTTCCCTAGGTTTCCCTTGTAACCTCAGTAGGATGAAAATAAATTTTACTCACCCAGTTTTGTGTCTTGGACCTTTGACCATAAGACTTGCATCAGTAGATCTTTTGGAAATAATATGGTCCTGAGTAGGATCCACAAACTTAAATACATGAGAAGACCCAAACTGAACCTTCATTCCACTTTGCAGCATGGTGGTTTCTGAAATACGCTGACCTTCCACATAGGTTTCAGCATCAATGCTTCTCGGGGTTACTGTAACAACTCCATCCATATTAGTGAGGTCACAGTGATGAGGCTGAATTCCTGGACCAAATAACTGGGAACAAAATTAATTAACACAGAATTAATTAAATTTTAGTGCAGCAGAAATAAAAAACAAAGACTAAGATGTAGCTTCTCCTATTTAACTTTGATTATGAATTTACAGAGATGAGTGGTACCAAAATCAATGTGTTTCACATCATTTTTCAATGCAACAAGAACAACAAAACACACATTTAACTAATATGTGCAGCAGACATCCCTTAATGAAATATTTTACGCTGTTTTGGTCATATACTGTTTTCTTCCACTTGCTGTTTTATAACAATTCTCACAATGTAATTAATTATAAATCGATTAAATGCACTGACATGGACCCAGGGTACTATAAGAGATTCCCTAGCATGAACTTCATACAAATATGCTTGTTTTTTACTCTTAAAAAATTCTACCTCAACGGGATTAAGACTAGGACCTGAAAGCCATTAAGCAGTTACAATAACAATGATATTCATTATTGATCCAGTTACGAGAAAAAAAAAACCAAACATTTTTAAATAATAAACCCCTTAAATAATAAAAACTTGACTTAAAACCCTTCTCTTAAATCAAGAGTGGAAGTAAATTAAAACAGATAGTAATGACCATTAATACAAAATTTCAGCAGTATTTTACCCTTCAAGCTTTGAAGGGTATTTACACCATATTTTATTAGATTCCACAATGACACATAACACACCAGAGATCAGATCAGTGCTGTAATATGAGTCTGCTTTTTTCCATACCTGAATGGAATTGTCATCAAATTTTTCGGTTCCAACTTCAGTGACACTTAATTGTAGACGATAGAGCTTTGGCTTGTCTCTGGAGTCAGAACCATCTGTACAGCAAGCAACAAATATTAATTTGTAAGTTCATAAAGTTCAAATATTCACACAGTATTTCTACATTTACTGCAAATTAGTTCAGAATAGCAATGTTCAAATAAAAAGAAAACCTCAGTGACATTCTTTCAAGATTGTTGGGAACTTGGTTGTTCCTAATAATGTAAGAACCCCGAAAGCAGAGAAAGCCTACTTGGAGCAGCTATTTACTACAAATGCAAAGAATAAAGTAATCAAGAACAGCCATTCTGAACATACCGTGAAAAATCTTTTCTATTCCCTGAGTAGTTTTAAGCAATGCAACAAGTTTTTACAAATCCCTAAGATTTTCTATATGTATAGCAGTATGGGTTTAGAAGATAAAATAAAATACCTGCAGGTCCCCACATTAGTAGTGTGTACTGATCTTACTGAAGTACACATTATCAGCAATATCTGCTGGCAAGTGATCCACATACAAAACTGTTTCTAATTCATCAGATACTGAAAAGACAAACCTACAAAATGCTTACCCCTATGACAGCTTTAGTCTTAATATACAGGACTTTAGCACTTCTGGCCTTATCTTTGTAATTCCATTAACCAATATTTCCATCTCATAGAAAATTAAGTAAAAATAAAGTCCAACTTCCTACTTCCCTCAGAAATACATACTGTCCAAATAGAATAAGATTTCACAAGATCCACTGGACATACAAACTGTGTGTAATTTAGCTGGTGCCTTCACAGGCTAACACAAATGGGTTTTCGCACACATATAAATCCTCCCCACTTCCCAGAAAATCCTATAACTTTAAATATGAGAGGAAACTGAAGTAATACTGTCATTTCTAACTTCTTTCTCATCTCTTCTCCAAAGCGAGGCTGTAAAAAGAGAGGTTGCAAGACAAAGAATGTCTTACCTGTGGAAATGAACAATGATTTCAAGTCATCTCCAAAAATGCATCAGAGAATATTATTAAAGCTATGGCACACACACTGATACTGGCTGCAATTAGGCTACCAGTTATCTTCAAATTTTTAAGTGAAAGTCAATATAAACAGAAGTTCCATAAATCTAGTTTTAAACTCCCAGAATTTGTTTATTAGAATCAGAATGCAAATCACTTAACCATAAAATGGTAGTTATTAATAAGCTTCTCCTGGGGCTGTTGGGATGATGTTGGGACATAAAGACACCAGGCACAGTTAGTCCATAGACTGGTACTGTAAATACTAAAGTTAAGTGCTGATACTACAGTAATACGCAGTTATTGAACAAGGAAACCCTATCATAACATTAGTACGTCATCCACCACAAAGGAAGCATTAATCCTAAGACCACTCATCCCTCTCAACATCTTTCAGGCAGAGGGATAAACCTTTTATGAAATCTCTGTATTTGAGTCTAGAGAGGCACACATTTAATGTCACGGTAACCCAGAAAAGATAATGCTAGTACAATATCTTCAGCAATTTGAATTGTGTGCAATTTTAAATGCTTAACAATGCTAATCAGAAATTATACGGTTGCATCTGCAGTATCACTAAATGCAGATACATAATAGATTACTGAATACATCTGGCTGCTTAGAACGAATTCCATTAATTTTTATTATGTCTCCACACAACTTACACATCAAAACTCAAGTAGTTCATTTATTTATTTATTAATCCAAATGTCAAGTATTTCCTCCTCCTACCCACATCCTAGTTTGCTAAAACTGTCAGCTGTGTGTGCACTTTCAAGCAACAATTACTCAAGAAGTGTGTATTAGTATCATAAAGTTTCTGCTGATGCAAGTTAAGACCTTTGTTTCTCTGCAGTGTCTATTGTTTTCCTTGAAAACACCTTGTATTAAAACCACAGCACTAGATACAAATGCAATTTTTTCTTCCATAAAGAGGAGAAAATTTTAAGGAGTTATTCAAAGTTATTTGGGTTATTTTTTATACTCCATCAGTAATAAAATCCAATTTCTACAGTAAAAAGTAGCTTAATCTGGAAGATAATTACTACAAATCCTAAGAATGATGAAAGGCCTTTTTGTTCTAGGAGAGGGACACAGGAGGGGAGGACAACTGTATTACACTACAGTGTAAAGTGTATTTCCTGGTTTTCAACAGCTGGAACCTCACCTAAATGGTATTTGGAATGTATCCCTTCCAACTCACTGCACCAGGATACCTATTCTGCTATACCTATGGCAAAGGCCCTACTCCCTACTCCCCAGGCCACAAAGGCTGATCATAGCCAAGGATGCACTACAAATAGATTTCATTACTTGGTTTATGCACTTCAGAGTGACTATTCAGTGACTCTGTACTTCAAATAATAATAACAGTATTTCAAATAGTACTGTTATTAAAGAAATCTGTAGTGAATAGAAGTGAATAGCCACTGTAAGGACATCAAGTCACTGGTTTGTAATGCAAACATGTATTTTCAAACAACAGAAAAACAACAAGACAGGCCACCCTTCATGGATATGTATTTTAAATATATCATAATAGTGTTACTTCATCACTAAAAGGTGAATCCTACACCACTTTGAAAATTATAACTTCAATTGATTTCACTAGTCCAGTACTCGGAATAATGCTGGGAAATAGTACTGACTCAGTACCAGACCAAACCAAATGATGAAGATCAGCTCACAGGAAAAAAGTAAACCCAAAGCTGAACAGAAATGGTCACACAATGGACTTTTCCTATTGAGTTAAAACTAGTTAAGTCTACACCTGAAAAACATATTTCCTGTACAAGTTCCTAATTACTAAGGGTTTAAACACTAATAAGCTCAGGAGATGGTTGGGCAGATCTGAAATACCATGTCGAATTCAGGAGATAATTCTACTATTAAATTTCAGACAAGATGTGCACTTCCAGCAGAAGGAGCCAAAAGTAAACTTCTTTCAATTGTAACAGAGAACAAAGCTCCTTCAAACTCATGTGCAAAAGTGTTGCACGTGCCATACTGCAGTTCTGTTCTCAGAAAGAAGGCTGGCCAGGAAAACACCCTGGCCAAGGCTTTCTACCTCTCCAATGTTCTGCAATTCTTCTTTCCAAGCTGTTACACCTCCATGTCCTCCCCATCGCCCACTGCTATCTGTTCTACAGCTCAAGGTTGCTCTTTTTTGTGATGAAGCGAGGTAAAAAGCCTTATGGGTTTACCTTTTTATTTATGCTTTGTAATTTTAATTCCAGGCTTGTAGGATCTGAGGCTCATATCTGAAAAATGGACGTTTGCCCTTTTTCTCAGCCTTTAAACATTATGATTGTAAAACTGAAGTTATTAATATCCCTGAATTTACCAAAAGCCATATTCCCAAATAATATAGACTGAATCAGCTATTCAAAGTGCTGCTGACTTTAGTCTATCCTGTCTATTTCTATTACTACAGATTCATCTCAGTTTGCTGGTTCATTCACATGACTGAGATACAGAGGCAATTGCTGACTGCCACATGGACAGCCACAAGCTTCTGAAGAGCATCCTCTACCATACAGAATCTAATCTTCAGTCAATGAAACAGTCGTACAAACAGCAGCATTAGCAGCTGGACATACCTCACTAGCAAACTTACTGAATTTGTGCAATTGCACAGGGCATGAGTCTACTGCGTTCTTTTGGAAAAATACAAACAGCCTCTGTTTTGACAGGAGGACATTTCTATTGGAGCTATTTCTGTAATAAATACAAATATCCCAAAGTGGATTTTTTTCCAAAAACACAGTCTGATTCTAGAGTATGAGGACCTCTTTCACACACTGAGATAAAGATTTTAAAAATTGTCTGGTTTGTTTTTTCTTTTCCAGTGACATACAACCAAATTTCAATCTTCCTAGATAATGGTCAAGTGTTTTAGTTTGGCCTGCTCTGTGAAAGCATCCTCCTCTCTAGAATAACAGTGGTAACAAATAGAAGTCTGAATTCAATTCAATTGAGCACTGGATACAAGTTTGAATACAGTTCTTTAAAACCCAGTATTGCACTTCACAACCATAAAGGAAAGGGTGAGGAGCACTGACTACCACACTTAGTTCTTCTACTGCAGTCTAGAAAATAAAGTGAGGAAATAGGAAAAAAAAGTAATAAAAGAAAAAAATACTTTGGTAGACATTTCACAATGAAAAGAAAATGGCTTTGTATTCTCTATATGGTCAAACAATAATTGACCAAACACAATTTGTCAAACAAACTCTATTTGGTCAAACATATCTGCACATTACTCTAAACTCTAAGGATAATTAAAGACCTATAACGATTTGTACATTAGGCTATCAATTTCAAACACTACAAAAAAAAACCTGAACAAGTATCTACGGTCTAAAGTGCTAAATCTTTGACATACACCACTAATGTTAGACAAACCAGGCAGCAAAAATACCAAAGAATACCATGGAACACCACTGAGTAGAAAGTGAGGTCATTTTCCCAGTGGTCCAAACACTATTTCACATAAAAATCATCACAGATTTCACAGTCAAATACTGAAAAGGACAGTTAAGTCCCATGCCATTTACCTAATAACTCTTTTAACTATGAATTCTACAAGCAGATGGATCAAAGAACTTTTAGTTCTACTACAACATTGCTCGTAAACTACACTCTAAAACTTAGCTGTTAACAGTAGCTGGAAGGTTGAACTCTGCACAACAGCATGTTCATGATCTACTTGATGTTTGTTCACAGATCAAATAATTAAGTGGCAGCTGACAAAACAGGTAACTTCTGCACAGAAGCAGTCTCTTGGTAAAAAACACTAAAGATAAATAAGACAGCCTTTCCATTTGTCATAAAGAAACACAAGATTTACAGCTGGAGAAGTTTTTAGTGACTAATGAGAGAACAGTATCAAATACAGTGTTACCTTCGTAAGCGTGATAGTTGTAGTAGGCAAAGTGATTCCTTCTCCCTGGGGTTAGAAACACATGCAGAGGACCCAGGTGAAGGCAGCACCAGCAGGACAGATACCATGCAGAACATGCGGAGGAGGGCAAGAAAAGAAAAGACAGGAAAGGGTGAAACCGTAGCCAGACAACACCTATTCAATTTATAAGGATGAAGTTCATTAAACTCTTTAAATTTTAGAAACTGTGTAGCATACAAAGACATCAGTACTGCAAAGCTACTGAATGAAACAATCCTTACTGTTTAGAGAAGTGACAACAAGCTGTTAGAAGAAAAACAGGAACAACAGTCAGTCCCACAGGTCAGTCCCACAAGCAATGTGGGAAGCTCAGCACACAGCACCAACACCTGCGGCACTTCAGCCTGGGTTTACTCTCTCTGTTAATGGATGTCTCTCACCACTGCCCGAGCACAACATTTTAATAACAAAGCACCAAACCCCACAAAGAGTAAGAGAACAAGAAGTGAACAGTACTATTAAAAGAACCCAAAATATTTATAGGGAAAACAAATCTCAACCCATAGAACATGACAGTATGTTTCATATATTCTGTGTACTGATAATTTCATCTGGATTTAAAACCAAAAAATCCTCCCAAGCTATTTGACTATAAATTTAACCTTTTTTTTTTTTTTTCAGTTCTGATCCAGCAAAGGTTTCATCACCAATTTCCAACCTTGCTTCCCAAAAGGTACACAACCAGACTTCAAATGGTAAAATTTAACTGAATACCTGAGCATACTCAAATTACACTCAATAGGAAAAAGAGCTGTACACCTCAATCACCAAAAAAGGAAGTCCATATCCAAATCTATACATGAGGATGACAGAAATTAAGAGCACAAGTTGTGTACGTTTTATCAGTAGTTTTGCTATACACAATCAATCCCTCCTGACTGTTCCTAGATCATAAAATTAATTGCAAATTACCATGAAGCCCAGCGAGTTCCAATTATGCCAAGACTCAGCCTTGCTAGTGAGTTGAAAGTTCCATATAGGCTGAAAAATGTTTAACATGTAAGTTTGATCTAAAAATTCATGTTCTTCTCCTGTTAAAATACGTGGTATGGCACTGTGAAATACCAGGTATGCTACAGCGTACTAGTGAATGTAAAGCAAATCAGATTTAAGCTTAGTAAATAATTTCTCCTAAAAAATTTCTCCTTTTTTTCACTCCAAACATTTGCTGCTAAGATTTTGATATTACAGCAATATGCACCTCTACCTTTAAAATTGTTACCTCCAATTCAGAATCTGACATCAGAAGAACAACTCATGTGGCACAGACTTCCCACTACACTGAGTTCCTTGTGCCTACAAAGAATGTTTATTTTTGAAAGCTCCAAATATATAATAACGTAATTTAGTTTATTAGATAACCAGGATTCTTACCTGGGCTTAATTCTACCAGGTATGGTAGTTTCTCAGGAGGAAGGCAAGAGCCATAGCTAGACCCGTCAACTCTTTCCTTCCCCTTTAATGGCTTTCCATCAGTTATCTTCCTGGTTTTCTTTGGGACATAATCAGGAGGCCGCCTTTTCAACTGGAAGACCAATATTCCTAAAACACAGCATTATACATCCTTTGAGTCACACTACCAGTGAATAAGCACACAATCAACATCTATTAATCTGCAAGTGTCCCATAGGATTACTTTCAGCTAACTAAGTTCCTGTCACTTTTTCAGAATAGCTTTAACTTAAAAATAACTACACACAGATTAAAAGCATACTCCACTATAGTGAAAAATTAGAAACTTTAGGATAAAATGCAAAGCCTTTCTACTACCTAATGAGGTAATACTACAAAGAGTGCATAATGAAACAGCAAATAATTGTAATACTCCCTAGTATTTTAACTGCCCAAAACCAAAACACACTAAAATATATGTTAGAATTTCTTCCTTTACCTCCTTTGTCTAGGGGTTCCACAACATGGCTTACAACCCAAGGCACAAAAATATCTTAAAGGTTTTTGGACATACCTTTATCACTAGGCCACTCTCTGAATATCTGCAGTGGACACTCATCATCATCAAGAATAGTTTCTTTAGCACCTTTATCATCAGAGTGCTGAGCACCAGGAGGCAGCATGACCTAAAAAAGAATTATCAGTTTTTAGAGCTGTTAGTGAACCATCGGAACATTCAGGAGTATATTCTCATAACTTTTTCTGCATATGTTGTAAGAAGAGGTGAGGGCAAAGAATTCAGTAACTTGCAATGTATTTTGTTTTCCAAGATTTTCTAACACTCCTCTCTCACCTCTTGCTACCATTAAATCACACTTCCCAAAACACCAAATAAGTCTAAAAATAAGTCTAAAAAGCAAAGAAAAGCGCAAGTTACACTTAAAGTAGGCAAGATCTTCTTTCAGTGAAAAAAAATTATTCCAATTTCTCATCAGCTAAGACAAAGCAAAAAACAATCTGTGGAGATCATAGTCCAGAAACAGAACTGAACTTTCCATTATTACTTCACACACTGGAATCAGCCTTTCATTTTGCTAATGCCATTCTGCTAACCTAACATATATGTATCTTTAAAAAAGACACAAGCTGACAAAGACTATGTCACACCTGCTGTATCCTAGTCTTACCCCAAATTTACTTGGTCTACACAAGGAACTAGGCACAACTGGAGCATTTCACACAACTGCTTCATGCTGGCTAGCTCTAAGGAAGAGACAAAACCAAGTATACTCTTGGAACAGAACTACAGACTGTTCCTACCTTTTACAGTTATATCCTTACAAGGCAGAGGAAGAGGGAGACCTTGATTGCTGAAATCTGCTCTTAGAGGAGATACAGCCTGTAATTTCATGCATTACTGCTCCCCACAGTGATCAAGAACAAGAACAATGACAGGCAGTATTACAGTTATTGAAGACAGATCTTTCAAAGCTGAATCAAAAAATAGAATATATTGTACTCCCACATTTTTAATCCTAACAATGTTATTTAAATTCACAGACAGTTCTATTTTAAACAAACTACTCCAAATTATTCCCACCTCTGAACTGTGACCAAGGTAAGACCTTCTGAAGGGATGCAGCCATTGGCTACAGCACCCTACTACATTGCAGCCCTCATTCTCATTTGTTCCTTCTTTTCCACACCCATTTCTGTGTTAACCAAGTTCTCACAGATCCATCTCAAATGTCCTTTCATCTTCTTCCAAGCAGGAAACAACTACATTTAAGATCAAAAGTATGTAACCCCTAAACCATTTTCTATGCAAAACTTGGCTAAACACAGAGCTAATTAAATTATCTTTAATTAGATTTTCAAATAGACAAGATATTATAAAAGGAAAACATTAAAATGTATAAACCAGAGGAAAACAGAAACACATCTACACTCAAATCTTACCTTGCCAAACTACTACACATCTCAGATTTTAAAATCAATTACACATACAGGATAATTAGGGTAACACTGTCTTTCAAGCTATGCTCAACAAGCAACAATCTTAAAATTCCAAAGCCCTTGAGACAGAAGGTAGCTAGTTACAAAGCACGAAATACACACAATACCAGGACCTGACCGAGACTGGACTGAGGAGGAAATCAAAGAAAAACCAAATGCAGGGAAGCCAGAGGAACAGATGTGTTACAAATGCACAGGTGCTAGTTGAATCAGATACTACTTCTACCATGGAACTTGGATAAGCATCCATGCTTGGTGTTGAGTTTAAGGGCAGCAGTGGTGAACTAGACAAGCTAGAGAACAGGGGCACAAAAGCACTGCTCCCCTCATCCTCCCAGCCAGCTGCCATTCCCCTCCTCGCTCAGGAAGCGTGAACTGATAATGCAGACAACCCTAACTTTAAAAAAGTCTGTGACCTAACCTGCAGAAAGACATAGAACACCAGCTATCTGAGCTCCTGTGGGCCAGGAGGCTTCTAATCATTATGATGCCATTTTAGAAAATACCTCTGGTTTAGGCGAATGTTGCCTCAGTGCCACCCACAAAACTGAAATTCCTACATTTCAGAATAATGGAAAAGCATGGAAATAAGTCTATATAATGACTGGGGTTTGGATTATGCAAAGAGATTTGCTTGAGTTTTTCAAAACAGAGGCACATAAATACGCTTTTGTGAATTTTCACTGATACAAACTGCTGAGATCAAGCACAGACATTTCCCTGATTTCTGCAACAGCACAGGAAATAGAGACGGGTCAAACCAGCCTAATGTCACAAGCTTTGGATGAAGTCTATAAATGGAAACAAACACAAAACTAAGAATAAGGAAAAATGCACTCTGCTTCATCATGAGTGTATTCACATGCATATATAAATTATCATAGTCGTTCCATTCTGTATTTATTAATTTAAAATGCAGTGAAACATCCAGAAAATACAAGCTAAGAAATTTAAATGAAGACAATAGCAACTTTGAATTGACTTTTAAAGCATTTGTTGAAATAAACAAGTAAGAGAAGGTAAGTATTTGAGTACTAAGCCTCCTGTTATAAGTAATAGAGATCAGACACCTCTTAATAAAAGTCTCACATGAGAACACCCCATGCTACAACAGGTCTTCAATAAGATCTTCTGTCATTTTTATGTTTTTTTTTAAATAAAAACCCTTATATCTACTGCATATTTGAGTATATCTGCTTATTGTAACCTATTAATCTACAATTTTCCTTACAAGCTGGGAACACAGGCTCTGCACATGCCGCTACTAAAACAAACAAACAAAACCAAACAAAAAACCCCAAATAAACAAAAAAACCCAAACCAAAAAACCCTAAGAAAACAATAGAAACAACATCACAAAAACCCCCACAATCCCTCCCACAACAGATCTTGCTAAAATTCCTAATGTCCTATGTTTGTAACAACTACAACTTTAAAAAACCCAATAAAACTACTCACCATGACATGCATATATTTGCTTGACATGACAAAAAGTTATTTATGCCTTACCCCCAAGAAAAAATGTAAGTGCATGCTAAAAACAAAAGTCTAATCAAAATTCTACTTTCAAGAGTTAACTGCTTTGCTGCATGCCTGAAGCCTAATGCTCTGAGTGAATATGCACAGGTAGCTTGGAAAACTGTCTAATTAATTTGACATCTTCAGAGATGTGCAGTGAACCCCGTATTACTCAGGGAAACTCAAACCAAGCAACTGAAACAAACAAAACACACACACTGGAACAAACTGGTGTCTACTTGCTCACACAGAAAAGCTTTTCAGAACCAGGCATAAAGGTACAGCCTGATACACTGCAAACCAATGTGCAAAAGCAAACAACCAATAGGAAAATGCCACGTACAATAAAAGTTGTCGAAAGTGTTACGAAATGTCTTACAATGTTTATCTTTCAACTGAAACTTCAGGAGTGATCTTTATTACAGGTACTTACACAGCCTTATAATGGTCTTGTCCTGTAACTTAAAATTCATCTTAATAGTTAAGTAAATGTCTACTGCTTAAATCTTCTAAGAAGACATTGCACCTCAAAGAGAACAAAATGTTTCAAAATGCCAACCAGTAAGAAACTGAAGTTGTATGTTCCACTAATAGTAGCTGAACTTAACAAAATACAAAGAAAAGGAACATGTGCAGGACCTGTCTCACACAGAGTACTACAAAGTGCCAGAAGAACAGGGGCAAAAGCCAAACCAGGGACAGAGGACACCTGTGAGACTTCAGCATAAAGGAGTGCCATTGGACAAATTTAGCGGTGCATTTGTGAGTTTCCAAAAAAGACAACAGTGATTAAAGACACATCAGGCTAATTCTTGTGTATTTTAATGTTTCAAGCAAGGAAAGCAACTTCATAAAACAACTGGAAAAAAGTAGATTCTAAAACCTAGATTAAAAATACTAAACTTTATTAATAAAAGAAGAATTAACATATTAAAAGCCAAGCACTGTATCAGCAGAGGACAGCCAAGCAGATTTTAGCCAACTACAACTTACTGTGAGCAAATAAGGTCTGCTACGCTTACGAGTTATAAAAACAGATCTGCTGTTAGTCAGTGAAGAGCACTCATGTATGTCAAATGTACACAACTTTTATCAGTTCAGACACTTACTGTATGAAGATGTGTTACTCAGAAAAGACAAAATATTTTCCAAAAGTACCTCCCAAAAACCTAATATAAAACAATTTCTTTTGCAGCAATAACTTCATTAACCTTTCCCAAGATCGACACAACGTTCTCCAGACTATTTTCTACATTAAATGTCCCCATACAAGATCAGAAAATAGGAGGTAATGGGGAACACCACCACTATGAAAGAGTAACTTGCAACCGTTTCCTGGGTAAAGGTGCAATTAGTCCAATAAATTCCCTAATACTCAAAGATTTTTGAATACCTCATAATAAGCCTGAACTAAGCAGAATGAATTAAAACTATTTTCAAATTCAGTGTCAGTGTCTCTGCTGTAGCCCATGATTCTCTCAAACCAACACAGTATCGTGAGAAACAAACACTTTCCCCACTTTTTCAGCATTTTAAGGAGAAAAAAAAAGCGAGTTTATTAGACAAGTCATAGCCAAAATGGAATCACACACTGGACTCAAACAAGAATCAATATTTTCAAGCCTCACTGTTCTTCCCAAGAAGACAACATGGTCAGAAGTTTGTAATCTTTCACCAGTACCACCCATGGGACTTGATTAAAGCTACACCTCTAAGAAACAATAAGCAATTCCTCTAGAACTCCTAAAATAATTAAATTTGAAAAAAAGAATATCACTTAAATATTTTCTGATTTGTAATGAGGGCCAGCAACCACTGCAAGGTCTAAGGAAAGAGCACAAAACAAACAGCTTTTACAATAGAGCTCACCTCAGCACTTCCACTTCAGAGTGGACACTCTTAGTTCAGGGAAATAGTTTTGTGCACAAATTTAGGTACCCACAGGATGAACTATTGGTTTATACATCTGTGAATCACCAGCACACTTAATGGTATAAAACCACAGTGCCAAATGAAGAAATATGCCATTTTCAGTATCAACATTTCTCTACATAAGCAGTAATTTAGTACGACTGGAAGACTAAAGTTCTAAAAACAAAAAGCCTGACATGTCACTTCACAATTCCTGAGGCTGTTAGATTTGAAGATGGAGGTGGGGGAATGTTAGTCACAGAACTAACCAAGTCATTCTATTTAGCTTGGAAGCTACTGCAAGGAAAAAAAACCCAACCAAACATGAAACATGAGGAGACTGTGTTTCAGTGACTTACACGAGCAATACAATAATCCTTGGGATTTTCTTTTTCCAGGCCATATTTTTCCAGTGCTTCAACAACTGCAAAGTCTGCAGTATCTGTAGTAGATAGCAGGATTGTCTTGTATGGTATATTTGGTTTTAAACTGTCTGCATAAATTCTCAGCGTCCCACCTTGGAAGCAAAATGGAATTAACAATGCAACCAGAGAATAAAAAGACAGATCTAGAGTAACTTATTATATTTCTACAGTCATTCATATATTTCTTATTATTTATAATAAGAACAAAGCTCTTCAGAAATAATATCACTGCTCTACCAATACAAGAAAAATTCCATACATAACATCCCCAAAATAGATTTATCTCTGCCATCGTTAAAAATCTCCAGTGATATTTCTGTAACTTATCTCAAAGTCCTTCTCCCAGTGTTTCACCATGCTCAGTATTACAGGAAATTAAAACGAAATAGTGACAATGACTGGTTGAAGAACAGACCTTTCCCATTTTGACAGGAAGTTTGTGCTGACCTCCCCTCTCTTTAACAAGCCCATTTAAGATTTCCCTGAAAACAATGTTTTCTACACCTCTAACTTTTTCTTCACTACTCTTCCATGAACAGACTACATCATTTGAGATTTTATCAGTTCTAACACTTCTTCACTTGTTCTTTTCTAATGGTGTTTATACAATCATTGTTATATCCCCACCCCATCAATGAGACATAGTTGATCAGTGTTATTCACAAGAACTACCAGAATCCTTCATGCAGAGCAATCAGTCCTTTACATGCTTTTTTTATGCTACTGATTGAATTTTCTCTTTCAGGTCATTTAGCTTGTTCTTAGTACAATGAATGTCAGTTATTTCAGCCAGCCCCCTCAGTTTGCCAATCTAAGTCCATCCTTTTTTTTTCCCCAGTTTAGCACTGTTAGCAAGCTCAATGAGCATACACTCATCAGCCTGCCCACCAGAGAAAGCTCTGACCCGCACCCATCATGGAACACCATCCTGTGGAACCCCACCTTTACAAATCCTTTGTTTAGTTACACCACAGATAGACTAGCCATGTGCAAGAAATGTTGGAGAAAGCAAAAGTCAAATTTACAGGAGTTGCTGGCCTTAAGAATGGTCTCCCACCAAGAAGTTTACTATTTATAACTTAACCAGAAGAACTTTACGTACCTGAGTCTGGTCTGCCATCAGAACTGCGGAATTCCTGCATTCTCTTCTCCAGTTTTTGCTGTCGCCGCCGTTTCATAACCACCTCAGGGTTGGATATTGTGCGAGTGAAGCTAGTCTCAGGCATATCTTTGTAAACCTCAGCTGCAAGGCGAAAATTCTCACTGCCAGGTCAGTTTAAATGAAAAAAAAAGTCATTAAGAGCTTGAAATACATATATCCTTATTACTTCACATAGATAAAGAAGCAGTAGGATTCATAGACAGACGAGTTCATTTAAGTTATTGTAAGGTTGTTTCTACACGAACTTCACTTTCGCTAAGTTTAATGCTGTTCATATACCCATGCTCACCTGATATAAAAAACTAATTTAAGCATTGCTAGTTGCTAGTTTAAAAAAAAAAATAAGTCTTCTACCTCTTTAACATGGGGGCGGGGGAAAGGCATTAAAGAAACTATACTATACCCCTAACTTTATTATGATTTCCGATACTAAAAAGTGTGGGAAAGCTGAGTTAGCATATGCTTGCAAGTCTTGCTTTGTCTTTTGCAAATGCAAACAACAATAACTTAGATTGCTAGAAACAACTACCAATTAAGTTTTTAAAAATAAGTTTAAACCACTTACATATCATCCCCATGAAGAAGTCTATCATCTCTATCTGACGCTTGTCGCAATGCCTCTTTTTCACGCCTCTTTTTCTCTTTTTTCTCTTTTTTTGAGAGAGTTCTCTTGAAATTCTGAATTACTCCCTCTTTTTCTTGTTTTTCAGGCCCATTACTCTGAGCTTTCTGAAATAAATAAGTTTAAAACTTTAAAACTTAAAGCTTCCATCAATTTCAGTCCAAAGAAAAGTTAGCATTGGTTTTAACTTTGCAGATAAATCTGTATAAGACACAGTATCACTGACCCAAAACCAACACTCCATTACACAGCAATGGAACTAATGCTCTCGAGGGAAACACAGGGAAGTGCTCAGAGAAGCAAACATGTCATGTTCCAAAGAAGGTATGAACTGATTCTACTCAACAAAATGAAGAAACTGCAGAATTTTACTTGAGTAATGCCTGCTATCTACTTGGCCTCAATAGATTAACTGAAGGTTGCATAACAAATTTTTGCTTCTGAATAAAAATATTCTGTAACAACAGTGTGCCATATCTGCTTTCAAGGCAACTGTGTTAGAGCACCAGATAAGAATAAACTGCAGAAGGAAAAACATTACAGAGGACTTTCCCCCAATGGTGTATTTTCCCAAGTTGTCATTCCAGTGTTCTCTTCTTCAATTCCTGCTCCTTGCATACACAAGATACCTATAATCCTAGGCTCATTTGCCTTCTGTAGAGAAGATTACAGAGCATGAGAGAAAGAAGATGCATATTTTCTCACTTCTATCAGGAAGTGAAGAACACAGAGAAGGAAGATTGCAAATCACTTAATTCAGTTAATAGGAATAGCAGGGTTGGTACATGCAGTGCAAGACATCATTAACTTTCCCTTCCACCCTGTAACATGGATGTATCCTGTAGTCAGAAGCCAGGTACAAGCTCACATACCTATACCAAAAGCACTTCTAAAATTAACAAGCTCTAATTCCAAAAGCAAAGGAAATTTAGTGCTCAGCACAAGATCAAAAACTTGCCTTAAGATAGCCCACATTGAATAGCATATTTTCCATAGCTATAGGCAACCAAGCTACATATAATATATATAATTACACAACTTCAGGAGTCAAAGTCTAATCTAATTTAATGTTTAAATGGCTAATATTAAAGCAGAGTTTTGTACAGCTGATGTTGGCGGCTCATTCATTTTGCATTTGTAAAAGAAAAAAATAATCAACAACCAGAAAAACAAAACCAAACCAAACCACAAAGCCCTGCACAAAAGGAAAGAGTCTTCCATCATTTTTTTCAAGAAACAGAATGTTACCCAAGGAGGTAATAATTTTTTGCTCTTTAACTCCCCCCAGCATTCCCTTTTAAAAACTTGGCAAAAGGCCAGATTACCTCCTGGTATTTGCACCATATATACTATTTAAGGAAATTTTCAAGTCATCATAAAAGAACAAAGCAAACTTAAAGTTCTCTAGGCATTACATGCTCCAGTACTAGACAGCTACATGGATCATGACATCACCAGCCATAGATAGCAAAAATGCTGTGTTGCAAAGATGCACATGAAGTATTTAAAAATACTTGCTCCAGATATTGACAGTCATGAGCAGCAGTTGTTTCCAGGAATTAAAAAAGTAGAAATTACGTCTTCCTATGTCAGCAAACCCCACAGATCTCCAAATTGCTGTTACCACTAGCATGTTGCATAAAGACGCACCTTTGGAGGAACGGTATCATTTTCATTCTTGAGGACAAACCTTCCCTCGCGATCATCTTTGTTCCAGTTTAACTGTACAACAAGAGGTTTCTCATCCACATCTAATCTTCTTTCTTCTTCAAAAAAATGAAAAGCAGTAACACTTACTTGGTATCTCAAGAGCACAGATATTTAGAAATTATTTAAGCTTTTAAAAAAACAAAAGGTTTGCTTAAGAAAACACATCAGTTGATATTTTCCTGTTATGTATGGGGCCAGAAAGAAAGCTTGGGAGTGTAGAATAATTACATGTTCCCTTTCCAGCAACGAGCCCAAGTGTACTCCATCTATCTACGTAAGCTAAAGGTCTCTCATGAGGTGGTCTTGCATAACTCCTTTGTCAGAACTAAGTCTTGGAACACAACATTATCACTCTGGAGGAGAAGTTAGATCTAGAGTTGAAATGTTTAGAACTTTGTAACACCCTGGGCCTTCCAATTTTTCTTATTTTAAACTTACTTTAAAGTAGACTACAGTCTGGTTGCAGCCTGAGAAATACTATTCTAAAAAGACTGCACAAAAATAAACAAGATTACAAAATTTAAACAATAAAACAAATCAAAACCCACAACCTTATGCAGATCCGAGACAACATTTCATTTACTGTATTACATCTATTTTAAGTATATGGAAAAAGAACTGACAGAGTTGTTAAAAAACTTAAGCAAGTTTTGCCATTTGATTTTCCCTTTGAAAAGGAGACAATACATATGCCTAGGAGAACAACGATGTCTTTGTGGTTATTTTTATCTAGTAAGAAACACTCCTATTCACCTTGTATGCCTCAATCAGCTTTTAAAAATCAGGAACTTGCTCCACAAACAAAACAATTTCAGTTTGACTACAGGCACAGTGTTAACAGATTTTTAAAGAAATCTAAAGCAGAAAAAACTAAACTATTTTCAGTCTTTCACGTGCACAATTTAACATCATTCAAGCACTTGTGCAAACTTCTGAAGTACAAAAATAAAAAGCACAACTGAAAGATAGTTTCTCCTACAGGCAGATCTACCACCACACACACTACCATCTTCTAATCTGAAACAGGTAAATTTTAGCAGTACCAAACGCTATTTGGATATCCAAGTTCTTCACAGGTAACATTAGAGGATCTGTTTAAGAAACAGAGTGGCTTCAAACAATATTAAGCTGAACTTCCCCCAATTTAGCTGTAAAAGAACATGACTTATGAGGCTACCATTTCAAAGAACGGAAGATGTACTCTTAACTGCTCTAATTTAATAATCCTAGTCTCCCGTTATAAATTTAGTCTTTACCCACTAATCCTAAAAATAGCAACTCTCTCACAAATGTCAACAAACTAACAGGATGTCGATTACAGCATTTAACAGATCATAATCAAATCTTAGATAAGCTGCAGGCCTGGTATGCATATTAAGTTTTGAAATCACTCCCCAAAAACAATCAGAAGCAACATATTTGGGAATAAAATCCCAAGTCTCATGAGGTTCAGAAACTGGGGGCAAACTTGAAGATATTTTGGCTGGGAGTAGATATGATGGTGGTGTGGATGCAGGAAGGACTTAATGAATAAATACAAACCTCCACTGACATGCACTTCATAAAGTGAGTATTTAGGAGATGACAACATTCGCATGTCCGGTCGAAACTTCTCTGCAAGAGTTTCTATCACATCTTGAGTTGTGGCAGTACTAGAGACACGGATACATTTTGTTGCAAAATTTCCAGCTGCTTTGTCTTGAAAGTAAAATCTCATTACTCCATGAAACTCGAGATCCTGTAAAGAAATAAAAACATAAATCTGAGTGCTGGCTAACAGTTATAAGGTTCAGAGTTCTTTTATTATTTGTTACGAATTTATTACAAAAATATCAGACCTTCAAATATTACACTGGTTTTCAAAATTTTCATAACAATAGAATTAAAACCCAGGACATCATAAACTTGAAAAAAAGAGGCTATCCAGCAAAAAGAAATTAAGGATTATCTATTACTGAAAATACTGAACTTGAATCTTTAAGTATTCAAATTTACAACTATTGTCAGGTGAATTAATAAAACCTCTTGTCTAAAACCTGGAGACACATCTTGAACACTGAGAACAGTCCCCTGCAGCCCAAGTCTGTAAAAGTGTAAGCTCAAGGAACAGCAGCATGTCTTGAAGAGAACACCTTGCTGTCACAGAAGTCACAGGACCATCTTTTCTCTCCTCTTTCCACCCCTTCATGCACTCCTCTGTTCTCCTCCTCCTTCTGCACACCACTGGCATCTGTTCATCCTTGGCTTTTAAAGAAGTTAAACCATTTGACGTATTTGTATTTTTTATTTTAAGAAAGGTTATTCTTTAGTAAAGCTCCCTAAACACTCTGTGAAGGAAAAAAAGCTCCAGCACTAACACAAGGTGAAGAAAGGGACTGCAGCTGTCAACCAGGTGGCTACACTACAACTGCAAAGGCAATTTGTTCAAACTATTGTAAAATCACATCCTCATGTGTTTTCCTTAGCCATGGAGCCTGTGCTCTACTGCAGCACACCAAACTTTCAGGAGGATATTGCCTGCTTATGTTACTCCACTACTGGACTGAACAACAACTCCAAATTCAAATTTTAATTCCAGTGGTCTCCACCTGGCCAACTTTTGCCCCTTGCATAAATCCCAGCAATCATGGGGCCCTGCATTCAAGGGGAATCAAAGATATTCAACTCGCCAGTTGACTTTGCCAAGTTTAGGCTACAGTTTAATAAACACTGCTCCTGTCTTCACTCTCCAGAGGCTTTGAAATAGGCAAATCCTTAGGTGTTGAGCACAGTGATAGATTTTATGCTAAGTAGAGTCCTTTCCAGTACTACATCTGATCACAGGACACACATCACTATGCTTCTTTGAACAGCAAAGAATCAAGATATTTAGTGAAGCTACTCTATCATTCAGAAGACCTTTGCAAAAAGAAAGGAAAAAAGAAGACTGTTTTTAAAGGAATTAAGAAGTCAAATAACCTACACTTAGACAAACATCTATGTCACCTAGATACATGCAGAAGTAAGCACTGTTCTTCCCAGGATACTCCCAAGCCGACACCAATACAGCAGTCTAATGAAATGCACCATGGCCCTCAACAACGGCCAATTGTGTTTTGTTCTCTGTTGTTATCCTAACAATTTACAGAATTAATCTTTCTGAGCCTGCACTGTTGTTCCCACAGAACCATCTATTGTACTTCCTAACCAGTGTTCCTTCCTGCAAGGAGTTACAGTTTCCACATTCCTCGCTCCAGCTAACTCCCACCTCTGCATACCCTCTGAACTTAACTGCAGTTATACAACTGTGAGCAGAATTCTTCAGCTGTGGACATGTTTGTAATAGCTACTACTCACCTCTGAAAAGCATCCTGACTACTTCATTTCTTGTCTTTAGTTATATATACCAAATTATTAACTAATTATCCATACAAGGCCTTAACCCTCTCATGCAGGAAGCTACCAAATGACTTCTGGAAATCCTACCTACCATAGCGAATTGGAGCTTCCTTACACGTGTTCTTGCTAACTCCTTCAGTAAGCTCCAAAAGGTGTGAAGCACAACTTCTGCTCTAAATCCTGTTGACCTTTCCACAGTCTATCATAACAGACACCACGTGTGATGAGTTCTGTAGGTTAATGCAATTTCTTTTCTCAGAGATTACATCACCAGTGAGAGCCCTTTGTAATAGTGGCCTCACGCTGCATTTGCACCCAACGGCCTGAAGGTGTCCGCCTAACAGAGCCATTACAGACCACTAAGTAAAATCACCTCAGCTCTTGCTTCCTACGGTTATTGGATGAACCTTCCCTGGTTCTAGTAACTTGCTTTCTTTCCTTTTTCACTCTTAACAAATGCTGATTTGAAAGCATTCCTCTTTGTTTTTTTTTTTTTAATTCATGCATTTATATTCTACTTATCAGATTTTATATCCCCACAATTTTCTGCATTTGGATACTACTTCAGCTTTCCAGTAACTATCTTTGCCCGATGTTCAGTCATGCCAGCCTCCTTTCACACTTCCCTTGATGGCTGGCACGCTTTTGGTCTGTACCTCCCGCACAGCATCTCTAACTCTCAGCAGGCAGAGGTACTTGGCTGCTCACTTGCCCCTTTTAGCTTTACCAAGCTTTCCTAGGGGGGTATGCTGCATTTCCAAGTGCGTTGGAAAGATCTATACTTTTTGCAGGAAAAAGGAATCAAAGTGTGTCATGATCTCTAGAAAGGAGAGCATTCTCACAAATAATAATCTGAGCCACGTTCCACACACACTTCTGTGCGGATTTGGTTTAAATGGTTGCCTCTTCTGCTAATACTCCTTAATCATGATGCTTCACTAAACAACCACAGTATTTTTATAGTCACCCTAAAGTTTCAATCCACTTGTTTGATCATGTCAAAAGACAACACATGAGCCTTCTGCAGAAGTATCATGAAGTACAGTGTCCCATTTAGAACATTTATTTCCCTTTATACAAGGTTTTCCCCACCACCATCTCAAGGTACTGCTGAAGCAAGAATTTTAAAAGAGAAAAATGAGCACATTGCTAATCTTTTCCATGTATTATGTATTGTGTGAGTTCCTACACAGAGATAAGATTCCAGTAGCTTTTTCCAATTTTTTTTTTTTGGAGAGGGGAGGGGAGAGGAGATTATTTTTCTGGGGACACGTTCTACTGGCAATTAGCCATGCTCTTAATCTGCAGATTTTTTAACAACACAGCAGAGGTTGAAGAGCAAGGGAATGAAACACAGGTCCATTGAGAGAAGATGTAAAACAATCCAAGAGGCTTTCTAAACTACCATGTTTGTTGTTGTTGTTAGTATTAGTAATATCAGAAATAATAACAATGTAAGTTACAATTTATTTCTACTTCCAGGCACTAACAAAGCAGACCAGGCAAAAGTACATTGCGAAGTCTCAAGATGCAAAGTCTGTATAAGCAAGTTTTGTTTTCATTTTCCAAAAGAAGTAATGTGTTTTTCTAATATTGCCATTTGACAATCTGGATATAAAAACAACTGAAGGCACTGACCACTGACTGTACATTTCCCCCAACCTCTTCTACAGCAGCATCTCAAATTGTGGCCCTGCAAACCATGCCCCAGTCCCTTCTCCCACACTTTTGCCAAAGTATTCTGTTAAAAAAAAATACTGCAAAACAGCATCACAATCTTCTATCACTTCCCCATATAAAACTCCTTTCAATGTTTCATTTCCATTATGTTCCAAACTGTACCTTGGGGCATTGCTAGACTATTACAGATTTAAATAAAAGTATTTAATGACATGGAAGTAATTGGTTTCACATTTCAAAAAAATCAGGAAATAGGAGACTACAAAAACAAAAAAAAAAGCCTTCTAGTCTTCATTTTTTTATATATAACATGCATGTTTGTTTGTGTGTGTGTACAGCTCCAGTTCAAGCCATATTTAACTTTCCAGCCACATGCTTAGCAGATAAATCCCAACTACACAGAGACAGAAGCCACCACTCACACTCAGACAAGAAGGTAGGCACTGCACCTCAATTTCCACTCTCCACTCTAATTCTGCATTGAAGTGTTTATTTTTCAGAGTTTTGTGTTTCATCCTCAAACTCATTCACTTCTTACTTTCTTTGTCAAGACTGCTAGGCACGAACACTGCAGCTTATAATATGAACTTGTTTCAAGAAAAGAGGCTGAAGAACAAAAATCACTTGTCCTAAACCAGGTAGGTACAGAAGTATCTATTATTCCTGGATATGTTCTTGTAAGCAAAGGAACCTCCCCAAAACACTTAAAAATCTCCTGAAACCATCCTCCTCTAAAGAACTGTCATTTATCAGTTAACAAAAAGAAATCAAAATGTTTTCTGGATTTCAAGAGTGACTAATTACTTAAGCGTACGAACACTCATAAATTCCTCTTAGGAATTTATATGCATCATAAGCAATTTTAGCTGTAGCATCTGATAACTCTTGATATTTTATTTGATATTGATATTGCTGTGCAAGTTCATGGCTCATGTAGGAACACAAGGATACAGACCACTCTTCAGCCACACAAGTACAGTCAATTTTCACAAAATTTTAATTCTGATCATCAGGACTGCAAAATATAATTTAAAGAGCTTACAGTGAAAGTCAGCTTTTTAGGACTTTCAAATAATAAAGACCGCTTTCCTCAAATACAAAGCATAATTATTCCTTTTTATCACTATCAAATTAAGTTATGGTAGTTTCCAAAAGCATGTCCTACTCAAAAGGTTTCAACTTACATAATAATTGTCAATTAACCATTGTTTCTTGGTTTTACAAACAAAAGTAAGCTGCATCACCTCTTCATTAGGCAAAAAGGAAAAAGTTTATAGAAGTATTTCAAATACCTAGTTATAACTTTTTGCATAAAGTCAATGACAGGCAGGAACTGCTTCAAAACCAATGAGTTGAATGTTCCAAAAGTGTGTCTTCAGAAAACGAAAATAAAAACACACAAAAGAAACATCAGAATGAAACACCAGAATGAAACACCTGAAACAATACTTTCACAAAGTGAAATTACTTCAAAATCCTACAAAATTTTGTGAAAAGCTTAGGTCAAACATTTTTAGAAAACATCTGCATTCTCAGTGCTATCACACTCTCCTGACATTCTCCTCGAGGACCTCAGACCATCAGTAAATGAAAAAGAGCACTACAAAAGCAGAAAGCAAACAAACTAGTATATAATGAAGTCAGTCACACAGAGCACCCAAGTCACACTTTAAAACTGAGGTACAAGTTACCATGTCAATTATCATCAATGTTTTCCATGAGGTTTCACAAAAGTGACTCCTGTTTATCAAAACAGTTTGATCTTTAAATCTAGCTCCTAGTTACTGTCAAAGGTGGATTTCTGCCTTAAAGCAACAATCAGTAATAACTGAGATCACTAATTTGAAGTTATGCTACAGAGAAATGCAAAGTAAGTAAAAGAAGGAGAGAAGAGCAACTCAAGCTCCCTTCGCCAATTATGAAGAGTGGTTATATACACAAATGACAAGCGTCAATAATTATGGAAGGCAAAGGTGTTCAATACTTCAGCAATCCAAAACAATGAAACAAGAAAAAAATCATCTCCAAACCTCTCTTTCTGCCAATCATTCCATTTTTTTTACACAAGAATATAATAATCAAAAAGGAATATGAAAAACAAGTACAAAGAGATAAAAAGACTGCACTGTACATGAAGCTTGAAAAAAGCCTGCAATGTGACACAATGAGATTTGCAGCAGGGAAACCTGGACTTCCTGAAGAATCCAAGAAGCTTCTGCAAACAAAGCAGTAACATCCAGGAGCCATAATCTACAGCCATGTTCACATATGAGAAAGGAAACCCCTCCTTTAAAGTGTCAGAGATAATGAGAGAGTATTTATCACAATATATAGGGGACAGCAATTAATAAGATTAAGACAATTATTCCCACAAGCCAGCAAAGAACACCCATAGGCTTTTAAACTCCTATCCCATCTGTATCCATCACAAAGCACTACATAGTTCAGTATTTAAAAATATTACACACTACCCATGCTGTAAACTATTCAATCTCTGGAGCAGCAGAGCATATACAAGTTTCCCTTCAGAAATCCTCATCTGCACCCCCTCCAAGAGGCTTTGATCTCTTTCAGCTGCATTGATAACGCTGTTTGCCTTGCAAGTACATTCTGCATGACTGCATCTAGAAAATACCAAAATCCAGCACTAAGAACATCACATCTTTCATCGTGCCCCATTCAAATTCTGCAGGCAAAATCTACACAGAACTAAGCTGCAATTACTATTCAGGTACATGTGCTTGTTGCTCAGGAGTTTTGCTAATATAAATAACAATAAAACCAATCCACAGTGCAAGAATTAGAATTAAAGCACATACAAGTTGCTTTCCAATGAATTCAGGTCACAATATTGATATAACAGGTCAGCACAGCGACAGTATTATCACTGCAGGATATTCTGAAACACTCATATCACGCCTTTCTATCTGACCTGTTGTCAGTCTACACAGTAAAATGGAATTGCTTCCTTTGCCTCTCCAAAAGCCATATGTATGCAACAAATCTGTGGAATTTTAATGAGTACAAGAATATTTTAAAAAATTCCTACAATATTTTAAAAACCAGTAAGAGAATAAAAACTGTGAAATTACATGAGGGTGAGTTTCTAGCACTCATTCCCAGTTCTAGCACTCAATTCCCATGATGACAACTTGAAACTTGAGGACAGACAATACTATTAAAAAGGAATTCCAAAGAAGTTTTTAAAAAATCCTGGTAACTGCTATGAACTGTTTTCCATGTAGCAAAGAAATGCCGAGTTCTTGTTAAGTTACAGTTTTTGAGTTAACTTTAAGAAGTGCAGCTTCGTGATAAAAGACTACCTTTTAATCTAACAGAAGAAAGAAAGAACAATACAGATAAAAAAACAGCTCCTACAAAAAATAATTTTCAGCTTTACTTCCTCTTCCAAACCTCTGACACCTGGATCAACAAAGACTTTCCACTTCAGAATGACTCATTCTGCCGCAACAGTTCAGACACTGTGATGTTCACAGAAGCAGGACCAACAGCTGACCCTTCTGTCAGAGAGAATTACCAAAAACCCACAACAAAGATCATAACTAAGAGAAACCTCCTCTTTGTTTTCCTGAGAAAAATTACATCTTAGAAACCAGCCCCACTACAGTATGAAACAAAACCTCAAGACCAAAAGACAAGAGGTACTAAAAACATTTTCACAATATAAATGTAGTGCAATAAAGTCAATGCAAAACCCACTGCAGTATATGACAAATGGTACACAAAATCTCAAACTGAGGCCAAAATTCAAGCCTGTAACTATCTCATCGACAATCCAAAATAGGATTAACTTTCATAAATGCATCTTGAATGCCCATGTGAGCCTTGAATTATCACAATGTAATTTTTTTACTGTATACTTTATATGCATTGTCGCTGCTTCCTGTTGCCTATCTGTCCCCAACTAAGGGGGACTCAAGTAAGACTAAATAGCACAGAAACTGTTGGGATGAAACAAACATTACTGTAATCTTCAGTATTTTCCTGCTAACTTACACCTCACGATCAAAAAATTAAGTTTCAAAAGAGACCCATCACCAGGTAGATGAAGCAGGGTATTTCCTATTGACTTCACAACAAAACTAGTTGTTTTCAGAGTAGTCCTTTACCAGAGCCACCACGTTCTGTGTGCAGCCATCAAACACACTTCATTCTGAATACATCAAAGTTTTCATAACCTTTTACAAAAGGTGTTATTACAAAAGAAACATGAAGTGTCTTCACATAAGATTTATGAGTCGAAAAGCAGCTACCATTAAAAATTTTTTTAAAAACTGCCAAGGGCACTCCTCAAAAGCATGACAGTCCTTACTTTTCAACTCTTGATTTTCAAACCTACCGCATGTGACCAGCAAAATCAGCAGAGTACTTTGCAATACAGCTGCTGCCTGCCCCCTGCAGGGTGTGCTTTGTTAAGCTGCAGTGGACAGCATTTACACAATCAACCACAGAACACGCAGCTCTGTTCATTGTACACAATGAAACCTGCAGTTAACTGAAGAAATCAAACAAAAATCTTTTCAACAATAAGCACTACCAACAGTTTGGTAACTATTTAATCATTCATCAGACTGATTAATTTAAAAATAAAGCTACAGAAAATTACATCATATCCCCAAGTTAAAACATACCACCCTTTATAAACTATTGATGCTGGTATCATAGAGACTCTCCCAATACCCTTATACTGAGGACCTTGCAGCAACTGTCAACACATACTCTGAAAAAAAATATACCGACAAAAGCTTGTGCAGAAAGTTGTTATTATTATAATTAGGAAAATAGTTTGAAGGTGGTGATATGACAGCAACAAAACGGAAAAGTGACTGATATACATCTGGTGTATCAAAATACCCTGAAGGTCTCCAACAGGACAGAGGTACAGGCAGAGTTCAGTCATACCTGAAACTGGGTAAAAAGTGAGTCAAAACCAAACAAAGCCTCCTCTGTATTAATCATGGCATATTTAAAAGAGGAAAAATAACAAATAGCAATGGGCTTCAACAAAATATTGCTTAACTTTCTACTATTTATCTACAACCTGTCACTGTTGTGCAACTAAAACAATTGCTAGGGAGCAACACCAGAAAACTTAGAGAAGAAGAGTTAAAAGCACAGACAATCCCCTATAACATCTTTCAGATGCATCTTAAAAACCCACTGAAATAAATCAGAGTTCTCCATACTATTTATTGTGTTAAAGACTGGTCCTTTTGAACAGTCCATTTAGAGGAAAAGAAACAGGTTATTACATCCACCTCAAACCAAAATACAACAGGAAAATTGAAGGGGGAGAATGAAAGTTCAGGCACTAAAAGTCTGATTTTTCACTGTCATTACTACTTGCAGAGCTGCAGTGCCTGTATTTAAAGCATCTTCAGGCATCAATCAGGCCACAAAAAAGACTGCCCTTACTCACTTTAACATTAAAAGTGCAGACACACAGTCAGCAACAGAAACTCTAGTGCTGCAGAAAGCACTTACTTCCTCATACTGACGCTCATTCCCACCTCCTCTCTCATGCCAGGCACCAGCATCCTGCAGCTGTACAGCAACATCAATCAGGTTAACTCGGAAGATATTTCCCTTCATTCAGTGCGGAGGAAATTGTCGCTGCTGGCAGCAAGGGGAAAATGTCCTGCTGGCACCTTGCCTGAACTTGAAGGAACCATGAAACAAACAGCAACCTCTGCCAAGCTGGACACTTCATCCCCACTTCTGCACCAGCACATAGCTGGGTCCAGCAGGATAAGCCAGCAGGCACTCACTGTTTTTTGTCTCAGGCTCTGCTGGCTCGGCTGTGAAGTCTTGACACAGGTCAGATAAGCACCAGACCAAAGAAGGCAGCAGAAATGCAGAACCTAGCAGAGACTGGCAGTCCTGATGAGCTAAGTGGACACTGCAGTTTGTCACAGGAATGGCAAATCCGTCAAGTATTTTAAAGACTTACCCACAAACACATGGCATTTAGATAAATTAATTTTCTACAGTCACAGACTAAAATTTAAAATACTGTAATCTTAAGGCTATTTCTATAACTGGCATACAAATTGTTAGATTCCTGAGTTACATGATAATTTCTCTATAATTTAAAAAGTTTAGTTTTTCCTCTATAACAAAATTCTGATAGAGGAATGTCTTTAGAAACAGTCCCAAATCCATAAAACATGACAAGTAGTTTGCAAATTCATCTGTGAAACTACTAAAAGCTGAAAAGATACTTCTTTTTGAGTGAAAACTCAGTATCTCTAACAGAAATGTCAATCTACTTACAGCAGAAAGCTGCATTACTGAAAAAAGCATTTCCACCAGCAATCAAATTCATGAAGCCTGGTTTCTTGTGGTTGTCTTCCCAAAGCTGAGCACAGTTTTATTATAGATGGCACAAATAAAATTAGTCTTAACATCTCCCTCCCACATGGATTCCCTAGTGTCCAGAAGTACATACACTACTTAGTAAAAACTAGATCAGGTATCTTGTCTCTTTCTGATCACTTACAGTGGCAACTTTACACTCCTGCCTTAGGCTGAAGATGCAATCAAAAGAACCAACAGACAATTAAAACCCAAATTTGACAAGCTGGTACCCATTGATAAGCTGAAACCAGCAAATACATAGAGCAGCTCAGAAACCACACCCACTTCAACCACCTGACATTCACTTGACAAAACATTCACATTTATTTGCTTTCAGTGTAACTTCTGGATTGGAAATAAATGAACTCTCACTACAGGACAAAAAAAAAAAAAGTGACACCAACAAGCCTTTAAACAAACAACTGTCTGGATTAATTTCTTATCATTAGCATTGCATTTTTATTATTTTAATATCAGGCTTTAGTATGATGAGGGTATCAAAGGAAACCATAAAAACAGAGTCATTTTTACATAATGCAACAAGGGTCATGCCATGTATTTACGCTGACACAAGCAGTAAAGTTTGAGCCAACTTCTACTCTGTAATGATAAACTAGATTGTGTTACCCTGTTCCTCAGTCCTGTGGGATGAGCTGGAATCAGCACCATACAGGGTTAAGACATCCAGCTCCACTGACTGAAGAAGAAAAACGCTGGTGCCATCTGATACTCTGCAGGCAGGAGCTTTGGCAACCAGGCTAATTAGTCAGGAGTTTGAAGTAGGAATGCTAACAAGCCTAATAGAAAAACAAGCACCTGACTCTCCTGAAGTAGACAAACTGAAGCCCGGAATCTACATGAAAAAAAGTAAAACCCTAAAAAACAAAACAAAACAAAAAACCACAAACAACCCCCCTAATAACAACAAAACCCTCAAACCTCAAAACTCAATATTCTGATTTAAATACAACCTTTGACTAGATCTCAAAAAGTTATTTCCCAAATAAGTTAGGTTAGTGAAGCAGAAGTTTGAAGTAATAATGTAAGGTCAAAATGCACCACTAAATGCAATTTTAATGTAACAAATTCTATAGAAATGGGGCAAAGGACCTCTTTTTGAACTACCACTGTTTTTCTTCCCTACCTGAATACTTACTTTCCCATTTCCTTTTTAAGGGAAAATCAGCCATACTTCACGCTATGAAATAATCAACACCTACAAAAACGGTTCTGGAAAAAAACCCAAACTGAAAATCTGCACTGATGAATGAAATTTATTGAGACCATCTCTGTCACAGCCAAAGACACACAACCACGCTGCTTTTGTATGCAGCTTTGTGTAAACATACACATACCCAAGCTAAGAGACATCCTTCTGGTTTTACTTTTACCACACATTCAGACAGTACGATATTCATTCACTATGGATACAACCAAACATGTAGTCAAATTAACACATGAAACTGCCACACAGTTTTTGACATCAGAAAGTATTAACTTGAACACTTAAAAAGCAATATGCGGTTGACATTACAACTTCCAAACAGGAGCATGTCCCAAAAAGAGTTGTGTTTTTGTTTGGTTGGGCTTTTTAAATTCAGTCACTCAAAAACTCCTCCAAGAAGTCTCATTTTGAATGACTTATTTTTATATTTAAAGGAATCAGGTAATTTCTTGAAACTTACAAAGCAGTTTATTAATGCCATTAGTTATCTTTATGTTTGTTATCTTAAAGTTGGACTACCAAGGCCACACATAGCTTCTGAAAAATCTATACAGTAATTATAATAGTTTGGTAAAATTCATCTGTTGATAGCCTTCTCTCTGCAAATCCTATTTAATCCTGTTGTATAATCTTTGGCAACAATTTCATCAAGTACTGTGCTTGCTGAATGACATTCAGCCTCAGTTAGTTGCATTTAAAAACAACTGCTGACAGCTAAAAAAGGGGTTTCTCTGCAGTACCACCATAGACAGTATCCTCATACTGACAGTGGTTTTGCACTCCCTGTGCTATGATGTTCTCTTTTGACTGTTCTCATACTACAAAATCCTCCATTCTCACGCAAAAGCTAGCTCAAAGAGTCCCAAGCATATAAAAAGGTTTCTTCCTAAGGCACCTGCACAACCAAAACATTACTTTGCTTCTGATTTTATTCCCTCACTGCTCTGTTTACTTCTAGATTTGAAACAGACGATACTATGTAGCTATCAACATAACAATATACTTTAATGTTTTGTACTTGAGCTGGCGCCCTTCTCACTGAAGAAGCATTTTACATTCCAATTACCAACTTCCTTTTCTCCAATGGGCTTCCACACTTGCTCCCAATCTACAATAGTGTCTGTTTTGCCAGACTGGAAGCAAATTCATTGGCTGAAAGGTCCTGCTCTCTAAACAGGTTTATCTCTGAACAGGTTTATCTAACAAGAAAATCTCTATACCTGAATACTTTATTATTATTATTATTATTATTAAACACGGAATGTACCAGTCACTTAGACCTAGAAATAAATTCCCAGAAGAAGTCCCTAATTGTTGATTGCTGGATGGCTATCTCAGCAGAAAAATTACTCCAGAAGTCCTGTTTGTGGCAGCAAGAGAAAATATGGCATTAAGCTAATCCAATGGCAACTAACAGTTCCATTGGAAGGGGCTTTCCCTATCTACCCCCACTCCAGCTGTGTGCCATTTCAATTGCTTCAACACAAGCATTAGGTGAACTCTAATGAGCCAGTTCAGAGAGAAAAGACCAACAAAAACTAATCCTAGTCTCCCAGCTTCCCTAACAACTTCACCATGGAGTCACACAAACCCAAATGCCAGCATAAAGGAGGGATTAAAAAAAACCCCAAAAAGCCTGTTCAACTGAAGAAGGGCTGAAGGGAGCACTCTCCCACAGCTAGAAAGCCATTTTACCACCTTAAGCTATGAATATGAAAGCTCATCCACATACTTTTCCCTTGGGTAGCCATTGACACCCAAAATAAAACCAACAGCAGTTGTTTACAAAGGTAAGGAATGCTTCTGCAGATCCAGAAATCCAACCAATCTCCTCTATGATAGAGGCTGGCTTCCACAGTGGAAATAAACTGGTTATCTGTGGGAATGTGGGAATTTCATCATCCCTGTCTAAACATCTATTTCACCTGCCTAAGGATGAACAAACAAAACGTTATCAAAGTAATACAGTATTTGAATCTCAGTATGATAGACCTAAAAAAGGCTATTAAAATAAGATCAGACTAATATTCAATTATTAAATCATTTAACTGAGGAGAACTTAAGTCATGTTTTTGTTTTAGCACTGAAGGACATAGCAACTCAAACCTATGAGTAGCACTACACACAAATAAATGCGGTTTTCTACTGCTTCAACTAGAAGTGACTAAATGTATCAAATACCAAGGTGATGTTATTTTCTATTGTAAATAGTGTTTTCTCCAAAACATCAGGAGCCACCGAGTGCAGAGTCCAATCACCAGCTTCTAACTCTAGCCTCCAAATTTTTTTAGATGTCCTGAGCATAAAAAGACAAGGGTTCAGCTCAAGCAGTACAAATGGTACAGGAATTACTCAGCAGCCAAGAGATCTTCCACAAAACACTGCTGCATCAGATGTCTGAGATGCTGTCCACACACAAACACTGACAGTGTTTTACAGCCCCGAGAGTCTCCTAAGTCCTGCTGAGACCACAGTAGCACCATTCCAACAAAACAAGCCAAGGGAGGAGAGTAAACAAAATTATAAAAACACAATGAGATTGAAAAAGCAGTCAATTAACAAAGTCAGTCCAGAGACAAGATGGGCTACACATGTTTAAAAAGCTCAGTTAGATCTGCTAAAGGTAACATTTCATTGTGCCACCAGTCATTAAAACAGAGAAGCACTCAAAAGCTTAACCATGGGAGTAAAAAGCTACTTTCCTTCTGTAACTGCAGTATTTCACCCAGGGCTATTGTATTTTCTCTTACTGCTTCACAGTCTCTTATTCCATGCTCAGGACAACAATGCAAACGTAGGGACTGTGAGTAATTGCCAACACTATTCCTGATAGAGGAAACAGCAGTTGGCCAGTTGATTGCATAGGAAGCTCCTCACTTCCTTTGCAGTTCTCTTCATAATAACAGAAATAATCTAGAGAAAAGTATCATGTGGTAGTAGCATAAAGACCAGTTCCAGCGACTTTTTGGCAGAAAGAATTCAGTCAGAAACTACCATTAGTTTTGCAAACAACAGTCGAGATATACACACCCCAATTCAAAAAAGGAAGTTTGACTTACTATAATTGTTGATCATAACCTCTCAAATATTGTGGAGTTGAGTCTCTCATTAGAGTAAGTGTTCTGTGCAAGAGTACTCATGTTTTATGAAAAATTACGATTCTCAAACAGTAGTAAGACAGCTCTTTTCCCAGTCATAAACACTAATATATCATTCCTTCTTTAAAATTACATAGGACATCTTAAATTATCATTTTGTTGCAATATAAGGTAATGCACAAATCTGGCTTCACTTTTAGACATGATAAGGGGTTGAAAGGCAAGTATGGGATTGATTCAGTGCTCCAAATATGAAGTAGTCCAGAATCACTTGCTCACTTCTCATTTTAGCATCAGAACAAATCTAGCAAACAAGCTAATACTGCCCCCTCATTTTGTGTGCCTTGCTCTTTGTTTCACAAAGGGTTGCCACCCCTGCTTACAGAAGAGTGAGGAAGTTTCAGAGGGCAGGTCAGTCAGATCATCAGTTACAGGACTGGGTGTGTAGAGCTGGGAGGAGATAGGAACAACAGAAAGACTACTGAAAAGCTCAATACTTAATCATCACATAGGCATCCTTCACATTACTACTTTCTTCCTCACCCTTCCTATCCACCCTAGTCTGGGATAATGAACTTAAAAATAAACAATGCCATTTCTGTATTTCTACATTGCTTAGTCTAGGCAGCAGCTTCATTCCTAAAACTGAGAGAGCAGATGATTACAGATCTTACAGAATACAACTCACTGGCTCCTTCCCAGAGTTTGTTCACCCAGCAGTAAGACTTCGTGTTGCCATAACCAAGGCAGTCCCACCCCCCCTCACTGCTATGACTGTCTTCAGCTGAACACTTAGGAATGATTCCACTTATGAAGACTATCAGAAGGATATTTTTCTTGAGGAACTACAATTCTGATCTCTGAACTTCTGGGGCAAACCAGTCCTGATCTAATGGCTTCCCAGGTTGCACAATGAACCTTTTTAACCATGGTTTTTTTTGGAAGGAAATCCTAGAACAAGCATCTGGACTTAGAGATTAACAGCTAAAGTAGTAGTTCAACTACTTAAGAATGGCTAGCAAATTTGCATCAGAATAGATTCAGACATAACATGCAGAAAAGGTGACTTAAAGCTTCTTTAAACTTAATATCAACATACACAATTTAATGCTGAATTTCTGAGATTTTTCTTGCTTAGTTTATTTCAGTTTAGAAGTCCAATTATATTAATACTGACCTGAGAACATTTGCAGGATTAACAGATTAATGCTATCCAAGTTTCAAAATAGCAACTTAAATTTTAACAATAAAAATGCTCCATTGAAGTAAAAAGTAGTTACAAACATCTGGGGCCAGAGGAGATTACAGTCTACTTTCAAACTAGCACTTCAGCATTTCTTCTACCAAAAAGGGTACACTATAAGCATAGCCTATTTTTCATCATCACACACAGACTCATACACAATATGAGATACTGTGAGACAGCAGAATTCAAAACAAAGAACATGAGTTTGAGTATGAATAATTGAACTAGTCAACACACCAGACTGTACAAATATAGTTTTATACACCTACCATAATCAGGAATGAAAGCAAATCTTTATTCTCAATAAACACGTATCAACAAAAAGGATCCAACTATCTATTCCATTAACTAATACAGGCATGTGATCTGGAGAAGGAAGAAGCACAGGAACAGAAAAGGGGAGCAAACCTGTGTGCAATTTACACAACTTACAAACATTTCCTGTCCTGCAGCACTAGGACCTTGCCCTATCTCCCCTGGGCAATCTATCACACAGGATACATTGACAGAACATAGTTTGCTTAAGTCAAAGGATACATAAAGTGATTCTGAAATATTAAGATATTTTCAGTCCAAGATTGTGTAGGATGGGTAGAAGAAGGCTGTGCTCAACGTCAAGAAGAATCTGAGCATTTCAATATTCAAAGCTCTCAAGCCTAAATGTTTTGGCAACGGAAATTCAAGGTGAGGGTTTAGGTAGCATTTTTTTGCTTTGCTTTTTCCTTGAGGTTTTGAGCAGCTTTTCAGTTCAACAGAATTCAACAAGGGCCAAAGGAAAGTCCCAGCACTGAAAGGTAAAACATCTTGCAACAACACAGGCTTAAGAAATGACTGCCTGGGAAGAAACTGCTAAAGAAAACCTGAAGATCTTGGTGGACAGCAAGCTGAAGATATTTCTGATTTCTGCATGCCCTGGCAGCAAAGTCATCATGCTTAGTTGCATTAATAGGAGGAATACAAGCTTTAGGTCAAGTAAAACAATTGTACTGGGTCCATCACTCTGTACTGGGCTGTCAGTACTGGGAAGACAGACATAAGCTGAAGTTCAGCAGAGAGCTACAGAATGATCAGGAGGCTAAAAAACCATCTCAGGAGGCAAGACTGGAACTGGGTGTTTCTTGCTCCTGGAGAAGAGCTGGCTTTGGGGAGACCTAAAAGCAGCTCACAGGATCTGCAAAGAGACTAAGACAACAATGCAGCAGTGATCAACAGGGCATGGTGGGGAGGACAAGAAACACTGGACATAAGTTGCAACAAAAGCGGCCTTTGAATTGACTATACAGAAAACCTTTTTCACCATTAGGACAGTCGAGCCAGTGAAGGAAGGTGCCCAGAGTTACTGGTCCTTACAGGGTTTTGAACACCTTATGACAAAAGCCCTCAGGGGCATCAGGACTGATCTTGCTTTAAGCTGGAGGCTGGACTAAAAATATCCTGAGATCTATTCCAAATCAAAGTATCAAAGCTAGGACCATACTTAAACATCTGTGGAGGACAGGCTAACTTTCCAAGACTGTTCAGCTACAGAAAACACTAATGGTTACAGCAGCCAGGCAAGCAGATATCTTTAATTGAGACAAGATGACCTCCAACCAACAGGAGAGCTCCCAATGACGAGACGTCCCAACATGTGTGTCTTAAGAAGGGCCATGACAAATGAAGGGATGAAAAAAGCTAAATAATATCGTTTAAGTGGCAGCATAACACTTGTGTATTTCTCTTCAGCTACAAGCCCAACTGGTAGACATTAGAGACAGTAAAGCCTATAAAGTGGTTCTACTACACCTAAGAAGAGTCATTAATAATGCAATGCCATCCATCATAATTGGAAATAAACTGGAATGGGTATATACACCATGGAACCATCTAAGATTACAGGATAATTCAGGGAGAAAGGAACTTCAGGATTTTCCAATCCAACCTCCCGGTGAAAGAAAGGTCATCTCTGAGGTCTTACCAGGCTCTTTTGCAGCTTTATCCAGCCTGCTTTTAGAAATCTCCATGGACAAATCTGCACAACCTCCCTGTGCAACCCGTTCCACTACTTGACTATTCACTGGCATCTAAGAAGTTTTCTTTAGCAGAACACTTTTGTAGTTAGTGAACTGCATAATGATTTCACTTTTAATACATATAAAATGAACTGTATGCCTGAAATAATAGTTCTTTTAACATAGAAGGTCATTCTTCAAGAAAGATTATATAACCAAAAACAATGAAAGATCAGAAAACTCAAGAGAAACAGAAATTTAAGGCAAAAACTCAGAAGTGGCTTTGAAAAAAAGAAATTCAATATTCCCCACTCTCCCTACATCCTCAAACCAATGAGATTTCCACAGGTTCTACATGTTACTTTTGAAAGCAGTTCAGTCCTGAAGCTCCAGACAGCATCTGAGTGGAACAAGGGAAGTGATTCACTACCATCAGTAAGGATCTGTTGCTATCATATGGTTGCTACAGGGTATGTGGGGCGCAGGAAGGCAGGAGTGGGTAGAAATATTATTAATAACAATAATCACAAGCTAACCACAGCAAACAGCTTGATTTTGAGAACACCCGAAAGCAACAGAACATCAGAAGAAAACAAATTCAGAAAGCAGGAACGAAAGGAAAGCAGGGTAGACCAAGATAAAAGAGAGATCAAGAGAGCAATTATCAGAGGGCTGGAGCACCTTTCCATTGACAACAGCTGAGACATTTGGGATTGTTAGGCCTGGAGAACTGAAGACCTTAGGGAAGCATTTTTATAGCAGCCTTACAGTACCTAAAGGGGGCTACAAGAAATGTGAAGAGGGACTTTTTACAAGGGCATGTATTGGACAGGACTAAGGAGAAGGGTTTAAACTGAAAGAGAGTAGATCTATTTTAATTATTATGAAGAAATTCTTTACTGTGAGGTTGACCAGCAAGGTAACGGATGCCCCATCCTTGGAGCAGTTCAAGGCCAGTAAATACAACATCTTTTCCCAAAGCCAAAATTTTCAGATATTCTTCTGAATGACAAAGAGAAAGCATAATTTTCTCTCTAAGGATAAAGGTGTGCATTTTGTAAGCTGTTCTCTTTGGATCGATCCATACTAATAAACTTAAGTGGATTCATTTGCAACATCAAAGTCAGAAATGGTGGTTCCAGTATCCTTTCATTTTTAAGCTATGATCAAGAACTACTGAACTTACATGTGCCATTACTCCCTGTCCCACATGCTACCCCTCTTCATCATCAGTAAGGTTTATAAAAATAAGCACTGAAAATTTTCATGTTCATTCCAAGAAGAAAGTCATCTCAAGGAGCAGATTTTGACAGTAAAAAAGCCCAGATCAGATGCATTTTTATTAAAGCAATGCAATCCTTTTTTTGTTTGTCTGTTTAAATAAAATTTGTTCACTATTTAAATTCCAATCCTCTGGAATTCACTTCAGCTTCATGAAAAAATGCTTGAAATTATTTTCATTTCAAAAATATAATCTAATTCTTTCAATATATTGAAGCAAATTTTATACTTGCAACTGAAGTTTTTTGTAATATGCCTCAGACGTATGAAAATATACCTTTTTCATTTGTATAGAATATTACCATATACTTTTTTATATAAATAGAATAAGAAAGTGAGAAGTATTTTCCGAATCAGGAAAGTAACTTTGCTCAGAGGAGTCTACTGATAAAAATGCTCACTTCACCTTCAAACTGTACATTTGGTTACCAAAGAGCTGTGTTTTAAAAGTGCTACCAGCTCTATTTTACAGATTTCTTCTGGAAGAGAACAAATTACTGGTTTTATCATGTAGCACTGGTTAACAAAACTGGTCTCTACAGCTCTGTTAATCAGGAGTTGCCAGAAGAATGTGTTTGCCGGTGTACTCTGCATGAACTCTTACTTTCAACAAGTCCTGCACTTCTGCCTGGTAGTTAGTTCTGCAGCCACTGGCTGCAAACAAAACAAACATACTCTGTATGTTTAGTTAACTTCACCTAAATTCCCACCTTTCATTTGTCATCTCCATTGCAAGAAACTATCGGAAAATTAAATGGTTGCTTACTTTCAGGCATTTTCTTGCTCTAAACCACAATTCTATCAAATACCCTTAATTTCATCCTTATCAAGGGACTGTCATTTGTGTGGCACACAGAGCAAGGACACGGTACAATACAAACATTAACGCAGATGATTAACCGTGAACAGGACTATTGCGCGTTTAAACAGGCTCAGATTACAAAAGCATTCAGTAACTTGGTTTGGCTTACTCAGATATTAAAACATAATGAAGGCATAAATGATACTACTGTGCAAGATTTCAAGTATACTCTGACTCACAGTGAAACAATTTAGGCTTTAACTAACTGCTGGTATTAGCCAAACAATCTCTGTAGCAAATCAGAATTCACACAGCTGAAAAGTTACACCAAAGAGGTCTTGTCCTCTCATTAGTGAGGAAGTATGACACAAGAATATGAGAAGATGACCCGAACCAAAAATTCTGTCAGGAAGCAAAGATAGCAGCATGCAGAAGTGGAACGGAATTGTAAAATCTAAGGAGCCTCTAGCTTCTTTTCCTTTTAATTAACACCAATAACGTCTCCCAGTGTAGTATGTACACTGACTACATACCATGTATGTTTCTCAACTACTGAGGACAGTAAACTTTCCAAACTTATTCCAACAAATATATTTATTTGTATGGAAATAAAAACAAATGAAACAAAAACTCAAACCTCAAACATAAACATCTGCACATTTTATATACTCCTAGTTAACACCATTTCATTTGTTCTGTGCTTTTTTTATTACTCTCCACAGTGAGACACAAACTTTACTTATGATTAGGTAGTTAGAGTAACACATTCAAAAATATTTCAATTTTTAAATTATTATTGCAAAGCATTTGGGGATTTTAAATTTCTTTTTATTCAATATTCACTTCGAAAATCTTAATAAAACATAAATGCTTGCCTTAATTAACAGCTTACAAGATGTTAGAATACCAGAAAGTTACACATGTGGAAAAAGGAAATTATTGGGGAAAAAGGTAGGGCTATTCAGCCTAGATTCTTCAGCCTGGAAGAGAAGGTTATGTGGAAATCTCAAGCAGCCTTCCAATACCTGAAGGGGGCCTACAAGGAAGCTGGAAAAGGAGTCTGCCAGGAACTCAAGTGATGGAATAAGGAGTAATAGGTACAAACTGAAAGAGGGGAAAGATGAGATATTAGGAAGAAGTTCTTTATTGTGAAGGTGGTTGGACACTGGAACAGTTTCCAAGGGAGGCTGTGGCTGCCCTGACCCTGTCAGTATTCAAGGCAAGACTGGATAAGCCCTTGAGCAATCTGGTCTAGTTGGAGGTATCCCTGCCCATGGAGGCAGGGTTGTAACCAGGTGATCCTTAAGGTCCATTCCAAGTCCAGGTTGATTCATCGAATTAGGAACTTAAATTACCTATTTACTGAAATGAGGCAGTCTCATGTACATTTGATGCAGAAGTATTTCTGAAACAAACAAAATCTCAAACATGAAAATTATTCAAGTTTATTATGATGATACATAACACTCTTCCTACTGTATGCAGCTTCCCGGGAGTGAAAAGGGGCATTCTTTGCTATCCCAAACAACTCACCCAAGATTTCAACCAGAGATTGTGTGATGGTGCTGGTAGATGTCACTCCTAAGTGTGATTAACTCCCTTCCCTCTATGTTTATGAGGTGAAATCTCAAATTAGGATAACCTAGAGAATTGCATACATTTATAAAACTCTGGCTTCTCTTTCTGGCTTTGTAGTAACTACATTTACAACAGTTTTCAACTCATTACTTCATGTATCTGCATCACTTTTCCTACCCCACTGTCCTGGAAACATTATAACAAAATGAGAATGTTAGATGTCTTCTATACAAACCAAGACAGTTTAAGAAGATGCTACAGCTACTCACAAGTACAAGCTAAGCATGATCTAAATAAATATCATCTTAAATCACAGAATGGCTTGAGTTGCAAGAGACCTTAAAGATCATCTAGTCCCAACTCTCAATTTTGCTAATAGCAACAACTTGGAGAGCACTCTAAGGGGAAAAAAAATCAAATCAAGTAAAGTAACTCAGTTCCCAAACATACTTGAATGACCATTGGCCACTTTCAAGAATTAGACTCAAAATTGATCATTACATGAACAAAATGTATCATAAACATTCTACCTACAAAACTGGTTTAGATAGATAGTCAATGTTAGGAAAAGTCAAACTGCCACATTATTTTGTACTGGCATGTACAAATAGGAAAGCTCAGTAATTAAAAGAAAAAACACACACTTGTACAGAGCAAGTAACCAGCTTTTCCCTAAAACAAATGCAGTAAGCTTTAGCAAAACCTAAACTTGTTGAAGTTTTTTTCCATTTTACCTACTTGCATGTATGTAAACATATAAAGCAATATTTGAAATAAACTAAGCACTGGTTTTAAAATGTTGTCAGCGTTTAATGATGTTTAGGTCAGACAGACATTGGGGGTGGAGAATAAGGCCGAGAAAGGGCTGACCAAAGCTCCTGAAAGCCACAGTAAAAAGCAGCACACAAATTTAACTGCTACCATGTACTTGTGGTTGCTGTAAAAGTATCATCACCACCACAGAGCTGGAAGAGAGTCAAAGATGGGCAGTTCTGCGTGGCAGAAGACAGAACCCCATGACAGCAATCAGACTGCAGAAATGGCAGGAGGAGGGTCAACACTGCCCACTTCCTTTCTGTGCCTCAGAAGTGCTGAGAGGTGGGTGAAGAAGTGGCTGCAGAACAGTGTGTGTGTGTACCTGTGAAAGAGTTCATCCTCTCTTACAGTTGCTGAGGTGGAAATAGCTTCAGATTACTCACACATCCATCAGCCATGACAAAGAACACTGCTATTCAACATTTCACTTCATAAATTAAGGATATAAAGGTATCAGAAATATGTTGGTATCTCACTCTGCTTGCAGGTTTCTACTACTATTGATAACATCATGATATTGCCACAGAAGGAAATAGCTGACACTTGGAAAAGGACATGTCTGTCAAGGATCAGAGAAAATTGTCCTGACCCTTTTGCAACAGAAAGAAACACCCTGTTTTATCCTCAGGATTTGGATAAATTGAGCTCTACATGCACTGAGTACCATCCTTATTACCTCTGAGGTGGTTAGGAAGGAATTTTTCCCCTTGGCGCAAGATTTCCTTCTCAGCAGATAAGGAATTCAGTACAGTGTTAATCCAGGAAACTCAGTCTGTCTCCACCTAGCAGACACCCAGAAGAGACGACACAAGCCAAATGCCTATTAAAAGGAATCCTCAACAAAACAAGGGAAAAATATCTGTGATTGTAACAGTATGCAAGCAAAAAAAGCACTCCCTTAGAAGCAAACCCAGGTGTCACAGCCACCAGCAGCACACAGACTAGCTGGTTATAAACAGGTCCAACTGCAAGGCCACTCCAAACTACAAAGTCCAAATGGCAGGAGTAGAGGATTTAATGGCTGATCTGTAACCTCTCGGGAAGCTTCAGATCATCGTAAGGCTGCTCTCTGAAGCCAGTGTAGCAGGATGAACACATTTGAAGACTGCTCTAATTGGCATTTTTCCCTGAAAGTAGAAGATTGGAGTGTTTGGTTTAAGGTTGTGGATGTAAGATTCTCAGTGCAGAGTGCGTGTGGGAGGAAATAAGGGAGACACGGTCTCAACACGGGTAGTTTTACTGAGAGAGCCAGATCAGTGCATTTATAATTATATACATGGATATTTATGAGCATCCAAACACACAAGAATGTTCAAAGACTTGGAGACAAATGTGGAACACTGAAGATAAGACAGGCATTTAACTAAGTGCTGAGTTTCAAAAGGTTTTTACAAACCAACAGTATCAGAACATTGCACGCTTGAGCTTCAGTACATGACTGTCTCACATTGGTACAATGCTACCAATTCTTGTGCTGCCACTTGACACTTGTCACTTAAAATCATATTGGTATGATACTCTTCTACTTTGAGAAGGCAAAGTTTTCAAATTCATCTAATCTCTCAAAAATTTGATGCACCAATCTTTCCAGTTCAAGCTTAAACTTAATACAGGTGAGAAGTAAATGATGAAACAAAAGTATTCCGGAGCTTGTAGTAGACCACAAACAATTTACTTGCAACAATAGGAACTAATAACTCCTTCAGAACTTCTCATACTCAAGATACTGAGCCAGTATCAGAATGTTAGGAGATACTGTTGATTACTGCTTCAGAAAATTCTACCAGAATTTTGAACACTGTAAAATTCAAACACTCTAATTTCACCAAAAATCCTCCCTTTACAGGTGACCTTTAGTCAAAAACTACAGACAGGCAGAAATCAGAAGGTAATAGAAAACTAGAGTTTTACTGTAAATCCTGTCAAAGTTTCCAGGAGAGAGCCAAAGCCTCTCTCCATTCACTTTTATTTTTTTCCTACTAAATGGCTAGAACAACTGAGACAAACTGCAAACTCAGCTCACATTTTGAAAACTTCCCAGAACTGCAATAACGTCACCACTTTGGGCTGGTTTGGTCTTTGGATGCTGATAGATGACTTTGGTGAATATACCAGCAGCCAGTGCATAAAATTATTTCATAGTTCTTTTTTTTTCCGTCTATATATCATTCCTCATCTGTATGAAAACAGTTTGCTATAGGCATAACAAGTGAATTTATTGAAATAGTCCTTGCTGTGCTACGGCAACAAGAATAATTCTCATGAAATACTAGATACAGTTTCAGTATTGCTGGAGACTTTATCAAAAGTATTACAATGCATCTCACACAAAACAAAGAAGGCCTTGTTAAAGCATTTTACTGATTCTTAAAGAAGGAAACAGCTGTTTGGCCTTTTACTTTTTTAAAAGGCTTCAAAAGCTGAAGAATTAGATCACAAAATGCAGCAATCTTAAGTAATTCCAGTTCTGACCTTCTTCACTATACAGCAAACACTAGACTGAACAGGCAAATCCATCAAAATCAATTAGCAGGATTGAGTAATGTTTTCATTAGTAAACATTGTCGTTCCATCACAATTTACAGATTATTTTCCTTTTCCAGATATGAAAAGAAACCATCCCAATCTTTCAACAGCCAGAACACGTACAGTGAGTGCTAAAGAAGTCCTAAAACTTTCACTGTGTCTCCATTGAAAGCAAGTAGCAGTCCTGTTCAGCAAGGCTATCCTTCAAGTGGAAACAACTTATCATGTTTCCCAATAAAACGTGCAGCATTCTACAAGAAGGATGCAATGCTTGGATATGACCCGAATGCAGAAATTATCAAACTGTACATAAAAAGTGAATGCAAACCAGATTTCTCAAAGTAAAAGAAGTGATATTATGAAAACCATTTCAGCAATGAGAACCTTTCTGAAACACAACCTGGTTCAGTTTTGTTTGCTTCCACATGGACATTTTTCCATCCAGGACACTGTATCGCAGACAGCACTGTCCTGATGTTTTTTAAATTAAGAACATGACATAACTGTTTTACTAAAATTGAGAATGATAACAAAATGTTTAGAGAGCCCTTTTCAATTTCAAGCTGATGTACTGCTCCAAGTAGAGCACCTTGTGGAGGGCAGAGGGAACGAGACCTCTTCTTGTTCTAGACACTGGGAAGGGTTTCTTTGTCCTTTGAACTCTTGCCCAACCACAGGCTATCCAACAGCCCCTCATTTTCATTAAGAAGTGAGATTCTGATCTTCCACTGGGTTTTGTAAGCAATACAATATATGTGGAAGCAAAATGTAAATATATGTAAAACCATGCCACTGACATCAAATTGTCTATCTTGCCTCTAAGAAAATAGAGGAGTGTGGACTGAAAAGTCATTTAACAAAGAGAAAGCCCAACTAAACCCATCATGGAGTCCCTGAAAAGCCTATGCACTGAAATCTTAGTTCACAGATACTGCTCTGAGCAACATACCTTGTTGGCCAAATAAATACTGTTGCCAGACAACTCACTCTTTTTCACACTGTAAAAGGGACTCTTACTACACAGTAGAGCCAGATATGGAGCCATGCCCTGGGACACAATTCACCAAGGGGAAGCCTTAAACCAGGTCACCAAGAACTACCATCTCTTACTAGGTAGTGAGTTTCTGTGAGAGCTTTCTTTCATATTCCTGAGTTCCAGTTACAAGAGCATAAATTATCAAAGTAGTAAGAAAAACACTGACCAAATAAAAAACCCCACCCTGCAGCCATTGTTTCAGTCTGCCATCACTCTATAGCAACTAGTACTGTAGTGCATAAAACCCATTCCAAAATATTTACCCAAGAGTTGACCTGGCATTAGGAGTCACAGCCAAACACATACTCAGTTTCCAGTTCCGTAACAAACCAGCCGGTTTCCTGATGTCCTTGAAAAGAATCACTATAGTAACTCCTATTTTTTAAAGTTAAATCTATTTTATACTCTTGGAATGTGCAAGTAAAATTAGAAATCCATTCATAATTATTCTTAAGATATACCAAGCACCACTTAATAAAAGCTTAAAACTTTCAAAGCTGATGATGTGTAATTTCTGCTCTTCACTGAAAGAGGTGACATGAATAAACTTACAGGAGCACACACAATTTCATCAGTACAATCAAACTCTAACAGACTCTTCGATTAATATGATGAAATTCAAAGACGAATTGCAAATACATGTAACCAAGTGAAATTTACATTTAAGTGCAAATTTGCACTTAAAACTAACACCCTATACTGGTCTTCTAGATAACAACCCTAATACAAGACATTTTCCAGTTCTTCCAGGATTCAAACTTTAAAGAAATTTCCCAAAGTAATGAGTAATCTAAAACAAAATTCTGCAAGACAGACCAGGGCAATAAAGAGCACAGTGCATAGAGAAATGAAGTATCTAGACAGAAGGCATCTTCATAGGAGACAAGAATGAACAAGAATCAGAGGAATGTCTCCCTAGTCAGACTATCTGTGCTGGAAGATGATCTGAAGAGGAGCTATCTAACTTACAGGTGAGCACACAATGGAAGAAGGCAGATATAGAAAATGTAATTAAATCTCTAACAACCAGCTGATAACCTTGAGGGCTATGCCCATAACAGAAGGAGATGACCATTATCCTGAAGCATTATACAAAATGGTTATAGCAAGTTACATGCACCTAACGTGAGAAAACTTTAGTCACACAGTATAAGGAGGTACGAGAAAAAAAGGTGGTTGCTGAAAAATAAGAAAAAGAAGTAATGAACACTGGACTTCTGTCAAAGCAGATGTTTTTAGTCTTACTAGAGAACCAAACTAGACAGCAGCAAAAGGCAGAATTGCAATTCAATAACTGAAGGCAACCAAACACGAGGAAAACTTATCCCAACGCTGAAAAAAGTTATATTGCAACGTTATGCATCTTCATTATACAAAAGCTCATGAGGCACAATACAGTCCAGGAAGATAATTTGACTGCTAGGTCTGAACTACTACAGAGTTTTATCTCTGTTGACTCAAGTTTTCATCTTAGATTATAAAGATTCCAGACAGTGATAGTTACAGAAAAGCAGTATTTTTTACTTGCAATTAAAGACCTGAGGGGAAGTGAGAATCTCTGCAAGAAGTTCAACAACAATTCAGAGCCAAGTCATGAATGCATCCAGAACAACTATCAATTACCTCTTTGGTTTATCTACCTAACAACCTTAACAGCAGAAATTAACAGGCTTCAGCCTTTTCACAAGATGAAATGAGCATCACTCAATTTCTATTCTACATGTATATATTCTTCCTAGGCAAAAATCTTGAAAAAATCAAAAATTACCTAAATAGTGCTTGACTCAAATACACTTCAGAAGAGGCTTCCATTAGCATGAAGTTCACTTTGAAAGACAGAGAAACACTCCATTACATATCTGTAATATCTGCTAAATTAGACTTCTCTTAAGTTTATCACATTTAGTTTACTAATGCACACTGTCATTCTCAACTCCACCTTCACCAGAACCACTGGTCAAAACAAGGAGTTATTTCCTTTACGCATGTTCTAAATTTTGCACAGATACTATTTATTTCCCTTTATCTATAACAAAGCAACTACTCCAACAGATACTGACCCACAGATAAACTCAAGAGTGGTTTCTTATCATCTACAGCCTTACCACAAACACCAGTCCATTTCAACTTTTATCACTTTCCAGCTAAGTTTTAGTTTTTGTTGCCCCCTTTAGATGACAAAAGAATCTAGACATAAGATCAGAATTTCATTAATTATAAAGCTAGGTTTCCCTCAAAAATCATAAAAGTGTGCTCCATTCATCTTGGTTTAATCTCTCTGAAAGAGAAATGGTTTTGACAGAAAAAACACACTTGCACAAACAAAGCAAATCTCTTAGTCTAGAGGACTAGGGGGGTTTTCAGCTGAAAAGTAATGCTTGTCAATGGCATTTTAGGCAGGGAACAGATTCACACATCAGGAGGGAATTCTTAAAGCCAGTATGTCTGAATTGTATGGACCTAATTAGCCATTACCTCAAGAAACAATTTACATAAGGAATATTAAAAGCAAAGCCTAAAACTTCATCCTAGAATTATTGCATTACATTATGTTTTCTGTAGACTGTGGTCAATATTTTAATTCAAACTTATAATTGAGATTCTCTAGGGAGCACTAAGACTTCATTTATAATGACTATTCACTTTGACTCAGCTAAAGGAAAACTGGTCTCCAAATACTCCTTTTGATGCACATGAGCAGGCCTGCATCCCTGGCTTCTTTTCTTCAACCATTTTAATGCAGACCTAGAGCTCAACAGACTCAGTAAAGTGCAAACAGTAATCCCAAACCTCTAACTAATGCCTCAGTGTTTTTATCTTCTCTTGAACTGAGCCTGCTTAGTGGTAGCAATTATTAAAAAAATATCCTGTTCACTAAAAAGCACAGGTATCAGCCCTCAGGATTCCAATCACCTTTCCAGACTGACTAAATATTAGTTTAAACATTTGTTGCAAAGAGAGTTTACTTTCCATACCATAGGTTTGGTAAACTTAAAAGGACAGTATTTTCAGATATACTGCCAGCTTCTTGAGAAGAAGTGCACTTGCTAAAACTACTGAAAGTGGTAGAAACCAACTAGTGGAGATGGCACAAGCATTTCTACCATTTAGATGGTGTTTCCTTAGCTCCAGACTTGCATTTCCACCACTAGTATCATCCATAACACAATAGGTTACCAATTTTAAAAACAGGTCTTAAAAAAGCCTCAGAGCTAGATTTTTAAAAGGTGAGATCTTCTAATGGGTGAGTGAGCAACCATGCAGATAAACAGCAGCGGGGTTAAAACCTAAAAATTCCTATTTCTTATTGCTTTAACTAGGTTTAAATAACAAGCTTGCATAACTACCATTAAAAGGCTTTAAGCTTATTTCATATACCAGTCTTCCCTGTGACACTTAATGAACCAGGTCTGAACCCAAAAAGTGAAGACAAAAATTCCATCAGCCCTAAAATATCCTGCCACACAGTGTACTGTGCAGCATTTTCTGTTAATGGATTGCTTACTTGTATTTAAAGCCAAAGAAAAAAATATAAAACATACTGAATACACCAAACATATATAACGCAACATATGGGAAGTCAATAATTCAAAAAACCAAAACAAAGCAACATGGGAAAAAAAGCCCCACCCACACTCTGAAGGGTCATTTCTAATACCTCACTGCTAAGACTACAGAAGTTTTTTCAGACAAAAAATAATCAAATAGCCATGAACACTTTTAAAATTCCTTCTTTTTTTTTTAAATTATGGCCATTTAGAAGTCAAACTCTCAGGAGTTATTCTTTAATGCAAAGCATGTTATTTCTCAAAGCTTTTTGATTAGACCTTTCTACTTTTGCTAACACAGAGGTATATTAGTCTAGAACAACATTCTCCATCAGAAAACAAAACTACAACAGATCAATGTTTCTGACAACAATCCCTCAGCCCTTGGGCAACTGCTATAAAAAATCCCACTTCTAAAAATGTGTCTGTCTCAAAAGAATTAAATGCAATTCACATTCCAGCCCACAAACCATGTTTAGAAAAAACACAACACTTCTCTTCCTCTCATATACAGCTATGAAAGCATACATTATAGATGAAGCCTTGTTTTATAATCAACAATAATTGTAACACCTAGTTCAGACACAGCATCTTATTAGATGTATTCAAACAGTGATAAATGCATGGTCTATAGTGCCCCTCCATGCCTTCCTCTCACCCAAAACATCCACGTAACAATCAACTCCAGTTAGCACTTTTATTACAGGAGGTGGTTAAAAAAGCTAACTGTATAAATGTAAATCATGCCCTAACTACAAGCTTCCAAACAATTCTATCCACTTATTACAAAATCATTCATGCAAACTTACTCCTTTTTGAAAACTTTGGGTGCTGTAAGCACCCAAGACTTAAATCAAGATCAAACCATCATTTTATCTCCTACTGCAAAAGGTCTAAGTCTTTTCTAAGTCTCTTTACTATGTTTCTATGCCTGATCAAACAAAAAAAAATAAAAAAGGAAAAAGCATCCACAAAACTTGGTAACACTTGGGACAAGGGAAAACAATTGAAGAAAAGGGTTAACATTCTGCTCCCTTTTGAATCCGTTAATTTATCTACAAACAAAAACATGATTCGCCCTACCTTCTCCCAAAAAGTCCAGTATTAATTTCAGACTTGCTGAAGTGAGTAGCTGCCTCATAAGCTGAAGTAGACACAGTAAGCTTAATCACGTTTAAATGATGACCAATATCAAAGGTCTGTAGCTAGTAGCACTCCTGCAACATTACATATAAACTTCTGCTAGTAAATGCAGAGTTTTGGTTTTGTTCATTTATAAGCTTCTCAAGCCACAGAGCTTCTCTAAGCTACTTTCTGAATAAAAAGAATTTTAAAATTTCAGAGTAAAATAATGCAAATTAACAGATCTCTCGGAACAGCAAAAATGGTTCAAATATATAAACACCTAATAAACTTAAAATTACCACTTTGCTCTGTGTATGAATCCACAAATTACTTCAGTGAAAGCAAGTGAAGATATGAAAGCCTCACTCCCAAGAAGTCTTCAGCTTTCCTAACACATACAGAGAGAGGAACACTCAGCTTTGAGCATGCAACAGAAAGTTTTCATTTCTGTTTTGCTGGGGTAAAGCAGCTCTGAATGACTTATTTAACTATTAGAATCAAAGAGAAGTTAAGAAAAAGTTAGTAACAGAACTCAACATGCCCTATTCAAGGTTTTTGCTTTTCAACGTCTTACACACCTTAACCATTTGTTCCTGAAGTCTGACAAGAGGCAAGTAAACAAGTAGATCTCTAATCTCTTAGAAGTAGTCTACTCAATAAAATATTAACAGGAATTCAACCAGATTAATTTCATGAACCACTTCTCTGTAAAAAACCCACACATTTGAACTACTTTTAAAACACTGCCCAATCCTCAAAACAAGTCCCATTTTACACACTGCAGTAGAGTGAAGAGGACCTAATGGAGTTGGAACAACTGTATCTCACCAAAGAATTAGACCTTTCAAACTAATACCAAGGTACATCAGTCAGTCACATATGAGTTCCTTTCACTGTCACTGTACAATCTATGTCAGATAGAACTCCAATCCAATCAATTTACATTACATTTCCCTCTGGAAAATCCTACTCTCTTAGGAAAGTTACAAGACAAGTCACTTAAACCAGGTTATTTTCACTGAGGAAATGCCTGAAGAATCACTACAAGGCATCAACTCTTCAGATACATCCAACCAGCACCTCCTGGATGACAGCATCCAGTCTGGGATACAAAGCTAACCCAGCAGGCCAACAACTGTGTCTGGACAGTTTAAAATGATTCAGTTTGACCCAGCTCAGGCACACACAGCCAAAAGTCACAGCCAGGTTACTGCATCTTCCCAGATGCCACACTTGCTGCAGTCTCTGCAAAAAGCAAGATGTGCCTTATGATCAAGCTCAGCCTGGAAAAACAGGGAAACAACAGAGGATTGTCAGTTCCCAAGCAGCCTAGTAAAAGGGCTTTCATTTAAGCTGATAAACAGTGCAAATGGGAATCACACCATCATCTTGATTGAAAATGTTGCCAAATTTGTGTCAGCTCAAGGTAAGAGTGAAAATAAATGAGAACATTGGAAAGTGTAATTATCTGGAAGGAAAATATACTTTATCTATAGAATTGTTACCTGCTGCCAGTTTGGTGTAAACGCACCTGCAGTCTTATCAAATGCTTTTAGAACTTGTAAGCTACAGAGCTCACACATTCAAGGATATTATGCCTGCACTTCATTTTTTACATTCATAGTTCAACTGAAATGTCATCACTGACAGTGGTGAGTGTTCTCCTATGCAGGTTCAGAGGCTTAAATGCAGAAGTGCAGAGTGAATGCAAGGAAAATTATTTTTTCTTTCAATAATAACTATAATGAAGCTGGTGACTTTTGTGCAAACTCTAGTTAACTGTGATAATAAATACGCATGGCTGACCTAAAGAAAGTATGATTTGTTAAACTACTTACTAACAAAACTACAGGAGCACACTCTGCCATGAAGAAGACAGGCTGGCGTTACATCGTACTGGGAGTGGACAAACACATTCAGCCACAGGCAGTTAGCACTCAGCTTGCAATTCCAAAAAGACTGTGCTATGTTCTTAAACACTATCATGAAGGCTTCTTGACACTGGCTTCAGCCCACTTTTTTGAGATAGCGACTGTCAACCAACAACGATACTATTAAAACCTAAGCAATGCAATCAAGGAACTCTAATTACGATAAATCTTGCAAGATGTAGGGAATAATCACAGAAACCCATCATCTTAGTGTTCAAGAAACTGTCTGCAATGAGCAGAACTGAAAATACCCGAAGGTGTCATAGTTCCTAATCTAAGAATTGCTTTCAACACTTTTTCGTGGCTCTGCTAGCAGTCAGCACCTGGGTGCAGAAACAAGAGCCAGCTCCAAGACCAAGCCAACGTGATTCTCAGAGGCTTCTGTTAATAAACAACCAGGGCCAGGCCAAGAGCAAGTGTGAATTTCCTCCTTTTCCCCGGGAACACGCACATGATCAGCCTCCACCCTCTAAGCAGGGAGCCCGCTGTCACACACAAACAGGGCTGGAACCTGCCCTCCCCCTGCCCCCCCTCGCCGCTTTCAAACCAGACGCGCAGCACGAACCAGCCAAAGGGAACATGACAAGGGGCAGCGGGAGGGTGTGGTTTGGCTACTACATTTTAATTTTTTTTAAAGAAAGGACAAAACCTAGCCTCTCTCGGCCATCAGAAACACCCACTTCATTAGGCAGAAATTACCCGCTGTGTTTTTCCAGTACAACATGTGAACTCGGGTCTACGAACCTGCTCCTGGTATTTACTTTAGGCGGCGGGCTGGCAGCCTGCAGGCTCGGAGAGCCGAGGCGCTCCGTCCGTCACGCCCTGGGAAAGCCACTCCGGGGATTGCACCAGCAGCCCGGAGAGCCGCCGGAATATAAGCGGCAGGTTGCTTTGTAAGAAACGCCTTCTGCACAAAGACGAGTCTTTAAAGAAACAAACAAGCTAGCAACAAAAACAGCGCCCAGTACCGGGACTGTCAATCCTTCCCCACCAGCCGCCTGTCGGTACTGTTAAAGTCACAGACAGACAAAAAAAGCCCACCGCGGTACCCAGTGTCGGGCTCGGGACGGGGGCAGCTCCAGTATTCTCGCCCTTGCCCGCCCCCTTTCGCCACCTCCATCTCCCAGCGGGTTTCTCCCCTGCCTCGGCGCCGCCTGTCCCGCAGGGTCAGGCCGGCATGTGCCTGCGGGAGGGAAGAGGAGGAGGAGGGGAGGGCTCCGGCCCTTCACTCCCTTCCTCTCCCCGGCCGCTGCAACCTGCCTTCACCCGGTCACGGCGAGGGGCCTGACCCTCGCTCCCCCCCGAGAAACGGAGCCGCGGCGGGCGCAGGGAGCCGTGCCCGAGCCCCCGGCCGGGGCGGGGGGCGGGCAGGGGCCCGGCTGCCGCGGGGCGCGGCCTGGCCCGGGCGCGGCGTCTCACCGGGCCGGCCGGGCGGGAGGCCCTCGCCGGGGTCGCTCACCTCTGTGGGGTCGCTGATCTCGAACAGGTCCAGCCGGTTCGCGTTCCAGTGGTTGATGATGTCGGCGAGTTTGCGCCGCTCCTCCTCCCGGCTGCCGCCGCCGCCGCCCGACATCCTCGCCGAGCCCGCCGCCGCCGCCGGGGAGCCGAACCGGGGCCGGGGCCAGGCCCTCTCAGCCAAGCCCCGGACGGAGCGGGGGGTCCCTCAGTCCCGGCCGGGGAGGGGAGGGACCGGCTCTCCCCGCGGCCGCTGCCCGCTCGGGCGCCGCGGAAACGCCCCGGGATCGTGCCGCCGACAGCGATCGGCCCCGGCGGACAGTGGGGAAGGAGAGAAAGAGAAGGGGGAAGGGCGGGCAGGGGGCGGGGAGGAAGAGGAAGGATGCCCCGAGTCGGCAGCGGCCGCCGTACCTCCCGGCACGACAGCGCCTGTGGCCGCTCGCCTGCCCCGAGCCGAGCGAAGCCGCCGCTGCCGCCGCCTTTCTCCGCCCCGGGATCGCCCTCCCCTCGCTCTCTCCCTCACACACCGGCCGTGCGCGCCCCCGCCCGGCCGCCCGCCCTCCTCCTCCCCTTCCCGGGCGTGTGCGCGCCTGCGCGCGCTCCCGGCGGCCGTCGCCTCCGCCGGCGCGCGCCTCCCGAGAGTGCGCTCCGCGTCCCGCCTTCCCCGCCGCTCCGCCGCTCCCTCCGGCGTGGGGAGGCGGCCGGGGCCCGGCGGTGGCCGGGGCGGGGCGAGGCGCGGCCAGGTGCGGTGGGAGTCCCCGCGCGGCGGCCGGGGACGCGCGGCGGCGGGGGCAGCGCGGCCCGGCGGGGAGCGCGATGCCGGCTGGAGGCCCCGCGGGAGGAGCGGCGGAGCCTCGGGTGCCGCCTTAGCGCGGGGCCCGCGGCCGGGCTGTGGCACCAACAAAGAGCCGCCGCGGCCGCGGGAACAAAGAGCCTGCGGGCGGATCCCGGCGCGGCTTTCCCCGCGCTAAGGCGGGAATGTCGCCGCTGTCCGGCCCTCCCTGCCCGCGGGCGGAGGTCAGCGCGCACGGCCCGGGGGGCGGCTCCAGGTCAAGGCCGCCCCCTCGCCCTGAGGCCCCAGGGTGGCCGCGGTGCCGCGGCGCCTCCTGGCACAGCCGGGGGAGCGACGCGCCGCTGCTGCTCGGGTCCCTGCTGCGTGTGATAATGGTCATGGAGCGCTTCGGGAGCGACGCGTGAAAGGAATTGTCTAAAAAGGCTGTATTGACAGAAATCTCCACAACCAGAGATGGACCTGATAAGAAGTTAAAGCATCAGATACGTTTTAATGGATTTTAGACATGTCATTTTTCTGTGGTTTCTCACCAAACGTGTCAGCTAGCCCTAAGAGGGATCGCCCATTGTGTGGACGTTGGCATTCAGTCCAGCTCTGGGGGTTTGGCTTTGTTTCTTAACCCTCAGAAGTAATGCGTCCTGATAGTTCAGCGGTCATATTTGTTGTGCACTGGGCATCCTCTGAAACTTAGTACTTGAACAATTCTGTTTGAACTCGGTTGTCCCAGTGTGTATCTATTTTGGTTTCTTCGGGTGGTTAAAAAGGGGGAAATACCGTTTCCTTTTAGCACACCTGGCAAAGTATTTGAAGTTCCTCTTTGCTGAGGGAGTTAAAGGAGTGAGTTTTGCTGATGAAGTTTTGATTTGGCTGGGTTATTTAAAGGAGATTCCTCAGAGGCCTTGTCTACATTAAGCAATTAAATTATTGTTTTTATCCAGTAGTACAGCACCTGTATAACTACCAGAAGTTCTGGTTTTACAGGTGAAGGTCAGTTATACTTTTGCCCTACATATGTAACTGTGCCATATTCAGGCTTTTCAGTTCCAAGGACAGAAGGGATTCTGTTCCTTGGGTCACAGGTTGAAAGCCTGTCTGAGAGCCCTTGGAGAACTTAGCAGGGTGAGGGGGGGACACACAAAACCTCAAGTTCTTGTAGTGCCATCATACTAAAGCTATACTGTATTCCTTTTAGATGTAAAGTGGAGAGAAAAGGAAAAATCAAACATAACTCTTCTTACATAAAAGGAGGAGGGATATTGGCTGATCTTTTTCCAAATCTAGTGCTATCAGATAACACTGGATGTTTTGCAATGCCTGCCAGAAACCATGTAAAATCTGTGATGTGATAGCTCATTAACCAAGGCAGATATCTGTGTGCTCTGTCACAGATGACATTTGCAGAATGTTGTGCTGGTTTGCATGCTTGGTTCTGTCTGTGTATTGGTGAAATGGGTTGGTTCAATCCACAGGGTGAGAAACAGTGGCTGTATTGCTTCAGCATTAGAAAGAAGACTTAGGTACAGAGTGTGCACAGATCAACGTTTTGCTGTTACAAGCTACATAGATAGAATTGGTTTTCCTGTGAAAAATAGGTGGTTGCTCTGGGAAAACTGGCTACTGAAAATAGTTGATTTAGCTTTGTTGGCATGGGTTTTCAAATGCCAGGGAGCACTAGGAATGAAACACGGTGTATATAATCAGCTGAGAATTTATTTATTTCTATTTTAACTGTGTCTAGTCAGCATTTCTAAATCATGGCTAGACTCCAGCCTGGATACAAACAAATCTCCCAAACGGAGCAGAATTGGAGCAAGCTAATAGTGTTTAGATGTCACTTCTCAGAAATCCCAAGTGACTGCAATATATTTCTGTGTAGCAGGAGCAATGGAAATGCTACTGATGGTCAGATACCAATAGCAACTATGCTGCTGATTAATTCTGCCATGAGCTGGTCAGTGCTGAAGCAGCACTGAAAGAAACCAATCTGTTGAACAAGTTGTTGCCATCTACGGTCAAATAACAGCATCTTTAGTACAGAATCGGGATTTAAGAAAAATACAGTGTCGACAAAAATTGAGATGTCTGAGTGAACCAGCAGGACCAGCATACAGAGACTGTACTGTGGAAGATAAAACATAAGCACTGATTTCCTTGGAAAAGCAAGTGTGCAGGGAACTAAAGCATGAAATTACAGTGTACCAGCTGGTTTACAGGGGAAAATGTGTGCTGTTTCACTTGCAATCCCTATTTCTTTTCATAGGGCCATTGCAATGAGAAGGAGAACAGCTGCTGTAAAGCCTGGAGAGTGACATGATTCCTGTGAACAGCTGTAAAAAATTAGAGAGATATTTGTGAATGGAAAGCATTATATGTATAAAATGCATTATAAACAGGATTGTGTGTTTGACTATCATCAAGGCATCTTCCATGCATAGGTAATGCATAAAGTTACTTGAAACCATTAAATTAAATTTACCTCTCTATTCTTTGTGAGATTTTTATCATTTCCACAGTAAGAACACAATCCTATTGGAGGAGTTTTGAATTCAGGCTATCATTCCTACAGATATTGCCACTGAAGCTGGCATTTAAGTCTTTAGAAGATCACACGCTAGATAAGAAATAATAGGGTAAGTGAAACAAAAGACTGAGAAACAAAAACTGCTTCCCTTGCAAGTGATGGTAATTTTTTTTTAATTTCTTTTCTTGCTGAACAGTGTTCTTTTTCAAGGTGCTAAAGATATCTAAGCTACTGTAAGCCATTATTCTGATTGTTTGTTCAGCACTCAATATATATAATATGCATTTTACAGAACAAATAAGATAAATGCCCTTCCCTGTAAAGCCTGCAAGCTAAATTTTGTTACAGGTGAAAGCACCAACTAGAAGAGAAAACCATAAAGAAGAAACACAGATATACAAGGAAGCCTTTACAATCCTCTTCATTCCCTGGACATCACAGTCACAAGTGCCCATGTGATTACCTGCCACAAGGGTCTGTGTGCTGTCTGTGCAGCTCCTCTCATTAATCACACTGGCACACGTCGGTCCCTGTGGGACCTGGTGGTTATGAGCAACAACCACGTACAGGATCCCTTTATTTCTGCTCCCTGGTTAGTGCAGTCCATGCAAACAGTTCTCTTGCATGGGGAAGGTTTGCATGAAGGTAGGGTCATGCTCTGCTGGGCTCCTGGCTGCTCGCCAGCTGCCCATATGGTTGCCAGAATGCAGCATTAATTTTCTGAGGCAGCATACATCTGATTTATAGTGCCATGCTGTGTAAGTCAGCAAACTACTGAAAGCTATAAATTCATATGTAAGGCCGAAATTATTAAAGTAACCCTTCTCATGGCTTTCCAAGTGTGCATGTGTTTTGAGAGCACAGGTACCAGAGCTGTAACTTTGAATAATGCAGTGCAAAACCTTATGTTGGAGCAACATTAACAAACCTGGGTCAGCAAACTGCAGTCTCTACGTAGATGACACACCCAGTGAGGAAAATATATTATCCAGAATAAGGATTAAGCACACATAAAATAGGGAGAGAATAGAAGGTTAATGCACCATTATCTCACCTACAGGCATTGCACACACTGTGTACATCAAAGTATCAATTCTGTACCCAAATTGGTAAACGTAGTATATACAGGCTACGTGAGCAAATTCACATTACATGAAAAACCTTTACTATGTGTTTAGTTCCTGCTTTTCTTATTGTATTAAGGCAGAAGCCTATATTTAATAACCTTGACCTCTTTGAAATACAAGTAAGAGGGGAAAACAGATGAAGTGTGGCAAGTTATGTAATTGGGTTTTGGAAATCTTTAGGTTTTTCAGTTCAATTATCCTCGCTCTATTTTTAGGGAGGGGGAAGAATAGAACTATATAAAATGGCAGCTATCTTAATAAACGTATCTTACATTTTGGTTTGTGTCTGGATGAATTACAGAAACCATCAAGAAACTTCCCTTAAGGAAGATGCTTCATTTTTATTATTTATATTTTCAAAGTAATTTATTAGTAAACACTTCCTGGATCAAAACCTCTAGAGCTATATTTGTACTAATAAAATAGGCAATGTAATGACCTTTTTCTAGCCCTACAGCCAACTGACCTAGCCTGACCACCTCCATGGTTTAAAATTGTTTCAGCTCTAAAACCTAGTGTCTGCATGCACATTGCCTGCTGGAGTGGTCACTGGCACATGCTCTTTCCTAGTCCATGCCCAGGAGTTGTCTATGAGCCATCCATTTCAGAGCCAGACTTTGCTAACCACTTAACTTACAGATAGCTGGGCATGAAGGCGAGGATCTGGATGCTGAAATGGCCCAGGTGATGATACAGCAGTAGAGAAAGTGCCTGGAAACTCTTCTTGTGCATCCGGCTTCAAGGCAGAATTCTCTGCTGGATGGGGTGCTCAGTCATGCTTCTGTTTGTAAGTTCAGAGCACTAACAGCCTTTGTCCTGTCTTTACTAAACTGTGCTGTGATCCATGTTCAGCAAAGTGGATGAGAGTCTGTCTTGTTGCACGTGGGCATTCAGGTTGACTTCAGCAGGATGTGTGTTTGTCCTCAGGTGAACAGCTCCTGGAACTCAGAAGCACATGGGAAGAGAGTCCAGTCCCAGTAAGAGGTCAGCACTCAGTGTTATACTAACACTGCAGTATCTGCTGGATTCATTTACAGATAAATACTGAATGTTTTTCTTGAGAACTTTTTTCATCCAGGGAGTGCTTTTTTCAAAGCAGAAGTATAGAGGAGAAATTTAATGACTGGTATACACATTAGATTGATTATAAGGTGATATCTCCTGGCCTTATCCAATATAATCTAAAATGAAATCAGCTAAAACGAAGTTCAGAACTGCTCTGCGGGTATGAAAAAAGCTTTCTGATAGTTTTTGGTTTTAATTACAGATCTCTACTTTAAAGTATTTTCTTGCCAACTGCTGTGTTGTGAAAGAAGATGAGAAACTGGCAGGCCATAAGAAGTAGAGTCTATGTAAAATTCTCAAGTGGACCGTGTAAATAAACTGACATCTTCTGTCTCCAGAAATTTAGCTAATCTCTCTGTGGTATACAGCATTATGTTTTAAAATAGTAAAAAGATTCTTAGGTAGCAGTTAGGCATTTCTTTTAAGCTGAGGGTAGTCCTCCAACCAGCAGTCCAGACTAAGCTTTTAGTTACAACAATGTGTAATCATTTCAGGACTCCTTGAGAAAGATGTAGTGGGTGTTTGGTCACGTAATTAACCTCCTGCCATTGGCCTCACATTCTCTCCACCCTGTAATTACTTGACTGAAAAAATAACACCTTTCAAAGCATGCATTGTATAGAAAATTAAAAGAGCATTAATTTTAATCTTCCTTCACACTCACACGACAACTGTAACTCCTATGTATGTTTCACTTATTAGCAGAAGTCATTTGGCCACATCTGAACAGTTCTTGTTAGAAAAGTTTGATTTGGGAGCAAACTGGGTCAGCATGCTCTTGGCTTTTTTGTTTTTATTTCACCTTTTTAGAACAAGCCCAGAAGCACCAAAAGGATTTTCATGTAGAACTATCCAGTGAGCTGAAAATGTAATGGATATTCATGTCTTTGGTCCAGCAATTGCCATTCTTTTCACTCATATAATACGCGCAAGTTCTGCATTTGGGAAGTTTCAGCCTTAAAACAAATACTTTGGGAAGCTTGTAAGTGAAAACATTAATATAAACCTGTTAAATGAAAGGGGAAAAAAAAGTTCAGTCTTCTCTACAAGTTTTCCGTAGTAATGCTTCCGCATTTTTGAGGTCTTCATCCTGAACAAATACTGAATAGAAGTGGAGTTTGTATGTACAAATAAAAAGTAAAAGAAAGCACAAGGGAAGTCCTGTGTAGAAACCTGGAGTGGGATTTATATAAGCTAACCTAAATTATCTAGAAGTTACAACAAGAGGGTAAGTATAGGCTCCTCTATAGGTAATGCAGACAGCAATTAACATCTATCTTGTGACAGGATTAAACTATAATTTTAGAAGGCTACAGAGAAGATGAATCTTCCATTGAGGGTAATTCTGCTATCCCACATATTCCTCAAAGCTTTAGTCTGTTGATTTTGGCGTAGGCTTCACCTCCAAGCCGTGCATTGCTTTAGCCAATTATGCTGTTTTTCTGTCAGGTATGGTACAACTGTATTGGTCATCTCATTAACATGAAGATGAGTCTCTCCATCTGTGTTAAACCAAATGTCTCTAACTCAATGAAGGACCTGGGTTTCAATTTACAGGTGTCACAGCTCAGTCCTGCCCAGCTGGGTAAAGAAGGAAATAGCCATGGGGGGCATATTAGGAAGTAGATTTACATTGCAGAAATAGAGCTACCTGAGCTGCATTTTAAAGAGTGTCCTTTTCAGATGGCTAAACTTATCCAGTTGAAATTCTTTTCTGTCTCACCTTCTAGACAGCTCTCTGTGGTGTCTGTGCCCAATACCGCATCTGCCAGTGCAGGAATACTTGATAATTACACTTTGAAATAATGGAGCCTCAACTCTTCTCTGTGAGATCAACCTTTAATACCAGGCTGTGCTTTTTTTTTAATTGCCTTTTTTTTTTTTTTTTCCCTCACCTTTATCCCATGACACTCCTTTATTGTGAGAAGACACCCAGTCAAAATGACAAAGGTATTTCCTTCAGACCTTTCTAATTCACTACAGTTGTGAAGCTTGTCAAGTACTAGCATATGGATAATGCACTTGCTGTGGTGTGACCACTGTTTGCTATGTTATCCACAAACCTCACGTTTTAACCCTGTTTTCCACATTTTTCCCTTTTCTGTTTGGTCATTATATTCCTTTATATGTTATGGTGTTTCAGTATGTGCTGGGATTTGTGTATTGGTCTGAGGCAGGAACCAATATTTTGTGCACATGTACAGCAGTTAGCACAGCTCAGAACAGCATGGGAAGGTTGCATCACCATGTGATTACTATTAAAGCTTGCTGGAAAGCAAATGGGACTACCAGACCCTGGTACAATAATCATCAGCATTTTGTGTCCTTGGCTCTCTGCCCCATGAGTGCAATTTTGTACAATAACAGGGAATGGAAAAATCAGACCATCTCCTGGCCAGAACAGTCAGGCTGACACAATAGCAGCTACACCTTACTGCTAATGACCCTCGTAGGTCAGTTAAGAAATGTGTAAGAGTGTGCTTATTTAATGTTATCCAGCAAGGCACTGTGGAATTTATTTGCTTAAGCAAATCTTAAAGACAGCATACTCTACCTTGTAAGCATCTATCAGGGTCAACACCTCCCTGACAATCTTTCCCAAATGCAGTCTTTCTAAGTGCAAATTTGTCCCTACATTGTTTTCACATTGTAAAAGTGCATTTAGATGTTACCAGACAAAAAAGAAAACCAAACTGTGAACAGTAGAATTTGAAGTAGATCTGACACAAAGAAAGTACCATTTCCAAGGCCTATATCCCAAGGAAGTTTATTCAGATCCAACCCTGCAGGCCAATCAAATGAGAAATCAAGAATTCAAATATGATTGCAGACAAAGATTATGGAGGAGTACAGCTCTGTAAGTGAAGGATCTCCTGAATTACATTACTTCTGCCTTTCAAAATGGGAAGATACTACTTTCTTGCTGTCTGACTAAAGTTAGAAACACATACACAGAAATAGGCACCTAGATTAATGACCTGTTTTCCAAAATGTCATAAATTCTCAGTCATCAAAGGCACCTTTGAGTTTTCATTTACAAATTTAGACCATGAGGGTTGAAAAATGTGTCCTTTGCCTCCCAGTAGCACCTATCCAAATGTGGGAATTCAACAGAATGGCTCTGCAGAATTGCTTAACCTGACATGGTTATGGCAGATGGATGCTTAGTGTGACAAATCACCAATGTCTGGAGGCACTGCTCTGAAGCTGGGATGTGCTGCCAGGCTTGGGTTTTCCCTTCCAGGGGCTCTGCCTGCTCAGCCCTGGCCTCAGGGCACGGTGACCAGCTGCTCTGGGCCCAGCGATGCTGTGCTCACTGCCTTGTCTATCCATGAGGCTGCACTGGCCACTTTGCCTCTTGCTAGCAAGGATGCTGTGGCAGCAGGGAGCTCTGCAAACCTCACTGAGCATGATGCTGAGCCAAGGGGTTGCTCTGGTAAACCTCTCTGCTGCCAGGGTATGCTGCTAGCAGCATTTTACAGCTAGGGCAGTGTAGTCATCCCAAGACATGGGCACTTCAGTGTGAGTAAGGTGTTTTGAAGTCCCAAGCCTGTGGTGGATTTTCATGCAGTTATTGACCTTAATCTGATATTGTCTGGTGAGAAGGACGTATGAAAAGATTACAGTTCCTTCTCACTATAACTTTTGATTTACAATGGACTAAGTAAGCTTCATCTGCTACGGAGACATAATATAAAATGCTCTGCTCCAGGCATGGACTGTGGCACAGGTGCCACTGTGCAGAGGGAGCAATGGAAAGACTCATCTGTGTGAGAGAGAATGAGCAGCAGATTTGTTCTGGCTTGTTTAATGCGAACTGTAGAATTTAATTCAACTGGTCTTTAGAGTAATTCAGTGACTTACATTTGGTGAAGTCCCATCTTTCATAACAGCTTGAACTCAAGATGGCAAGAGACAGAGGATAAAGAACCTCATGGGGTTTGTTCCAGCCATTAATCATCCTTGCCACTGAGAGATGTGTCGTATCCAATGTACCCAAATCCAACTTCCAGGCACTAATACTTGTCACGCTTCTCTGTTTTGTTGAATAGCCCTTTGGTACATTCTATTTTCTCTCTTTTAAGACACTCATATCTTACCTGCTGGTTTAAAGAGACATCAATTTATCTTCTTTTTAATAAGCTAAACAGACAACCCTTTCTCTCACTGTAACACACTTTTTCTAGATTGGAAGTAAGAACTAAGGCTGTTTAGTGCACTTGCAAGCACGTTTTGACTTTTCAGAAAGGAGATACTAGCAGCCAGCAGAACAACAGTTTATATTTCTGGCTGTAGGAGTTGGAGAACAGACCAAGTTCTCCAGGGCCTCCTGGCACAAAGGTTAACTCTGCATGTATCAGGCTGTACTTCTTGTATCAAGTTCTTCCTGAACTTCCAGTATTGTATTGTTTCATTTGAGAGTACAAAGCATTACCAAATTAATTTTCAGAAGTGCATATTAAGACAACATTCCTTCATGTGCGCAGTAGCATTCTTTCTACCCATGTGTCTCTTTAAAATCATAAAATATCTTAAGGAGAAATAAATTATGTCTGCAGTAATACAACTAATTTCATTCCTTAAAACCAGTCCTTTGATGTTTGAAAGTGCAAAGAAGCTTCTAATCACTCACAAGTCTCTCTAAATGGAAACAAATATATATCATGTTGGGATTTTTTTCCCATGTCAATCTTTTAGGCCAAGAAGTGATGTGTTAAGGTATGTCAGGGATGGTCTAAAGTTCAGTCCTAATGATCTGGTGGGTTGCTTATGGAGAAAATGCTAAAACATCCGTAAGGAAAGCAGTGGTGGCTGTTTGCAGTGGATCACAGATTGCTTGCAATGGGTCTGAAGACTGCATATATATATATATATGGTAACTCTTTTATTGTTAAGGATTATAGTTTGTTCTGTTATTGTTAAACACAATAGTGCATGGAGGACATGGTTAAAAATTCCCGTGATCCACAGCATTGCTCAGTGGCCAGTTTGAGGGTTTCTGTCTCAGAACAAGCTACAGCACATACCCTTCAAAAAGGAGAAAAATTATTTAGGGGTATTAAATGTGCTTTCAGAAACATTAACAAAATGTTTTAAAGTCCTAGTTACTTGCATTTTTCCCTGGGAAGCAGATATATCAGTGTTACAGCCTTCAGCATTTCAGCAAGGATAAGATAGTGTAACAGATTTAAAAGAAAACAGCAATTTCGTACTGTCATATATGATAATGTCTTGAGCTCAAGGGGCTCCATTAGCCTGAGCAGAGAAAAAAAGAGTCTTCACAAAATATTATTCCTCTTAAATATAATTATTTTCCTTAAGAAACATCTTAAAGTGACTGCAACTGCCCAGCCTTGCTCTGATATCTGTACAGCAGTCTGTTGGATTAACTGTACAGGAGATTTAAAAGGGTTATTCTAGGTTCCACACCAGTGGTGGAAAAATAAAATTACACCAGACCCAAACTGAATTAAGTAGTTAAGAACCCAGCCTAACACATTATAATCACCTTCTTGCTACTGATGTCATGTTTGTCAAGCAAAGCCACTATGATCTTTAGCCCCTGATATAAATGGATTTACTAGTGTCTGTAACAAAATCAAAATTGAGGATCGTTTGTGGTTCAAGACTTTTTGCAAAGCGATTTTGCACACTTAATGCTCAGTGATAAAACAAAAGCAACATTGAACCTGTAGTAGATACACAGGGAAGGGAATGAGGGTTGAATAAAATAAGACCTTTTCCATTTTAGAAGAAAGTTCTTCTTTCCACTCTATCTTTTCCATTTTTTCTGCTGTTTTCCTCCTTCCTTCCTTCCTTCCTTCCTTCCTTCCTTCCTTCCTTCCTTCCTTCCTTCCTTCCTTCCTTCCTTCCTTCCTTCCTTCCTTCCTTCCTTCCTTCCTTCCTTCCTTCCTTCCTTCCTTCCTTCCTTCCTTCCTTCCTTCCTTCCTTCCTTCCTTCCTTCCTTCCTTCCTTCCTTCCTTCCTTCCTTCCTTCCTTCCTTCCTTCCTTCCTTCCTTCCTTCCTTCCTTCCTTCCTTCCTTCCTTCCTTCCTTCCTTCCTTCCTTCCTTCCTTCCTTCCTTCCTTCCTTCCTTCCTTCCTTCCTTCCTTCCTTCCTTCCTTCCTTCCTTCCTTCCTTCCTTCCTTCCTTCCTTCCTTCCTTCCTTCCTTCCTTCCTTCCTTCCTTCCTTCCTTCCTTCCTTCCTTCCTTCCTTCCTTCCTTCCTTCCTTCCTTCCTTCCTTCCTTCCTTCCTTCCTTCCTTCCTTCCTTCCTTCCTTCCTTCCTTCCTTCCTTCTTTCTTTTACTTGCTTTTCTTTTCCTAGCCTTGCCCATTCTAGAAGACAGTTATATATTTGCTGAGTTCCTCTTTATGAAGAATATAACTCAGCTCATGCTATGCTTACATATCTTTCCTGACTACAGATATTTAGGTGAAGTCAGACTTTAATTAGAATCTTCAAAGACTTCTCCAGCTGATAACAAGATGTTCACAGAGGCTGGGAAAGCCACACTCACTGCAACTTCTCAGTTTAAGAGAGACTCTCATTCACAAAGGGCACTTCAGGACAAGATCCTCTCCTCACAGTTCAGAATCAACCCTGGAAATTCCTCTCTTCCTTAACTTAGAAGCAACAGGAGGAAATCCTTTCCATATCACACACCTCAAGTCTCATCCTGTGCCAGACCCCACACCCTGTGTGTGGAATGTCCCACACCCTGGAGCAAGGTGTTTCAGTCACTGCCTCTGCTGTTCATGATGTGCCATCTCTGGCCCCCATGGGGCTGGAGTGGGCAAAGGAGCCTGGTGCAGGCCAGGGAGGCAGAGGGTGTGCCTCAAGCTCACTGCTACCACATACCTGGGAGGTGAGGGACCCCCAGTCCCTCAGAGTAGTGTCAGCTACAGCAAATGGCCCTTCCTGGGGAGACAATGCTGGGTAAAAGTTCAGATTGATCAATCCATCACATTTATTATACTGTGTTTTCTTGTAGGATGAGCGTGGCACACACACATGTGAACAATTAGGAGGAGGAGAAGACACAGATGCAGGTTCCAGAGTGCCTTGTCATGCTGTGGTGGATCCTCCATTGCTTGACATTTTCACAGCTTTGCCCCAGTTTGCCCTATTTGACACTCGTCTTGCTCCTGCACTGAAGTACCTAATGATGTCCTGTTCCTGAACAAATGCCTGTGCTACTCCTTACACAGGACAGAAGGAAATTCACCTACTGCAGAGGTAGATCCTGATCCTATCTGATAGAATTTGAATATCCAAGTTAGGCAAACAGGTTCTCTTGTGGGAATGCTACTCTGACATGCCCAACTGATGAGTTTGACTGCACTGTCGAAACTGCCACATCTCACAGTGGGATATAAACCTGCCACATGAGAGGGTTCAGAGTCCACTGACTACTGAGTCTTTACAGAGCAGGGGAAGGAGTCAGATCATGATCTCAGTTTGGTTTTCTCTTTGACAGAGCTTTTCAAAACCGTGAACAAGCCTAATAGCTGCTTATGAAAATTAATCATAATGTGCATCACCTCTTTTCATCCAGCTATCAAAAGTGGGAGTGAACTTAGAAACTCCCATTGAACAGAGAAGGAAGCAGATGCCGAGTGACTCAATGAAGCAGAAAGAGGAAACAGTCTCCTGACTCCTCCTATCCACTCACCCCCTCCTACCTGTCTTGCTGCTCTGGGCTGTCATTTGTGAGGGGTGTTGGTAAACACAGCTATTCTTAGCTGTCCCTGGGCAGACCCATGGACTCCACCCTGGGCTGAATACCTGTCAAGTACCCTAGATATGTCCAAGGACCTAGGCAAATGCCGATCCAAATAGTTTCCATTCCTGTGGAGAGGGTAGATGGGAGGTGCAAGTGCCTTTCCCATATTTAGCAGCAGCCCCAGCACACCACTTGCCTTGTCAAATTCTCCCAAAAAGGACTTCTTGAGGACCTCCTCACTCACAATCTGTTCCTGTGGTGTACTACTTGCAGGTGAAGAGTTTTGTTACAGAGGGAGGTCAGCAAAAAGTGTGTTTGAATCTCAGCAGCAAAATGTCCACATTCAAAGGCAGGACTCCACTACACTGTTGTTAGTTACTCGGTAAAACTCGAGTTACAATAAAGTAAAAAACTTCAAATCTAGGCACCAAGCAGAAACGAGATCCCAGAAGTTCAGACTATGCCTGAGAGATCTTGCTGGAAAATGTCTGGTAGATGAGCTAGCAGCAAAGTCTACAATGCCAGCGTGGAAACCAGAATAGATTGCAGAGAGTCTTAAGGGTTACTCAGATTATGTGCTCATTTATGTCAGCAGTGCTGGCAATTTGCCTTCTACATAGTGGCAGTGAGTATCAGCTTAAATCTACTTTGTAGCTCTCTAAAAAATGAATGCATTTTCTTGCAGAGCATTAAAGAAAGAAAAAGCAAACTAAATACAAATTGACCCATCCTTTAGACAGGAAGAAATCAGCTGGTTATTTCATTACTAAGTTCAATATAAATAATTCCTTTACCAATACATGATAGAACTCTGACTTTAGCTGTCAGATAAGCAAAACCTTAGTCAAACGGATGAGAACTGGAAGAAGTAATTAGCAGCAGAGAGGCAATTTTAACAGTTTTGTGTTTGATTCCCACGGAGAATTTCATATGTCAGCCACATTTTCTAAATAAAAAAGTCCTGTGGAAAGTAGTATGTATACAGATAGACTCATTGGCTTGCTTTCACCCAAGCTTGTTTTGATATAAAGAGATAAATGCATCAGTTGTTTTGTGAGTGTCTTAAATTTAGACTTTTAGCTGGTACAAGTCAGTGGACTTTCAGTGATTCAGCTCGGAATAAAATTTTACATCAAAGTCAAGACAATGCACTGCAATGAAGCTAAACTGATTTACACTTTCTGAAAATCTGGTGAATTTTTTAAGCCTCTTTTGTAGTGATATAGATACAGCACAAAGTCAGTGTGAAATCAAGGATGTATATGAATTTTAATACTTGGCTGTGACACATATGTATGTGTCTATGTAACTAAAAATGTATGAATATTTGTTTTACTCCCCAGTGTTTGTCACAGGTTTAATGCAAGTTAGTACAACTGAGTGACCCAACGTCGAATTGTTCCTTACAAGTGATGCTTCTGGTGCCACTTATGTCTAGATAAAGGCAGGTCCTTACACAGTGCTCATGTGCCTTCTGTATTGTTGTGGGAATTGTAGCCAGGCAGGTGTAGAAACTCAAATAGGACCATCAGCTCCAGCAGCTGTCCATCAGCCTAGGCTTCCCTCTGTTCTGACTGTGGTAACAGCCCAAGTCAGGAGCTCCTGGCATTTCAAATACCCCATGCTCAAGCCTTCTGGTAGAGGAAAAAGAAACATAAATATAAAAAGACTTGAAAATGAGGGACAGTAGGACAAGAATTAGTCCAGGCAAGAGATGCAAAGTAAAGCATGTAGACCAAGGAGACATGGGCAATGATAAAGATGACAAACTGTGTCAGGGAAGAGACTAAAGAAATAAGAATAGTTTTTAAGAAATTCTGGGGGAAGGCTTCTGCCCAAATCTCAGAACCACAGCTTTGAAACTGTCTCTGAGTCATAGTTCCTGATAGTCTCTCTCTGTTAATCTACATCTGCAGCCTGCAGAGTCATTCCTTCTGAGCACTGGCAGTTTCTGAGCAGTTTTCTGTTTGCTCTTCTCTTATTGTGGGTAAGTGACGAAATCTGCCTTGTAGAGAATCTGTCATGGGACAATTTCCCTGTAAGAGTACTTGTAGCACTGGTAGTTCTGCCAGCAGGATGATTGAGCCCTGGTTTTCAGGACAGACAAAGAATTAGTTGGCATTTATGCTTCTATTCCCATCTAAGAGTCACCATGGCTGTAATGTTTTATGCCTTGGTAATCACATTCACCAGCACAGTGTTTATTTTCTCCTGTTTGCTCTGACTTCAGACAAAAGGTGGCTTGCTGTGGGATTCAAGGAGAGAATGATGTAAATGTCTGTGTGGATTCATGTAAATAATATTTTCTACTGCTGCTGGTACTGTGAGATGGTAACATTCCCATGAATGCAGCTCCCAGTGAAAGTAACATTATGGAAGAAACTTCTACTTCTATTGTAGAATATTTAGTAGTATTTGCTATATTTTTCAACCATTCTCTGTTCTCAACAACACAGAGCCATGAAGTCCAGATTTCCAGCACAGGAAGATGAGCTAAGGAGTGCAAATCTGCTATACACAGTTTATTCCTTTGTGTGAATTTCACTTCTGAGCAGCTTTAAAATACTTTTCTCTTGCAAGATGAAATTTCCAGTTGACAAACAGCTTGACTCAGAGCCCATTCGAGTGCTAGTAAAACATTATGTATCAGCTGTTTCTGGGGAAAAAAATCACCATAGTGAAACTTACCTTTAAAATAAACATGCTAAATATCTCTGATGGGCACATGCTTGGTAATGAATGTTTATCATAGTTCCTTTTTAAGTAGTGACTTCTATTTTTATGCTGAACTTTCTCTAAGTTGGTGACACAATGTTATCTCAAGACCTTTCAGCCAGATAAGACCACACCAGTTTCCTCAAAGCGGTCTTCTGTCTAAGGGTTTTGTACATAATTGGGGTAGGGAGGCTCTGTGGGATGCAGAACACTGACTATATTTTAATTACTTTTTAAAGCAGAACTCTTAAAAGTTGATGTTAGTTAGGGAGTTGGCCCGAAAGTTTTTGGTAGCTGATGATTTCTAGATAGGCCTCAAACCAGATTTGCCAAAATACTTTGGGCAGATACTCTGGAAAGCAAGAAGAGCCAGCTCAATAAAGAATAAGAGAAATCCAAAATCTCTGTGACCATCTACGCTGGGTAGAGAAAAGTCATAGCACCAGAAAGCATCCCTACCAGCCTGTGACTAGGCATCTTGAATGGAGCTGAAGTCTGTTCAAGAGATGTGATGACCAGCAGATCACCATCTGCCTTATTGGCTGTATGCAATCCTTGGTCTTACTTTGTACAAATCCAGAAGCCTGAAAGAGCTGATATATTCTCAGACTTCAGCTATATTCAGACATTTATCGTTCCTTTTTGCCCTCCTCTCTATTCTTCTATGCTGTGAAATGCCACAGTCTTTTTATGTTCCCTAATCCAATGAATCCGTGAAAACAGGCATATCAAATGCATGCATATGAGCACACAGTGGGTCAATCTAGGGGAGGCTTTGCTGTCCAGACAATATTTTATAAAGTTGGGTTTTAGAATCTACTGCACATTTAAAAGTCTGAAAAGAATCAATTATCTACAATTCTTGGTAAATAAAGTTTTCAAACTTCTTATCAAATAAATAAACATCTCTGATGATAGAGGCAGGGAAAAGCAGCAACTAGATTTTCAAGGTTGCCAGTATGATTTTCAAAAGCACAGAGAAGGCTGTCTATTTAAGTACTCAACCATTCAGCAGCATAATTCTGAAAAGAAAGCTTTAATCATGGTTCCTAAGACAAATTGTCAGATGGTAGGTTTATTTCAGCACACAGAAGATTAACATTTTCAATCACAACTTCACAGGTTTTGGCAAAAGTATCTCTCTTTCTAAACAGAGGACATCCCTCTTCTTTGATTATTTTTAAAATGCATAAGGTAAGATACTTTTGAGTTTGACTAAACTCCTGTGTAATACTGAGGCTCACCTGACTTCGGTATGGCAGTTGCAATTAGTTCTAAATTAATTATATTAGAGCCAAACCTGCCAGTGTTTGAAGACAGTGTCCCTGGCTGTCCATGTGCCCACTGACATGGCAGTGAAATCACTGTGTAGAGGTTTGGGGGTGGCTTAGCCATTACTTAGTCATTTGTGTGACTTACAACTTTCTTCCTCATTGCCTCTGGTCTCCAGTTTGTCATGCAGATGCTGGAACTGCTTGTGCAGCGATCCCTGTGCTGCTGCCACTCACGGAGGGATGTCTTGAGCAAACCAAAATCTGCAAGGCTTTGCGCTCCACTGCTTGACTGGAAATCACAGAAGCTCAAACCTGAATAATGAGCAGCACAGGGCCAGGTACAGCAGGCATGGGGAAGACATCTAGAGCATTATTGTCTCAGGCGTCATTCCCCAGCACAGTCCACTCTTAAAACAGAGGCTGAGGCTGTTGTCCTGATTGCTCTGGGGATGGTGACAGCTGGCAGAGAGGTGGCAAGAAACAGAGAGTAAGAAAATCTCCCAGTGACTAGTGAGAAAAACATGAACCAAAAACCTCATTGCATCTTAACCTGAGGAAAGAGACTGCAGATAAATCTGGAGCTGCTGGATTAAATGAAAAAGACCTGTAAGGAGGGAGTGCCTTGCTGCAGCCTGCCTGTCCCTAAAGCAAATGATTTTGGACAGCTGCTCCTTGCTTTGCCAGGCAGAGCCATGTGTGGGCACAAGAACAGGTGTGTTTGGTGGCTCCTACAGTGTGATGTAGTTCAGGAATAGACACGAAGAGCTAGAGCCAAGAGAGTTCAGGTGGCTAAAACCAGGGCATGTAGAATATTGCATGTAAACTGGTGTTTAGGGGCTTGGTTTCCTAGAGTGAGCATGGGGAAGGGTCAGTGACTCAGGACAGGACACAGAGCAGCCACTGTCAGTGTGCTGCTGCCAAGTGTTCCTGTGTAGAAACACTGGATGCAGCTGCCTTCGCATATCCTTTCAAAAACATCACCATACTTGCTGCTTGTAGCTAAATGTTGATGAAGAGTGTGTATGTCCTATGTGTAAAATAAATTGGTGGCTAAGGAAACTATGAAAATACAGAAGGCTTCATACACCCAGGGGCTTGCAAGCACAAAAGCAATGTACTGCATTCTGCTTAAAGGAAAAATGCTCAGTACTTTTTCACTGGCTGTTGTTAGGTCAAAATCTTACAATTTGGGTCATGAGTATACAAGTATTCATTTGATTTTATATCTGTGTTGCTAATTTCTGGGATGAAGATTAGTGCTTCTGGCCCACTTTATGAATTCTGAATGCCATCTGTGTTCCAAAATATCTAAACAATGACTGTTCATTAGACCCACTAAGAAAGTGCTAGTATTTTACAGAAATTGTTGTATACATTTCACTGAAGGGACAGGAAGAGCACGCTCCTATATTTTTGGTCCCCATATGTAATCTACTTTGAGCAGCGGAGAGGCGAACTAGGAGGCTCGCAGATGTTCCTTGCAGCCTGAGCTGTTCTGTGATTCTGTGTCTTGGCGATTTTGTGCATAAACTACTGGTTGAGGAAAATGCTGTTTTCCAGCTATGTTTCATTTTAGCCTTAACCTGTTTGTAGAGCTGGATTTGCTTCTGAATCAACAGCAAAGTGAAGATGCTGATATAAAAAGAGATACTTTCACAATTTCTGAAGAGAGTGGAAATGAGAGAAATCACAGTTGCCTCACTTTCACCAAAAGGAGAAGTAAAAACCACAGGGGAAACCATCAAACCCAGTGATGTCACGTCTTCCTTTATGTAATTGTTAGCTTACTGTTTTACTGTTACTGTCTTACTGTTAACTCTCAGTGAGTACCTGGTGCATTTATTTACCTGTTTGAAGACAGCTGTCAAATACAAACTTCCACAAACCATCTTTTGTTTATGGTGAAGACATCTTCTCTCTGGCTCAAAGCCTAAATTCTACCAATTTGATTTAAAAAAAAAAAAAGAAAAGAAAAAAGAAAAAAAAAGAAAAAAGAAAAAAGAAAAAGTAATGCTCTTTTTCATTTAAAAGAAGATACAAATGGAGGTAAAGGAGGGGTAATTTAAACTACCTTCGTATCACACCTGAACTCAACTATATATCCTCCCTAAAGTTAAATAATAAGAATGGTGAATCAAATTTCAATAATTTTTAATTTGTCAGAACCATGGTTTTGATTTCAAAATTTGTGTTGCTGTATCTTCTGAGATCAGTTTAAAAGGTAAGTTTTTGGTTTCTTTTTGACCCTTTGCCTGCTGCTTGCCAAGATGTCATTGCCAAATTCCTCAGGAGAGCACTGGTGCCTGCTGGGTTCACTGTGCCAGCCAGCCACAGTGGTCCCCAGCCAGCAGCCACTCTCTCTGGCCCGTCCACTGAAACCAGGGTGACCTGCCTGGCCTGAGCAGCCCATTGGGCACCACGCCATCTCTTCCTCTGCTGGGAGTCTCCAGCATTGGGCAGATGGGGAGGTTGGTGTGGGGAGACTTTGCTCTTCCCCTGCTCAGAGGTCTGAAGTGACCTGCCCAGGGATCTCTCACTGTTTCCCCTTCTGCACACCCTTCATTTCAACTGTCCCATCTGTGCCATTCCTTCATTAGACATAATTTGTCCAACAAATGAACTGAAAGTAGCACTGCTCAAAGTAGCATTGACATGTGCTGGGCAGAAGAAACAGCTTTATTTTTTTTTTTTATGGCCAAAGTGCTGCCTTGCAGCACTGTGTTGCCAAGTGCAGCTCCCACTAGAAAAAGAAAACTCTTGGCTGTGTTGTTGGTCATCCACAGGTATTTGCTTGAAGTCTGAACTGATATCTTTAAGCTTCTGCATGAGAAGTGAAGCTTGACCTGGTCTGTTTCCATCATGGGTCAAAGGGAGGAGTGAAACGTGTGTGGACTTGAGCTAGGGTCACCCCACCTGCCTTCTGCCCCTTTGCTCCACTGCATGGGTCAGAAACCAAAGACTTGACCTTGCTGCTTTGGACAGGGCCCTGTGAACACAGAAGGTGGACAGGACTGTGCACTTCTGCTCAAAACAGGTCTTCCCTGAAAGTGCCATCACAGTCACAGGGATGGTACGGATGAAGAAGCACTGTGCTGGGAGATGAAAGCAACCAGGAGGAGGAACAGCTTAGATAGAAATCTGCCAGTCCTTTCAATGTGGCATCTATATAGCACTTCTTGTCGACACATCTCTAAGTGCTTCCCTGCCTTTGATTCCAGATCCTTGTCTGCTCTTTTTCTTTTTTTTTTTTCACACTTTGCTATCAACTTTCCAGTAAAGGAGGATCTGCACTATGATGCTTTCCAAACCCAAGACTATTTTTAAAGGTCGAAGAGCAATATAGCTCCTTCTAAGACATACAGGAGTGCAAGGCTTGGAGATATTAAAATAAGCCCCTTTTTTCTGTTTTGGTTTTTTTTTATGTTTTTTCCTGAGCATTCAGTGCCCCTGGTGACCTTCCTTTGATTTCTGGGAGAGCTGGGGGCCAGTTGCCTGCACCCTTTCCTCCTGACTCTGAAATAACATCCATGCAGCGGATTGCTGCAGTGACAGCCACAGCCTGAGAAGGGGACACAGTGGCTACCAAGCAGAAATGGGAGTGGGAAGGCAGGTAAGGAGATGCACAAACCTCCCTGGTGCTGATCCATGAAATGCATAAGGCTGTGGGTCATGCCTGAACATGCTGTCCCCAGCATCCCTCTCTTGGGCTTCAGCTCTCAGTAGCTGTACCCTGCTGTGCAGGGGCAGCACTTTCTGCATGCTGATGAGCAGTGCTGAGCACAGGTTGTTTCTGGGCTGCATCCTGCCTGGGCTGGTGTCAAGTGCAGCAGGGCTCACTGGAGGCTTACAGCGCCCAGTGTGTGTCCTGGTACCAGCATGCTGCTGCCCACAGTGCCACTGGCTGTCACCTCCCGAGGTCACACAGTGCGCCACTGCCACGTGGAAGACTGTTCACACACACCAGCAAGAGGCTCACTACCCAGCAGACAATGTCTGCTCATTTTTAGGGTTTTTTTTCACTATGACTTTTGTCCCTGTGCTGGCAGCCACAGTGCAGGTCAGCAAAGGGGTTGTGGAAAATACTCTCACTCCAAAGCACAGACACTGGCTATCTTATTCCTTCACTGTAGGAAGGCCTGCTTTTAACCCTTCCCTGTTCTCTCCTCTGGTTCATCTGGTGCACCATGACTTGCACAGCTGAGCAGCCCCTGAGGAAGGGCTCAGGACTGCTCATCACTCAGGTGTGGGCTCAGGTCCCTGCATTCCCATGGGCTGTGCTCAGTGCCAGCCCATCTGTGTCTCCTCCTGGGAGCTGCTGAGGGCACGAGCAGCAGGGGAGGAGGAGAGGCCCAGAGCAGAGGGCAGAGGGGCTGTGGTGCAGGCAGGTGTCAGTAAGAAGGGAGACTGGGGCAAGCACAAGTTTCACCAAGACCATGGCAAAATAACTGGTTCATGGTGTGGTAGAGTAGGGAAGTAACAGGAGGAAAAGGAGAGGCATGAGCAAACAGAGATTCAGAAGCAGGGGTAAAAGGGGAGCAAAAAGGACAGATGAGGGAAAGAGAAGAGCTGATGAGAAGACAAATTGCAATAAATAGTATTACAAAATAAGTAAATGTCAATAGCAATCTGCTCAGGGTACTGGGCAAAGGCTGATGAACTCGCAATCAATTAGAAGAGGTGGTGAATATGTTGTATGTTAAAGTCAGCCAGCCAGCATACAATCAATCAATAGCAATGCAGAATTGGGGGATGGAGAAAAATTCTAATAGCAGACAGGTAACACATACAGTTCCCTCCTGGTGGGATACTCCTAGAAGGACCATAGACCTGCATGTCTGGAAGTCAGAGGCATGAGGAGAGGGAAAGTGCTGACAGAGTACGCTTGCACATCAAAGAGGTGTCCAGCTGGAATGGCTGTCAGGACACTCAGACAGATTCTCTATCAGATTTCAGATGTGCTTTGAATTCATGCTACACCTTGAGGAACAATACAGAGAGCTGTCCATACAGTTTTCTCTCTCAGGAAGATATTGCCAGATAAGACTGGAGTGCTTAAGTGGCAAAAGGTCAGCTCTGATAAATTACTGGATTGTGGCTGGCATTTCAAGACTCTCCTCCACCCCCAACCCCCCAGCATATATGCAGAGAATTGCAACCACCTTTTTTACTAATCTTGCCCACAAAACAATGTTCAGATGCTGCACATAAAATCAACCTAACTGACAGTGGGCAAGAGAGCATAGCCTAAATGTCCCTATAACTGCATAATTTCCCCACCTGTCCCCTAAAACTGCTGGCATGCATCCTCCAGGAGTTTGGATCTAAGAGTTCCTCAAAGAACACAGGGAGGACATAATTAATCTGAGAAGAAATATCTGCTGATCAAGATAAAATACAGGTCTTTATTAATACAAGAGAAATCACAAAACATCTGCAGATATTTTTTTTTGTTACAAATTTTATCCATAGGGCCTGACCCGAGTGCCTGGTACACATCTTTGAAAAAGATCCTATCCCACTTTAGCTTTAATCTGTAACTCCACTGGATTGCTGCCATGCTCCCAGAAATGTGCTACATGGCATATGCATGTCTGTTGCATTATCTCCCAAAATGTGTCAAAAAGACACATATTTTACAGAACATGCCAATAGCAACCCGACATCCTATGCCATCCTGTCCTCCTCCCAGCCAGGGCTTTCAAGCTGTGGGATTTGCCTGCAGAAGGCACCTGAGCACAGCACCCTCACCTCCTCCCACCCCTCTGTGCACCAAGCCTTGCCATATGTGGCATGCCCAATAACGAATGCAGAAGGGATGGGATATAATATCCAAGGAGGGAAAGAAAGCTCAATCCAATGAACAATTTGCCATATGAGCCGTAACATATGGCAAACCTCTGCAGAAGGGAGCAGCAGTCCTCTTCCCAGATTTCCTTGCAATGACCTATTCCAGCTCATCTAAATGATGGGGTGAGTGAAGGCTAGCTTGGGTTTTCTTGCATGCCATTCACGTTGCATGGCTCCTTTGCATCTTGTGCATGCTCACAGGAGTGCTTGTTGCTAGTTTGTGGACTTCTAAAGTGCTGAGAAATGCTGTCTGAACACTGAGCTGTCAGTGGGAAAGAAGCTGCGCTGTCAGGCTCTAAGATGCCTTAATGCTCTTTATCATGACGTGTCCTTGAAGCTGCACAAAACAGCTGCTGCTGAACAGCTTCTCAAGACCTCAGCTCACTGGAGTCACAGCAGTTCTGCCTCACCACCTGCTCTGGCTGACTCTGGGTCAGCAGCGTGTTTTGACATTTTACACTGAGCAATTTGAGCGGAACAGGAAGCCTGGAATGCTGCTGTGCAAGTTGGCAGCATGGCTGTTGCACCCCGCAAGAGCCAGCTGGAATGACACTAGGTGTACCTGGCAGGAGAAATGCAGCCACCTTTTCATTTGCCTCTACACCACAGGGTAAAGTTCATGTGGAAAGACATTGGTCCCGTATTTTATGGCAGACCTGGAGGCTTCCAGCATAGTTATCAGTCAGAGAATGACCCTGGAAGCTGTGAGAGCAAGGAAGATGTGGCCTCCACTTCTGTGCTCACAGGCTGCTGTAAACCTGATCCTGCCGAGCACTAAACAACATGTGAGACCTATAGGGGACTGCTTAGTAATCTGTATCTCACACTGATTTTGTGTAATTAGGATCAAAAGCAGTGAATCTTTTTTTCCTGCTCCATACAGCTGATAACAAACATTTGTCTTGCTTTCAGGGAAAGGTGAAAAACTCTAATTTTCCTGGAATCCACAGTTTTTCTCTTGGTGACTAGCCCTTTGAATGTGTGTCCAAGGAAAAAAGAGTGGTATTTTGAGTCTTGCTCCAGTGTGGAGTTGTATGATGGCATATTGCTTATGAGTTATGTCTAAGGTGCAAGAAAATACTTGTGTGTCAGTAAAGCAGACTTCCATCCTGGTTACAGCTGCATGATGGATGACAGATTTCAGGAGCACAGAAGAAAAGGAGAAGGCTGTGACCCAGGAATTAGGACCTCCTTTCTAGTGGCAAAGAAATACAACAGAAAGGGGCAGTCAGTGGCCCAGCACAGTGATTTGAAAGGCCAGAATATGGCCTAGCATGGAAAGTATGGCCTTGCAGAGAGTTACCATTTTTCAGCTTATACTTTCTCCCACAGTCCCTCAGAACAGGGAGAGAAAGAAGATAAAATAAAACTTCTGTTTTCCCTATCAGAGCCTTGATACATCTCCACAGACATCATCGTCCTCCTTCTTGGCAGTCAGATCCTTTTTCTCTCCCAGTAAAAGAGCCCCTGGAGAGCAACTAAAATGAACAACTTTACTAGAGCAGCTTAGGACAGCACGTGCCGCCCTACATGGCCAGATTGAAATCTGAACTTCTGCCCCTTCCATGCGCATGAGTTCATATTTTGGCAAGTCTGTTGAGTTTCTAAACAATTATATGTTTAGTTGACTGGTTCAAAAGGGGAAGCCACTCCAGACTAGTAAATAAGATACAGAGATAAGTTTCTTGAGAAATTAGGGTCTCAATGAATACACAAATATACAAAGGATGTATAAATAAATCACATTTATAAATAGTATCATTGTGTACCATTATTCGTAGTAACTTTCTTCTCCAGTTACTGTTAAGAGGAAAGTCATTCCATAAGCATATTTTTCTTAACTGTATGCAAGACGGCAAACATGATGGCTTGAAATCATTAGAACACACAATAAAAAATGCTGCTTCCCTATAGTAAAAAGAAACATTCCTGTATAATGTCTCTTATTTTAATTTCATGAATTCAGAGAAGTTATTAGTCTTTTTCATCATAAAACAATAGTTTGTCCTATTTTCCTCTTACCAGTAGGAGGGAGCAACCTCAATTTCCAGTGTAATTCACCTTCTCTCACTGTCCTTGACACCAGAGCCTGTGGTTGCTGTGAGGACAAACAGGAAAGCAGTAACCAAAATATGCTGCAGCTTCTCTATACTTTTCAGCCACTCCATTAGAAAGTCCAACTCAGAGACATTCTTGAGGTTTTTTTGTCATGTTGTTGAAATAGAGCTGGAAAAAAAAAATCTGTGTGCTATAATGCCTTGTAGACCTGTGTAGGTCTCACTGGTCAATTTTACATGGGGATGATGCCAAAATCACACTTCTTATGCTGACAGTGCTCCTCTGCAGTAGGAGGAAGCTTTGCAGATCCTTTCCAAGTGGGCTGTAATGCCCAAGGGACAGGCCAGCAGAGCACCTCTGAAACACCTGGCACAGGTAACTTGCTCAAGGGCACACAAGAAATCGGTAGCAGAACCGATTTTGAAAGTTAGAGCATCTAGCTCACATCCGTCTTCCTAACTGGTCTTTTTCTGTCAAATAATAGGGCAATGTATCATTAACTGGAAGATGATGGCTTGGGATTTTCAGAGTACACTGTTCATTACTATAATGTTTCATGGTTTGAGTTCCAGTTTGAGACAAAAGGTCTAATTATCAGAACAAAATAAACTCGCTTGCTGACCAACAGACCTTTTAGATTCTGTTAAAGGGGATACTTCAAATATGAAGCAGCCAAAAATCACTAACCTGTTTTGTAAATCTTTCTGCCTTTCAGCCATCGTTTGCCTTAAAAAAGAAGCAAAGAAAAGAAACAGAATTTCATTCATTTTAAGAAGCTTATGATGTCACATGTGAAATGTCAACAGATAGCAACTTAGACTAATCCCTAAAAGATGACCTACTTGAAGGTGTTTGACATACCAGGCCGTCTCTCTATACTGCATCAATGAATGACATTTTTATGAAGCCAGATTTTAAATGCATCAGATTTTGTGCTAACCAGATGATTTACTGTTGGATCAAACTTTGATTTTTTAGTCTAACATTTAAGAGAGAGACTGTTAAAGACACAATAATCTCACAATAACCTACAGACCTGAAGCTTTCACATTCCTTTAATTCATTTTTGTCGGATCTGCTCCTTTTTATTACCAGAGATATGAAATTAGAATTTTCTTATAATTGCTTTTCTTTCCACAAAGGTTAAACCTCCCTCCAGGTTGACAGCTTGCTCTTCCAACAATCAAGGGAGTGTTAGCCACAGACTCTGGTGGGAGCAGAAGTATAAGCTTAACAGAGACAGATCAAAATTACAGTTAAATATATATCATGTCAACAATTTTAGGGAAAAAGAAAATTCCACCCAGGCTAGACCTTTCAAATAATCAGGGAGGGGTTTTTCTCCCAACAGAGGTATTTTTCCATGTGGCACTGAACCCAAGAGATTGGAGATTACTTCACAATAATAAATATGCTGGCTGAGCAAAATTCAGCCCTTCCCAGAGGGCCAGCCCGAGGTCTTAAATGATCTATAGGTGTTGTGCTGACCCCTGACTGCCTATGCAAATAAAATGGGTAGGCATGCCTGCACCGAGGCTGGGAAAGGGCATGGGCCAAGTGTGGTTGTACAGGCCATTCATTTCATTCTCTAGTCTTCTTTAATTCCTTGTTTCATCAGTGCTTTTTGGCTTAAGTTAATGACTTCTGGATGTGCCTGTAAGATGTCTGCCAATTAAGAGGTATTTGGTCGGGAATGGTTGCACAGATCCCCTGGAGGTGCTGAGAGAGGGATTTTTACACCCTTTAGTGCAACTTGTGTGTGGCCAGATGGGCTGCACTGGAAATCAAATCAAACATTACCGCAGCCCCTGACACACTCCCATGCCACAGGGATGGATAGGCCTAAGTGCTCATTAGCACGTGAAAGAGATTCACATTCTAGCTGCAGGTTATTAGGTATGGAAACCTATTCCTCTGTGTGCTGCCTGTTGTGGAGGGGTTTGGGAGGGGCTGGTTCCAGGACCTGCCACTGATGGTTTAGTGAAAATGGAAAAGGCTGGTGAAAAGAAAAAGAGTGATGATGTAATGGAGTCAGCACTGCAGAATTAGGATCTTCCAAAAGGCAAGATCATTTTGGAAATGCTTATGTGACAATGCTATATGCCTAGCATATTTTATGGTATTAAAAAAAAATAATCAAGCAATCACAATAAAGATGATGCAGTAAATAAAACATAATTAATATGTGCAGATCAGCTATATTGACAGTGACTACTACACGGACCAACTTTGTATTCAGGGACAGTTTCCAAACCTAAGTGAGAAGCAGGGGGCATAAACAAATCTTGCAATGCAGAATCAGATTTATGGAGGTTTAATTTCTTGCCTATTTCTGTTGGCTTCAATCAAAACTGAAAATCAAGTGAGAATGGATGCAATTCTTCTTTAAAATGCAGAAGGAGTACAGAAAAGAGAGGCCTTCTGGAATGTTACTAGCTGTTCTCCACCTCCACAAAGGGAGGGTGCTTATTACACATCACTACTACATTTTTCAATAAAAGTTAAGCCTGGCACTTTTGTGAATGGTATGAATATTTTATTGATCTTATCCACCCACTGTGGATCTGACAGAAATAACTTTTTAACCTAAAATAATTTTAAATGAAGAAAAATAAAACTGAAACACCAGATAATCAATTGTCTGAAGAATTGGGACTTATGTGCTTATCACATTAAATGAAATTATACTGTGTCTTTACTATGATAAGCAGTTATCAAGGTGGTCTCACCTACTTGGATTTTGCCCATAATTTACAGAAAGTGTATTATTATTTTACAGGCATTTTTCTGCATACAAGGGAAAAAAACAAATAGGGGGCAGTGGGATAGAAAATCTTGTAAGCCTGTAATAAAGGAAAGCTCAGCAAAGCTTGCAGTAGACAAGAAGTATGGATGAGAAAACAAAGCAGCCTATTTATTATAGCACTACAATTATTCAGGCTGCAAGATCAATTTTAGACAGACTAGCTGGTTATTTTCCTTAGGTCTGTAATCCTCTGTTTGACTTTCTGTGATACGAGCTCCAACTGTTCAAATGAAGCAGGCAAAACCTGTTCTAGTGTCTGTGATGGTCTGTGCTCTGGGGGCCCATCACCTGTGGCACCCTCTCAATATTGCCAGCACAGTCAAGAAGAGGACATGGATTCTTTTCCCTCTTTTCAAATCATGGTGCAATTTCTGGAGATCTCCTTATGACTTTGTGTGAACCGGAATTTTACTGACAACTCAATTATTTTGGGAACAACAGAGAAAGCATGTGCTGGCAATTTTGCTTGACTGCAGATTTGTGTTCACCTTTGAGTCTTCTCCAGGAGATATGCCTTTTGGTCTGTTTTGTGGTGCCAATATTGCCTTATGGCTAACAAATATATAAAAATTCAGGTGTGGGCAGTGAAATGCTGTGTTTAATCCTTTTTGCTAACAAAAGTTTCATGTTAAAGATAAGAAGCAAATACAAATTTTAATTGCAGTCTTTGATACAAATTGTTATGCAAATTTTGCTTTCTTGTATATTAAATTTCTACTGTAAGAGGTAAGGTTGTGCATACTCTCATATATGTTGCAACACTTATTATTTATTTTGCCAGGTTTTGTATATATATATGCATATATACATATATAAGACAGATATGTCCATGTATATTTATACACAAGAGTAAATGCACAGAACAGTGTCAGTGTGATCTACTCACCCTCAAAATATCTGGGAACTTTTAAAATTGTTAGAGGAAAAAAACCACATGCTCTAAGAAAGGACATGAAGTGACTCAGACTTGGTGTTGTATTGAAGTTTGGGCTATTCAGCTTAGCAAAAAAATACAAACTATCTTTTTTTTTTTTTTTTTTTTTTTTTTTTTTTTTTTTTTTTTTTTTGTGTGTGTGTGTGTGTGTGTGTGTGTGTGTGAAGAAGCTATTTTCCAAAACTATTACATGAACTGGGAACCAGTTAAATTAAACTTTCCTCTCAGTTTTCCCAGTGTCTGAAACCTAGGTCACAACAGAATGAAAAGTGAAAGTCATTACTCTTTGGGGTGAAGCCAAGATGGGAGATGTTATTCACATCACTACTTGCAGCAAACTGCATGAATTATGACCAGGAGTGAGCCCCTGAGGACATTCTGCATTTTTCAATTCTCTCAGCCCCCGTCCTCTCTGAACAGGCAGAAGTTTTGTAGAGCCATGCTTCTAAATTTGTCAGTGATGACATTTTGTAGGCAGAAAAAAGGATGCTGAAATACAAACCATTTTAAAATGTATGCTTATACATAGATACACACACAATGTATAAATAATATTTTATATAGTTATTTACATAAATAAAAGTGACTTCAAAACTAGGTTTTGCATGGAAACATGATAGACTTTCCAGGGGACATCATAGTGCAGCTGAGCTGGCAACTGAGGCATTTTTTGAAGTACTTCTTGGAAGTTTTCTGCTTTTGTAAGTTTAATGTCTTTGTCCCCTGAATGGAATAATAATTTAGATTTCTGAACACTGTGTTTTCTGGAGGATGGTTTATTTTTGGTTTTTGATACAAGACTGTGAAGTTTGCTTAATCGTTTTGGGGTTTTGATTGGCTAGGGTATTTTTTAGGATTTTTTTAAGGGCATGCTTCTACTCCATCTGTTTTAGTTAATGCTACACAAGTTCCTAATAAATCCCTGCCAGTTATGCTGGTCAATTTTCTGCTCTTAAACTTTCTGCAGCTTGGAAATGAACAGTCTCCCAGCAGCAGACTTACTCCATCTTTTGTGTAAGTGTGGAATGAGTGGAGTCAAATGGAAGGGCTATGCTTAATTGAGGGTTCATAGCAAAGTAAAGATAACCTAAATATTTGATGATAAACAAACCAGCAAAGAGTATCCAGAAATGTATGGGTGGATGTCATTGTGAAATCTCACAAAGACAGATTTATTCTGGACTAAAACCCACAGATAGCCCAAATATCTGTTTCCAGATAGCCCAAATATTCCTAATTTCTACCAGGTTTTCAGCCATATGCAAGGCTGAAGATTGTTTCAGAGACAATAAATGAGACTGGGACTTCTTAGCAGAAAACAGATAATGGAAAATGCCTCAAATTGAAATTAATTTATTGTCCTTGCTTCAAGAAGATAAGGGCAATGACTCTGGATCAGACCAGTGGTTACCATAGCCTGGTGCATTGCCTTGAACAGGAAGTCCAGGTGCCTAGGGGCTTGCATACGGTTTTGGTGGGTTTTTTTTAGTAATTTTGCAGCTACAGTGATTTCTGGTCTTCTGTGAGAAAAAGAAGGTGCATCTGTATTTCGTTCTCAGTGGAAAGTCCGTGGAAGAAAAATCACTTCTTAAGCGCCCTTCCCCCAGTCAAGGTACAGCATTATCCAAAGAGTTGGGCATGAGCCTCTGTTGCACACTTTTGTTCTTGCAGTGGTTGGAACATTTGCTGTTGTTGGCGAGGGCCATTTATTTACCAGTGATTCAGCCTTCAGAAATCAGCACAATGGTGAAACTGTTCTGTGGTAGCTCAGGGACAAACCTACAAATCCTACCAGCACCTCCCTTCCTTGTCCATTTTCTTCCTTTTCATGAGGTGGGAGGAAAGATGTAAAGCCTTCTTCTGACATTTAAATACATGATCTGATAAGTGTTTTCTGAAAAACACCCAAAATAAAAAGAATGATGAAGAGACACTTGGTTCTTCCTACTAATCAGCTGTAGCTGAACTTTTTATCTCCTAACCTTTTCTAAGCTTCTACATTAATATTACATTCCCTACTCTTAGCATTCAGACTAATTATGTATTTCACAGTTAACATTTATGTTACTGCATTTTGCTTATATTTCAGATTTTTTTTGGGGGGGGGTGTCTGATCTCTGCTTCCAAAACAGAAGTTGGCTTATATGCAATGACTCCAAATCAGTTGCTTGGGATTGCCCCCAGGCCATGCTTCTGTCAGTCCGTAAATGAAAGCTTGGGTACTTGGCACTGTGTCAGAAATATGTATTAAATGAAAATATGTATTCTATTAATCCATTTATCAGCCTAAAGAGACTGTACTGATTGGAGTGCTCATGTTTGATAATATTATCTCAGCAGAACTGCAAGCTTTTTGTCTGTAGGTCTTTGACTGGACCTCTCATAGCCTTTTCCTGCCATCTGCACACCAACGTTGTGCAAGCTGATTATTGCTACTCTGCTCTGTAAGAGCAGGTTTGGACCCAGGCACCTCTTCTTCTATTTGCACACTCCTGAGGCATGAGCTGTGATCATACTTCTTGCCTGCTGCCAACATGCCTCATTTTCCAGTTGTGTTACTGCCTGGACTCCCTTACGCACAGCAGGAGCTGTGGCTCCACTGCTCTGTCTACACCTGCAGAGGTAGAACCCAGCTTCCACACATCTGAACTGCATCCCAACTGAACCCAAGTACAGCTACTGGCATGGACGTGTCAGGACACAAGTCCCTGCAATTGGCTGTCACTTGAAACCTATGGAAGAGTGTGGTCTGCCATATCATCCCCCACAATTATTTCAGCACCTTGAATAAACACTTTTGAATTGACTCCTTCAGGTGACCCCACAAAAAGCCAGCAGCAATGATGTGTGGTACCAAGTGTTTTGCTCCTCTTGGGACAAAGACGTTGGACTACACTACAAGCTGGGACCTAAGCACAGCCCTTAAGTGTGACAAAGGTGCTTTGTGGGAGCATCTCTTACCCTGTTTGTTTGGAGGCAGTTGATCTCTTCTGAGAAGGAAGGGGAGGCAAGCGCAAGAATGATGACTGACAGCGCATACACTGTGTCCATTTACCTCACTGCTCTCCCTAACAGGAGCACACGTGCTGGTTTTGCGTTCTTTGTCCAGTCAAGAGTTATGGAAACCAAAGGGTGGTGCAGCTTACCAGGCCAGCAAACCAAACCTCAATTGCTGTCTAAGGTGATCCACAAGATCCTAACATGGGGAGGCATCGTTCTCCTCCAAAGGGTGCCAGCCCTAGAGACACCCATATAAACAAGCTCAGGCTCACTGTCCATCTGTACTCATCCCCTGCAAAGAATGTGAACAGAAACTCTTCTGGGCTCCAAATTTAACTTACCAATTTAACTTAGTAGTTCAATTTGTGCATCAAAGCAGAGTGGCAATCTGTAATACTTAGGCAGTATTCACCAACAGGCAGGGCATCAGGAAATTTAGCTTAAACAACAGGATTTAAATGAAGCAGTTCTACCGAAAGTAAGGATGCAGTTAGGTGTGGATTAATCCTGCTATTTACTGTGATTTGGAGATATTTTGCTGACAATAATGCTGAGCTTCCCCTGAACGCCTTTTGTGGGACCACATTGGAAACACACATGACCTGTTCCTTGGAACTGGAAGGCTGGATCCTTGGGGTGCCACCAACCATGCATCTTCTCAGCGCAACAGGGACAACATTCTTCAGTCATGTGAAGACACTGAAAAGGGAGGGTGAACACAACACCAGGGCTGCCAGGTCATGATGATGGTGCAAGCTGGCACAGATTCCCTAAAGTACACAATTACTAACCTGATAGAAATGCAGCTGAGGACTTGCTCCTGATCTGGATCAGACTTGTACAGCCAGATGATTTGGTAGATACTGAGTTGTTATTAATGAATGTTGAATCACAGACTCAGTGAATGATACCTGAGTCAAGCCCACTCCAAGCCCACAAATTGCTGCTGCTGCATGTATCCCCTTATGCTACTCAATGAACCGATGTGTTGAGATAAAAAATATTTGTATTATTTATATTGCTTCAGGCAAGAAAGGGGATGGAGGTAAGGAATATAAGAATGGTTAGACTGGAAATTAGAGCTAGTATTAGTTTTAGTGACCTGCCTCGACGTTAAATGCGTTGGAGAATTCCCTCTGCCATTATAAAGTGTGCTTCTCTGCATAAGTCTACTAAAAAGGGGACAAGTTTCATGCATGTGCCATTAGAAATATGTAAGGATATCTCACCAAGTCCAGTATGATCTTGGTAACAGCAGAACCAGCATGGAGGTACAACATTACCACAGCCCTCAGAGAAAAATCCCCATAATCTGCACCATAAAGAGGTGGGCTGCTATTTAAATTAACATAAAAAGGTGGCCAATATTAGTTTAGTTTAATTTCTGTCTTAGACGATATAGTTCATGGCCCCTAAGTGTGAGACAGATCATACTCTGCTCATCCAAACTGGTGGAAGGATGTGAAGAAATAGCGAAGAGCAAGGCCCCCCTCCACCTTCCAGCATTTTATAAGATGTGCACTCCTTTCCACCAGATAATAAAAATCACAGCTCACCTTTAAATTATGCAGGTCTGTTTTCTCCTGCAAAGCTTATCAGTGAGCCCATTAAATGCTTGTACATACCTGCAAATTAGCATGTGGGCCTGGCAGCTTCTGTGCCTCTGGGGAAGCACTTGGCCTTTCTGGCACCAAGACCACTGCTAAAGTACAGAGCATGGTTCTTCTCAGGTTGTCCTTTGGGTCAAGTGCAAGTGTGGTGTAAGTCAGTAATGAGAGTGAAGATTAGTGCAGGAATTTAAACAGCTCTCAGATTCTGCTCTCCTCTTTTGCAGCCCAGCACCCAGGCTAGTGGGATATTTGGCAGTGTTCTCATTCCTATGGCAGCTTGTTTATCATAACATTTGAATTCAGCTGGTTCAGCGTGGTGCATATGTTTGCTGTTAAGCTCAGCTGGTACAAAACGTTCAGTGTAACTGATGTGCTGGGTGTAAGGACACAGGAAGCAACAAACTGGTCCAGACTCAGAGGGTGTTTAGATATGTATAAAGAGAAGCTGAGCAAACCACTAAAAATGAAAACTACTTATGGGATTGAATTCAAAGTACTTTTTCTCTGGTAGTTAATTTTTTTAACAAACTCACAGTGAAAAATGCATTAAGCTTCAAAAATATATATTGTTGTATAAACAATAAAGAGTTAAAGCTTGTGCTGAAAATAGAATAACACGCTATTGCCATGGCCATACCCCTGGGGAGGATATAGTGTGGATAGAATGGGTCTGCTTTAAACACAGCAGACCTCCCGTGTGACACACATATTCCTTGTCTATACTAACAACCTTGATACAGATGTCTTGGCAAGCCTTCCTGCTGCCTACAACTCTTCAGTATTTTTACAGATGAAAAAGAGATTGCCAGCAGGGAATGTCGCAGCACGTAGGGAATTAATTATAAGTGATAATAATCCAGCAGGCTTATACTGAGATTGAAATGTCTCACAGAATCGTTTTTGTCCTTGAAAGGTGGATACTGGTTTTTTTGTGCAATCTAATCTAGGGACACACAGCAAAAAAGCTCTCTTGAAAGTCCTAAAATCAAACAAACCAAATCAACAAAAGCATTTTCCCACTAGCAAAGTGCCACAGGGCATCAGCTAACAGAGCTGCAACAGTTTGCTCTGCAGACTTTCCACACTACTGGCAAAGCTCAAAGATGGACCAGGTCCCAGAAGCTCCTGAAGGTTTTCCACAAGTGAAACCATAGCTTTCCAGTCTTTTGGCTAGCTGTGCTATAAGTTCTGGCAGAGTATGTGGTCTAATCAAAGATGATGATCTTGGTGGCCAATGTATTGTATCTAAACCCATAATAAGCCCTTCATCACCTTGCCAGCAGTTTGGGAGGCAACAGACAATGGCAGAGTCTCCTGCGAAGTATTTGTGCCCAGATACTGCACACAGCTGCAATCCCTGTGGCAAGGTAGGTACCAGGCAGCAGCACAGCCCTTCTGGCATTGCCTAACGCCACCCTCGTCCCGTAGGAGACCTATTTGTGGCATGGGAGGACTGCAGCCTCATCATCGCTCCTGTAAGGCCTGCCCTGGATGCTGCACAGTGGCAGAGCAAGGGAAACCACGGAGCTGCTGGCCCAGGGCCAGGGCAGGTGGCTGGGAGAGGCTGGCTGATCCCTTAACTGCCACCAACCTGACCTCACTGTGTATCCCTCTTGTCTCCTCTGAGGCAGGATATGGTTTGACCTTCCAGCAGCCACAGAAGGCTGGGGATTGTAGCAAAAAAGGGCTTTAAAATGGCGCTTTCCAGCTTCTGTTATCCTCAGTATTATGGGGATGCTGACAAAGATGAACTGGAGATAAATGGGGAAACAGATTTTCCAGGCCAAACAATTTACCCTAATGCTGCCCACTGGCCTTGGCAGGTGGGATTTCACCTGCAGTCTGGAGCAGAAAGGAGGGACCAGCCACTGCTTCCCCTTGCCAAAGACAAGCTCTGTAGAGCTTGCTGCTCCTGGGTCTCTCAGGCCCTCTTTCAGCAATGTATTCATCTTCAGTTAATGCAAGCAGCTACCAATTGTCACACTGGGATTATGCATGTGTTTATGGTTCTTGCTGGATGAGAGTCTTAATGCATTATGGGGAGAACATTAAGGAAGTTGGCTTGAAGGCTTGGAAAAATCATTACTGTATCTGCCCAGACTGAAAACACAAACTGTTTACCTCTTTTTTTTTTTTTTTTTTTTTTCAGATAATTAACAGATCCTGTACATGATAATTAACACCTGAGCTGTCAAATCTAACATTGGCCATTTTTCCTATTAATTAAGCAGCAGATGGAGTTTAGAATAGATATGTTTATTAGATTTGGGATGAAACAGTATTTTTAGAGGAAGTATCTGGTATACTGGTTTGAGGGTGATGATGAAACAGTGCTTAATAGTCCTGTTATCTTACCTACTCATCACACAACAATCCAGGAGCAATTATCTAGTATCTTATGAGAAGCTGTAAGAGCTGCCAAACTTGCTGAGCAAGTATCTCAGCATCCAGATGGATGACAATAGGCTGGGAGCTACAGGACCTGCTGGGATGTTGTCTGTCCTGTCCTGGCCAGGAGAGCAGCAACATCCCCAGAGGGCAGCCAGGATGGGTTCTTCTCATGGGGGAGCCTGCCCACACTGATGAAAAGCCATTTATCTTTCAGAGGCTGGGAAACAAACTAAAAAGCCCAGTCCCTCACAGACTCAGATGTGAGCATGACCTTTTCTGAGCACATTCTCCTTTATATTCTGCTCTTCAGTTTCAGTTTTATCAATTCCCTATATATTCAACCTACATTTACTCTTTTCTCACCCTCTTCACACCCACAGCAAGCATTGCAGGGGAATGCACAAAAAGCAGTTTATTCTCTGTGGCTAAGCCTTACGCTAAGGCTGAGGTGCCATGGGCATGAGCAACCAGAAAAAAATGTTTAAATCTAGATAGCTGCTCAGCTGCATGATGTAACACTCTCATTTACAAAAGACAGGAGACACACCTAGAAGACCTAGTTTGGAAATAATAACAAAACAACATGTGTCCTATCCACCCTGTTTGAAGGGCAAAGGCACATTGAATGCTTAGGGGAGAAGTGGTTCTGAAACCCAGTTATTAATGTTGTTTTCCCAAAACAGAGTCAATGGCTAAAGATCAACAAAGCCATGGCAGTTCTCAGGCTGCTCAAAGAGCTTGAGAATGGTGACACATTAATGCTTCAGAGTAGTAGAAATCTTGATGTAAACCCGGATGTTTAAACTTCATGGTGTTTATTGTTGTTGATGTTCAAGTTCTTTAGCAGGTGATACAAATAGTGGCTACCTTCAAAGAGCTCAGATTTTGAACAGAGCTTCACCAGCGATATTCTGATTTGCCCTAGAGTAAGAGGATTTTGTTGTCAAATCCTGGAATTTGGCATCTTCTGCCTGTACAAACTTGATTTATAGTGTAAATCTAATTGAGAACTTCCCCCACATTAACCCTTCTTAACCCATGCACTTCCTCATAAGCATCTTGGTTTTGCTCACCCATTATAATCTGGGCTACAGTGTGTCCTTCACATAAAAGCTGAGCATGGAAATCTGCAGCCAGCAGGGCAGGACTGGGGTATAACTTTAACAGAATTTCATCCAGCTGGTTTCTGAGTTGCTAGAACAAGGAATACACAAAGCACATTTTTCTTAAATCAGGGGATTTGGATTTTCTTTTGGGTTTGGATTTTTTTTTTTTTTTTTTTTTTTTTTTTTTTTTGGATAAGGTTATTTGGTGAGTTGTTGGATTTGGAAACTCCACTCATGTCAGTGATTCTGTGGGGAAAGAAGCATACTGGGGTTCTTACAGAGGCTTAAGGGTCCAGAACTACTGAGGAAGTAACCAACTCAGGTATTTAGTCCAGTCATTACTGAGCATCAAGCACAGTGCATCCCAATTTTTTTGTTTGTAAATTCAACAACAATTCAAGGACTTTTAGGGGTAAAGCCTCCATGTAATGCATACTGGCTGTGTCAGGAAGGTCTCCCTGGAAAGAACGACTTTGGAAAACATTATTTAAAATCCTGGAGTTATGAGGGATTACCAAACAAGTTTCTCACTGACAGAATGAGAGCCCTAACTGAGTTCTGATCTGGGTAGCTTTCTGCTGCCTCACGCCATTGTGCAAGTACGTGATTTCGTGCCACCACCAAGGCTCTGAAATTGCCAAAGAGCTCAATTAGCTAACCCCATCATCACACACCTACCACTGCTCGTTCTGCTTTTACCTTTCCTTTTTGACTCAAAAGGGTGGAGGAAACTAAGTAAGCACTTGGCATATTAGCAGTTACCATCTCCAGTTCCCAGATCTCGGGAAAGGAGGGTTCCTTTTGATAACTGGCAACACAGACTGTGTCTTTGCTCAGAGCTCCCTGTGCTACCCATGGTGTGGGCTGGGTGTGGTGAACAGGCTGCAGAGTGTGCCAGTCGTGCTTGGAGTTTACTCAGTCTGCTCACGATGGCCCCTATATCTCTGGGTAGGGAATCCTGGATGGAAATGAGTGTGCAGAAGATGTGTGTAGAGTGTGGTAGGTGTCTCAGACCTCTAGCACTTATCTCACACAAAAATATATATCTGAAGAATTTGGAGCAAACTGAGCCTGTATCATGTGTGTTGTACAGTGAAGTTTGGTAAATCAAAGATGTCTGCCACATGTGGGACTTGCTGAGGAAGTGGGTGTCACTTTGGCAGCACAGACACAGAAGGCCTCCCTTGTGCATAGTTGGTGTAAGAGTGTACGTGTGTGTGTGAGTGTGTGTGTGCACAACAACTCTGGAATCAGTGTGAAGCTGTCTGCTGAGACAAAATGAATTTGACACCTGCAAAATCTGGAAAAAGTCCAAATTCCTTTTTAGTTTCCTCATTTAAACCAAACCTTTTCACCGGAAAAAAGAGGACATGCTCACATAGCCCCAGACTTACTGGACCCTAAACTCAAAGTATTTTACTCTCCTGAAAGTACTTGTATGGGTGGGAAGACATTTTAGTACTTGACTCAGTTGCTCCCATGGAAAAGGGAGAATTGTATTTGCTGAAGCTAGTGAGAAAATATTATTCAGGATACAGGTGTCTCACACACCTGTGCTGCTCTGTTCAAATAAAGCTGCTGGTGATAGATGTGTTATTGTGTTTGCAGATGTGTATCTGACGGGATCTTGCAAGTGTTTGCTCAAGAACAAAAGGAGCAGCACCCAGTCCACTCCCCTTTGGCTGACAGGGCTCTGCAGGGAGAACCTGAGAAAGCCAGAGCTTCAGACTTGTCCCAGCCCTGACAGTGATGGAGATGGCTGCATTACCTGCTTTTCAGCGACCTTGCAGGGTTTGCAGGGCTGTGACAGTTTGCAGAGATTTTAAGAGTTACTTTGGACCTGCCAAGCAGGCAGTGTGGATGTGGGAATGAGGGCAGACAGTGAGCACCAGCCCTGCCTACCCCAAGGGCAGAGGTGGCCACAGCTGCCCTTCCCTCCTGCTCCAGGCCCAGCTCCCAGATTCTGCTGCTGCCTTCCTGCACCCAGCCCACCTGCTCATCCCGCTCCTCTTCCTCCCCCTCCTACTCCTCCTCCTCCCAGTCTGACCGGCTGCTCCTTGCCCTCTGCTACCCGTGTTTCTCTTGGCAATTTCTCACATGCAGGTCTGTGGCCGCAGGCAGACCAGGCAAGGCTTCTTGGAGGGAAGGAGGAAGGGAGAGAGTAGCCCAGAGCTACAGAAAGATAATCTACTCTGCCTACAAAATTAATCTGTTGTGTCAAGGCCAGTATTAAACCATGCCCCTGTTCTTCTCATCACTGTGTTCGTCAAGCTACCCTGTGCAATCACATAACTCATTAAGTGCCTTATCCACACTAGGTCCTTCCTGTAGGGCCTCTTCCTGCTCCTTCCTTTTCCCCGTGGAATAGATCAGAAATATTCTTAATTTGCATGCTGTGGCTAGTCAGTAATCCCATCAATATATTTTTCAAGGACACAAGTATATAGCAGATTCTGGGCATGTCTGCAAAATCCAATTGTTTTAAGTTGAGGAACCATCATTTTTGATTGCTATGCTCCTTCCAGACTAGATAATCATTCTCATCTTATTGTATTTTATTCTGTTTCTTTGTACTGATTTATGGCAGAGGAAAACCTACTCAGTGAAATATCCACTGTCGCTGATAAATTCTGCATGACATACATGATTAAATGTTATTTAATTTTTTAATGATGTTCATAAGTGTATATGAGTGTTCTCCTGGGGAATATAAATTTCCATGAAGCAACACTGAGCAATAAGCTAGTCAGAAACCTGATGTGCTAAACAATTCAGATAGTTCAGATGATCAAATGTGACTGTTCTGAGTTTAACATGGTTCCTGATGAACAGAAACAATCTTACTATGCCTGCAAAAAGAAATCTTTCCTTATTTGATTTTGTACTACAAGCATCACCTGGCAACTTGTTTGTAGCCTTGCCTCTCATCTGAGTACATCCGTCTTGATCCATCTTTCTACAAAAACATTATGCCTTTTACCTTGATATTGATCTGCTTGCTGAGGATTAGCATACAATTGTACAAACCTCTTAAAGCTTTATCGTATCTTTAATGCAAAACTCATATAAACCCTTTTCTATTATGACAGAAGGGTCTATATCACATCCCTTAATCTGACAGGCTTCTGCAGGAATGAAAGATGTAGATATGATTGCAGAGTTTGAAAGTCCTGTTCCAAGCTGGTCCAGCTGCCTGACAAAGGAATCTAAAGAAGATGTATCTATGCACCCTGCCTGCGTCCCTTGCTTTGCCAGAGTTTCATAATGCAAGATGGCTGTACATGATGCTTTAAAAGCCCCATCTGCAAGTATATCATTAAGTGTATACTGTATCCTTTAGAATATGCTGATAAAAATCTCTTTTTAAAGATTTATTTTACACCCTTCTGCCTAATGTGCACTATCAGAAGCAAATCTCCTTTTACACAGAATGGAATAAATCATCTGTGATGATAAATATTGGGACCACATTAGCATAAGCTGAAGACCAGTGGAACAACTTTCATGTGCTGCTGAAAGACTTTAGGTAGATAATGATGCTGGGATCTCTTCCATGGCAGTCTGCCTTCTCTGCTAAACCCAGTACTTGTCAAGGATGCCAGGAGAAGGATTTGTTCTCCTCTTCACTGCAATCTTCTGACCTAAGCACCTGTATAATATTGTTGTGGCTAACTGGATCAGAGTAAAAGGTCAAATTGTTCTAACACAATAAAGAAGATGCATGTGTTGTTATAATGACCATAGCACAGGTGGCAGAATTAATTTCTTGCTTTGCCTTCATACACAGCCATGGGCTCTGCTGCTTCCTCTCCCTGCTGTCCCTCTCTCCTATTCGGGTGTCTCCTTAATTTTGCTCTATTGAATAGCTTTTCTTTTCAATATTCTTTTGGTTGGAAGAAGTGCGAGGCAGCAGGATGGGATGCCAGTGGAATCTTTTAATTGTCACAGTGTAGGTACTGGGCTCAGGATGGAATTCTGACAGGCCTCACTGCTCCTGAGCCCCGCCCTCACTGGAAAATTGCCATCTGAGAGCTTGCAAGGCAGGGACCTTACATCTGAAACCTTCTGAAGTGAAGCTGATGACTTAGTTACCAGAGTGCCTAGTGAAGTACAGACTGGGATGCTGGATAGGCATACTGCAGTGCACATACATCATAACAAATGAATTTATTGTGAATTTATTGTGAATTTATTGAATAAATCCACTGAGTTATTTGGATGGACTTCAATCAATTTACTTCGTTTACTGGAAAATGACTCTTACAGAGGGCAGAAATAATTCAAGTTACTATCACATGAATAATTCCACCCTAGAGTGCATTATTCATCACCTTCCTTTTCTTTAGTCTATGAACAGTTAGCTCTTGCTGTTCACCAACATCTTTCCTTTTTTAGACAAAAGAAATCAATATTGAAACCAAGAGCAGTTTTGCCTCCAGTGATTTACACCATAGTACCACAAACTGGGCAAAGCTCAGCTGCAATCACCCTTTTTTCTCACCAGGATATCGAAACAGTTTAGGGCTGACAGGCTGAGGTGGCCCAGTGTCACAGCAGTACTGGTGCTCATCCAATGACACTTTAAGGAGAGGTGAGAAAGATGTTTTCAAAGTGACAAACTCTGGATATAAATAGGAAAGTCACCCACACCCCTTGATTCCAGTGAGCGATAATAATAGGTGGTGTGGCAGCCTTGCTCTGGGTGGGCTCTGCAGAAGCTGGTGGAGAGACACATAAAAGATAATCCTCAGAAAGATCCAGGAAGAAATATGTGTGCAGGGGCTGTGCAAGAAGGGAGGGGGCAAAGCCCAGGGAGAGGGCACCCATGCAGCAACCTTGCATTGAAACCAGACCTTTTCCTGCATTGCCTTTACATCCACATTTCTCTAGCAGAGAAATCATTCTGTAGTGAACTTCCTCTGTAGACCTCAACATGTTTTCCTAACCCAACGTATGTAGGCAGGCAAGTGTTTTGAGTTCAGATTTCTAAAGGAAAGGGGGAGAGAGTTCTTTCCTTGAACCTGGCTCTGGGTAGTGTTGTGTGTCTGCTGTTGCTGGTCTCATGTATTTGCAGCCTCTCTCTCTCCCACTGGAGCCCTTGCTCCCTATCTGCATCAGGCACGCCATCTCTTCAGCGACTCCTCCCTCTCCATGAGTTTGTGGGGTCTCCTTTACCTGGATTTTCCCTTCACTGGACTAGTTTCCTGCTTGACTCTCCCCATTTCAAACTTACAGAATGATGCTTTTGCACTGTCTGGAGCCAACACTCAGTCAGGACCATGCAGCCAAAGCCCTGTAGAGGAACAGGAACAGCTTTCCTCACACATACTGTGATCCCCTTAGTAGTGCTCCCTGGCCACCTTTTAGGAAAAGGTCATATTTAGCTAGATGGGTTACTTGCCAAATCTTTTGTAAATCCTAATCCAAAACCTCTGACACAAACAGGACTGGTATGCGACAAAGTGATACTCAATTATTCAATCACTTTCTATTCCAGCTCAAGCTAGCTGAGGAATAATAAATGATGCAAAATGCTGGCTCCCCAAAACATTTGGCTAATCGATCCCTTTATTTCTGGATCTAATCAGTGTTCCAAACTAATATGCATTCAAGCTTGCATTAAATATTTCTGTTGCTGATCCAAATCTCTTGCTCTGCATATTTGGAAGCCCCTTTGCTGATTGCCTCTCAGCAGGGGTGGTGAGAGCTGTCCTGGGGCTGGTGGCTGCACCCTCCAGCTGCTGGGACTGGGGAGAGCTCAGCATCACGCAAATGCAAGAGCTAAATTTTGCCTAAGGGTAAAAAAATGGGGGGGAAATAAAGGTGAAATCTGAACGCAGGCAGCATCAAAATCAGATTGGTACATCAGCTCACGGTGGCTGGGGGAAGGGACAGTGCTGCAGACTGCTGGGCAGCTGCTCAGCAGTGCCAGCTTTGCCTGCCAGCAGTCAGGCTTTGGATTTTTATTTTCTCTTGAAATCTCTTGAGGGGTAAGATGCTAAAGTGCAGTGAAGAACAGGACTGCAAATCACCGGCCTGTCTGGCTGTAATGATTTGAGGGCACGATGTTATGTTGTGAGTGCTTCCCCATCTGCATCCCCCTCTGGCAGGCACCCCAGCTGTGCCGTGCCCTGCTGTGCTGTGACCTACCCAGCACAGGGAGGCCACAGCCTGCCTTGCAGCCAACTCTGACAGGGAGGGGAAGGAGAACCCAGTCCTAAACCATGCTCCTTTGCCTCTTCACATTGAAATCCTACAGGAAAGGGCACGGGAGGAAAAGATTGACATGTTCAGTAAATCCCATTAGCATTGCTGCAGTCCCAGTTAGGAAATACCTTGTCTGCTCTCCAAGATCCCTTGACAAAGTGAGGGATTTTTTTCTATAGGAAGTAGGTGATGCAGCGCAGCTGAAGCCAGCCTGCTCTTTCTGCTTGGTGCTGGGGGGAACAGCCTGACACATCACTGAGCAGGATCCACCTCTTGTGCATTCAGGGGTTATGTCTGACTCAAAGGACAAGCAGAATAAGCATGTGAACCTCCCTCATAGTGGCCACTGTAGAAATTTTCCAGTTAGTTGGGCATGGAAATGCTGGGCATTTGCAGGTATGCATGAGTCCATACATGTCAGCAGCCCCACTTTGGTGAGCAGGCTGCTGCTGAGATGGGGGGCAGGAGACTCCTTGATGCATTAGCAAAACTGGGGCCTTTGCACATCAAATAACTTTATCAGTGCCTTTCCCCAGCCATTTTGTCAGCAGCCAGTAAGCATCATCGAGAGAGGCCCCCAGGGCTGGGACTGGCATTGCTCTGCTCTTCTCTGCAGAACTGAGATCATCCTGGTGCTCCTCCCTTTGGTTCCTGTGGATCATGGTGCCAGGTCATCATGGCCAATGCAGTCTGGAGAGGTGGCAGGAGGGGCTTAGGCTGTCCATAGCTATCGAACATGGTCCTGCCTCCCTGGGCATGAGGAGATCCTTGGAAAACTGCAGTTATTACAGCAGGGTACATGCCAGGCAGCAGCAGTGAGTACAGGCATATTGTCAAGGGCTCAGTCTAGAAAAAATTACTAGAGCAGATGAAAGGAGGACGGGGAAGGTATTTCATCCACTTTATTTAAAGTCACATTTAGTTTCTTGGCAAGGGGAGCCATAGAGAATATTTTTCGGAGACCTAGCTACCCTGAAAGATCTGACATGGCCACCACTTCTTTCTGATTTGAAACACAGGAGAGAAAAGGGATGGTATCTGAGAGGCAGATCTGAGCAGATGTGAGTCATGCTTATCACCATCCCACTAATGCATCTAATTTGGACAATTATGTTAAACTTGATGTTAACCTTCCCCACAGTTATTTGAAAGCAAACCAAAGTCTCTTCTGGCCAGGGGTACATAATCCTCCACCTTCCGTGATTACTATCAAAGGGCCAGTGTGCAGCTTAATTTGTTATTGGTTGCAAGGTATGCTTAGATCTCAAGGTGGTTGTAATAGTGCAAAATATGTATTTAATAATGAGTAATTATTAAATAGCTCCATAATCTGTGGCTCTCTCTTCCTTCTTGATGTGTTCTCTTCCCAGCCACAAAGCACAGGAACCCTCCAGCGTTCCTTTATGTCATCTTAAAACCATTACCCCAACACTTTGTTCTGTTCATTCTTTTTCTCTAGATTATAGGTACATGTTCAGACTACAAACTGTATCAGGCAGAGACCTTACTCCACTACATGTGAAAAATGTTTGCATCAGAATAAAAATATTGCTAATAGAACACAGTAGTCATCAAGTATTCATTGAATTTTAGGACCTAGTGGTAAAAGTAGACGCATTACTTGGTCCTCTGACACGAGGATAAGCACCAGCCTGCTGCAGCACACACCATGCCTGGATGGGAAAGGAGAGACAGAGGGTGTTGGAGTGATTGTCAGAGAAAGACCGTGAGGAGGAGGAACTGGGAAAGACCAGTGCAAACAGCTCCTTTGTGGGCAGAACTGGCTGGGTAAGGGCATCCCCTGAGTTCACCTTTGGTGTTTGTTAATGTTGTCACCCTCTCTATATATGATGATACTTTTTTGTTGATTTCGTCATTGTTGCTGTTATCATTACTTGCTATTGTCACCCTGTGACTGCAGACACGGTGCAAAGTAGCTGAACTGAGGCAGCAGATGGGTATAAGAGCTGCTCCTGCAGCCTCCTGGCTCACACCTGCCAGTGGCAGTGCCATTGCTGGCGGCCCAGGCGCAGCTGGAGGCAGCAGAGACAGCGGCACAGGTCTGACAGCAAAGAGCCCTGCACAGAGCCAGGGGCTGCAGCAGCTCCAGCTCCTGCAGCCACATCTTCCTGCCTGTGTCACTTGGGAGCCAGGGATCCCCTCTGGTCACACCACGTTTCGCTCAAGTTGCATTTAAGGACATGGAACTCATTAGCTGCAAAGTATTTTCCCTCATCCCACTGCATAATCTTTTCTGACATCATGTGTAGGATCCCTAAACAATCTCTTCTCAAAGTGTTTCCCCTCTGAACTAACAGGGAAGGAGCAAGATGCAGCTGCTGGGGACAGAAAGGGCAAGGATGGGGGTTTTTTTGAGGGCCAACAAGTGCCTCAAGAGCTAGTCACAACACCCTTTCATCGATTTTGTTCAGCACTCAGCAAATGCAGAGCCATTGATTGTCCACTGAATAGTCTGTAGAGCTCTGCTTTTGCTGAGTTGTATGTGGAACTGAGCCAAAAGGAGAAGAAATAATTAACAGTCTGCCCTGTCCATATGTTTAAAATACACTACAAAATGAAAACAGTCCTGTGGAGAGTTCCCTGCTTTAAAGCTTTTCCGTCATGTGGAGTTGGAATATTTCCTCTATTCCTTAGGGGAGGACTTAGGACAATATTTGAGAAACCAGAGTTACTATTAATTTTAAGGCTCTTTCTTTCCAATTCTTTCAATTCATTATTCATTCTTCATATGCCTGTATAAAAATAATTAAGTTATTGTATGAATTGAAACTACTTCAGATGTTCAGAATTTGTAAATATGGTAAGAAAAAACTGAAATGAGCTTAGATCCTGATAGTACAATCCAGAAAACAGGAGGATCCTCTTTAAAGACAGATTTTTACTGAAACTTTATGGTCCAGATCAATTTATTTAAAATAGATTTGACATCACCAGACCCAAACACATTTAAAGCAACTGACTGCTTTTGAATTTCTTGGGAAAGAAATAATGTTCAAAAGCCTGTTAGTAATAGGGGGTCCTTCTATGATGAGGAAGGAATTTGTGTCAGTCTCTGCTGATGTTATATGGAGTGTATGTAACCATGTGAAGGCTGCCCATGCAGCCTTGTTTAAACAACTGATTTCAGAAAATCTCCTAAGAAATCCTCGTATCTCCTGTGCTCCTATCAGTGCCTGCTGGCCTCATTATCAGACTCATGGCAATTGCTTTCTGGTGATTGATCAGTGCAAAGTGAAGGAGAGTGAAGCAGAACCAGCCAGCAAAGGATTCTCACCTCCCTGAGTAACCTGACTAACTATACATCCAGTTGAAGGACCTCCTCAAAATTCCAAACTCTCCTCTGGTTGCTGCTGTTGTCCTCCCCACGGCTTTTCTGGCCCCCTGCATCAAGAGTCTGTGAAAGTAAAACTGGCAATAGCAGCCTGGTTTAGGACAGATCCCAGGATCAGTCATCCAGCCTGCACTGAGTGTTACCTCGGCGATATTCTCAGCAGAAAAGCCAAGTGCTGAACCACCTACAGAACAGCCAGCAGCTCAACCCTTAAACATGGTCCTCTGGATTTGCTTCACCCTTTTGGCCCTTTGAACTCCTGTTCAGGTCTGCTGGCAGAGCCAAGTGGAGATTTCACTGGCACAACCCAGGCTGCACCTGTAGACCTTAATCTCTCTAATCATTAATCTGGCACCTTGCAGTGCAAATACTCCAAGTGGATGCACAGCGCTCTGGGTTGGCTGGACGTGGATCAAACATTCCTTGTGGAATCCCAAACATCTGCTTGGCACAAGCATTGCTGGACCTGGCACATTGGTTGTCCTCAAGGGTAAGCCAACTATTTATTCCCCAAACAGCTGGGGATGGTTGTTGTATAACATCAGCACCCTCTCCCTGCTCTCTGTGTCTCAGGGGCTTATTTTTTCTGTGGTCCCTTGTCCCACAGCTCTGACTGGTATGGCTGGTTTGCACATGGCCCTGCTTATGTGCCACGTGTTCACAGTTGGAGCACAGCTGGAGCTGCCTGTGGTGACAGGGACAGCAAAAACTTCAGTGTCAATCCTCTACTTTCTGGGGAAAAAAATGTGAACAAAGTGTATCTAGGCCTAAGAGATATGTACCACTGGGTGAGCAGCAGGAGTGTCAAAACCTTCTCCTCTGAAAGGATAAAACACTCAGTTTTCTTCAGAGAAACCAATGCTCTTGTCCTGCCATATTTTCCCAGCATAGCCCAAGAGTCCCTGCTCCTTGCTGCCCAGGATCCTTCCCTAGCTATGAATGCCAGAATGTAGTGGCATAACACAGATTTCACCTTTCTTTTATCTTTCCACTAACTGAAAGGTGAAAACAAATTGAATTAAAGAATTAGCTGGATAATTCAGTAATTAAAAGCTTGTGAGGAGGTGTAAAAACTAATCACAAAAATAAATAGTTACCCAGTAACTTCATTACATTAAGAACTGTATATGCTGCATAATATAATAGGACCCCAGGGAGATGAAACCACTGAGAAGCCATAAGTCATATTTGGAATCACAGGAGAAACCCCACCTTGCTGTCATGGTCCAGGCTTAGGAGCAGCCTGGGAAGCTGATCTCTGGGCACAGATGCCATCCTGACATCGTCCTAAATTGAATAACATGCATGCCCTTGGGAACTGTCTACCATCTGCATATGTGCAGCCTCCATTTCCTGAGCTGCCCAGCTGAGAGGCCAGGGGCAAGTGAAGGAGTGGGGACAGGTAGGCTGGAAGTCCTCTGTGTTGTAACCAGCCCCACGCAAGGATTTTGCTCTGGGAATTAGGTTGCTGCATAGAGTCAGAAGGGTTGAACAGGAGTCTTCACACAAAATAGAATGGGGGGTGTCAGGGAAGTAAGGAAAGTCATTATCATATCAGTAATGTCATTTAAATAATTCCATCCTAATCTTGTTCAGAGGGAAAAGCTGGCAGGCATCTCCTGACAGCGGAGTAGGAATGTCTGCAGAATGGGTTGCACCTCTCTTTCCTCCCCAGGCAGAACAGGGTTCAATAGGGAAGAATGCTTTGGGATTCTTGAGTGTTCTCCCAGCACCTTTACTGTTGTTGGGGGCAATAGACATTCCTCCAAGTTTCAGGTCACCAAAACAATAGGTCTGGATGGGGCTGCCATAGCTCAGAGCAAGGCAGGAGCAACTCTGTTGACAACAGCCTTTTATAGACAAAGCCATCCTGTGAGGTGAGCATAGGCTGGACATGAAAAATGACTCGCCTCAGGAGAGCTAGCAGGTATGATTTTACAGATCTGGAAGTGTCTCGTAGCCTAAATAACTAGTACCAACTTGTAAATCAAACCACAAAGTCTCTGCTAAGTGGGTAACTGCATCTTACAGGTGGCTCTTGAGCAGTAGTCACAGCAAGATTTTCAGTGATGGCAAAATCAGCCTAAAGGTAAGGGAAAAATACACAGGCAGGATATTTAAATAACAACAACAGTGTTATTTAAATAAGGAAACACACCTTGCTGAAGCAGCTGAAAGGACAGTTCAGTCTCAGCTAAACTGAGGGCCTCTGAGCTAAAAGAGACACCTGCACTGAGTCTTGAGGAGAAGCAACCCAGGGAGAACCATTCGACCACAATTGTTCATAATACAACTGACACATGAGAAAAAAGAACCCTTGTCTTTTGTTAGAACTCATATCTTTTTTTCTGTTAAATCATTTTGATCCTGCTGGGGTCATCACATTCAAATAGCTCCTTGCATTGCATAGTTAAATTTCTGTTATCCTCAGATGCTGAATTTTCTACTGATCCTTCAGGGCAGCCAGTCTGAATGAGAAAGGGTAGAGGGCTCCTTGTCCAGCCTTTTTAATTTTAATTTATTGCAGTCAGTACTGTCCTTTACCACTGCATAGCTAGGGGGAAGGGAAGAGAGCCGAGCCTTCAGCTGGGGGATTGCAGTAACCTTGGTGTTCAAACACACAGCCAGTGCACAGCAAGAATCTGCTTTGCCTGTTGTATGCTTTTCCCCACAATACTAAATGAATTCATTTTCTTAAAACAGATCTTCCTGATCCAATCCTTCCTATTTTAGGTACAAAGTCAACATTATGAAGTGCAACACATCACATTTTATACTAATGAGTTGTAAAAACAAACTATCAAAAGCTGAATCTCTTCTGTGTTCTTAAACAACTGTTTTTCACTCAGCCCAAACAGTAGTTGTGTTATTAGTAACTAGAGCAATACAGTCCTGCTATTTGCAAAGCCCCATCAGCTCATATTTAGTAAGCTTTGGAATTAAATAACCCAGTTTTAACATCTAATTTTTGCAGCAAGTAAGTTTTAAATGGGGAGGAATCTACCTTCAAATAATATGAAAAGAAATAAAAATTATTCACCAAGTAAGAGAAATCTAAATTTTCTGAAGCATTTTATGTTTGTAATGGTAAATTCCACACTAAAATTGTATAATTCACCCTATAACCTTCACATTATCAGTATGTAAACTGACCAAGTGTGAAAAATGTGATAGTATCCACAGGCCTCAATAAAATTACCTTCTTTTGTGTTGGAAGGGTCTGCAAGGTTAGCATGCTGGTATAGCATTATTTCCCACCAATCAGAAAATCTTCTGAGTTGACAGATCCCTGAGTTTTGATCACTAACGAGGCTCTTATTTGAACCATTAAATCACACCACGGTCCCCCAGTTCAGCAAGATGCTTAAGCAATGAAACTGAGCTTTAATGCCAAATAAAAAAGTGTATCATACTGTTTTGCCATTTAGGCTGCTATACAAACTGAAATAAAATGCATCTAGCTTAATATGTTCATTAAACATTCTGTGTAAGCACACAAAATTACAATCTTAGTATTGTATAATGAAATCATAACTGCTGCCTGCAATAATCTCAGCATAATTCTTCCTGCTTTCCCAAGGAAGCAGTGTCAGACTTCTCTGAAATCTGCTCTATAAAAGCAATTAAGTCATGAAAAAACAAACAAGAAAGGTCAGTCAGGACTGAGCCTTCAGCAGGCAAAGATTATTATGCTCTTAGAAATCCGACTTTTGTGTGTGTTCCTGTCTCAGGATTCATTCCTGTACCATCTCTTCCTTTCAGTGTTCTCTTTTGGCTGTTGATTGGAAGATCTTGCCATGCTCAGTGTCATTACCAGCTATGACTTCACTCCTGTCTATTGGTGTGTGTAGGTTTATGGCTCTTTGCCAGGCTCTTGAAGTTGCAATCCAAACCTTCAATTTCTCATGCATGAAAGCCAGAAAAGTCTAGATAGCATTCAGAATGCCAAAAAAAATCTGATGGTGGCTTTCTTCATATATCAGATGATGCACTGTCAGCAGTGTTTACAAGGCTGGACACCAAGAAACCCACACCAGGCATGTCTTTTACAGGTCTTTTTACAGCCCGTATCCAAATATCTTTCTGACTTTTGTTTCTTGCTAAAAATGGGAGAAAACTCTCTTTTCAGCCTATTATCAAGCACAGGTCTTCATTAATGACTGTTAAACCTCTCTAACCAATCCTTTTGCCCATCCCTGCCTGGTGGGCCAGGCAGAGATGTGAGTACAGTGCTGATGATTTGCATTCACCCTCTGGGCATTGCTGTCCCTTGGCAGAAGTCAGTATCACTCTCCCAGCAAGGTGCACACCACCACAGTCATTGAAAGCAGAGGTACAAAACCTGGCTTAGGATGGGTGGGTGCTCCAAATCTAGGAGGCAGCAGGCTGAGCCCCATCCCTGCTGTTTCGCTCTGAAGCAGCCTGAGGAGTGCCCAGCCTGGCCTTGGCACCAGTGCCAGCCTTAGTGCTATCCCAGAAGGTGGAAGAGCTCTAGCCAGGACTAGACTCAAAGCTGTGCTTACCAGAGCAGGTAGGCATGCTCAGAGAAGCACAGGTGAGTGATGTCTATCCACTTTGCCTTCCTTTTCAGCTTCAACAGCTTAGTTTAGCTGAAAAGTCCCAAGGGAGAATGGTGCTTCACAAAACCTGCTTGCACCTCATACTTTCATGGCCCTGAGCAAGCTTCTGTCTCAAGTCCTTTCCCCATCTGCTGTCATAGGCAGCTGAGCTGTCCCAGCCAGCAAGGTTTCCAGCTGAACCCCGGGCACAGAGCCCCTGGCTTAGGTCAGTGGACTCGTGGTCTTTGAGGCCTCCATGGGGCTGGCCAGGGAGCCACGCAGCCTGCTCTGTGTCCCTGCTGGGCATACAGCCTCTCCCCGGATTAATGAGCCCTTCTGTTCACTAGGTTATTGCCGGGTTTAAAACAAAGCAGGGAAGCACTGCTTTGGTTGGGAGGGAGGATATGCTAAGGAAATATGCCTTAAGGAATAGGCTGTTATTGCTTTTACATTGAGATTGAGAAGCCCTGAGGAGGAGACAAGGAGGAGGCTGGGAAAGCAGACCTAGAGCTATTTGAAGCAGACAGACCAGATTTATAGTGCTAGACACTGATAGCAGGGATACTGCTCTTTGATTTGCAGTCTCTGTGTTTGCCTGATTAGCAGAGTGACATGTAAACTCTTGATAGGGAAGCCTGACATTAAGCTAAAAGCAGCAAGAGTTGAAGCTGCAGGCTGACTGCAGGAAAGATGGAAGCCTTGTTATTTTAATTGTGTCTGGACTTCAGCTTTTGGGCTCAAGCTTAGTGCTTTTGGCAAATCCAGTTCTCATTCTGAGTCAAAAAGCTGCTACTCTTATGAGTATTACAGAGCATATTTGGAAGATATTATTCAGCCCACGGCTCCTCCTGCAATTTCTCAGGTTTTCATAGTCCTCCATTCAATTCTTTCCAGTCTGAGGAACAGCAATGCTGCAATAGCCCTAAGGAGAAATCCTTAATTTAAAAACAAAAACACAGAGGAGGTTGCACAGAAATCCTTAATCCTGTGTCTTGATGCCAATGGCTACCTGAAATAAATGAAACGTGCTGTTGTCTTGCCTAGCTGTATTTGGTTAACACTAATCCAGAGAAATATTTCATTCTGTTAAAAAAGGAGAAAAAGAGCAAGCTTGGGTCATTTGAAAATATTTTTCAGTACAGGCAGAATGTGACCCAACTAATCCAGTTGAAAAGAAAAGGAGAAAAATTGAACCAGCATTTCAGCATTCAAACATGCCCAATTTATTTGAGAACAAATTGTGGCAAAATTGAAATTTTAAAGCAGAGAGAGGAAAATCTTAAAGAAAAGGAAATAAAATAACTTGGATAGCTTAATTAAAAAAAAAATTGGTCACAGACCCGAGAGGGGTGGCATTCAGCTACATGGAAAACCAAAAGAAAACAATTGTTAGTTGTGATCTAAAGCTGATGTGACTCAGCTGAAGGACATCCATGGCTTGCTGCAGGCTTCAGGAGAGCTGGTTTTAGCTCTAGGGGAGACACTGTGTGCAGTTCACTCCAGATCCTGAGAGGCACTCCGGCAATTGTGGCCACTGAAGTCAAATTTAAGAGCTTTTGAGGGACCAAATGCTTGGAAAAAGTGCCCTGGGACCTCCATCAGTCCTCAGTGGCCTTAGGACACCTTAGTCAGCAGCAGCTCAAGCTGTTCCCCTCTCAGGCTTTGTATCTGCAGCTCTGTGTCTTGAGGCTCTGACTGGAGGGACCTTGTACATACTGTTCTCAGTCCACGGTCAGGATCCTTTTCCCTCCCCCCATCCTTTAAGGGTGTGCTCACGGGTGGGTCAGCACCACTGTGCTCTTTTTACCTGCAGGAGACTGAGGTGTTGCCTGTGGGCAGCCTGCCAAGAGCAGCAACAAGCTCTTCCCATCAGTGCCAGGAAAACACAGCCCTGTTTCACACTGTACTGGTTTATCTGTCCCAAATCTCTTTGACGCGCACAACCAGAGCAGACCATCTTAAAAACTACCCCCCACACTCACTACAACCCCATTAATTGGGAAAGGAATGGGAAGAGGAGCTGAATCCAGGTTTTACAAACAAGGTGGATTAAGACTGAATTTGATGCATCTACTGAGGGGGGTTCCAGCTTGCTTCCATGGGAAAAGATGTGTTAGTAATTTCACTACCTCCCATTCTGTCTGTCATTCACATGCTCCCTCAACAATATTTTAGTTGGCTGGGTGATCTTAAACACCACCCAAGGCAGAAATGATCTCAAAGGTGTTCCTGAAAGATTCAGTAGCATCAGCAGCTGGGTCCAGTCAGGCCAAAAATGAACTTCATTAGCTCTGCTGTTCACAGAGTGTCTTATGATAGTGTAAATATGTTTAATACCTTACTGCTTCTGTCCTAGAAATTTGCATTTAAAAGAAGAAGGGAGCTTGCAGATTGAAATGTTTTGTTAGACCCCCCCTAATTATATTTCTCAAAAATTCTGACACCAGCTAAGAGCACAGTACCATAGGCACAGAAGCATTCAAATTTTAGCCTTGTGTAGGTGAAGGACAGAGAATGTGGTTGTTTCTTTGTATGCAGGGCTGAAACACCCAGGTTATTCCAAAAGATAAGCAGGGCAGTCTCTAAATGGCTCGCTGACACATGGGATTAACATAACGAATTATCACACAATGTGTTGCAGTTTGAGGCATGGAGATTAATTGCTGAAGGCCAGATGGGAGCGAGTACGGGTAAATACAGCCTTTTGTTGAAAGAAGAGGGAGAGGGCTGGCTGCAAAGCTGCACTAAGCAGCAGGAGAGTGTGACCACTCCTGGGGTTTTTGTCTCGGCAAGCAGAGCTGAAGAGCGCTGAAGAGCTCTGAAGAGCTCACCTTGTGCAGAGTCAGCACATGAGCACCCCATCATCTATCAAGGAATGGGGGGGCCACTGTGATGTCTCCAGGTCTCCCTACATGGCTCTCCAAACTGGTGCCACATGGCCCAACACCACCCTTCTCCCTTCACCCTAGTTCCTGGGGCTTGCCCATTCCAGCCTGGATACCAGTTGTACTCAAGTTGCTGATTCTTGACTGGCAGAGTTAAAACACCTTTTGTTTTCTCCTTCTGCCATTTCAGGACCTGGCTAACATCCTTCTGAAGGTCAAGGGTTTTTAATTAAGTGGTTTATGGAAATGACACAAGTATAAAGTCATAGTTCATATGGTAAAAAGTTATATGTAGATTATTAATGAAAGATGGCTGGGGCAACTAATTTAAGTCATTACATTTCATGTCATCATTGAAACAGGAATGCTTGTTTACAAGAAAAGTCACCTCTATTTTAATATGGATTTAGAAACCATTGCCTACTAATTTTCTGAATATGTCTAAAAAGCCTGCTTTAGAAGATCCTGCCTTCCAAATATCACCATCAAGGGCAACATTTTGATCTGACATTTAAAACGGAATTGGTAAAATGACTGCCAATGGGGCTAATTTACAGGAATACATTTCAGTAATACACAAAGATTATAGACATGTTTCCCACTGTAATTTCAGCATTGATGCATTTCAATTGATTTACCATCACAGAAAGCATCTGAGCCCTACCCCAAGTGCTTTTCTATTATGCTGATACCTCGCTTGTTGATTTAGGAGGAAAAAAGAAATTAACACAAATACTATTGTATTTACTGGCATTTACAGAAAGACACTTTAAAACACGGTGCTCTAGAGCACCTACCGTGTTGGGCAGCATTTGGTATGTATCCTGAGAGTGAATGGAGAAGAAACAGACGTGTTTGGTAAAAGCAGGAATTGCCAGTGCCACCAACAATTCCACTTCACCAAATCAAAAACACTGATGGATTTTAAGCTCTCCCAACCATCCACTGAAATAACATTATTCCCTCTCTTACATTGCAAGCCTCAGTTCCTCAGGTAATACCAAATAGGACCACCTATACCTCAGTAAGGAACTTCTATGCGGCTCCAGTCTTATGCTTTGATGATAAATACGTTTATCTGTCTTTTTACCATTGAAAACCAGCATTCGTTTAGTTGGGTGAATAGGTACACAGTTTGTGGAATGTGTGAAGTAGGACTTAATACATGAAAGAGGCAAGGAGGACATCAAGAATCCAAAGACAGATCTAAGTCTTGGCCACGTGAATTGAGCTCAACAGACTGAAGAGGAGTCACTGAAAGATCTGAACTACATCTGCTCATAAATTCCCAACCTGAATACTCAGAACTAAGAAGTTATTTTAGCAGTTGTTCAGTTTTGAGAAGGTTCTGTTGACAAAATTCCATTTAGTTAGGTTTCTTGCTGGTCCCTGAGGCAGGCTGATGGGGAAGCCACGCTTCCAGAGTACCTGGTTTCACGGAGACCCCACCACAGAAAAGTCTCACTCAAGACTTTCAGACTCACAGCTGCACTTCAGGGAGTCTTGAAACTTGCAGAGCCAGCTCAGGCCTGGGGTTTCAGAGTTTGAGGTTCCCGGGCTTATAGGAACTGGGCAACAAGCTGGTTTTTTTCGGTTTGATTTTTTAATAGGTGAAAAAGAACCCAAAAAACCACATGCGGAATTCAGCCAGGGAGAAGCATTTCACTTTGGAAAAAACTTAAAATCCCAGAAGTTACTTTCACCATGAAGTTCTGGAGTTTACTGCTCTGGTTCTAGATTTAGCAATGTTGGAGTTTTCCATGAATGGAATTTTGACAACTTTTTATTTATCACCCTCCCACTGAGAGGACCCAAGTTCTCAAGGCACAGGAGATAATGTTGCAATTATCTGCATGACCTTCTGCCACTGAGATCTCACGTTGCTGGGATGGGGCGGGGGAGAGGAGAAAGAGTTATTTTGCAAGCGATTCTGATTTTCATCCTTCCTTCCCAACCTCCCTCATAATCTTAGCAAGATAAATTTCTCAGAAATGCAAGCCCATGTTTCTTTGGAAACTTACTGAACAGCATGTGAGTAGTGGAACTGCTGAATCTAAGCAGCTGGTAGGTCTATTCCCTTTCATTTTTGTTTTAGCTGTTGAATTTCTGCAGAGGCAAGTGTCATGTTGCTTCCAATTTAGACCTCTGCTTTGTAGTAATCCATGTGTATTTTCATCAGGGAAACAAAGAAATCTTACCATATGTAACATATGCCTCTATTTTTTGTAGTCCATTCTGCGTTGCTATAAAGGAATTTAAATGGGTGACATCTATTAGAATTTAAGTTGTGAAGGAAGAGATAAAAAGATGGTCAGGTTTTTTTCCTTGCCAAATAATGTATATGTAAATTTTTACATAATACTGTCATCTCTCAGGCTATATGGCTGTCATTATATAAGCCAAAACTAAAAAATCACTTCACAATAAAATATCTTGTCATATTTTACAGAATTAAAAAGTTCTCAGGGACAAATAGACCGGGGAAACAAAATAGTCAAAACCAATGTATGCTGACCAGGATTGCAACTAAATGAGATTTTGAGATGTAGTATTAATGCTCATATGCATTTTAATTTTCAGAGGCAGAATTCTGTGAAAGTCTGGCTAGCTATTCATTAGGCTACCATGCATTCTTTAGTTGTATTTTAAAGTCTAAATTTAGATGATGGGAGGGCCATTTCAGACAATTAAGTTAAATCTAATACAGACACTAACTGATATGGGTAATTGTTTTTAGAAAAGCCATTGATCTACCTCATGCACTTGAAATTCAGGTGGAGTAGAGATTTGTTAAAGTTCTTTATATTAAAAAAAAAACCAAAGAAAGCTATAGTCCCCAATTAGCAAAACACTATCAGGTTTGACACATCTTACTGCTTTATGTACACAGCTTTTGAGAAAGAGGCTACTTCTTGTTGCCCTTTAGTCAAGACAGCTGAAGAGCAAAGATGGCAAAAGGTGTGGCAGATGACAGCACGTGGGCCACAGCAGGACCACGATCCCTGCTCCTTTTGTGCCAGATGGGAGCAAACTCCAGTGTGCTAAGCCACAGTCGGGAACTGGATGCCTACTGCAAAGATTTGTGGTGGAAAGCTCCAACACCTGAACTTTACCTGAATGTCTTATGCTTTGGGTGGAGTCTGACAAATAGTTATGCTGCAAGTAAGCACATAAGTGCTGGCAACGGGAAAAAACTATCCAGCTGAGCAATCATATTGGTGCAGAACAGAGAGAAAGCATGAAGCACCAATCAGGAAAATAGTTTATTTAACAGGAGTCATCAAAACAAGACATCTCTGACTGTGCCAATATTCACCAAGGATACAAGAAGGTTAAATGAAAATTTAGTCACTGTAGAAGAGATTCACTGTTTAGAGCATTCGCCTTAGATGTGGGAAAGCCAAGCTCCAGCCCATGACTGAATCATTTACACGGATGATTTGTGCATGTGTCTCCTGCCTCCCCAGCAAGCAGCCCAGCCAGCAGGCTTCTGCCTTGTTCCAGGAAGGGAAGATACCTGGAAAGTTTTTCATTTCATCCCAAGCAGAAGCAGAGAAAACTTCTGACCTCCTGCTTTTTTTGACTGAAGAAGGTTGTGTTCCTCTTCTGACTGTGGTGTGAAATGACATTGGGCACAGCCTCACACTTGCACACAGTCCCACAGAACAGTTTACTGCTGCTCTCTTAGCCAACAGGAGAGCGTGACTGTTGCTCACATGCTGAGGTGTCAGCAAGCAGACACAGCAGCAGGGTAGGAGTGAGGCAGAAACACTGCCATGCTGGAGAAATCCTCACTGACTGCTTTGTGCCCAGAAAGCAGCACTGAGTTCAGCAGTGGGTTGCCAGAGCAGAGGGAGAAAAAGCCTCAGGCAGGAAAAGGTAGGGGAGAAAGAGGAAGGAAGAAACATTTACACCATTCCTATTACCAGTCGTAAAGGCAGCAAAACTTACAAGTCATCAAATTAATCTCACTAAGAGCTTTCTCCTTCCCCGACAGTTTGCCACTTGTTCTAGCATGTACTTTTAAACTATAAGCCTTTGTACAAGCTCTGTCCATAGTTCTAGGAGATAATCAAAGTTCTCTTCAGGAGAGGATACAGGAAGGCTTGGGAGCTGCACAGTGAGGGGGGCTGTAAACACAGCAGTGCAGCCTGCAAGCCTCTCTCTGGTAGCACGTGGTGCCAGAAAGGGCATCTGGGTGCCTTCGTTGCATGAGAATATTGCTCACACAGAGAATGCAGTGGATGGCACCTCTGCAATCTCCCCCAGAGAAAAGTGAATCCCTGAGTTTCCAGGCCTCCAGGCAAGGGGTCCCCAGAGCCTGAGACAGGGCCAGGAACAGACCCAATTCCCATCTTCCTTGCGCATAACCGTGACACAGCAGAAAGCCTGCCCTGTGGATCTGTGCCAGGCGAATGAGCAAAGACTCATTTCCCTGCCCCTCGTGTCCTCTGTTTCCTTTCATTTTGCAAGTCAGGAGCAAGGCAACATTTGGTCCCAAGTGTGGATGGCAGGAGAAATGCAACAATGACCTCACAAGAAATACTGGAGAAGCAGCTGTACAACTCCCATTGCCTCCCATGCCTGCTGTACATGAAGATGAGTGGCTTTTGGTCAACTGCTTATTTACATAAACAGTCACATAAGACTGGCCTGACCTTAAAAGATGAAATAAAATGTCACAAACTCACACAGTTGCAGGACTTGCGTTAACTAGGACAAAAGTGCATGACCCTCCTACAGCAAATGGTAAGGGTGGAACAGGAAAGCTGATGTTCTGTCAGGAATAGCACAGAGAAACATTTATTTCAAAATAAACAGGTAATTCTTTAGCCTCTAAAGCCAGTGTATTGCTTCCCTTCCTGCCAAGGATGACTGAGTAAGGGATTATTCTTAGATGTGTGACTGAGAGTAAAAACAATCATAACCTCTCTTCAAACCTTAAGAAAAAGTGTATCTAATGTTTTATTTAAACAGGTCTTTGCAAAATTCATCAAAACTATTCCAAGAATGCATCAACAAATTACTCCACCACCCTTAACACCGGGGAGAGGTGACATCTGTCATGTTGTCTGTGACCAGTTCTCAAAGTTCAGTCGGTGGTTCTGGCCCTGCCCTGCCTTACTGTCATCCATGGCAGCTTTGTCTCTAACCTACACTGCAACAGCTCAGTTTAATATTTGTTCAGCAAACGAATAATGTTCCTGTGGGAGACCCATGGGACTTTGAATCTGGTCTGACACGGGCTTTGGTCACATCTCCTGCATGACACCTGGCAAGCGCCAGAAGCCCTTCCTAAATTCACCTCCTGCTTAAAGAGCAGCATCAGGGAAGGAAGGTTTGGGGCTTACCCATCTAGTAAGTAGAAGACTGAACCTTGCCAATGAACTTTGTTGTGCTGTTCCTTTTACATTAAACTGTTTTTACCGATACCTTTGCCAGTGATTCTTTAAGCAATCTTAAAACACTCTTCCATGATACTGGGCAAGGAACTCCCCTAAGAAAAAGACACTGTTTAGGTGCCTACTTGCTCCTCCACACATGCCCACACAAATTGCCCACAGGGAACACATCTCTGTAAGCTTCTCAGTTAGAGGTTAGCTTGCATTTTTGTTACTTTTTTTACTTTTGGCTCTACAAGAAAAAAAACCTCTTCTCCTGGAGATTGCTGGATAGATTGCTTGAACTGTAGGTTCAGTTGAAGTTCAGATTAGCATCTAGGCTAAATTAACAAGCCTTTTTGGTTGGCCTCTTATTATTTCTTAATCTGGGAGACCACATGAATTTCTGCACCTGTGACTGAATAAGTAACCTGTAAACATGCACATCTAGGGATTTGTCAGTAAGCATCTACTGAGACTCTGTCTTGGCTCCAATTTACTGGGAAAACCAGAATTCTTTGATTTCTTTTAAAGGTCAGATTCTTTGCACATCATTCCAGAGAATGTCATTTACAGACAGTTGTTATCATGTTTACTTTGATCCTAGAGATACTTTGTTGGAAACAAGTACAAGGAATTTAGGGGGCATAATTACTAGAATTCCTTATACCTGCCAATCTGGCCGCATTGTGAAAACTCCATTAAGTGTATTGGAGAAAACCTCAGGAAAGAAACAAAGAATTTAAGCTTCACTTACCTTATTAATCTGTCTAAAAGCATTGCTCCAAAGAGGAGGTTGAGTATAATTTCAATTGTTTTACAGTCACTGCAGTTAAATACCTTCAAATAAATGTCTATGACTGTATAGCATCATAATAATACCTTATACCTGAAGGGTCTTTAATCAAAAGGCCTTAATAATTTTATAAGTCTCCTTTCAAAGATTAAGAAGCTGGTCTTCAGGTTGCCCCTGAGATGGGACTAGACTTCGGAATACCTATTTTGCAGAGCCAACCAAAGCATTCAACTGCTCTTCCTCTAGTTATGATGTCCAAATAAAAGCCCTGAAGGACTCCCACTTCAGGAGCTCTTCTCACACAATTGTGTCTTAGCAGCCTCCACAGCCTGGTGCTTTGTATCCTAACTCCTCTTGGGCTGCAGAGAAATTAAATACCAGAAATTCTGATGCATACAAAATGGATTTAAGCACTAACTGTCAGGAACAGTGCTACAGCGTAGAAGAAAAGGTACAGAAACAATTTACTTGCTTGTGATAAATATATTATAGCTGTATGGCAACATGTCCTACAAAACACAGAAAATGCCAACTGCTTGAATGAGATGCATTATTGTTAAGATTACTCTTTAAATGCAGCATGTGCTCCATAGCTGGTTACCACAAAGCCTGGCGAGTTGTACAAGCCTTGTACAAGATCCTTCATGATTTACAGATAGTGCAACTAACAGATGAAGGAATGGCTTCTGAGAAGACTCAGGCTCCAGCTGTGATCTGCTGTGACCACTCCTCATGGGTGCTGAGGGTATGCCCCACTCAGTTTGGATAATTGGTCTCTTTGAGGCAGGGGGCAGGTTTCAGAGCTGTCTTTTTTTGCCTTCCCATCATATTGCATGCTGTCCTCTGTCTCTTCACTTCACCTGAGGCTGTATTGGACTACTGATTCAGGTCCCACAGCCAACCAGAGGGAGAACTGAAGAGCCTGTGATCTCAAAAAAACCACAAAATAATTCTGCTCTGACAGCTGATGCTGCACACAGTTTTGTGGTGGTGCCTCAGCCTGTTGCTTCTGTGCAAGCAGTGATGGGATTACCTAGAGACTGCAAACATAATAAAAATAAAGCAGCTTCTTGCTCTCTGCCTTCATTTTAACTCCTGTTTGTTTCACTCTGAAGGACTTTTGCCAGTTTCTCTGTCCACCCATCAAAGGCAGCAGAGAGGTCAAGAGAGGGGGAGGGATGTATCAGCCCGACACTGCCCCATCTAACACTATCCCTCTGTTCAGAAAGTTGACTATCTTTCATGTACTGCTCCACTCTGAAATCTGCAGATTACAACTTTGAAAAAATTGTTCAAAAATTTTGTTCATTTGTGTTTCTAAACCTACTTTTCTGGATTTGGCCCTTCCTCTCTTATCCAAACTAAGGCAAATTTGAAGCTTTGCATGTCACATAGACTATCCGTGATCTGACCTCTCTACACATGCTTCTTTGGTATTTATGAGAGAAGGGTCCAGAACTGCTTCAGCCACATGATGGTGGCTTTCCAGGGACCCCAAACGCAAGGCTGGCAGCCCTGCCATGTGCTTGTCAGGGTCACAAAAGTCCACCAACACAGATTATGAGACCAACTGTATGGTGTATTTGGACTAGACCATGGCTCACCCCTCACCTGGATGCTTGGGGAAAAGGGAGTTTCTGCAGCATCACCCCCCACCCCACCCCACCCACCCCTCTGCAAATGCCAGGTATGTTATTTTATCCCAATGACTTCTACCACTCCCTATCTCCCACACCCCATGAACGAGCAGGATGGCACGTTGTGAGCAGAACTGTTTACTAGGCACACAGGAATTTCCAGGATTTGCTCTCAGGCAGGCCAGGAGGTTTTCTCTAAGAGACCCAAAGACTGCTGTTCTGGTGTTACTGTGTGCAGAGTTCTCAGCATTTCATGGGTCACTGTAAGTGGCATTTAAGTTTGCTAATCCTTTTAAACTCCTGCACTGGTTCTTTTCATTAGGTTACTATACCCAGCAATTACATATGCAGGGCAAAGGAAAGCTCAGCTTTTCTCTCTCCTCTGGCTCAAATTCTCAGTACTTTGGGAAAATAGAAACAACCCACTGTATAGAGGCTGTCACCTTAATTTTGTGGATTTTGTCATTAAAAGGCAGATTTTTGCATAAGAATGTTAACACAAGGATAGCCAAATGCTCATCCAGCCAGTATCTTACATAGCAGTTGCAGATACTTAGATAGGAAGAAGACAAGCAGAGATTCTTTCTGTGCATATCTTCTCAAACTCAGCTTGGGGCTCTGGTATTTCCAGAGCCCAAAGTAAATTCTTTATATTTGGGTTCCCCACATCATCCCTTCAGCCTGTGTTTCCCCAATTGGTTTTTTTGACTCATCTACTAGATGCTAGGGGTTTACAACATGTGGTAGTGGTATGCAATTTACAAAGGCTCCATATAAAATAGACTGTCCTCTTGCTTCTTCTGAGCTTCCCAAAACCTCTTGTTGGGGGAGACTACTTAGGCTTTTTTCCATCCTCTCAAACACCACTGCCCTGTGGATTACTGCAGACTTGGACTGGCTAAAAAAAAAGGGGCTGCCAGGAAGCCATTCTCATGGGGCATTCACCTAGAATAATCTCACAAATGGGCATAGTTAAAACCCAAAGAATGAAGGAGAGAAAAGACAGGTATAGCCTGGAGCTTCATGCTTATTTTGAAAGAGCTTATCACTAGAGATGAACACTAAGGGGATGCACACCCTGCCATCTTTTGTTTTCATCCTGATGACTTGAAGCTTCTGAGGACACCAGAACTGGCTGAGCCTTCCTGAACCTTTTGCATAGCATACCTAAGTGCAACGTGCTGGATGCAGATGGCAGAACAATGCAGCTGTATAAGGGCTCCTTGCTCCACAGATTTGAGCAGCACGGGTGAAGCCTCACCATGGATGGCTCTGCTGCTTGCAGCTCTGGAGCAGCAGTGCATGGTGCAGATATAACTTCCCTGCCCTGCTCAACCTACTGTACACCCTGTGGGTGAGGGTCTGTAGTGATGCAGGGTCCCCTGGCAGGTGCAAAGGAGAGCCCCTTTATTGCAAAAACCAGGCCTTTTTAAGCAGCTACCCATGATCTGTTTTAAAGTATAACGAACATAATTCAACCAACCACCACACACCATGATGTGAACACGTTATGGTTATAGAACTTGTTTTTCTACCCCTAATTCAGCTGAGTCTCTTTCCCACAGTCCTTTTCCTACTTAGCCAAAGTAACAGGCCTGAGCCATCATTTCACAAGGCCTTCCTTTTGTCAAGTTTTACTTATCAGTAACACACCCCTGAGAGTTTTCCACTCCAGTGCATTCCCGGGAGCTCCAGCAACACCATTACTCTTTGTTTCCTATGGAATCTCCTGAAAATATCTTCCAACTTTCTTAGTCCCATCACCCAGCATTGCCTTCCAGACATGTACAACATATACTACAGTGCAAGGTGTCTGTCACACAGGCTGACACAGCAGAGACTTTATTTTCCCATGGCTGCAGTGGAAATGACTGTGTGACATGTAAGAACAGGTTTTCTGCATATAAATGGCAAGAATGAACACGGTTATCAGAGTTGCCAGCCCCAGTATGAGCTGGACTCTGCTCGAGGCCTTTTTAGTTATGATTTTTTCCAAGCTGGCAGTGAAGAAAACAGTCTGAAGGAAATATTGCTGCAACAGGCTGGAATCTTGCACACTTGATATTGATATGTGCTGGGCCCAGCTGGGGTTTCTGGTCCAGAACTGTCTGGGCTGAGTCAGCAGTTTGGCACTCCTGGGTGCCTGAAGCCAAGAGTGTGTTTCCCTATCTGAAAGGACAATATAGATCCCTGTATGTCTGGAAGTTAAGGCCAAAGCTTGGATGGCATGAAGAAGGTGCATGCTCTCCTGGCAATGCAGCCCTAAAGCAGGATGTCTGCAGGAGCCAGAGGGAAATACAAGGCTTTTACAGAGTTTGGTCGAATGATTTATACAAAAACCACCAGCAGAATATACAGGGTCCTTGTGTTCACCTTCATCTTCTGAATTCTTAGGCAAAGATCACTCATTCAGATCCAATCTCTTCAACTGAAGGTGAGAAAAAAAAACAGTAAAGGCTCAGTCACCACCAATTTTTCTTTTCCTGTATGAGCTTCCTTGTCTCCAAATTGTTAAGAGGTAGTTTGTGCCTCACCAATGCCCTTGTCACAGTATTTGAAGGATTTCCTGGCAGACAGCAAAGAACACACAAGCAAAGAAGTAACTGACAGCAAAGGAGATGAACAAAACCCTCTGAGGGTGGTGGAGCAGTGGGACATCTCATTGCAGGGAAAGTATCTTCCCTTTGCCCTTGGTAGTGAGCCATGGGTGAAGAAAAAATCCCCAAACCCAGCATTGCCTGAAGTGACTCTTCCCTAAAGCACAGCACCCCTCCCATGGATGTCCAATTCAGCTCCTTTCCTTCATCTTAGTAGGGCTTGAATATGACTTTAAAATGATCAAGATGGGGTAGAGAACAAAACATGGTGAGAAAGAGGTGCAGGAGGAAATAATACCAGGCTGGAAGAGCAAGTTTGCTGAGAAAAGCAGCCAAGAATAATCCTATAGAACTTTTGTCTCATTTATCTTGTACTAGTGAGAAAAAGCTTGAATGTGCAGCAGCTACTACATTACTTTAACTTCTCCAGTCTGAGTCAACACCAAAACTCAGTAATGCAAGCATCCCAGTGACTTTTTCCCATTACCTGGAATCACCGAGGGACTGCTTGGACAGAAAGGCACGCAGCTGCAGCACAGTGTCACTGCCTTGCCTGCCACACATTGCTAATGCTTCTCTCAGATGAGGCAGCTGACACTGAGGACCTGTTGGATGATGAACAGGCAAAGCCACATAAATCCTACAAAAACAGTGACCTGAAGATGTCATACTCCTTTTCGCCCGACCTTGCCACCTCTCAGCCTTTCTGCAGCTGCAGGGGCCTGACACTGGAGACTAACCATTACATTTGAAGATAACCAACATAGTTTAATAGATTGTCTCTACCTGTGGGGAAGCCTTGGCCCTATCACACCCTTAACCTCACGGTGAACTTGTCAGATTGGACAATGGAGCAGCACTACCGTGAGCCTGCCCTATTTGAGATCATCACCTCCACCCTTCACACCACCTACACAGACATTTTTCCTCAGGAAGCAATTACATTGCCATTGGCTTTAACAAAAGTCATTCAGGGTCTGAATTGGCCTTCAACGAGGCCAGCATCAGACAGGCACATTCATTACAGGCTCACCCATGAATACCAACCCCTCCCTCATCCAGAGGCCTTAGCCCACATGAAAGCCCAGCCTTCTGGGAGCTGTTTGCAGCATTCCCTCCACAGAGTTCTCCAAACAATGTGCTCATAGTACAACTCACATTGATGATCAAACAGGTTAGTCATTAAACAGCCTCTTCACTGTCAAGCTTTACACACAAAATCCTTTCCTCTCTTAAGGTGTAAAAGACCTTCCTTTAAGGTATGAAGCCTAAATAAACTCAGCTGCACGTGTTATTAGACACATGATGGGAACTGCTCTCTGACTGAGGGCTGCTCCGGGCCAAGGAATGAAGCAAAAAAGGAGCTGGCATGGCTCAGAGCATGGTCAAGATGTATTAAATCCTATGTCCCAACAGGGAAACCAAATACCTTTGTGCTTCATGACTTAGAATTTTCATTTTCACATCCTGACTTTTTTTTAAGCTCATTTTCTTTTGAAACAAGACTTAGACTCTGTCTTTTTTTATGTGTATGTGTGCACGTCCCTACAGACTTTTCAAGTTACTGGCCAGTTTCAGCAACATTTAACAGATTAAAATCTAAAGTTTTCACAGGTTTTGTGGAAACTGACTTCTGAGAAAAAGACTAGAGACCTGAGTCAGTGGCAGCATGAGATCACCTGGTTAGTTATCAGTGACTATACTTTAGAAACGGCCCTTAGAAGTGCTGAAAAAATTCTTTCAGATGTTGTGAAAATACAGTAATTCAGTGACTTGCATATTAGCTACCCAAGGGTATGGCCAGCCTTGAGCTGAAACATCTGTAAGAGATCGGTCGTTCATTCTGGCACTCCAAAAGTTCTTGTTTGAGTTCTAACAGACTTTGACTCCCACCCTGCTCCCTAACTCTGTAGATTCAGCTCTTCCAGTCCTTCTCACTGACTTCCTTCCGTGTTCCAATGCCATTTGTTTGTCAATTCTGTGATAACTAGGTGCCTGGATGGATCCGAATGTGGCATGAAAATAAACTCCCTGATGAATAATGCATCTCTCTAACTCTTACCTTCCCTCCCTTGAGAGTGAAAGGTTGTCACATTTGTTTTCACCTTTACATTCAGCCAGCTGAAGAAAACTGCTGGCATCTACACCTTGTGCAGTCTCTTGGAGAGGCCAGATTTGCAAATTCATGCTCCTTATGCCTGCATCATCATTACAAGTTGGTAGCTTTTTCTGTGAGCAACACAAACAGTGGATCTCTCTTCTGCAAAAGTCTGGTTAGCAGAGGAATAGTAATTTAATTTTTGCCCTGATTTTCAAGCAAAGAGTGTGGAGAGTTCAAAGAACAGGAATATTTTTTGCACATCAGCAAAATGAATGAGAGAAGACAAGACACCTTGTCAGTGAAATGTGAAGGCAAATTCTGTTGTGAGTGTCCAAACTCTTAAGATTTTTGTTAGTCCTTAGCTCTTGCAGAGACACAGTTCCTACTCAGGTCACTGAGAATTTCTACCTGAGCACAGATTGAATGAAATGAATAGGTTTCAGATACAGCCCCAGGAGGCTGAAACTCTTATTTCAGAATTTGGTTTGTTCTAGTACATGCAATAGAAGTTGCAAGTGGCTCTTTTGGGCACTTTCCTGTCTTTTTCCCTATTCTATAAATAGGTAGCCTATGGAACAAGATGAAAAGTGACCACTTCTTAACCCAGGGACAGGAATAGTCCAAAGGGTTGCCATACAAGTTTTTCCAATCTCCACCCTGCCAGGATAATGTACTGCCCACTGTGAAGCTACCTCTGGGCTAAAAGAGCCGTGCAGCCCCCATGCTGATTTGGGAGTTTGGCCTTTCTGCTGTGGCTGCCAAAAGTGACATGAGTTAGTGCTAGGTTTGCTTTCTATTAACAGCTGTGCTGAGATCATGAGGTTTCTTAAGCTCTCAGTGTCTGACTGAAAACTTTCAGTCAGCAGTGCTGTTTTCTGATGGAATCACACTGGTGACCTAGAGGTGAAAGATGATTTCATCTGTGTTTCCACTAAAACAACTTCATGGCTCAGAGTTCATTCTAATCCATACGTACTGTGAAAGCAGTCCTAGAAGTGAATATGAATGTGTGTGGTTGCATCTATACACAGCAGTGTGCCTTTGAGCATCTACACTTGAATGCAAAGATCTGAACTGCTCAGACTGAGTGATTTAGACATTTTTAATTATGACACAGCCTGTGTTTATTAAGGCTACTCATTAATGAACTTTGAAGTGTACTTAAAATGCATAGAAGTGGAGTTAAAATGAGGCAGGTTCAATTTCAAATTAATGTCTGGAATCCATTAGTGGCAGTCACAGAAATACTGGGGATCCATAAAGTCTGTCATTATAGCGTATTCTGGTGGAAAGCAAAAAGTTCTAAAAGTGCTCATGGCAGTCATACAAGGAGTTCTGGCTGATCCTCTCTGCCAACTAAACACAGGTCTAGGCTAACTCCATGAAGTAGTTGAACTGAACCCAGCTACTCTTACTGAAGGTAACAGGTAACAGGTCAATCTACCAGGCTCACATGTAAGTATAATGGAATCATAGAATATGCTGAGTAAGAGGGTATCCATCAGGATCATCAAGTCCAGCTCCTTGTCCTGAACAGAATATCACAAGAATCACACCATGTGCATGAGAGCGGTGTCTAAATGCTTCTTGAAGTCTGTCAGGCTGCTGCTGTGACCACTTCCCTGGGGAGCCTGTTCCAGTGCTCAGTCACTCTTTGGGTGAAAAAACCTTTTCCTTAGGTTAGGACCTAAGCCTTTTCTGACACAGTTTCATGCTGTTAGAAATGGAAGTTTTTACTAAAATTATTGAAAAAGTCCTGAAAATAATTTTTCAGTACATCTCAGTAAATTTCATGAGCACTCTAAAACACCAGTGAGAGTTTCTGATACCTTCTTCTTCCCCCTGGCTTCTCAACACTAAAATTGGAGAAGGGCCCAAGTCTTGTTTTAGGTACAGACCTGATTTACAGGTTAGCTTTGGCCTAAATCTACAGATGCATCCTCCTAAATATATTAATCCAGGTCAGACATGTGCTTTTGAAAAAAATTCCTGGTCCTGACTACTGCCTGTTATTTGGTTTACGTTGCAAAGAGTTCTCAGGGCACATGAGAGCCCTCTCAGATGGAGCTAGGCAATAAATGCATTCCCACTGTCAATGACTACAGGACCATGCCTAATACCCTAAGAGGCATCAGGATGTCTAACGTGATCACTGGATCCTCAGCACCAGTGGTTCAGGCCAGCAGACCCACTCAGGCCCTGCAATACAGTCTAAAATAGATGTGATATAGATGCCCTAGCATAGAAACATCTGAACAGATATTAGGTACAAACCATGTTGCCTTCTGGAGTTTACACTCCTTCTTAAAATGTGTGTGTTCATACTGAAAGAGAAGGAAACAAGCATTGCTGTTATGAGTAGAGACCCTGGCCATTGCTCAATGTGATCTTGTCTCAGACTATAAAAGGAGTATCAGAAATGCTGTTTTCATGCACTGGTAAAACAGAAATGATTGCTGCTGCATTTCCTGGGCTTGATTATGACAGTGAGTTTGTGTGAAAAATAACACAAGCAGAGGTGGGTTTGGAAGGTGCAAAGTGCTGGGTGTGGTTGCAGATCTCAAACCTGTCAGTACAGCGATAAAAATGTGTGCATGGTCTGCCTTGGGAGCCCAAGGGACCCCTGACCTAAGTGCCTGCCTAGAGAGCAAGGCACCCTCAGGCATGCACCCCGGGCAGTCAGCCAGCTGCCTGCAAGGCCTCCTGTTGTTGGAGGGCAGCTGGGACTGGGGCAGGGCAGTTTGGGATTGCCTTCTCCGAGTACAGCCAGTTCCTCCCAGCTTGTCTGTACAGCGGTGCTGCTGCCAGGAGCCTGCCGCTGACTCCTCTCGAACTCCAGCAAGGAAACGTTTTCTGACCCTTCACAGAAATGTGATTTAATCTTAACTGTTCCTGTAGGCTGTAGTCTGCTAAACACACAAGGCAGATTAAGCCTGTTAAGATACTTGTTTACTAAAGATGATTAACAATGGCTTTAGAAGTTGTATGTGAACTGTGGTTTAGCAAGACTGGAATAAATATATAGGCAATATTTTCCCACCTTAGGTTCAGTTATGATATAGGAAATAAGGAAACCAGAAAGCATTGGAGATGGGAAGATTAAGAAGTAAACTCTGGTTTTTCTGTTAGCAGTGTTTATCACAACAGTCTTATCACAAATGGCCGGTAGATTAATTTGTCACCTCATACAGGATAATACAACTGTGTATAGTTTAAAGTTATTTAATATGAACACTAACACTGATTACCTTTACAACTCTAGAGTATTTGAAATTAAAAGCAGCAGAAGTTTCTGGAGACATTAAAATGATTTTGTATTAGTATGAGATAGGAAGAAATATGATTCTGTGAGAGACTTTGGCACACACTGGGGTTGTAGGAATGAGTGTCCATCCATATTGAAACTTGTATCTGCACATGCCCTGAGAGTCTCTCTGAAACAATCTCTAAAATTTGTTGGGTAGTTTCTTTCTCCTAGTAGGCTGCCTACCTACACATGTCCTGTATCACAGATCTCCAGTTTTGAAATTGAATGTCTTGTCTCTCTAGCTTGTTATCCACGTAATCACACAATTATTGATTTCTTTGTCATTGCTGCCCATGATTTCTGCATGCCATTAGCTCTGTTTCATTGCTCTGTGCTCATTGCATTCCATGTTGACCTGTATAAGCAAAATTCTCCTCTTCCACTGCAAGTTCCCAGTTTCTCTGCAGCGGGTTTCTCCCAGTGTCACAGTTGCCAGCCCGTGGCTAGGGGTCAAGAGGCATCAGAGCTTAACTTTCATCATATGGTAATAAAAGCGCCTTCCTTGGCCGAGTGCCTACCTGCTGCAGCTGAGCCTCTGCTGAAATGAATGCAAGACAGTCCTGGTTTAAACAAAGCCCTGGGCACTGCAGTGCACACCAATACAGTTCTGTTAGTGCCCAGGAAGACAAGGCATCCCTGCCAGCTCCTTTGAGCCCTTTACACCCTAGTGATCAGTGTAATGAGCAAGCTGAGTCTCTCTTCACTCGCTGCGCACCACAGAGCAGATGATGAGATGGGCTCATTAGCTCTTTCACATTAAAAATGCCAACAAATATTTGACATGAAGCATCCTTTCTCGCAATACATGTGAACTTGCAGGAAAAAATCAACCAAAAAACCCCACAGCCTGTCTATATTCCTTAGCCATCTTAACACAGACCTGCTGTCTGATGCCCCATCTGCTCCAGTGTGGCTGCAGTGTTTCCCAACCAAAGGGGTTTTCTTGGGCAAAGATATGGTATCCTCCTCAGCAGTGGAAATGAGGATAGCAATAACCCTTTTTCAGCTCTTCAAGATGAAAAACAAAAGAGACACAAAAGTGACAGCAGTGACAGCCCTCTGTAATAAGGTCTTGAAAACTGCTGCAAACAAAAGAACAAGTGAAAAATTAAAGGCTGATGGATGGCTTGCTGTTTAACATGGGGCACTTAATCCTGCAAGAGAGGCTTCTTCTGTGTTATACTTGGCCAACACACACACAGAGCAACAAGCCTCAGAGGCACAGCAGGCTTGGCAGATCTCTCTGGTGGCTTTGCAGTCCCTGACACTCCTCTCCCTGCACACTTCAGAATCCCGCCAGCACCAGACACCATTTGAGACACGCTGGGGGTGGCAGTGAAGGTGTGTCATGAGGAAGGCAGAGTTCGGCCCTTACTGTGAGGGTGGCACTTTGAGAGGTGCAGGTTACCCCCCACAAAGGGGTTACACCACTTCAGGCTCCCCAGGGCAATGAGGCTGTGCACAGACCAGATCACCTCGGCTTAGCTGGGGCTACTCCTGCACCGCCCTGCAGGGCTGATTTTCCCTGAGATTGAATCTCCCTGCAACTGCCTCATGAAAACAGATCATCTGAATGCTGACCTGCCCCAAAAGGTATTTATGAGACTTGTGTAATTAAACATTCATAACTTCAGCTGAAATATAGAGATGAAAATGCAAGATGTAATTACAAAGCATTATTATGGTGATAGTGTGGCTCAAACTGAAGTGATCCAAGAGGGACAGCTCTCCAGCCTTGCACTTTTTTTGTCAAGATCTTTCACTCCTTAGGGATTAGGAACTGAGAAGCTGGGGGGTTAAGCTTGATGTATATTGCCTTATTTCTTATGTGGCCAGCAGCACTGCTGAGCATGGCGAGTGGGACCCTCTCCTCCTGTGCTCCAGAACATGAGGACTTTCAGTGACAAGGCATTTAGTCACCAAGAACTATTAAGAGGGAAGGAAATCTCTGGAGAACCTGCCTGCTCACTGTGTGAACCATGGTTTTCATTAGCTTCATGAGTAACAGCTGAAATACAAGATGAAGACTAGAGCAGAGCCTTATCAGTTAAAGTGTCATCCATGGTTATGAGACACACACTGCTCTCATTAGGGCTTCTCTCCTCTTTGGCATCCCAAACTGCTGGTAAAAAACAAAGTCTTGAGAGCAAGAGCAGGACTTGCTCGAAGGACCTTTAGCAGAGTGTGTTAGAATAGGCAGATTAAGAGCACTTTTTCCTTGTCTGAGGGTGGAAATGCAGCTCAGAGCAGTATGGGACCTCTTGAATATTTGGGGGTGGAACTGTCTGTACCTCTCCATCACTTCACCCGGGACAGATTTTGGGAAACAGTTACAAAAGCAAAGCAAAGTGAAGCTGGGTATTGGTATCTTATCCTGCTCCACAGGAGGAGACACTGCCTCTATTGCTAGCTCCTTTACAACTCCTCCATAGGGAAGCATCACCACAGCTGTGTGAATACTGAGGATGGTGAAGAACCCAGCCACATCTGGCACCACTGGCTGCATCTGCACCAGGAAACCAAGCAGGGTAGGGCATGAGCACTGACTCTAACCTCTGAGTGTCCACACCACCACATTTTGAACTTGCTGACTGTCATGATTCTGGCCCATGACAGCTAGTCCCCACAAGGCAGCAGCGGGGGAAGTGGGGACAATGTAGTCCTGTTTTGAGGACTGAGAAAATTCAGCAGCACAAGCAATGAACTGTAATACCTCAATTTGCCTCAGAGTTCAAAAATGGTCTCTGGAGTGAGTTATTTATTTGTACAGAGAGCTGCTGGGAGCCTGAGCACAGAGACTGTGGCCAGAGCAGGCCTGGAGCACAGACTAGTCTCTTATTTATAAAAATGTCCTGCTAGAGCTGGAAAGAGACTTTAATCTCATTTTGCTTTCCCTTCTGTGGGTAAACCCAGGATATGAAGCTCAAAGTCTGTCACTGTAGCTGTTGGTTTCAAGTGTCTATGCCATGGCATTGCTCCCATGAGGTCTGCATAAAACACAGGGCTCTTGCAAGAAACTGAGCCCCCTTTCTTCACAGTAACCATTATGAGTGGGAAAACAGAGTCCTGGCTGAGAGGGCACCAGCCACGGAGCAGGTGGCATGGACAGCTCTCCCCATCCCCTCCCAGCAACCTGCTGGGTGACTCTGAGATCCTGGGGTATGGCTTCTCTGTCAAGACAAGCTGAAGAGTTAATCTGGCAGGTAGACCCAGCTTGAATTGCATGATCTGAATTCAGATTGAGTAAGCGTAATTAGATGATGAGAACCTCATGGCAGGGCGTGCCCTAGTTTCAGTCAAAGGTGGAACATTATTAAGTACCATTTACATCCAGAGAAACACCCACTTTTGAAATCGCTGATGTCAGTAACACATGCTTTGCATTTAACTCACTCAGTGAAATGGGAAGTCAGCGGCAGAACACAGAGTTTTAATTTGCTTGCTGCCAGCACAGTGATTAATGAGTTTCAAAACACCCCATCAGCCAATTTTGATGGATACTAACACTTTAATGGGAATCTCTAGCTGGATCCTTGTTACTCGGATTTAGTGCTCAGACCATAAATTATTTCCTCTCTGGGAAAAAGAGCAAGCTTCTCTAAGATAAGCAACTCAGGGTTTTTGTTTCATAGAGACCAGCTGCAGCAGCAGGGACACAGTACATTTTGTGCTCCTGGCCGATCAACGTGCAATCAGGAGCAATCACTCTGCACCATAGGCCACGCTTCTTTGGGTGGGTGGAGGAAAGGCTGGGGGCAAAAAACCTCTAAACCTCAATTTAAGAAGCATGCTAAGGCAGCAAACCCAAAATGTACACCTTCACAAAATGGACGTGTTGTAGTATATTATTAGTAATAAAAACAATTCTGATCCATCTGCTATATTGCAAGAGTTTATGGTGATTTAAAATGAGGCAGAGATTTGTCTTCTCATGAAATTATTGGGGAAGAATATGGTGCAGTAATTGCACCTCGCTTGTTAGTTTGTTGATGTTTAACCTAGACATTAAATATGAAATGAGCAAAGAGAATTCTGTTCCCCAGAGTGAACAAGAACAGGTGGAAAAAACATTTTGGGGTTTCCTGTATTTGCATATCCTCTGTTTAAAATTTTGGGCATAAATTAACTCCTGTGAACCTTGAAAAAGAGGAGTGTTTCTCTTTTGTATTATCTGTTGCACAACCACAGCCGTTGCCAGTGCAGGAGCCTCTCCAGTATCCAGATGAAGAGTGTGAGAAGCCATCCCAATCACTGCATAGGAAAAAAGGTGCAAGAACTCCTGCAGCTGGCATGCATGGAATAATTATTCTAACAGAAGAATAGTGTGTAAAACTATTTGATCAAATTACTTTTTATTACAATGAAGTGGAGCACAGTGGCTGGGGCACAATGAGATTTCCACACAAGATCAGATCATCTGTCCACCCACCCCAGATGTCTGCCTCTGGCCATAACAGGAATAGCTTTAAGCCAAGTGTGCTGCTGCTCACTTAGGGCCCTGTATTGAGTTATACTCATTTACAGCTTGCCAGAGGAGCTTAGTGTCTGCCTTTGGCAGTAAGAGAGGAAGGAAAGAATGAACCACTGCTGACTTTCCACCCCTGGGCAGGAGCAAACCCTTCTCCTGCAACAAAGTCCTATTCTCTTATCCTGCAAATGGTTCCAGCTCCAGGTTTTGCCAGGAGACCTACCACTCCTCAGCAGCACCACCACAGAAGCAGCAGGACCACTTCTGAGGTGTTTGAAACAAATCCTCCTGCCCCAGTTTCATGCCCCAGATGCATGGGAGTGTGAATCACTTCCAACACCTGTAATGACATATCTTATTTCTCTAATATAAAATCACTAGCTGCAGAATCACCCTGTGGGACTGTCTACTGTCCAATAGTGTCAGAGCACCCTGAAAACTTGCTCTTGTCCCTTGGATGAGGGGCACAGAAGTGATGGAGATCCTTGCTGCATGTGTCTGGGGAAAACATTTGCCTCAGGCAGAAATGCTGCTGTCTCCTCCACACCTCACTCATACTGAGGGGAGAATCACAATAAGTGGGATTCCTCTCTGTCTGTCACAATTTCTTATTCTTCCAGCCTGGCTCAAGGAGGCTGCCTCTCACTAACTGAGAGTGTGGAATGTAAGTGAAAGAGTAAGGAAAGAAAAGGTGCAGTATCACTGTGTGGGTTATGCCCCATCTCTTCCACCCACTTTGGCCCATTGCAGCGCTTTGGAGGCTTCAGGTTACCTCCAGGAGTGGGGAGTGGAGCAGAGAACAAGAGGAGGTGACAGCAGAATAGCCGAGGCCTGCCTGAACTAAAGTCTGGGAAATTTCTGCATTAGGGAATCTCTCTGGTCTCTATTCTAGAGCTTCCAATAAATGTGCCCTATCTCCATGTCAGTTTGTGGAGCTTATCTGTAATTCCTGCTGATTTCATGCACCACAGAGCTTCTCACAAATCTGTGCTTCCACAGGGCAGCTGGCAGCTGGGATTGATGCTGCACATGGGTCTGTGGCAGCAACCACCTGTGCAGGGGCTGTTAATGTGCAGGATCTTTGTCAGAGTTTCTTCAGACCCATTGCAACACGAAGTATCACTGCAGCAGCTACCACAGACCTGTCCATGGCCTGCACTGAGCCCACCTGCAAGTGCAAAAGATGAAGCCTTTCCCCTGCCAGCTCATCAGTTAAACTTTGCTGCAGTGACTGACAATGGCAACTTTTATACTCCAATGGACTTTTTGTCCTTAATACAAATTGGATATGTTTGTGGTGGGAGAGTGCATGTGCAGGTCTTGCTGCTGCAGCCAGGTCCTGCCACTGAGACAGCTGAAGACAGGAACTACCACTGGCAGTAGGGCTCAACCAGCATCTCCCTTATTGGGCACAGGTCCTTCTGGCCACTGGGACAATTTGTCCCCAGAGTGTCCTTGCAAGTTCCCAAGTGTGGGTTTGACTTTGTGGAAATTAGAAGGTGGAAACTTTCCAAGCAATAGATCAAACTACTGCTTATGGACAAGATATGAATAAGGATGAAAAAGGACTCTTCCTTGGTAATGATGTTGTCCAAGTCAATCTACTTCTCTAAACTTCACACAGCAACGGGAAATGTAATGTTCTCTCCTCAGGGGCTGCTCAGCTTTGCTCAGCCCTCTTCCAGCTTGCCTATTGTCCCCAAGAATGTATTGCATATGCTGAGGGAGGACAGAGGCTTCAGTTCCCTTATTCCCTGCAGCCATGAGGGTTCAGGGACAAAAGTCACCTGGAGTTGTTTGATACAATATTGACTTGCCGGTTCCAGCTTAGGAGCTCTATTGTCCCAGGTAAACAGCATCCTTCAGAGACAGGTGCTGGCTGGGAGCACCTTGCCCCAGTGTCATGACTGGCCTCCCTCTTTCCAGACTCTGTCCCAGCCACCACTGCCCCAGCACTGACTCCTGGTATTTTTCCTTTAGTAAGTGAGAGGACACTCTTTTAATGGCACATCAATGCTCCTCTTAGCAGGGCAGACAGTGCTGTTTTTCTCAAGCCTCTTCACAGGCCTTCCACAGTCTCCCAGCTGAAGCTGGGTGTCAAAGCCACACAGGTTTGGGCCTGTGCAGTGAATTTGTGTCATACCACATGAGAACAGGCCTTGTCGTGCCTGGCCTCACCCTGCAGCTCTCCTCCAGTACTCCAGCAAGCCAAGCTACTGAGGCAGCTCACCCAAAGCCCAGGGCCTGCAGAGTCTTTACACATGTGCTGCTGTGTGCCTGGAAAAATCAACCCACATACTCCAGCTCAGAAGCAGCACAGCTGCTATGAAATACAGACCATTTAAAAGCAGAGCATTTATTTCCTGTAAGGGTCTTCTGCCCATCACCTGTGCACAACTGGACTGCTCTTCCCTCCTCTCTGCCCCTCAAGCCCGTAGCACCGAGGTGTGATAAAACTATGAATGGGCAAAGCAGAAGGGATATTAAAACTAATGGAAATGAAGGTGATTTTTCCTGGCAGTATTCAATTCTCAGGTCTGGCAGAGAGCAAGGAACAATAATTATTTCAGCTACTGAAATTCAGATAGGCAGTACAAAGCCCTGTGAGAATCAGGAATCCAGCAGCATCTACGATAACAGGTAAACAGGGGGAAGATGCATTGAGCTCCAGCTGCATAAAAAGCTGTCCAGGAAAGATGGCAAAGTTCACCTTTGCTCAGCATCTGCTAGGATGGATATCAGTGCTGATGTACTGGACTACCTTTTAGTGTCCTCTTCATGCAATCAACATTTTTCCCTGGGTCAAGAGTTCCTTGTTACTAATGGATCAGTCAGTCCAGGTTGGTCATATGCCATATCAGCTTTGTTTAGGACTGTTGTCCGAAGTCATAAATCACAGCCCAAATTTAGTTAATTCTCACAGTTAACAGCATTTTTTCTCTCCTTCAATGGACATAGTAACAGCTGAGCCATCTGCACGTAGTGTGTCAAAATACCTTTCCTCCTCTATACAAAAAGATCAGTGTTCTCTTTTTAGCACGAGTCTGTGAAGATTAAATACTGAAATAATTTGCTAGTCAAGGTGAATTTCAAGAATGTCTCTATCAGTACCCCCAACCCAAATATAGAGATTGCTCTTCTCAGCCCTTACAACAAGAAAGCTCATGTAAAAAACATTTTTTGGTTCTTATCCAAGAGCAATAGGGCACATTTCCCTTCCAACACAGGTAGCAAAAACTCCTTTTGGCTCAGTGATTTGATCTGAGTTGGCATTTTACACTTCTGCTTATCAATTTGTATAGATTTCTCCATTTGTCACATTTGTAAAGCAATTACATTTAGTAGATAATCACTACAATGAACTTAAAAATTTGGTGTTTGTGACCACAACAATTGCTTTCTGGTGGCTACTTGGGCCCAGCTTTAAGGTCTAGCCTGGTTAAGCACATTCAGCTGAAAACACTATTCTTCTGCCTGCTCCTGTTTGTCCTATAAGGGACACATATCCCCTGATCTAGTTACATCTAACCCCTTTTTAAAGACAAAACTGCTGCAGGACACTTTGAAAGTACTGAGGCTGTCAACCAGAGTCTGGATGTTCCTGATACATGGAAACGTAATATAGGAGGATATGTTTCAACAAAAATAGTAGCTTTTGCAAGATAGTACATCTCCCAGAGTTTCACCTTCTGTGTCAACTAGCTGAAACATCCAGCTCTCTGTGGACCATAGGCATTGTTTGGTTTTAGACTGCTTTTTTTGCACAGTCCTCAAAGTCCTGGCCAGCAATTGTGATAACAAAAACTAAATAATGGATCCAGGTTTAAATGAGAAGTACATTTTATACAAGGCAGTAAATACTCATGGACAGAGCTAGTCTGGAAGAAGTGAGTACATGGTGCAGTGGTGCCCAGTGGGGTGGTGGCACAGCTGGGCTGGGGGTAGGAGAGTCACTGGTCATATATTGTGAAGGACACAGTAAGAGCTGAAGTCCCTCCCAACCAGAAGACAGACTGAAAGAGAAACCCTAGCCTAAATATTTCCTCAGAGAATATTATTCAAGAATCATTCTTAATTTCATTTTACTTTAGAGCTTAGAGCTTCTCCCACAGGTGTTACAACTAAGGCTTATCTTGAATATTGCAAGAGTAAAACACTTTTATAGAACTTTTCTGTCCCTTAGCCAGATAACTCCAGATGATTTTTTCCTGACAAAAGGCTTGTGAAAATCTGGCTCTAAGTTAGATTTGAGTACAATTGTTGTCCCAAAACACTTATTTTAAACTTGAGGTAATAAGCAACATGTCACGAATGGGAAAAAATATCTTGCTTATAAAAGCATAATACATCTTTAATATGCCCTCTAAAATGCAGTAAAGCAACTCTTCCTTACACTAAAAACAGTGGTAACTCAATGCTATTCCTGTGATTAGGGTGCAATAACCCCAAGATAAGTGTATTCCTAAACATGGTACTTGCCATTCACCTTAAACCCCATTGATTGTTGCTTCCAGACATGCTGTTGTTTTCTATCTGGCATACATCAAAGCAAGTGACACCCACATGAACTCGAAAAGCCATTAAAATCCCACATAGTTTCCCTTCAAAGAGCATTTATGGAAATAGCAGGATCTATAAGCCATTAGAGAAAGACAAGAATAGATTCTCTTAGAATTGTTTTTCATCCTTTTCACTTGTCAACCTCAGAGACTTTGCAGGATGCTTAAAAAGCTACAGAAACTGTGCTTAAGGAATCATCTGTAAAAAGGTATAAATGTTGTTTACTATGAACCTTAGAGAGAGTTTTATCTGATTCTTCTGAACATCCGTATTAGTTTTGTATGTAGATAAATTTGTTATTTACATTGTCAGCATATTATTGTCAGCAAAATCAGAAAACAAAGCCCAACACATGTTGCTTTGTATCAGCTGCTCATCTCAGTACAATGGGGTGAAGCTGAAGATCCTCAGCAATGTGTCTGAGAGACAGGATGTTTCCACATTGTGTGGCTTTGCTAGGAACTTGCTCACCAGCCATGAACTGGCTCCCAGACAGCTGCCTCTGGTTATCCTACCCCAAGGAGAGGTATGGTCCACAATTCCCTGTCCTCATTCTCCACCAAAATGCAGCTGCTTGAGCTGAAATGGTTTCAAAAGCCCCTTCAACCTGAAAGGAGGACAGTTTTGTGTTTTCTTCTGCAGTTCTTCCACATGGGAGGCACTTTGCTAAATTAATCTGCTAGCAAGGTAACTGTTTAAACAAAATCCATGAAATGCCACTAATACTTTCTAGACTTGACAGAGAACTCTCATGTGGTTGTGTGCTTCTGCCCTTGACAGAGCGAGCTCCTTGAGGCCAACTTTTTAGCCTGAAATAAAGCCTAGTCCATTGTAAGCAAAAGAAAACCAGCAAAGCCTGAAGTCACTCTTCATTCCTTAGATACTCATTCCCCTATCAGCCTCTGTAGGAATGAATTCGTGAGGCCATGAGCTGGGCATGAGGAAGCCCCAAGAAAACCTGCTCTTCTTTCCTCACACTATGAGCCTTTCAGACCTGATCATTCATTTCAACCCCAAAATCAGGAAAAGAGCTTTAATCAGGCAATTAGCAGTCCTCTGGCACATCTGCCCCACGCACATCATCGATAGCCCGGGTTAAGCCCACAGGGCAGCCAGTCACGGGACTTCATTGCAGTTGGCAGGGCGAGGAGTGCTTACACAGCATATTGACTCCAAACAGAGCTGACTGAAACAGTTTGGTAGAAAATTTTATTCACCTAAAAGATAAACAGTTTCAGATGAAAGGAGACTGTTTACAAATGAAGTAAAATTTGTTAAAGTTTCACACGCACCTCCCAATTTTCTCTCCTGTGGAAAGCTTTGGGAAACTAAGGGAAATTGTTCTGTTATCTTATGAAACAAGATTTGCTAAATACCACTGACCCACATTCATTTTGCAAGAATAAAAACTGCCCTGCGTGAAAGAAAACATTTTGTTTTGGGCTGGACAAAGTGTTTCATTGAATCTTAAAAACATTTTACACAAGGCCCCTTTCTGTGACAAATCCAAAGCATTTTCATGCTGACTTGACACAAAATTGCTAAATTTTTTGCACTGTTCCAAGGATCTGGGATTCTATCTAGCAACCAGGAAACATTGAAATAATTACTGTTTTTGAGATAGCTTGGAGCTACTTCTCATACTTCAAGAAATCCCCTTGTAATAAAAACTGCTGCCAGGCAAAATTCATCAGGCTGCATTAGGAGAACTTGGGATGAATTTTGAGTATGCTCGGGTCAGATTTCAAGTTCAATCTGACAAGCCTGTGGCTGTAAACTAGCAGGAACTGTCAGCTTTGAATATGTTTCCATTTGGGCTGTACAGAGTGTTGGGTCCTGTTATTCAGACACAAACTGGCAGAATTGAAGCCACAAGGACTGAAATTTGATTTAAAACCTGAAGTTAGTTTTCACATTTCCCCAAACTGGACTCCCTGTGGCATGACCTTATAGAAATAAATAAGTTAAATGTTTCTCCCTAAAGAGAGAAAACTCCATTGAAATAAGGCCTCTCAGCATGACACTTCTGTCATTTAGTTCCTCTTCTCTATGTAGGTCATATTAAAATACACATCTACATCATTTTGAAAACATCTCGACCTCCCCCTGGGTAGCATCACTGATTCGAGTGGCACCTCTAGGTATAAACCACAAAAAGCTCTTTGTGAGATGATGGCTACACAGACACATTGTGAAAGAAGGTCTGAAAATGGTCCAGAACTCTGTCAACATTTTCAGTTTTGGATGCTTCCTTCGGCCATTGGTCTTGCTCCTACTTTCCTAATGCAGACTAACATCCTATAGAAAAAAATGAAGATTGTGCATGAGTATAGATTATATAAAATTAGAGAAAAAGACCTAGGCACGTGTGGGGAAAAAACCCAAAATATGTGTTGCCCTGTTCAGCACAGCTCAGCAACTAGTTGATTTCTCAGATTCATAATTGAAAAAACAAGAGGAAGAGGAGAAAATAAATTTAACTGATAGCATATGGAAAATGCTTAGTGATTTTTGTCAAGTAAAATTTTAAAAATTATTTATACTGAAAATTTATTTTTGTTGTGGGTAAAGGCTATATTATGGGTCTATATAAACCTTGTTTGATTTAATCCTTTTAAAATATAATCATTAAAATGGAATTAGTTTTCAAGTTAAAACTGAACTCCAGAATGAACATCGGGATCTTTAATTAAGAAATACCAGAAGGAATTAATCCATTTTCCCCCTTAATTCTCCATTTAAAATAAACTAGCTTGTTACTTTGTTGTTGTTGTTGTTTGTTTTTTCCCCTCTTCCCAAATTCACAATACTTGAAAAATGGTTTTGGTGAATGTATGTTTAAAAAAAATGCTAAATTTTCTTTGATTGTTTAAATACATTTCACCAAATCATTGTGACTGATTTTAAGTGTCCTCACCAGGCATTCAGGTAGGTTTGATTTTTTTTTTTAACATAAAGGTTTCAGACTTCCTGAGGGCCCAGCTGAACTGTCTATGGTCTTTCATAAATTACGGGTCAGATGGAAAATGGCAAGATAATAAATACCTTTTATTCCACCAAGAATACAGAATACATCCCACAGAGGAGCAAAGCTCAGAACCCAGACAGGGCATTCCTGCTGGGCAGGACCTCCACACATGAGGTGACAGCAGACTGGACCTGAGGGACCCAGGGCAGCAGAAGCTAGCAAGGCCACCCAAAAGTGCTCAGGGGAGAAGTGTGACACCTGCACCTGCACCTGCACCTGCACAGCATTTTCCCCACCTGCAAGGAGGAGCACAGGCAGACAGGGTGGTGTTGGGGATGGCAGAGGAGCTTGGCACCACCTGGTGCTGCACCTGTGGTAGGACTGAAGCCACCTTGAGCTCTCGTCACAGCCCAGTGGTGAAGACTTTTCACTCTGCCCATGATTCCTGGGCACAGGAGTTGCCCAGGATGGCACAAGGTTTCTGCTGGAGACTTAACCTTGTATTTAGCCATCCAACAGTGTGGGATGGTGGGAAGCGTTACCAGCCAGGATGAAGGAAGGAATTAGTGTCCCGTGGCTGGATGCTGGGACTGCTGTCAGAGGTGGAGCTCCACCAGCAGTTGGCTGAAGCTTGCAGCTCCCTCCCAGCCCAAAGGGGCAGTCCCATGTGTGGGGATGGACCCCAGAGGGGGCACCATTCCAGCTAATGTTAATCCTGCAGTGTGGGAGAGCTGGTTCCTCCCCTCAGACTTTTAGAGAGACCTTAGACTGGCGCTCTGCTCTGCAGCGGAGACCTGCTGCTGCTGGAGGCTACAGACACCCCATGGCTTCCTCGGGTGGGATTGTCATACTTTGTCCCTGGCACTGGCCCCTTGTCCACACAGGGACACATGGCTGATGGGCACGAAGCTGGGCTGACGTTTGAGTCGGTGCTTGGTTACCCAGGTAAAAAGCTCTAGGTGTCTGAAATCACAAAATTCACAGCACACAGTGTTTGCAAAGTGACATTGTGGCTGTCTGCCAACAGCGCCCATTTTCAGATATGTTCAGAGGTTGAACAAATCCAGAAAGTAAAAAAAACAAAACCAAAACAAACAAACAAACAAAAGGCACAATTTTTTTTTTGGCACAAAAAACGCCAAAGCCCAAAGCAACGACAACAAAAAACCCCAAAACAAAGCAAAATAAACAAAAAACCCCCTCACCAAACAAAAAACCCCCACTTAGATGATACTGTCTTGCACAATAAGATGAGATGTCACATGTTACAACAGCTGATGTGGCTTCACGTATGGGAACATATAAATTCAGTTCATGGCCTCAATGAACAACGAAAATACCCATGAGGTGAAAAATGGGGTTTTCCAAGTTTTTTTCTTAGCCCAGTGCAGTAATTCATGTGCAGTTAAGATGTGCAGCACGTGTTTCTAATTCACTTAGGTGTCAATCAGAAATAATTGTGGCAGTCAATGAAGCTATGCCAGTTAAAGAGACAAAGAAGAGCATAGCTCTCCAGGTCTCTCCAGCTTACTATTACTGACAGTATTGCAGACTCAATGCATTTTCAGAAACACAGGTTTTGTGACACAGTTGCAGTAGTTGGAATAATTTTGCATTTTTAAATTTCTCTTTATTAAACAAAATCTTACATTCTAAAAATGAAACTTCCCTTGACTTCTTTCCACTGATATTCCTCCCATGCCAGAGAAAGCAGCTCTGTGAGTGTAGTAGCACTGTTGTTTAGCCTGACTCCATATTTACTAATTTAATTTGGGAGGGTCTGGAAGAAACCCTCTTGGAAGTGATCATTGGTCCTCAGGGAAAAGCCCTCTCCTGACAGGGCAAACATTTCTATTTTCAAGCAGTTCATGGCCCCTGTGATCTCTGGTTCTGTGTGGGCTTAACTTGATGCAGAATATGCAACTACACACTCTTTTTAGGGGTCCAGTGTGACTTGTTTAAACATGAACCATTATTAATATGTGTCAGGATACATGCACTGTGATAAGTCACATTGACAAAACAGGGGAGTTACTGCAGGCACTACTGCCCTGCAATAAAAAAACCTTATTAATCAGCACATCCTGGTGTGCCCTTTTAAATTTGGCTTAGCATGATAAGATGGATGTGTAATTGAACTGACAGGTTCAATGTTAAGGAGCAGCTGATTATGAAACTTGAGGAAAACTATGTATGCAACACAGACCATGCTCAACTGAGGAAACAATAGTGCTGTGAAACAGCTTTTCCTCTTTACACACACACAAAATGTTCATGGCCTTTAATTTTTTTGGTCCTGATGGCCAGTATGGATTTGCATTCCTTGCACAGTCTTGGGGTATTTTATAGAGCAGGTCTACTAGCACTTCAAAAGCATTTATTTTAAGTGCTGGACGGTAGCCCATTTTCACAGAACATATTTCATTTGTCCACACCACAGTTATATATTGTCAAGAGCACTATTATCAGCCAATAACTGCACCTCATTTCACTTCCTTGCTGCATCTTATCACAAGCCAAGTGCTGACATCCCTGCATGAATACAACTCCTCCTGCAATGACTGATGAAAGTAAAACTGCCGAAGCTCTGCAGATGAAGATATCCATGGATCAAATTCAGGCTGGGTTCTGGGTGATTTCAGATGATGTGAATTAAACCCATGAGAGAAATCTCTTCAGAAAAGGTGTGGCTATTTTCCAGAATATTGCAGGTCTTCCTAATTACAGGGCCATTGATGGCACAAAGCCACCGTGCTGCACCCATCACAGGAAGCGTGATCCAGCAATTGGAACAAGGGACTGTGAGTCACCATCAGAATACAAATTTTTGTACATCTGGCCTTCCATTTCCCAGGAGTCACTCACCCATCCATACAGCAGGGGCTTTAATAAATTGTTAATAATAATCTGGAACAGGTTTGCAAAGCGCTTTTCAGTGTCAATCTAGAAAATATTATGAATTGTGTAGACACTTTGCATTTGGAAGCTATGGAGCATTCTGATCCACTACTGAGCACTACCTGTGCAATGCTTTCAATGTCAGGGCATTACATTTTCTTGTGCTGTAGAAATCAGTGCTAGAAGTGTAGGATATAATAACCTGAGTCTTTGTAAACATGCAAAACTGATGACAGATTTTCCTATGTCTTCCCAAGGCACTGCAGAGATAGAAGAAGAAAGGTCAGAATTCTATTCTGCATGTTTTCTAATGACATGCTTTTACATTTCTTTGTCCAAAACTCTCATCACACTGGACCCACTCGAAATACAGGGAGTTATTGGTCCTGCTCCTGGGTCATCTGTGAGATAGCCTTACTAGGCTGGGTTCCTGGTTTAGAAGGAGTAGGTATTTTATTTTTTTTATATTTGTATATTTGTGGTTTGCTATACGATGCTTCTATTGTGAGAAAACACACTTCAATATAAAATGATAAAATACCACTACAGACCAAAAAAATTCTCATGCTCCCAGTGGCTAGATAGCAGCCTATTTTTTCCACTCTAAAGAGTACTTAATATGATTCACCCTCTGCCTTTCCTTATCAGGTTTCCCCTTTCATTCAGCTGAATACTTTTTGGTTTGCATTCTGTGCCTGTCCTTGTGCCTTATCTGTTTCCAACTTAATTGACTAGAAAGGCTCTTGAAAACATCAATGTCGTTTAGATCAGACTCTGTCTCCTCTTTTCCTAAACTACAAATAAGATGGTGTGGTATTTTCCTAATTTTCATATGGCTGTTGTAACATCACGGCCTATGAATTGTGCAGGTTTCTGACAGCACTGCCCAGAGAGAAGCTGATGCTGTCCCCACCCAACTCATGAGCAGGGCTATAACCAGTAGTCAGAGGTAAAAACCCCCCACATTTCGTAATGGTTCATGGTAAACATATAATGCTCCTATTCAATATGGAGGTTTGTTGAAGACAAAGAAATATTTAAAGGCAAGAAATATTTAAACACTGGAGTTCATTTTTGCCCTCTTTCTTCACCAAGGAGGAGGAAATTATATACTGCCAGGCTTGTTTAGCACTAGGAGTAGATCTGCTCTTTGTACTGAGCCAGACTGGGTTGCAACCAAGCCCAAATCTTTAAGACCTGGTTCCAGCAAGCTAGGAACACCCAAAGTACTGGCATCATCAAGCCTTTGATGAGCAAGGCTGAGGGTGCAAGGTGAACTGTGGCATTAGCCTGTCCCCAGCCAGCTCCCTGCTGCATTTTGCGATTAGTCAAATCACAGCTGTGACTTTTCTTATTTCTCTGTAAATGAACATTTCCTTTCTTAGTGTCTAGTAGACTAGGTGCTACTGAAAGAAAAATGCACCTTTTAAACAATTATTCATGTCTTCCCAAATTACCTCCAGCTTTGAGCTCCTGGTTTTCTCAAGGGAAAATCATTTTTTCTCTTTGTTCTTACACACTTTCTGGTTTCAGGATCTCTGCTTGCGGTCACAAGGAGACACCTAAGTCAGCCCACACAACCAAAATCCACAATCCACTCTCCCTCTGCTGCTGGAGACATCTATTTCCTCCATGATACTTTGATGGAACCCAGCAGTCTTCCTTTGCTCACCAGCCCCTCACGAGTATTGGCCAGGTGCTGAAGAGCAAACATGGCTAGGGCCAAAACCTGTTTTCCAGAGGGTCACTGATTTTCTCTAGTTCTCTCAGTGATTAGATACACTCTATGTTAAAAAGATACACTTTGTACTCAGTTTCCAGCCATTGCTTCATGGTTTTTCTGCCAAATAAATATAATTTTCATGCCTGCAAAAGAAGAAAACAATTTGTAATAAAATAGCCTTTGTAGCTAAGCCTTCAAATTGTTTCTGTGGCTTTTTCTCTCATACTCTGTGAAGTTTTAATATTAAATCTGCCAAAAAAATGTTGACACAACACCTGACAACTCTGGTAAATGACTCAGCTTCATATAATATGTATCCATTTACTGCTTTTTTCCCCTGCAGACTGTTTATTCCCCTTTCTGCCTCTTCCACATTATTGTTAACCATTTTATCATCCCTAACTAGCAAGTGGCCTTATTCTTGTCTACACGTGTTTGGTTTTATTATATTTCTAGTTATTTCCTTTGTCCCTTGCCTTGTGCTTTAAATAGTTACTTATTTGTCCCCCTTGCTATCTATTTTCTGTGTGTGATTTACTGGTTTGTTATTTCTAATTGCAATCTCTTTGCATATGAGCCAAGGAGGTCTGTTAGGAAGAGCTCTCCCCTCTCTGGAGTGTGAAAGTGTGGCTTTCTGGCCAGCTAATTAGTTCTCTTAAAGGATTCCCATTTCTCTCTCCACACCTTTCCTCCCAATTAATTTCACTGGCAATTTTCTTTAACTTTGGGAAATTAGCCCTTTTGAAGAACCAAACAGCAACCATCTTTTGTCTGCCCACAGTGAATGCATTCAGGTCATGATCACTGATCCCTAGGCAACCAGCGCTTCCAGACAAGCGATTAATTCGTCTTCACTCACCCTAATGAGATCCAGAAGAGGGTTATCTCATGGAGACTGCAGTACCTGCAATACCTTTCCTGAGATAGGTGGAAATTGTCTCCTGTAATTTTGACACTAATAGTGTCTTACTCCTGGCTGCATGGAAGGTGTCAGCAGCCTCGTCACACCAAAGCGCGTGCCCTTTGTTAATTAATGCCTCCCCACTGGAGTGCATGGGAGAAGCCTGCAGAGAGGTTGGATTTTGTCACAGGCACGATACCCTGCCTTTCCACAGCTGGTGACCAAACTTGTGTTTGCAGCTGACCCGTGGGGAGGTGAGTGCAGCAGTGGTGAGCTGGTGCAGGGCACTGTTCGCTGGCTGCCCGAGTCACCCTGAAGCTCGGGCAATTCTCCAGATGTCACACACTTCACTTCCAGTAATTAGATCACTGTGACAGTTTGGTACAGGAGGCTGAGCCTGTGCAGCCTGTCTCCACTCCAGGAATTCAGCTTCCAGAGTCCCCCTGTGACACCCTTCCCACCCCACAGCATAGCCACGAGTGGCCTCAGCTTGTCCCTGAGAAGTCATGGTCCAAGCAGGACTCTGAAAATCAGTTTTACTGGAAGAATGGAGTCCCTGCAATGTTTTTAGCCCTTCATCAGGGCATGGCAATGCATTTTCATCCAATTATTAATGGAATAATCTCAGCATGTGAAGCTGTGAGGATTTCTATCCACACATTTTTTACACTTTGCATCATCATCTGGTTACTATTTTTCTTTAAGATGTGCACTGCTCGCAGCTAACTTTTCTCCCCCCTCCCCTTTTACCACTATGCTTTTAAAGCATGTCCCAGCATTGAATTACTTGTGCTCAGCAGAAAGGTGGCTCAGTCCTTCTGAAAAACAGAGTTCTTTTCAACCTGTTCAGCAGGAAGCCTATCTCCACTCCTTAGCCCATTCCAGGGGGGAGTGAGGTTGTGAATAATTTATTAAAATATTCCTTTTCCTTCCACCAACACACTGATTCACAAGAGATAAAAATCTCCTTCTACCTGACTCTGAGCTTCTCTTTGCCTCCAAGAGTTAAATCAGAAGATCACAAAAGGCTCATTCCTCTTCCAGCTGCAGAGATAATTTGGGTGTCCTGCTTGCAGCGGGAAGGTGAAGTTTTAGGTGTTCTGGTATGGGTTTTCTGCTCCACGATGGTGAGGGTGCCCCGGGCACAGTGGCAGCAGCCTGTGCTCCTGGCTCTGGAATGCAGGGGATGCAGGGAGGGAGCCCTCATGTAATTACCACCTGCGCTGCAGCAAGGACCCATCTGAGGCACTGATAGTCTGAACATGTGCTCACATTTGGTAACAAAACAAACGCCTGTCTATTCCAATCAGAGGGATGGAAAACAAGTGGATTGCTTGTGGTGGTTGTGAAGAGGTAGTGGTGACATTAGTAAAGATTGTTGGGACTTCTGGAGGTCCTTATTTTGCTACAGAGCATGCATAAGCTTGAGCAAGTACTTGACTCTTCCTGTCACCCTTTTTATCTCTCTGTCCTAAACCTCTGTCCCTCAGGGCATGGGGGATCTGGTTTTGGTAAGCTTTTGTGGGATTGTTTTTACATATTTAATTGTTGCAAGCAGGGAAGAAAGAAAATCGTGTGACATGTTTGTACGTAGAAGGGTTTTCTGAAGTGTCTGCCTTAGAAAACAATGCACAAGGCCAAAACATTTGAGCAAAGGTGAACATGTCTGGAGAGTAACCTCTTCCTTTATGTGGGAAGAGATGCAATCAGCTGTCTCAGATGATATTTTTCTCCCCTTTGAAGCCTTTTCAAGAAAGGCAAAAGAGAATTGGAGACTTATAAATTTGGTTCAGCTCTGTGTCTGTTGCTGTTAGTGTCACAACTCCTAGCAAGGAATGCTTAGAGAAAGAATGTAGGAACAGGACAGGTGTGCAGAGCTAGAGCCTTTATTTTTCATTCCCATCCCCAATGACCTGCACCTTCAATACTTCAGGAGTGACAAATAGTATCCTTGTACTTGGCAACCCACAATAGACTTATCTTCTGTGAGTTTGTCTAATTTTTTTGTTGTCAAGGACATTATGAAGTAACTGAAGTGATGAGTTCCACAAATGTCCATTTGAGTGACCAGATGACTCCTGTAATGTTCTTCTGAAGCCGCCTCTTTTCTAGGCTAGGAGTCCCCTTATACTTAATGTGCCTTCACACATCCTTTTCATAAACCGATTAATCTCAGCTTCTCTTACTGCAATCCTCTCTTTTCTGCCACAGCTGATGGAGCCATCAGATGTACACTCAGTTTAAAAAAATGCAACTACACCCTGTATTTATTCAGGAGAATAAAAATGGATCATGATTTCTTATCTCTTTCCTTTCTTCCTAGTTCATTATGCTCTATTTACTTTCCTGACCGGTCCAAATATCAAGCTGCCATTTTAGGAGTGCTCTCTCCCTATCCTTGAGATCTCACTCTTGAAAGGTAGAAATATTCTGTAGTCAATTGTCAGGCACATAGAATTAAGCTTGTGCATTCTTTCTTGAGCACAAATTTACATTTATCAGCACTGAATGTTGTGTCTGTATATATTTTAGCACTGTACAGGAAGAAGTGGCTGTGTAAAAAAAAGCACATCTACCAAACCAAGCAAAAGTCAGGTGAGAATTCCAAAACATCCAGCCTGTCTTAAACATCACAGCCACGTGTCTGGGCTTACCCTTCTGCATGGTGACAGATTTTGTAAGAACATAAACAGCGTGGGGTTGCTAAGCTCGGGCTCCTGCCCTGCATGAACTTCTTGGCTGCCAGCAAGTAGAACCACATGCAGAGCCACCATCCCCGAGGCACATCCCAGCAGCCTGCACTGTGACCAGGAGGTGTCTGGGCTAGCCACTGGGACACGCTGAGGAAAAGGCTGCTTCTTAAATCATACCCCTCTTAGGAGTTCAGGCGTCTATTTCCAGACTGCAGGGAAGTCAATCTGTCAGACCACAATTCACAGTCTGTAATTCTCGTTTGCATTAGATAGCTAAGCAACCCTTCCAACAGGACAGCTGGGGGAGGGATGGAGGAGGAGTGCCAGTCTTTTCTGCAAAAATATGGCTGGGGCAGAGCGCCCACACCTCACTTCAAACAGGGGAGGAGCAACACACCACCCATGCAGGCAGCAGGAGCCATGGATTGAGTCCATCTCCAGCCTGGGAGGGTGAGCCCAGCCCCATGATCACCAGTGTCAAGCGCAGTCAAGAAAGGATCATCCTTTACTCTTCCAGGTGGGGATTTTCATCACCATCTGTCTTTCACAGTGACTGGCATTTTTTCTTCCCCAGATTCCTTCAGGAGTTTTACGAGTCAAATTATTCTCATAAAAGTCTTTTCTTGCCTTATAATGAGTTTGTACATTTTCAGGTCAGAAACTTTCTCTCTTGCATAATGTTCAGCACAAATGATGAGCAGTCTGTTCATAGTTACTGTTAAAATTATATCATTGGAACTTCTATTATATCTTGGCAAAGTCTTTTCTCCTCTTTGAGTACAAAGAGATGTGATTAACTGCTGCCTTTCCACACTTGGATTGAAAGGCTTTGTGGGCTTTGTTGGTAGTTAACATAATTCACAAAAACTGGAATACAACCTTGAGGCTAAATGTGGCACATTGAATTCCACAATGGGGCAATGGTTTGCTCAGGGAATAGCAAAGCATGCCAGAAGCAGAAGCTTTTATGGGCCATAGCTCCATTGGAAAGATTAAATCAGCCACAATCTGCTCCATTTTATGTAAAATAGGTGCAGCCCTCAAGCTCCAGGCAAGTCGCCACTGAAGCCTTTGGCTGGACAATGTTTAGGCATCTTTGTGTAAGTGCTAATTGCCAGCTGTTGGTGACTGGAAGGTTGCCAGGGACAGAGTGACTGCAGCAGTGTTTCTGGCTGAAGTACACCTTTTACAAAATAATAATCTCAAATCTATTTAGCTCCTCTCAACAGACACATCTGTACTCGTAAGTTCCTCTGTCTAGAGCATCTGCACATGGAGATGACCTTAGAACAGCATTATAAATAGAGTATATGTGACATTCAGACTGCTTATTCCATCCTCAGTGGGAGCCAATGATAAATAGCAGCTATCTTCACAGCAGCAATTCATGATGGCTTAACACACTCACATTCATAGCCCTTCATATGTGATTTGCAACAAATCTGGATGCAGAACACCAAGGCTTCTGAATAAGACTGTAGGATTACATACAGTCCTATATGTTTCAGTGTTTTAAATAATAATGCAACCATCTCAGCTCTTTAACATCTGGGATATTTGCAATATTGTGAACTACAGATTTTCTAAGATTGAGGTTGTTTGCAGATATTCAGCCCCAAAAATATATGACAGGTTAAATAGTATTTTACTCTTAGACAGACCACAAAGCCCAAAAGCCAACATTTTCAACTGTGAGTTTCCACAGACACTAGAAAGTTGGTAGGATTCTTAAAATTAGTTGTCTGTGTGAGCAAGAGTTGCCTTCAGAAACACTCCTTGGAAAGTTAAGGAGACACTGCCAGACTGCAGGAAGAGAGCCTGCATTCTGGAGAGCAGCACACACTTCACAGAAAAATTCAGCCTGAGAAGGGTGTCCTGATGTCTAGAACACAAGACTGAGTGAAAGGCCCCTACCTCTCTCATACCAAGAAATTACCATCTGGCTTTGAAGATAGTGATTTATTTGTGGAACTTCCTCACCATACTTGCAAGCAAATAAAAAGTTAATTCACAAAACCCATCATCACACCTCTAAGCTGCTGCTCATTCTGATGTTTCAACCCTCACTACACATCTTTATATCTCTCGGATTGCGTTTCTCTGGCATTTGGTTTGTCGGTGACCTTACCTCTCTTAGCTCTTACACCCAAGACCAGAAGTGCCCCTGCCTCGTCTTGGCTCTGGAAAGCCCACACTATTTTTGCTGCTACTGGAGAAATGAGGTCTGATCTATCAGGTGACCTGATAGATGCAATGTCTGATCTTCCACACTGTTTCAAGCTTGATGCCTCCTTTTCCTCTGCAGCCGTGTGTGCCTGGATCTGCTCTTATCAAATACAGTTCCACAACACCAGGTCCAAAGGGAGCCCCATCATCCAGGAGGATGCCTAGGTTTAGCCTTTGCTCTCTGAAAGACACATTTCTGTTCAATTTGAATTTATTTTTTTGATCTCTGGCCACTGCCTGTCAGTGAAGGATGAGGAACTTTCTTCATTCTGGGCCTCCCAATAAAGGCAGCAAGGTGCAGTATTTCACATCCCCCTAATCAGCAATGCACTCTAGAGACTCTAAAACTCTGATCTCTTTGAGTGGCCACTGTATGCTCAAACTGGTTGCCGCAAACTGCTGTGGCCAGAGTTTTGGTGAGCAGCAATAGTGGTAAACATTCACGTTTTCACAGGGCACAAAAATTATGGAGGAGAGATTCACTGTGCCAGACTCTGCTCAAATAAAAAGGTACAAATTCTGTTCTGTTCTTTTTATATCCTGAGACCTCTTTTCTCACAAAATCTTGGCAGGTGATGATCATTCCCCTCTGCACCCAGCATTGCCTGTGCAGCGTAGCTCCTGCTTCTGTGTGGGGAGGTGAGCCAAACCAGCAGCATCTCTCCTCTCCTTTGTAAGGAGTTAGCCACTCTCCCTCCTCTCTGTCTATTTATTTTAACAAGCATCACAGCAGAATATCTGGCTGATTGTACTCGTGAGCACATAGCAGACAGACTGGTTGCAGCTGGGGCTTTGATGTGGGCCTTCAACATGAAAATAGAATAAAAATAAAACACTGATGAAGCATAGGTGTGCAGGCACACAGTTCTGCCACTCAAGTGCTCGATCTGTCATTAGAGCTGCATGTCAGCCTGCACAGATTTTCCATTACAATCTGCTCTTCTGCCACTGCCTCTCAACTTGTGAAATTTTCAGTTCTATTGCATGTCTTCCCATGATTATTAGTTTTGAAAGCAGAATAAAAAAACCTCACCCATATTAAAAAAACCCCACAGAACACCAAAAAAAACCTCTGGAAGGTTGTTTGGGATTTTCCCCCCAGCAATATCTCTATTTTGCTGATTCTTATCACTTGTCACAGAGAAGTAACTCCTTATAGCTCAGAGGTCTAGTTTAACAAATATGTGATGGCTATTAGGCAACAAAATAGCTGTTCTCAGTTGGAGTGGTTGTTCATAAAATCCATTTTCCATAGCTCCTTTCAACCAGGCATGTTTCCATGAGTGGTGTGAGGATTTTGATGCTAGCAATATAGACACAGTGGAGCAAACTCCTACTGCCGTAAAGATTTTTAGCAACTCCCTTAGCACCTTCATTGGCTCTGCTAAGCAGTTAAATGCAATTTAATCCAAGTGGCCCAGCAGTTCAGATGTGAACCTTCCATAAGCAAAGACTATTCTGTGACTTATGCTGCTCCTGTTGGGAACATATGATGCAATACTTCAAAATTATTCAGAAACCATTTGAAAGAGAGAGTTGTATTTTTTGCCTTTAGTCCCTGAGGATGACAGTGGTGCTACATGGCTACATAATGTATTAGTCTTCACTTTTCATTTGGAGCCAGTGCAACCTTTAAGCAGAGCAGAGATTTAAGCAGACTCTTTTCGGACAGCTTTCCATAGGAGCAAAAATTAATATTTAATACTTGCCAACATTGTATTGTAGGCACATGCAGAACATGCAATATAGATGAATAAAGGTTGAACATCAGCCAACAGCATAGTTTTCAATAAAAAGAACATTTCAGAAAAAAATCTTTGGAAAAATAAATATTAATTTTGCTTCTTTTTTTTTCTAACCACCAGAAATCCCTTTCAAAAATCAGTCTGTGGAGGTTTTTTGATTTAAATTGGACTGATCTGAACTTTAGAACTAAGCTGATCAGTGAGTTCATTAGCATTAGATGTAGCTATCACTGTCTCTTGAGAGCTAGCATATACGTGCCAGATTTCTAGCCAAATAAACTCCACAATTTCAGAAGGTTAGACTCTTTAGAAAGTGGGTAACAATGGAAACAAGGCAAAGATTTTAAGAAATCTTAACTACTCCGTGGCCCAACTGCAGAAAGAATGAAAGAAAGGGCATTCAAGAGCTGTATCTTCTCCTCTGTATTTAGAAAAAGAGAGACACCACAGTGATTTTTTAAGCTGCATAGAATACCTTTTATTCCAAAAGTAACCAAGGAAAATGTTAAAAAGCATTTATTCTCTCTGGGCTTCTAAAATCCAGAAAACTTGTAATCAACAGCTTCAGAAGAGCTGATTAATGGCTCTCTGCATCAGTAATGTCAATTTTCAATGCATCTTGAAACACTGGGGAAGATCTGGGGCACTGGCGGGAATCCAAAAATGTGGAAATATTAAAAAAGGCAAATGAGATGATCCCATGGTACCAGTCCTGTGAAACTGAACCGAGCTTTTGCAGAATAATCAAATAGGTGATAGTGAATTTCATTTTATTTCATTTCAGAAAGAAAGAAAGAAAGAAAGAAAGAAAAGGAAAAAAGAACAAAAGATGGTGCAACTAATACAAACTCACACAGATTTAAAAAAAAATTAAAATGCGATTTTATTCTTTTAAAATCAGTTAAATTCCAGCTGATGCCAAATAAGGTTGAAATAACAGTGTTCTGAAAGATGTTTGGGTGATACTTCCTAGCATTTTGAGTAAGAAACTAGAAAGGCACAAAATCCTTGTGACAGATGAATGACATGAGAAACTATTTAACTAAATTAACCTATTTAAAAGTTAATTTAGAGATCTGAAAATGAAGTTGTAGATGGGAAGACACTTACATAGAGGCCTGGATTTGCAGATGTTCCATGAAAATTAGTTTTTGTACCTGTGGTGTTCGAAGCAATTGTCATTGATCTGGAAGCAAATGTAGAATAATTTCTCGCGTTGTTAATGAAACAGTAAAAAACTCAAATTGTGGTAACTAGAGACTGATTTGTATCACCTGTAAGCTGGATGAAAGGCAAAAGTACCTGCCAAAATATTACCAGCTGTAAAGGCCTACATATACTGCAAAAGAGCACAAGTTGTATTTATATAATAACTGTATATTTAAAAATGAGCTGGGACTCATGATGTATTGAATGAATGTAGAAAATAGCATTGAAAGCCTTCTCAGCTGCAGTTTAGGTGATAGTGTGGGAATAAGAAAGGAAGCAGAATGCATCACTGATATGTATCTTAAGTCTTCAAGGTGATTTACATCTTGCAAGGGCAAAGATAAAAGGTTTTCTTCCTCTGTGGTTGCTGGATCACTCCTAAATATTGTAGCATAATCTCCCTGAAGAGGGGGGAACATCTATCCCAAGCCATTGATGACACAAAGAATAGTAAACATTGTCTTTCAATATACAGAATATCAATTAGGACTAGACAGTTATGTTATTGTATCCTTCTGTGGTGCACTCAGTGCAAGGATAGCGTGAAACAAAGGCACTAGAGAGAAGGCAGAGGTTGGAAAACACAGCAGAAGTACAGAGGAGCTCAGAGGGTTAATTTTAACAACGCAATGTTTAAGAGATGAATTAATCATAGCATCTATTTGAGGAACAGAAATTGGAAAGAGGCCTCTTCAGATAAAGATGTAACTGGATCTAACAGCTGGAAGTTGAAGCTGACAAATTCAGTCTAGAAATAAAGCATGTATTTTTAATAGTAAGCAGCAAGCAGAGCAACAAGCAGCTAACACTTTTGGTGGCTGCTCCATCATCGGAAAGAACGAGCAAAGAGTTGGCATTTTTGAATGTCTATTTATAACAAAGACAGCAGGAAATAATTCAGAGAAGACCTGTGGCTTAAATTATACTGGAGATCAGAGCAGATGGTCACAGCAATCACATCCAACTACATAATCTATGAGCAATCAAGAAATTTAGCTACTGGGGTCAAAGGCTAGCGAGATGGTAACGGAGAAATGGATTGCGGAGGAGGCCCCTTGGATGTGTCCCCTTTAGCAGAAGGCAGATATGCAGAGGAGGCAAATGGGCAGTCGTGGTGAAAACCAGGAGGAGTTTAGGAAGGGAGAGAGTGATTACCTAAGTGAGTATCTAGTTAGTTGTCTGTGGGGGTCAGGAGCCACCAAGGTGGGGGAAACCCAGAGACTGTGCTGTGGGGTGAGGGAGCACCATGGGCAGGGTGGGAGTCATGGTCAGGGAGGGAAGAAGGAGGCACGCAGAGGAAGTCCATGGGACAACCCAAAGAGGTACCCACTGTCAATGGGGCAGAGGCCAGCTACGGTGGGGCAGCTGCTTGCCTGCTCCTTGAAGAGGGGAAAGCCTGCCAGGAAAGGGAAAGCTGGGAATTGAGGATGTCATGGAAGGATTCAAGAGCCAGAGGGTGAAGGCCAAGCAAAATGCCTGGGGGGAAGTCTGGGTCATGCATAGTGGAGTGGACCTAACAGCTCAGAGGAAGGCCAAGGGTGAGGCAAAAGACACAAATCATTGCAGTCAGCTCCCTCTGAAACAGCCTTAATGAGCTGAAATGCAACATATGAATAGTCAAGTCTGAAAGAATGACAGTGTAAAATTGCTTCTGCTCTTAAAATTTTCAAGTGCTTTTATTTATTCAAAATTACCATGACATCACCTTCTCCCTCAGAGAGAGAACTCACGTAATTGCTGTTTACTGATTCAAGGCCTTTCAGGGTAATTTCTGAGGCTGTCTACTTCTAGGATGAAAGGCAATTATCATTTCTTTTGTCTTATAATGCAGTCACAATAAAATCTAGGGAGAAGTACTGTATGAGGTTACTTCTCTACAGAACACTGCATGGGGCGAGGCTGGACTCTCATATGGAAGACATCCAGCTCCAAATCTTCCCTCCCAGAGGAGAGAGGTCAGCCAGTGTTTAGGGCTAGGAAAGGGATAGGAGCAGGGAACCTGAGAAAGGGTGTGAGAGGAGGAGAGGAACAGAGGTAGAAAATGGCAAATCTTATTTTCTCCTAGAGCAAGTCTTAAATTGGTCCCTAAGCATAAAGCAATATTAAATTGTGAACTGTATAGCATCCTCTTCCCAATATATGCAAACCTTCAACACCTAAAGGCCAGTCATCAGAATATCTCTCATTTGAGTGTGAGGTGTAGGTTTTACCTATTCTGAGATTTGATGTGGTGCTACATCTTATAATGTCTAGTTTTCTCTGATAATAGTCTGATAATAATGTGCAATGTCTCGAAGGACTGACACATCATGATTAATGAGGTGAGTGCCTCACTGTAATTAATTTTTATTAAGATATAAAATATATATTCTGACTAAATATTAGGCTAATGATATAAAAATCATAACTGTTCCAAAAGGGAAACATAGCAGACCAATATAAAATCCACATGACAGAAAAAAAGACTGATAGGTAAATCTTGGTCTTAGAAGTTAACAATAAGTTAGTTTTATGCTAAACTGGTTGTAACTTCAGTGCTTTAAAAATTATTATTGAAAAAAAAAGAACTTCAGAACTATTAAATTAAAAAAAAAGAGAAAACTTAATGTGCTGTTATTCTGTCCTACTGTTAATATAAACTGCCTGTGGCTTGTGGATGTGACCCAGCCTATCTTGACTGCTCCATCAAATCACACCAGCAAAAAGGAGTAACAGATAGTCAAACAATTTCCTGTCTAATTCCTGCCCCCTTTTGCAGTAGCCATCACTGAAGTTGATCCCTTGGCAAAGGATGATTCCCAGTCCTGGGCAGCTCTGCTGGGGTCACACAGGTACCAGCAAGTTTTTCCACCCTCTTTCCTCAGTAAAGCAAGGTCCTGCTGGTCACGACTCAGAGCAGCATTTCTCTGAAGGCCTAGATTAGTTCCTCAACTTTTTGTATTTCTCAGATTTTAAGGAGGTCAGGTAGGGACAGACAGCACAGCACTCTTGACTTTTGTAATGTCACTGCTTATTCTGCTCACAACTTGGGCAATCATTTGTAACATGCTCACCGAAGGACTCTGGCTGACGTAGAAATTTCTCCCTAATTTTAGAAACAGAATTTCACAATGCCTTTCTTCCATCGAGGAAGGAATTTGCCCCGATGGCTGCAATGCCATTATTATGCATCATTCAAGGTACTGCGTGTCTCTGGCTCCAAGGGGAAAACCTCCCCCAGAATAAATCAGCACTGCCAGCTGCACCTTCCCCTCTCCCTGAGTGCCCTGGGTTTGGATGCTGGCTGTGTGCATCTGGGGCTGCTGGCGCTGCCCCCAGACTCTGTGGGGAGGGAATACCCCTGGTCTCTGGCAGCCCTCCTTGGCCTGCAGAGCATGCAGAGCTGTCACAGGGATAAAGCAAGGGAAATGCTGGGTTAAGGGACTTGTTTATTACAGCATTGAGAGCTGCAGAGCCAGCCAGGGTAATGAGCATGTCCCATTCTCTCCTGGGTGAGCCAGCCGGATACCTGGTTTCAGGTTTCTGCTCCAATACTTTTTTGTTCATTAGAAGATTTGCTTTTGACACAAATCCATGCTGAATATCTGCTCAGATAAATGAAATATAGACTGGCTCTGGATGTAGCAGACCCAGGTCCCAGGTCTGCACCAGGCAGGTGAGAAGCTTGAAGCTGCAACTCTCCCACCCCAGCTGAGCACTCCCACTAGGCCAGCCACTGGATGCTCCCATGCTGCCAGCAGGGTCCTGCAAGCACCACAACTCACTGCCTAGGAGTTACCAACCTCTTGCAATGGGTGGTGGGCTGGTTCCCTCCAGGCATGGGGCCCTGTCTCTCTTCTGCCAGGCTGGGCACAGCACTGCCCCTACCTCTGCTCCTGCAAGTATTTCCACAAAATCTTGTGTTACTTGTTAATGCCACAGTGGAGAGCCATGAGGTCTGTCTGCATCTGAACAGTACAGCCTGGGCCCATCTTTATTCAGCCCTGCTGCAGTATGACTCAGAGGGAGGCAAGGCAGAGTACTGGTGCAGACATACTCATCCACACAATCACTTCATAAAATAACAGTTCATATCTTGTCCTCTGAGGACTAAGCCTTGGAGCAAAGTAAACATGACTTTCAGCCTCTTGCTCATTGTCAGGTCTTTTCTTTCCTGTGTAGAGCAGCCAGGTATGAGCCCCCACAGCTGGCAGTGGTACAGTAGAGGTCCTTCCAGTCCCCTTTTTTCCAGGATGGGATGCTGCTGGGATATGAGCTTTCACCATATGAGGGATTGCCTTCATGTGCCTCCAAGTCAAATCCTCCTGGCCAGCCAGTGCCTCAGCACACACTTCAGCCCAGCACGCTCAATCCTTTGCAGAGCAGCGGTATTAACAATTCCAGAAATGTTATGGGGCTTTTCCTTTCATCCCTGCTGGGACAAGCAGGACGGAGGTCATGGCAAGTCACTCCATTTCCCCAAGCTGTCGGCATTTCCAAAATGTCATAGGCATTTTTGACTTGATGCACAACACTGAATCAACTGAAGACCTTTTCTTCCCCACTTCTAAGCAATTTTTTGGAGGGGGGCATGGCTTTTCAGATGGATCTCTTATCTCTTGCCAGTATTTTTCCACTGGCTTTCTTCATTACCTTACTGGTGGTCTGTTTTGAAACTGCACAGACATTATCAGCTTCGGGGGAGCCGAGTCCTTTTGAAGGCTGTTGCAACGAGCACCGAAGGCATCTTCTCAGATTCCTGTGCACAGGGCCTGGAATGTGACTCAGCCCTTCATTTCTGCTCCAGCCAAGTTCTTTAAATATTGCAGAGTACCTCTGGTTGCCAAAGGGAAAGAAAATAATTCACTAGCTCACCTGAGTCTTGAGGACCCTGTCCTTGATGCTGCACCCCCCCAAGAGCTCACATTCAATGCCCACGACTGCCACTCACCAGCTCTGCCTCTCCTCTAAAGAGCACTTTGAAGATACAGCCTCTTTACTACACCAGCAATCCCCTAACCTAAAACACCTTTCCCCCCACCAAATTAAATATGCTGGAAAAGACAACTTTCTCCATGTTAATATCACTCTCAGAAGTAAATTGCCAATAGAATTGATGCTCTGAGGTGCCCTTTGTAATGGCTGAACCCCTGGTTCACATGGGGAAGAGCCAGAGTCTTCCCAAATTTCCACTCCCAGACTCCACTGAAGAACAATCAAAGAGCCTCCCCACTCTATAGCCTGTAGCTTCATTTTTGTTGAGTTATACAACAATACAAACCCAACAATATCACAAGCTGCTCCACCAGAAGAACATGGATTTGCCAAAGAGCTGTGCCAGGAAGGTATGGCTGTTTCCTGGCACCATTCTGGCACTGTTTTCCATAGCATTTGCTCTGGGCTGCTGTCAGAAGCAGAGTAAGCAGGGAAACTTTTGCTCTAGCCCAAATAGCCTTTTTTACCTTCTGATATTTACAGGGTATCTATGCACAAACTGGGATGCTCAAAACCAGCAGACATTGCCACTCTCCAGGCAGCAATAATTGCATTATTAAATTCTCTCTATTGCACTGTTCCTCCCCAGGTAAAGGATAAATTTTGCAACTCTGTTTTTGTTGTAGTTGGTGGTTGTGTTTTAAACTACATAATAACTGTGTTTAAAAAACAATGCAGAAAATAATACTGAATTTTTGAAGTAATGCTGCTGTTTCAGGTAGCAAAAAACCTTGGCTTAGAAATCAGCATCATTTCTGCATCTTTGCCATGTAGCTGTAACCTTTGTTCAGTTACACCTGGCATCAGGGAGTGAAAGCTTTGTCTCTGGCACCAGCTAACCCACCAGAGTAATGGTGTTTTCCTCTCGTTGGAAGAGCTCACCTTTTCATCTTCTGTTTCCTTTAGGAATTATCTTTGATTCCCTTCATCCTTTTTCTCTTGACCTTTGCTGCAGGTTGCTTCCAATCTGCTTATACTCCAACTCTTTTTCTTCTACCTAATCTTCTGCATACTCCTCACTCCTCTCTGCTTTCTGCTCCTCTGCCTCTGACTGCCAGACACCCGCTTCTGCCCTAAAGTGTGGGCACAGGGCAGGTCCCATAGCTCATGTGGGAAGGGGATTTCGGGGGCTGGTATACCCATGATCACAGCAGAGGAGCCAGTCATGGGCACCTGCAAGGCATGGAGAATTGCATGTCATGGTGCAGGAAATCCAGGTGTGATGTAGGGGTCAGTCTCACATGGTCTGCCTGGAGACACCTCACCAAATCTGCAGAAGATTTTCACCAGTACTGATGGTAACTTTATTTTTTTTCCTTTTGTTCACTTTTTCTGTGGCTCTTCATCTGTAGAATTTCACAGCAGGTGGGAGAGGGTGAGATTTGTGGAGATATTTGGTGTGGCAGCTTATCTCAGAGTCACCAGTGGACTCACATGTGAAAGAAACACTAAAAGCACTTGGACCCCAGAGAAAACATAATGGCAGCTTGTGTCGTGTTAGAAATCAGTTAATTCAGACAAGACTGAAAAGAATAGGGAGACAGGTTTTGCTTTCTTAATGCTTTTGGAACAATCTGCTAAATCTTTCTAAACTAGATTTAAAGTGATACATTGAAAGCAGCTGGAGAAAGGGCAGGAAGGTTTGACATCCCATCCTATTGCTAGAGCAAGACCATGTACGTGGCTAGCTCTTTCAGCAGTGTCTGAAAGGCAGAACATTACTCAGCTACCTGAGTAAATACCCAAAACACAGCTAATTAAACCCCGAGTTGCTCTGTGAGGAGGAGATATGTCTGCATGCAAGGAGTACCCCATGCAGTGGGGTACTCCTTGCATTAGCAGCTGGGGCTGCTGCCTGAGAAGGTGACTGGAGAGCTCTGATGGGGTCTTTTCTGCTGAGTTCTTCACTCCGCCTTTTGGGTCTTCCTGTGACAGGTTTGGTCAAGGGAGGACACTTGTATTTTACATTGGAAACAGCTGTGTCGTGGTGGAGAGAGGGCCAGGCAAGCACATGTTGCATGCACTTAAGTTGTCACAGCAAGATGGGGCCTCACGAGCACTCAGGACACTGTCAGCTGTCACCAAGGAGCGATAAACACTCCTCTCATCCGGAACCAGGAGATCCCAGCAGCAGGACAAGACCATGCCGCCCAGGCTGCTGGCATGTGCAGCTCCAGGATCTGCAACCCACAGCTGACTGGGACAATCTGCCCCCTGACTCTCTCCTTTTGGGGCAGAGACCCAGTGCCAGCAGTGGTGCCCTGGCAGGGCTGGAAACCCTGATTGCTGCCAGGCTGCCCCAGCAGGCACCCCGTGCCCTGGGCAGACCCACACCCGTCCTGCCCGGGCACGCAGCACCGGGAACGTCTGGGTTATTTTAAGCAGGTTATGTCAGTCCTGCCCTCCCTCTCTCTCCCCATTCTCCCTGAAGCACTGATCACTGTGGCAGGATGGATTTGCCAGAGTAAAAGGGCCAATGGTTTAATTGATATGATATGGCAGCTCATATGTAATCTCATTATTCTGTCTAGCAGGACACATTATTCTCTATTTATCACACTTCTGTCATCTCAGGTCTGTTGTTCTCGTGCTTTGAGGACAACATAACACACCTCTCTGTCCGAGAAATCTCAGTGAGGGCAGGAGAACAGGAGAAGTGGCAGAAGAAGCTCCTGGGTGTGGGTTGCAGGCACCTCTGCCTCTAATCTTCATACAGCAGGGCTGGGGAATGCCAAAGGGCTGGCAGAGGAAGAGCCAGGGTGTCTTCTGTGAGTAGCAAGTTTGCTGGAAAATGAAGCCTTAGAGACTGTGTGTGTATGGGGGGTGTTATTTATTAGTGGGAAATCAGTTTGCATCTGACAAACATAGCTTGCCCCCCAAAACTCCCGTGAGAAGGGCAACCTCTACCAGCAAATATGTTGTTGTGTTTTCTGTGCTAAATTGTCTTCTACTTTTTTCTTTTTTTCCTTTTTTATTTTTTCTCCTTTGAATCAACCCACAGGTGAAAAGAGAAAGAAAGGAAATAAATATTCTGAACATGGCAAAAATCCCCAAACAGTTTCAGGTCAAAAAAATACTTGGTTGATTGAAATGTTCTGACACAAACATTGAAATGTTCCTACACGTCCTCTCCCCCTTGATTTTCTCACTGAGCCTTAAAACAAAATAAAATTACCAGGCCAGTTCCAGGTGTGTTTGTGCTCCTGCTGCTTTAATAACAACCCGTAGTGGTGCTGCTGCTGGCTGCCACTGAATCCTCTGACAGCTCAGCGTGGCAGACAAAACCACGGCTTGTTGGAGGGCTGTGCCTACAAGGACTCCACAAGGGAGCACAGTACATGGATGTGCGTGTGGGGGTCGGGAGGCCAGGGCTGTGGGAGGGAAGGGCCAGGCAGATAAAAAAGTGTCACAGGCAGGGCAGCCACTCAAACAGCACTTTCTGCTCTCGAACTGAAAATGCCTTGCAGAGGATGGGAGGCATAATTAGCACAGTATGCCGTAGGATAGATACTAAAGCAGTCTGTCTAGCAGACAGATACTACAGTACTGAATAATATAGACATTAAACCAATGACCCAGAATCTAGCCAGCTAGAATCTTAATCCCCCTTAAATAGATTCACAGACATCCTTTCATTGCGAACATTTGATCTGAGCAGACACTGGATGCTGTTGTGTTGTATTTATAGAGCACCATGACAAAAGTTTGAGGTGTTTGTGCTTAAATAATGCTATTTTCCTGTATTAATTTGTCAGCACAGTGCTGTCTTTGCACAACATGCTTTTGAGATGGAAAGAAAAAGAACATGAGCCCTGGATCCACAGGCAGATAACAACAAAAAAAGGCTCTGTGCAAGCAAAAGCTGCCCATGTAACACGGAACAGGGGAGAAGGGGATCCAAGCTTGGAGCCATGGCAGGCTTGACTGGGAAGAGACTTTTCATCCAAATAAGCCCCAGGCTGGAGCTTGGCAAATGTTAGTGGTTAAGTACATTATTTGACCAAAACAAAATCCGTGACTCCAGCAAAAGGAACAGTTAAAACTATCTGTGAATTCGGTTTGCGTTCATTAGTTTGGATCAAAATAAGGAGGAGGATGACCTGCAAACGTTTATGCTTTGGCACTTCTGGAAGGACCTGCTTTGATTATGAAGCTAGATTCAAGCGTGCATTTGCAAAACTGACAAGCCAAGGGGGTCTGTCCTCTGGCTTCTTGGGTGTCAGCTGACCCAGGAAGGATAGAATGGGACATGGTTGAAGTGCATTTTCTGCCGAGACGTAGACAGAGGCTTAGCTTGGGCTTCCCAGCTTGTATTTATCAGGAATAAATGACCTACCAACGGAGCCATAGAGAGGTCTAGCAAAAAGCCCTTTTCAGCATCTCCTTGTAAAAATATTTGACTTGTATGTGTGGACAGGCATAAATTGGAGTGAAGGCTAGTGTTCAGCTATTCTCACTACTTGAGGCATCAGGCAACCAAATCACCCAAGCTTTAATTTTTTTCTAATTTGTGTTTAATAGTTTTGCAGGGAATATCTGTTTCTAAATGAGGAACACTCATTTAGCACACCCGTGCCTGTGTCCACAGCTCAGAGAGCTTGAATGTGATACTGAAAGTTTGTGCCCAGGATTACAGACCAAGAATTCAGTTCAAATAATCATTCTGCCCGATTCTACCCTGCTGCTCCACTCACTCACTCACTCACTCACTCACTCACTCACTCACTCACTCACTCACTCCTCATCATTTCCCCTGGAAAAGCAATGGTTTATTTTCCAGTTTCCTTCATTGTAGAAAATATTCAAGGATTTCCTAAATCAAATCCATAATTTGAACCATACAGCTTTTGTCTCTTCAATTTAGTAGCTATTAAAAAGCAGATAATTTGGTATTATTTCATTGACTTGGTTTATACTGCCTGTCTGGCACTGAAATGCTGGTGTGATGGAACAAGGCCGTTTGCCCACTGTCCCCTTGAGCCCATGGTAAAGATTGCTCACAGCAAATGAAATGGAACAAAAAATAAATGCACTGAAGTGAGTCAGTAATTTCCTTTGCAGGCAAGTAATGCTCAGCACAGGTAAACACCCTTGAGTTTAGTTTTCCCCTTAGCACTACCTCATATTTGGTTCCTTATCTATAATAATGCTTTGAAAATTTTTCAAGAGCCCCTCTGCTCTTTTCTATGTTAGCAAAAGTCAGAATATGAGCAATGGACTTCATTCTGCTGATAGGATGACCAGCACTGTATTCCCATTCATGGAAGCCACTGAGATTCTTTATTCTAATTATTTCTGCCAGAAGACAGATGAAGAACCTCACTCTTATGATGCATAGAAATCTTCCTATTTTCCTCTTAAATTTATTCATAGATAATTTATACACATCAATTCTTGTGCCAGTATTGTTCAGCTCCCTGATCTTTTCTGTTTACTGGCTTATGGAAAACAATCATATCACTCTCAGGCTTAATTTAGTAAAGCAAACAAGCAAAGTTTTCTCCTTCTCTTTCTGTAAGATGGGATTTCTATTTCTCTGTGCATCCTAGTAATCCTTGTCACCACTTGTTTCAGCTTGAATCTGTGGTCTCTCAAGCCTGACTTCCAGAACTACTGTAGTTATTTCAGGTAAGGTGATATCAGCAGCTCAGGATCCGGGATTCAGATTTTCGTAACTCTGTTGGAAATACCTTACTTAGAAACACATAAAATAAAAGCTAACATTTTTACTTTTTCATTATGCAGGCATCTCCGTTTACCATCCTCAAGTGGTGAACTTCTGTGTCAGGATGAAAATTCATGTTATTAATCTACAGTACTCCATACAAATGAAATTCAGCCTCTTTTGCTATTATTATTCTGAAAGGCATCTACAACTCTCTAGGTGATATCTGGATCCTGCATTAATCTTGCTGTGCCCTTAGTTTTGGGTCACCAGAAAATCTTATCAGGACATGCTCTGTTTTGTACTGATTGATTTTGAACCAATATCATCCATAAATATATTAAATCAGACCAGTTCCCTTAAGTAGAATTGTAAATTGAAAAATGAACTACTTACAGCTGGTTTTCCACTCTATGCACAATCATTTCTAACACTTTCTTTTAAGGAGTTGTTAGTCCAGTTAAGTTCAGACCTCTTTCCAAGTGTTTGTTTTACTCTGCTGAGGCTGCAAATTATTAAGGGTTTTGAAGTCCTGGCTTAAGTATACAACAAATTTACATTTGAACCACTGGGCTGTCAAGGCCACTTGGCTTTGTTAGCTCATTCCTACACACTTCTTGGAGCTTGCACTGGGAAAAAACCCACTTCAATATGTTTAAATTTCTCTTTCATTTAATGAGTATCTCATGATTAGTTCACTAACTCCACAATTACTTTGTAAGAGAGGCCTGTCTGTAATATCTTCACTAGTTATCAAAACTACATATAAAATGTTATAATTTTCTCATGATTACATTTTTAGTGATGAAAGTTTTTGGCTGTCATTCTAGGAATAACTGGACATTGAATGATTAACTCTGCAGTCTGTAGCCAGAAAGATAACATTTCTATAATGATGCTGTGCATGGTTAATAGCTCTCACCCTAATCGTGCAAAGATGCCTATTCATATTCCAGCCCAGAGCTGAGAGATCTGATGTGGATATGGAAGACTAATATGCAAAGCCTCTATGCTGTTCTTTCTCCAAATGACTTTACCAAAGCAAGTTCACTTTACCCTTTATCTCTCATGTTCCTCAGGTTTATGACACCATCAACACTCATTACTTGCTAGCTTATCATACATATTTTTACCTCTGTGTTTTCTGGACAATGCAGTCTTGTATTCAAGTAAAAATTGCTGGGTTTTGGTATTAATTTATTTCAGGAAAAATAAAGCACTCTCACTCACACTGCCTGGGAGACATATGAGCAGCAATAAAGCTAAAGCAACCCATATAGGAAATAATGAATTATATTCTGTTGTTTACAAGCTTACAAGAAAAAAAATCTTCAGAAAAGGCTGTTGTGATCACAATTATGTTAGTGAAAATATCAGGTACTAAGGGAGGCTGCCTTTACTGTGTGTCTGCCTTTGGCATTCCCTGCATGTGGTTCCTGGACAAAAGAAAAGCACAATGCTGAATGGAAAAAGATCTGACAATCCCAGGATACAAAGATTTGAGACTGAAAGTGGCTATTGATGCGTTGATTAGTAAAGCACTTAAACTCAGGATTCCAAATGGTTTTGAATAAAATACTGGCCTGACCAATGTTAGGCAGGTGCTCTGTTATCTCACAAAACCAGAGCCCTAATGGGAATAAAATAATAAATGTGTATGGCTCAGTTGTTTCCTAAATGAAGTATAAATAGAGGAATAAGAAAAAGAACTTCTAGCTCTGCTACATTCTTCCTAAAGAAGTGTACAACAGCCTAAATATCTTTTAGAGGCAATGACTCCTGATTTGGAAGTATTTATTGTGATGTTTGAGGCCTCAGTTAGGAGTACAGGAGGTAAAGGCAAAAAGGAAAATATAGGCTGAGGATCAAGAATTTGCTGATGTTCTATTTTTGTAAGCCAAGAGCAAGCAGAGGCTTTGGACGTGCTGTGAGTGTGACCCAGGCAGAACAGTTTCAGGAGGTCTAATCTTTCAAAGGGCAGTTGGGGAGGAAATTCTGTAGGTCAGGCTTTCTTTGAAGTACTTCCAGTTAGCACTCTGGGCAGCTCAGCCATTTTGCTAAAGCCACATTATAGCCTCATGGTCTCTTCTGCAAAGAAGACATACGTCTGCATTTCACTATTTCACTTTTAGGCTCTTAGATTTTATTTATTTCTTCTTCTTTTTTTTTTTTTTTTTTTTTTTTTTTTTTAGAAAGTAAAGAAAAATGCCAAGAGAAGAGTATACTCTTGCTTTTCTGGATGATTCTTTTTGCTTACATCAGTGAGCTGGTAAAGATCAAATGGCATCTGCCTTTGTCATGAGTTACTAGACACTTAGAAGCTTGCCTGTAAATAACGGGTTCAGCCCTGTATTTCAAATGCAGACTGAGTACTGAGTGAAATTTGCCTGCAAAAGCCCTGTGGGATTTGACCAGCAAGGAACAGCTGCAATAATGAAGAGAGAACTTGTTAAATGTTTAACCAAATTAACCAACTGCACGAGGTGGTGCTTTCCAACTCCACCAGAGTGTCTCTGGGAGAAAGCAGGGATACAGAATTTGCAGATGTTTGTCTGGGTGACTGAGATAACCTTGCAACATCTGGAAATGAGAAAGACAGCTGACTAGGGAGTCTGATGGTGTCAGGGGTTGTCACTAATCACAGGGACACGTTTCTCAGTTTTTAAACACTGCAGCAAAACAGCTCGCTCTTCAAAGAGCAGCGAGCATGCTGGTGTTGGGTTGCAAATCCCCTGCCACCCCTGCTCCAGCATATGTTATCTCACTGGGATTACCAAGAAACTCAAAAGATGTGCTTCTGTTATCCTAAAACTGACAAGTGGGCTGAAGGAAAACATTTGCTCAGAGTGTAGACTTAATGAGGTCTGATGTTATCTTTGAGACCACATGCCAGGCCAGCATCCTAAATGAGCATATGGGCTGCTTTAGTGCCTGCAGCCTTTCCCTGATGGTGAGCAGGTCCAGGCACATCAGAGAGGACACAAGAAGCAGAGCTGCAGGGCTCTATGGGCCCTGTGGGAGGGCTAGCAAGAAGAGTCTGTGGGACAAAAGCAGTTTTGGGGACTCCTTCAGGTTCAGGTGACACCAGAACCACACTCATGCCCTAGTCTACAAAACTGCCCCTCCTTGGCTAATTGTGGACTGAGACGCCTATTGCTCACTGAAAGCATAGCCCCAACAGTTCAACAGAAATGAGCCCCTCATCACCTCCCTATTTCTACTTCATTCCACATTACCATGGCCAACCAACCCCACGAGTTGCTTGGGGGATGTGGTGATGTGCCCCTGAGCTGACAAGGGAAGGCGTCTTCCCCTGACAGTCTTGTTCTGGGAGCAGGGTAAGGAGTGAGACAAACATGTCACTGTCAATTAGCTAATGTTTGTACAAGGGATGGCTGAATCCCGTGGAGTTTTGTTAACCTTGTGGCCTCTCTATAAAACCTGCCTGAGTTCATGAACCTACCCCCATCTGTAAATTAAAGCCGTGCATTCTCCTTTGAGGTGGGGTTAATAAAAATACACTTTTAGTTAAGAAGAGTATAATGCTATGCATAGCGTATATAACATTAGCTCTCAATTTAGGCAGGCTGATGCTCTTGGCAGTACAAGGGCTGTACCTTTTGCTCTTCTCTTCTTTCTTTGCTTCCATTTCACAGCTACTTGGAAACTATTTTTCCACTAACTGCATTTTCTCACTTGATTTCTTTGCAGTAGTTTGTTTTTCTGGCAGTCTCCTGAAGGTGACAAGGCCCTCATGACTTACCAAATCTAACCACAAGAGCTTAGTCAAGCAGGTTTTGAAAACAGACCAAATGGATTCCCTGCTCTTTTGAAAACAGCTTCTATCAGCATAAAATATCAAATGCCACCAGTATCTTCTTCCTCCAGGAGAAGAGACTGTGAGCATTCCCGTTGTCTGGACAGTCTGACCATGGGTCACTCCATTACTGCTGCTGGTGCATAGTGCCTGCATCCTGTGACTATTGTGAGCCACAGCCTCTTGACTTACTCAAGACTTGATTTCTCTGTTGTGTTAGATTATGAAAAATACTCAAAAAATCGACCTGTACTAACTACTTTCAAAGGCAAGACTGATTTTGGTCCAAGTCCAAGTCATTTCCCTCACATTAATAACGCAAGACAGTATTTCAGAGTATAAAGTTAAAATCATGTTATAATCTAAACATCTCACTGCAAATTCAGTGCTCACAGGCAGGCTAACAGTTCTGGGATTGGCATCAATCCAGAATTAAAATTTGGTTACCAGAATACTGTACTTTTTTTTTTAATGTAACATATTTGAGTAGGTTTTTCTGGGGTGGGGAGGAAGGGTTGGTATTTATGATGCCTTATAGCTTCAGGAATTCAACTTATGTAGCATGCTCATGTTTTATTGAGAAGCATTCTGAAGCTTTGAATATGATTATAGGTAGTATTTGAAATTATAATGTTTAAATGTTTTAGTATAAATGCATAATTTTGGATCCATGCTGTAAATCATGTTAGAGCAATCAACAGAGCAATTCAGACTTGACCCTTCCCATTTTCCAGTACAGGAGGAGTATAGAAGGAGTAATTTTTAAAAACAGGGTATAGAAGAAGTAATTCTAAAAATAACTATTCAGCACTTGGGCTTTTTAGAAGATTTACTCCTCACTCAATTTTATCATACAAGGTAAATTTATATACACAGACACAATCTGGTAAGGTTTTTTGATTTATTAATATGGTAGCTGGCTTGTGTGCCAATGCTGATTTGCCACACACGCACACACACAAAAAATACTATTGAGAAAATGCATTTAATAACATGAAAAAACACTTTGTTTTACTGGTTTGCCTCACTGGATTTGGAAGCCTGGTGACATTTTATTTAGTCTCCAGGTCACAGAGCATTTCTCTGACATCACCATTCTGCAAAAAGAGATATACTTTCCAATGTCTACAGCATAATTCCTTCCCCTTTTTCCATGCAGTTTTCCCATTACATTCATATGGCTCCATTTTGTTTTCTTCTGCAGAAGACTTTTTTCTATAGCAAAATGACAGCACATATTTGTGTCCAAAGTAGTTTCTTTTTCCAAATCTGTTCAGTGTGGCTGTGAATGTGTCATTAATGTAGCCATGAGCAAGACTGGACTGGGTTTATCAGCCATTTCCACCAGAGTCAGTGCTTGGTTTCCTTGGTACCCATGACATGTGACAGAAGTGTCAGCAAAACAAAGTCAGTGGGCAAGTTTCGCTTGAACAGACTATGGTTCTCAAACCTTGCCACCACCACTTTTGGCAGAGGGCAGGTACTGAGTGCTTGAAATGGGTCTCTGTGCAATTTAGAACAGCTCTGCAGAAGGAAATGGTTCCTTGGAGGGATTTGAAAAATCATGGTGAATGTTGTCTTTTTCTGCCAAACTGCAGCAGGCTTTTCATGGATTTGCTGGGGGATCTGTGTGGAATCTGATGTCCTCTCACGACTTCAGGTGACTGAAGCTGCTCCTGTTGTGCTTCTTCTGGGGTAAAAGAAACACTGCACTCTCATCTTGTTTCCTGAGGGTTTCCTGTAGATACCAGCACTGAAGGTAAAGTGCTTGTCCAGCAGGGAGAACCACACAGGAATAAAACCTGAGGAGCCCCTTGCACCAAGTAGAGCTGCAGCTGTTGTGCAGGAGCACATCCAGGAGCACCAGAGCGTCCTGGGTGGGAGGTGAGGTAGGCAAAAGTGTGGCCTCCATGGGCTGTGAATCCATCACCACCATGTCATGTACATGTGGTGTGTTTGCTTATGAAGCAACCACTTTCCCTCCTCCTCCCAGTTTTCTTTCATTAATGACAGTACAGGCCTTTTATTTACTCAAACCCCACTGTGCTCTGCAGTTTGCACCCTCATTAGGTGCATGCAGACTTTATGCATGAAAATGTGGTGCACTGGGGCTTTTAGAGAGTTATCCTGCTGGAGTCAGCAAGTCACAAAGTCCAATTACTGCTGCTTTTACCACTGTGGCACTGACACTCCCCATAAAGTTATGGGTAGCTACTTCAAGATTTGTAAAAGCCCTTAAAAAAAGAAGCTGGGGCCTAAATGTCTCAGCCATAGTGCTTCAGGTTGCAATTCTGCTTGGTGAGTATACAACAGAAGAAAGGTAATTTCTGGAAGTATAATACAACTAGTGGTAATAAGTAATAGAACTGTACACTGTCCTTGCTCCTGTAATTCCTCGGCTGTTGGCTTGCAATGCAGAGTGAGAGAAAAGAAAGATAATCAACAAAGTATAGTGTGGAGTGGTCTAATCAGTAAGTTGGAGTCCCAAGCTCAGTGCTAGGTAGTGTCACAGTCTGTAACGTCATTGATTTCATGACCAGCTTTTAGAGGCAGTAGCACCAACTAGATTGTAACAGGATATAATGCTTCATGGAGTAAAAAAGCTTTACAGAGTGAAAAAGCATCCTTTTACCTATCCTTGTGGCAACATACAGATAACAATTGTGGTTTTAATCTTCTCCTTCAATTTATTGTATTTAAAATCATGTACAGATATCCAGATTACCAGGGACACACAGAAAGCCAGCTTCATCCTGCTGTTTATCCCTGAATACATATTCTTGGCTTCTGACACTGCTAACAGTACATTGAAGGGAACTTTTGCTCTGACACCTCACCAATATCTCTGCATAAAACTTTATCTTGAAGCCCTCTCTAATAGCTAGGTATTTTTGATAAACAAAATATAACAACTCCATAAACTCTCCACAGAGAGTCATTTGATGCAGTTTTATGCTCTTGAAGGTTCTGACATAAAGACAAAGTGCAGCAAATTACCAAACGGCAACATCAACTGAGCTACGGTAATTGCAGAGATACATTCCAGTTAAATTCCTCTGACACATTTGGAGTAGGCAAAGAACATAAAGGCCAGTGTACAGAAATTTTTGGAAATACCACAACTCCATTGTGAGTCTGTGTATGAAGTGAAAACCCTTTTAAATACCAGTCCTGGGAGACACACATTGGTACTGCAGTGTGTGCTGTGGAAGGTATGATATTCTCAACTGGGACAGGACAAGAAAGACATCCTTCATCTCTGACAAACACCCAAGTGCCTGGATTTTTTTCTTACATCTGGCAATGACTGTTAAATCTTAATTAAAGGCAGCATGAACAGGTTGATCTAATGGCCATGCCTGTGCAGCAGATAGGAGTGTGCCCTGCTTTTTATTCCAATTCATTCTTTTCTGGTTTCTTTGGGGAGGACCATTTTCCACACCAACAGATCTCCAGGTCTGACCATGAACCACCTGTATTTTAGTCCTTCATGGAAATAAGCTAAAGGAAAACTGGGCCTTCATCTCAGTACTGCACATTAAACATTTCAATGAAATTTTTGACACGATTTCAAGAATCATGGAGATGAATTCAGCAGTATTCTGTTTACCAAGAATACAGCTCCAGCATTAAAAATGTATGAGAAAGATTTTGGGTGTATATCAGTATCCATCCACCAGGATCCAGTGGAGTCAGTTTGGCCTTCACATTCATTCAGTGCTGAACTTTCTGCTGAATTTATTGACAAAGGGTTGAAATTACAGCAGCGTTTAAAAAAAAACAACTTATCTATTTCTTGACATCAGGATGAGATCTATGATCTCACAGATCCTTGAGAAGTCTCCAAATGTTAGTGATTTTTGGTCATGCTCTCTATGCTCTGAATTAAAGTCAGTTGTCCAAAAGAAAAGTATCAGAGTCCAAACTCTGACTGCCTTTGCAGTAGGAGTGTCTCCTCTCACCAGTCAGTTGGGTTTTCTTGGTGTTAGCTGGGAAGTCCTTCTCGGCTGGGAATCTGCTGGGTCAACATTAACTGTAAGTTACACAGAAACGAAGACAATTGCCAAGGTCTCAAAAACAATTGACTGTAGTCAGGCAAAAGGATTTAAGTTGATGTTTTGTTTTGTTTTTTTTTTTAAACAAAGCAAACTGTCAAATGCATGGCTGCCTGACCTCCTGCTGAGAAAGTTCTCTGACTTGAGTGAAGGGCCATTCACAGCATTTCAGTCAGACTGAAAAACAGCTGTACCTGCTGAACAAAATAGGAAAAAACTCAACAATGTGTTGCAGGATGGACTTCCTCCTCTTTGGGAGCTAATTGCTCCTTCAAAGGAGGAAAGGCTTAGCTCAAGGTTTTTGTAAAGAACTGGAAAAGCAGTGGTGGGATCAGAACTGAACTGGCAGTATACAGCAGGCAGACTGGCTTAGAAGAGTATGTGGACCCACCTTTTGCATGGAACACATTTGCCATACGTAGAATGGGCACTATTTTATCTTTTCAGATCTGACGAAGAAAATGGGGTTTCCTATCTCCGGTGGCTGCTGGTACAATAGAATATTTTACTTTAATTACATCACTATATGAGCAGATCTAGACTCATCTAGTCAAATGGAATTTTTTAAAGAGATAATAGAACTTGCAAAATTGCCATTTAGAATCTTTTAATATGCAGCTACTTTAAAGAATGTGGTGCTTTTATAGTCTCAAGAATTTTTTTGATGAAATGTTCTTATTCGTTGGTCAGCTCACTGACTTCTGTGCTCATTGATGCAGAAATTCACTGATTCTGACATTTTCATCAAGAAAGGAACTCAGAGCATTCTCAGCCAGAGTAGTAAATAACATAGCACCTGTTTTAGGGTAGAACCAAAAGTCAGCTTTAGTTGTAACCAGCACAACCTCTGTGAACACATGGGGACTTTAAATCTGGAGCTTCACCATCTGAGATGAATGCCTCAGACTTGAGAATGTCATGGAAGGACACTGTCTCTTATCAGAGGAGAAAAATTTTGATCTGACACACAGCAGGAAAAAAATGCAGACTTTTAAGATTTGTTGTGTGAGAGGTAAAACATTTCTTGCCCAGGTGTGCTGAGAGCATGGCATGACCCAGTCTCTTGCCAGAAGACAGAGCTGATTCCAGCAGGGCCTCAAGTGACAGGTAGGTGATCACCATCATGGTTTGAAAATCCTGGTGTTGTAAATGAGTCCTGGAGTTACACGCTTGCACAGGCCCTCAATGTAGAGCTGATCCACATTGCAAACAAACAGAGAGTAATGAATTGCACCTAAATGTTTTTGCAGCAAGAAAGTCAAGAAAAGGAACAGAAAGATCATTAGCAGGAACAGAGAGAAAAGGAAAGATTGGAGATGAAAAGAAATTTTGTTATTTGCCTTGCACTGTCAGATCAAGCTTTAGCACACCCTTTTCCTCCTATTCCTGCTCCCAGCTCTATCAATGGACCTTCTCCATGAACTTGACCCTTATGAATGAACAGCCTGCTGTTTTGGTACTTCTGGTAGCTCTGCACACAGAGAGCATAAATCCCTTCATGATTCTTTACTTTGTCAGATGACTACCACAACTATTCCTGGTCACTCAAAAACACACTTCAGTCATAATAGTGACTGAATATTCAATCACAGAATATGCTCAATATATCAAAGAAAGGCATAGAAGCAAAAAAAAAAAATTAAACGGCAACACTCTTTCCAATCTTTTTCACCTTGTTTTTTCTACTCTCACCACTGAGTCTTTAAACTCTTCGAAAACTAATTGTCCTTTGCCAGGTTTGATAGAGCACTATGTAGTGATGATGGTTAAAGAAGAAAAGTAACACTTTAAGGGGCATTACATTATGTTACTACATTAAAAAGCACCATGAGAGATCTGACGTGCTGTTTTTTCACAGAGGAGGTAAAGAGACCAGAGAATGAGGTGTTATGGTTATTTGAGTATGCATTATTCCTCATAGGCTGTACAATTGTAATTCAGATTGCTTATTTCCATTCAAGGCCTGTGAGTCAACCAGATGGGGAGGTTTTTCTGACATGTAGGCTTTATGCTTAAGGTCAATTGATGGCCCAGAATGTAACACATCACTTAGGGACATGGTTTAGTGTTGGAATTGGCAGTGCTGAGTTAACAGTTGGACTCAATGATTTTAGAGGTTTTTCCCAACCTAAATGACTCCATGAATTTATGTGCCCATACCCACAGAGTTCTTGTGTTGAAATAAAATTTTCTGATTCTATAAGGGAAGCTCAAAGGCACCCAGTGTACACACCTGCTTATGGTGGCAGGGAGAGGAGAGGGGAGGGCATTGCTTTTAAACCATCCTCACTTTCCTCTGCTGACCCTATAGAAATGAACTGACATTTAATCCATACAAGGGATTAAATGTGGACAAGGTGGATGAAGACTGGATATCAGGTGGGTGAAGGCTGCTCACAATACTTGTCCTTTGCCCTTGCAAATTCATGGACCTTTTGTAACCATTTTCCATCTGTCTGGATGAGATTAACATTGTCAGCACTTCTAGAGAAAATGCTGAAATTAATAGACAGGGTGGGCAGGTGGAAGGAGGGAGTAGGCTTGTGGAAATCTTAATGCACGGTGCCATGTATCTCCACATTTCTCATAAGCATCAGGCACTTCATGTCTGAAGTAGAATGCCTCACAGCAGCTCACAAGAACTCTACCTATTTGTCATCCAGAAATATTCCATGGAAATAATGAATCCAGGTTGGTTTTTTTCCTGCTCCCCACTGTGACAAACAGAACATGAAAGCCAAACTCTATCTCCTGCTGAAGATCACAGTAAGCAGTTCTGCAGATTCCATGGGCAACACAGGACTAACAAAACAGCCTACTCAGTTCAAACACATTTCAGCTCAGTGCCCTTGCTTTCTTCTGAGCTGAGAAAATGATGTCATTGGTGTCAGTGCTGCTTTTTCATATCAATTGTGTGTGGTGCCTGCAATGACTGTTTGGGCTTTTTCCTCCCAGTTTGCAAGACACGGGGAATAAGAACAACAAAACTCTGACAGCTTATATGGCAAGGAGAACTGTTTTGCTGTAGCATGAACATTACCAGTGAGCTACATAACAGACTTGAAAGATACAGCTTGCAAAGAATTTTAAGCCAACTTTTCCAAGCACAGTTACGTAAACCACCAAAAAGGGATTTGAACTGGTAATGCTGAGAGTTGTTTAACTTCAGCAGTGGTAGCAGGGAAGTGATATGGTTGGACATCCAGGGAGAAATGGATGAATGGGTATTCCTTGGCTATGCTGGTCAAGACGATGCATGACTGCAGCAGCCAATGTTCCTATCCAAGTAGGATAATATCCCTATTTGTAGTATGAAGCCAGAAACTGCGGAGATTATTACCCATGAATCTTTCAAGCCAGACATTAAACACACTGCTCTTGTTTGGATTGTATGAACACTAATCCTCCCTTAGCACTTGCCCTATAAGTAAAACCTTTATTCATCTGTCTTGGGCTGAAGTGTCTTCACTCTTGGATTGCATAGTGAATATTTAACACTTGCACTCTGCACTGCGACTACATCATACAATGAGATGTGATTACAGAGTCTCTGAGATGAAAACTATTATATCAATATACTCATGAAATATGGACTGAAAATACATTATCATTTTGGATATGAAAGTTTTGAGAGCAAGAATGTAATTTACTACACCTTTCCATATTTCCCACAACAGTAGGACCCTTACCCAGCCTTTGGTTCTCTAGGGACATCATAACTCAAACAATAGTAACAAATCTAAAGGAAAAGTTTTTGTGTTATTAGCATTGTTCCCAGAGATCCAGTGTGACATGGAGCCCTGGATGATTAGACTAAGTTCCACAATCAGGACACTGCTTTACAGAGAACTAAAATCCACGTTCAACTCTCTATAAAATTTCCCGTAAGACCTGTCATGAAGTCTCCTATATGTCAGCTCAGGTTTCAGTAGGATGCAAAAATCTGTGCTCTGCTATAAAATGACAGTTGTACATTAGGCCACTGACATTTTCATATCTGTTGTACATCATCACATCCATTGCACTTTGGCAATTAGATTTCTGTACTCAGGCTTGCTCTGAATCTGTTTCCAGGATGATGGGACCCTCAGTGTTGAGAAACTTTATCCTGTTTCCTTTTATTCACAGAACTCAGTCACCTTCTGTGGAGTAATTTTGGATTTGCTCAGCCTGAGTGTGAGAGAAAAGCACTAGTCCTGCTCCTTTGAGGAAAGTGGTGATGATGGCAATTCTTCTTGGACCAGTGAAAAGACCTCATGAAACTGATTTCTGCACAACCATCCAATTCACTGGATAGAGAAAGCACGAAGGAACATGTGGGTGGATGGCTGGAGCTATCCCTCCTATCTTCTGATGAAACATTGTCCCTGTGTAATTTATTAAACCTTTTAATGTGCTCTCAACAATTTTTCTGCATGCTTTTGCAGGGATCATTTAGTATAGCTCTGCTGCTAGGATTAGACACCTGCTTTTCCCCCCAAGAAGTACCTTACCATGGAGCAAGGGACAGAAAGCTTTGGCATGGCTCAGCTAATTGGCTGAAGGCTCTTGCTACCCTTCTTGTTTCAGCATTGCTTTAGAGACATGAAACAGGGGGGAGAGGTTAAAATTAAGCTCTGTCATGGCAAATGATTATGTGTAATTTTTACTGTACCCTGAAATGAGGAGAGAAAAGAGAGAGCAGGAGGGGGAAGGCTGTTATTAAAGCCAACTGCCAGCTTAACCAAGCAAGCTTCAGAATAAAATAATGGCTCAAGCCAAAGAAGCCACCACAAATGAGCCAGCCAAGGCAGAGGGGTCAGTTTCTCTGCATGTTCAGGATGTATTGGCAGCCTCTGCTTGGCTTAGACAGGATGACAGAACAGGAGAACATCAGCAACAGCTGTTCTGGCTGCTGCTTCAATATTGCCTGGCTGCCATCAATTTGCCATTAATTCCCTTCAGATGTCCTGGGCTTGCCTCACTGCTTTTCAAAAGCTGCATGCTGCATGGCACGAGCCTATCATTCTTCCCATCAGCCGTTTGATAATTGCACTGAGCTAGAGATTGACAGTGACAGGCATTAATGGGGGCATTACCAGCATTATTAATGTGTGTTCGCTTTACTGCTTCCCCTGCCTGCTCAGCTTGCAGATCTGTTCAATTGCTGGCAGTGAAATGACCTGATGAAAATTATACAAGAAAGAGAAAAGAGAGTTACAGCACTTCCTAAGTGTAAATCATCTTGCATGACACCGAGCTCTATTGCCATGTGTTACATCCTCTGCACCTACATCAAGGAAGGCAATATTCAGTACCTTGCATATGGAAACAGATCTACTTTATGTGTGTTACTCTCCTCTTCCAGGTGCAGTACTTGGCAGTTGTACATGACAAGATTGTGTTCTGATATGGTGGTTTCTAGGATAGCAATGTGCTCAGTCCGGAGACACCTCTGCATCCATTCCTATTATCACTCCCAGTCAGGAGTCTGTTTAAATTCACTAGGGCAAGGTCATCCCAGGAGTGTTGCCCATCAGACCGCAGAGTGACACCAGGGGTGGATGTGCCACGTTTTCCTTGCTGTTATGCTGCCACACAGCTCAGTGTGCAGCTGGAGTTCTGCACACCTTCACGACACTGCAGAGCTTCCTGACTTAGAAAACCCCTCTCTGTGAGGGCACATCACACCTTTCAAGTAAAAGGATGATGTTTTGGTTTGATTTGTTTTGTTTACCGTGGAGCTTTATGTTCATGTAATGAATTGGAGCATGTCCTGGAAAAGACTAAAGTGCATTTAGGAATAGCCTGTGCAGGCAGTGCTGCTAATGCTGCTGCAATAAGCACCTGCTGGCTTTTAGTTCTTGTGAGTGGTGGATGAACAGCTTTACATTCTTATAGTAACAACAGCTACCAGGAACAGGGTTTGTTTTGCAGCTGCCATGAATGAGTGTGCATTCTGCCAACAGCACTGATTCCTGGGAACAAAGTCTGTCTGGCTTTGTTTCCGAATATTAACCTCCTGCAGTAAGTGCTAACATACTTCACCTATTTTAACACAGATGAGACCTCTGGAGAGGGACTTGGGAGAGAGAGTCTTGAGAGGAGGAGGGTTTGCCAGAGGAAAAGTAACTGTCCTCCTAGAATTTTTCTTGTCTGTGAACAAAGAGACAGTAACACTCTGAAATATGTAAATCCTGGCTTCAACATCTCAAGGAAGTGCCTCATCTTGGCAACTTTCCCTTGCTCTCCAGTATTTATTTCCTAGTCTCATCATTTACTGTGTGAAATACTGGTACTGAGTCAGTCTTGCAAACAAACATGCCCTCTTATATAGGGAGTAACACAGCTTTGCCCAACTTCTCTGAGTGGATTTGAAAGTTAAAAACCCCAGTTTTATGTTAGCAGAGTCTCTCCCTGGGCAAATGCCACAATCAGAATATTGGCAGAGGAGTGGGGAACAGACACCTCTCCTCACACCTGCACTGAGCCCACACAGCTTATGGCAGGGGCATAAATTAGGGGCAAGAGACGCTCACCTGAATGGAGGGATAGAGGTGTGCATCCAGAATATGCCTCAGTGCGGGATCTTGGGGAGTTGCTGCTCTGCACCTTTGCCTATTACTCATCTGCTTTGGCTTTCAGGGGACCAAAAGCTAGTGTGAGGACCAGCAAGGAGACTGCACTGAGTTTCAGGGGGATTTATCCCCCCTGTTCTGCATAAGAAGGATCCTGGGTGAGCCAGCAGCGTGCTTGTTAACCTGGCTGGATGTCCTTGTTGCCTGGGAAAGCTGGAAAAGCTGTTACCAGTGAGGTAGGGGACTGGAAGAAATTGTAAAATACAAGCTGAAGGCAACTGAAGACTGCTGGGGAGAAATTTCAGCTCCTCCCAAGTCTGGGACCTTGATGCAGTGCTACATCCCTTCAACGAGACTTCTCACACATGGTTGTCAACTGGCATAGTGACTAATAATTTTTTTTTAAATTTAAGCTTAATATATGCTTAATGGTTCTTAAAATAATTTTAAAGCAAGATTTCAGATTGAAATAAAAAATTGCCTTTTAAGATAATAAAGTAATAACAAAATGACTTTTACATCCAAAAGCAACAGCCCAACAAACACTATGCAAAAAACACTGCAGTTTCAAATTCACATTTTTCACAGAGAAAAATGGAATAGAAACCCTCCTTCATGCCCCCAAACCCCTCTTCTATCAGGGTTAGGGATTGTTTACTTTTCATTTTCTGATTTCTGCCTAAAAACCCTTCAGTCTGACTGGCAGAAGTACCAGAACTTAAAGTTGCAATTGTAGTAAATGGGAAACTTGCTTTCACCTCCATCTCTTTGTGCTTTGTATTCCTTATATGTAGAAAGGTGCTGAATTGCTTTTCATTTATAAGAGTTATTGTGAGAGGTTAGTTCTAAACACCTGTGAAGAAACTCATTGCCGACTTTAAATTTTGCAGGAGGGCTCATGAAGGTATGAGTGATTCTTCCTGCAGTGGTGGGTGGTAAATAAGGTGAGGGACTGCACAACACCAGCATGGAGGCAGGAACGTGCTGCACAGCTTCTCCCTAAGGGAACGCCATCCATTGAGTCCAGGGGCTGAGGCAGGGTGAGCACAGCACAGATTGTGTGACATTGGGAAGCTGTGGACCACCACGGAATCTAGACTCTGAATGGGATGAACTGGAGGTGTGTAGATGACTTAAATCTGGGAATTTCCTAATACAAGTGCATGAATGTGCAGCCTTGAAAGCATATTTCAATAGAAGGGGTCTATGTGCACTAAACACATTGCAGAATAAGTGAAAATCCATGCCTTTAACCAGCTTTGTTAGCAGCTTGTCTCTTCTAAAGAACAGCCTTCTTGTTGGGCCTTTTCTCAATATGGAATCCCAACATTTTTCCATTTTTGACCAACTAAAACAAAAAGCTAGGACAAGTCAATTTTAAAAGCTCATTCTTACCAAGCTCACAGTTTTTAGGCAACAGTCATTTGGATATATTTCAGATAAGCAGCCAGCCTTGTGCATGCTTAGTCAAACCCAAACCTCTTACAGGGTTCTCTCCCTACTATTAATCTTATATCTTGTTAGTAGGATTTCTTGTGACTTCTGTGGTGGCTGGTGCTGTATTTTGGCCAGATGTGGGTGACCAGCTCTGGATGACCTAGGGACCAAAAGGTTAATGGAGAATTCCAAACATGCAATTCATCTTAAACTTTATCCCTAGCTTTATTTCCCTTAACATTGATAGTAGATCTGGCTTTGTATTAAATTACTTAGATAATAAGAAAACTCCTCTCAGGACATGGGGGAGCCTTTCTCCTCTGGAACTAAGAATTTCTTCGCTGGAAAAGAGCATTTTTATACAGCCTATTTGAACTTGAGATACACCAAAGGTTCCATCTGTTATTTAAAGGTGTGTGATATACAGATAAGATAAATCAGGGTATTTATCCTCCAGCCCCAGCTGTGGGGAAAAAAGAAAGGTAAGAAACCGTGGTCTGTCTGGGTGGATAATAATGTATGTAGTTCACTGGTGCCCAGAGCAGGAGGCAGGGTGGAAATGCACACATTCTTACAGCCCAGAAGGGAGATGGCACAGTACCATTCTCCTCACTTGGCAGGATGAGAAGCTGGGATGCAGGGCAAGCCCAGGATGCAGATGCTTCAGGTGATCTACATCTATCTGTGATATATTCCCCGCCCTACCTTATTGTACCACACTGCCAAGGCAAGCAAGTGGCTCAGTGGGAGAGGCAGCTCCTCTCTGGAGCCATTTTGCCTGTTCTCCTTGAGCAGGGGGAAGGAGTTTTTCTTTCAGTGGGGAATCAAAGCATGTGCCTATGTGAGGGAACAACCTGCAACTCATGCATTCCAGGAACAGTTCCTATCTAGAAATACACTTGGGACTGTTCCTATTTAGAAGTATACTTGGGATGAGATGATGAAAGACAGCCAGTAGTGTTCAAAGCAACAAAAAATCCCCTTCAAAATACACAGTGTGGGACTGTTTCCTGCTTAGTGCAATGGCACCACAATTGCCACTCTATGAACACAAGACACAAGTTACTTCAGGTGCCTGTGGAGCAAAGGAACCTCTCTCCTTTCCCCATGCTCCTGCCTTCTGTGAATCCTACTTTAGTGAGTGCAGCAGTGAGGGACTCGTGGTAACATATCCAAGGTTTGGTATGTTCATCTCCTCTCCTCCTCCCACCTCCTGTTCATTCAGGCGACACTTGCATGCTGAGATTTGTCTAGCACCCAAGGGAAGTCAGGTCGGCCTGACTGAGGAGAGGAGAGTGGGTGGTTAGGAGTGATCTGCAATCAGCCCTGTACAGAAGGTGTTTCCTTTTTTTGGTTCTTCAAAATAGAGGTAGGGGGAGAAAGAGAGAGATGCTCCAAGTGGTGGATATTTAAAAAAAATTCATTCTGTAATGCTCCAAAGTGAAGGGCCTTGGCACGGCATGCAGGGCTGAATGTTGAGCACAGTCATAAAAGGACTGAGAGGATTGGGAGCCACTCTTTGCCCCCACTGTGGCTCCCTCCAGGTACAGTTCTGATCCATGCTTAACAGGCAGGAGCCAGGGAAAGTCATAAAGACTGTAATTCATATTGCAACACACATTGCTTCCTTGAGGTGGTGGCTTATTTTGGTTTTCTTCAAATCAACTTTGAGACATAAAAAAATTAATATTTCAAAAGTGTGTGTTGGCATGCACAGTCATGTCCATAATTCATGAGGGCTTTTAAGGCGTTCAAGAGGATCCAACAGTGCTGAAGTCATGGGATAAATCCCTAATCACTGTGACTTTATCCTCTTACACTTGGACCCAATCTGCTCAGTGTTAAAGCACCCAAGACACGGTAACAGAAGAGAGGGCCCAAGGTCACTGTGCTGTGCAGTCTGGTCTTTATCAGTCTCCGACTGACTTTTGAGAGAGATTAAACCTCCAAGGGTTGCAAATCGGCAAAACTTGAACCAATAATGCCAGCTTCCAGAATTTCACTAAATTTTCTGTAAGCTGACTGCTTCCATGAGCTAAATTTTGCCCAGGTACCTCTGTGAGAGGAACCCAGTGGATTGACCCCATGTACAGGATTTGGAACTCAGGTGTGCTGAAATGTCCTCCCTTAGAAGTGCTGAGGGACTGTAATCTCCATCATGTGGCACAATATGTACATCAGTTCCTCTGACTTATTTTTGGAGGGGAAATGCCCATATTTAAAAAACCCAAAACTGTACTAGATGAAAGCTAATTTAATCAAGTGTATTTATATAATTACTTCCATATGAACAACAATTGCTGAGATGAATTATAGAGACAGGGAGAAAATGAGTACTGTGAGATGACATAAAACACCAGTGCTCAGAAATGTGTAGTCAGGGGGGAAATATGACAGATGTTCCGTAGTACTTAAAGCTAATGGGATGCCACATTAATCACTCTTTAAGGCATCCTTCCATGATTACGTAGTGGAAATTGCTATCTTCCTTTTAAATTTCATGGTTTTGATTTCATCACATTGAGTCTCAACTCAAGGTCTTCACATTGGTATCATATCTTTGAGTGTGTCAATAGCCCTTGACCAGACTGAGATTTTTATGCTCTCTGTGTCCAAGGGGTTTCCTTGGACATTTATTGCTAAGTCCTGCCAGAGGTACAGCATATGTTATAGCTCCTAAATTGGCAGAGTTCAAAGACCAGGTATAGGAATTAGCTGCTAAGAGTTGTGTGTTTAATTACACCCATTACACACTCCAATTACCTGAAACAGTTATAGCTGGTCCCAGGGAAACACTTAAGTAGTCCAACTAGGAGTTCACGATATCTGCATTAATTACTCTTTGTACCAAAATAAATTATCAGCTTGCCACACCCACCCAGGAAAGAGAAACTGGAAATGACCACAAAAATCTGAGTCCTACCCAGTCTGGAGTTTGTCCTGTAATGTAATGCCAGAATAAGCAACAGAAACTGAATCAGAGCCAGCAGACAAGGTGTTTGGCTGACCAGTGTGGAAACACTGAGGAATTGAACATCCCAAGTAACAGCCAGTCCTATTATCCCAAGGTGTTAATCAGGAGTTGTCCATTCTCAAAGAAACACTCCCACATGTGCAACACTTGGTCTTGAATAAACTATTTGTTCACCTATTCATTTTCAGGACAGTTCCCTGACAATTGCTGATATTTTTAGGGAAAATGAAGGCTAAGGTCCAAATGCCAAAGGAGGCAAATATATCTAGAGAATTAAACTGTATGTGAAAAGCTGTTAGGGTTGGAAAGGGAGACATATGAGATTTGTCTGGCTGAGAATAATCCAGGAAAGTCCCGACAACTGCTGAAGAATTTATCTCTGCAGACCAAGCTGGAAAAAAAGGCTGTAAATCTAATGCTTGCTAAGCTGTATCTGTTGAAGTGATGCCATGGTGTGCACAGTGATTGAATTTTAGCACATTAGTATTACAGTCTAAGTTCTCTTCCACATTGACCAATTATTTTTACAAGTTTTAGAAGCTTAGCAAATTTTCTGAAAGGGGAAGAATCTTTCCTAAGGAGATTTTAAAGCTCAGAAGCATTTCCTAGGTCTTCCCATTACCACTTGAAGTGCCAGCTATGCATCCCGACAGCAATTAGATCAGACCCAGCAGAAAAAGCAATTGAAGAACTAAATTGAAATCTTCACAAAGCTGTATCCAGTGCACAGCACGCATGAGGCAGAGTAGCCTATACCAGCTACACACAGTCAAAAAGGAGAGATAACAGGATGCTCTTGCCAGCTATTTTATGTGAGGGGTTGTGAGAGGCTGATTGTTGTCATGAATGAGGGCACAGTATCCCCCAGAATGATTGCACTAGTCACAACACTGACCCACTTGATGGAAACATCATCTGGCAGGGATACCAGCAAGCATCCTCTGCTGCTTCCGCTGCTTGCCAGAAATAGTTGTTTGTCAATTGGGGAAAAGAAAAGGAATGAAGTGTGTGAAGGGAAGCACAACAAAGTGGCAATAGGAGCCCAGGAGTGCAGGGAGATGTTAAAGCAAAGGAGGAACATCTGGGCAGAGATCTGGCCCCTGCTGAATTCAGCAACAAAGTGCTTAATTGGCTCCTACAGGGCCAGAATTTAAGCCCTGATGAAGGAAAGTTTTCGTTAGTGGGATGAAAAGCACATCTGTGTGGAAGAAGTGTCTGAAGCTCTTGGATAGTTTCAGCTGAGGATCTTTTATCCTGCATATGTTTGTAGAAATAGATTGGACATGACCAAAGACCTTTGTATTGTTTGAAGTCCTCTGTCTTAGTATGGGGGGTCTACAGAAAGAACAGCTAGAGCCATTAAAACTCAATAGGGTGGACATGTCCCATAATGGCACATAAATGAAAACTGTGGGCTGCTCCTGCAAGGGGTCTCCTTTTTCTTTCCCCAGAGTCAGCTACTTGGGGGGATCCAAGAACCATAATTAAAAAAAAGGAAAGATTCTTCATAAAGGGTAGTGACACAGACAAGAGGATGCCTCAGAGGCTGTTAAGTTAAAGAGTAAGTGAGGGTTGCCTGTGCTAAAATGACAGAATAGCAATAAGCAGATTAAAGGCAGATTTTTAAAGCTGCTGTATAAGACATGTTGGACTTTAAGCATACATTAGATCCAACCTTCTGGCCAAACATTAGTAGAACTGCTGATGCAGTCAGACCCTCACATGCTGGAGGCAGGAGACTTTCATGGGTGTGCATCCAACAGTTACATTTCCTTCCCAATGTAAAGGCTGAGTGGGATGTAGAAACCCAGTGGGAGATGCTGCCTCTCAGGTACAAAAGGAGCTACCAGAGGACATGAGACACCTTGTATCTGGGCAACACCGTTCACCATGCTTCTGCTCAGTCCTGGGGTACTTGGTTCTGCCTCCTCCCAGGCAAAATCCTGCCACACGTGTTCCCTGTGTATGATCAGCCCATGCCCTACTCTTTTCTTTCTGGAGTTTTAGTAGTGGATACCTTTTCCTCCTGACCTTCAATGGGTCCAGCTTGCTTTCCAAATCACTTCTGTCTCCTGGTTATGGCTTCCAAAATCTGTTTTCCCACCCAGGAACAGCAGGGTCATCTAGAGAACTTTCCCTGAGGCAGGGTGACACACTGCTGCAGACAGGTAGCCTGGGGCTGTGACACAGGACAGTCCTCACCCACCACTTCCCTCCCTGGGGCTGAGCAGAACAACTGGGGAATAACCTCTGTTCCATGGGGCTCCAAATGTGATGAGATGGGGAGAAGGAAGATTTTAAAGGAACCAGCTGGGGTATCTTGTAGAGGATTCCATCTTAAGCTGGCACAGGAATTGCTCACAGGAATGGGAAAAGACTGTGTGTTGGAGACTTTTAAAATAATATTGGACTAAGTCCTAGAAAACAGTGTGGGGAATACCTATGTTTTGAAGCTGTGGGTTAATTAATTGCTTAGAGAATTTTGAAAGCCTCCCCCATTATTTGTCATAATAAAATCCCCTTCTACCTTGAAAACAGACTTTCCTCTTAGTTACAACAGTATGAATCAGAAATCAATCTACTAAAGACAAAACATTACACCAGCACAAAAGGTAAATCAGGTATTCGCCTGCTGTTTCTTCTGGTTAAGTCAATGATTGCCCAGGTCTTGGACTAAATTTTGCTATCAGTTTCAGAATGTTACCTCCCATGCAGTTCAGCTTCCGTGTACAGAGAAAGTAGATCAGAATTTGGCTAGTTTGATTCTATAAAAGCTAAGTTTTCATTGCCCAATTCAAAGGTCATTAAAGTTGGTCATTAGTTATACTTCCACGTAATTTAGATGGCCATAGCTTAAGTGGTAACCCATCTCAAAGTCTGTCCTTTCTAGATGGCAAATAAGTCAGGCTCAAGAAATTTTCATTACTTAGAACCAGCAAAAGGCAGCTAGGAGTAGCTTCAAAAGATGAACTTCTACTAGTAATTTAAGTTAATAGCCAACTGTCTGTGATCACTATAAAAATAACACCACATAAAACAATGAATATTAAATGAATTAAAACAACAACCTTTGATTGTAGCTACAGACCTCTTTTGAATGAAGAGTTGAATGAAGTTTATAGGAATGACTGTAAAATACCTAAATGTTCCCCTTTTTTGATTCTTATCATGTTATGTATTTTATTTCTGCACTCTTCAGGACTTATATTTCTGCAGTTAAAAGGGCAAAAACCTTAGAGAGGTCATTCAGAGCTCCACTGACCACTGATTGTACACTATATTTGCAAAACCAGATGGTTTTGAGGTATGAATCTACCTCTCAGCACTTGAGTCTTTTCAGATGTTGTAAAAACCTTACTGCATCTATAAAATTCATCCCAGAGGAAGTAGTGTAAAGCCTGATGTAATAAAATGCATCTATCTCAATATATGCATTCATTAGTGTGTGCAGAAACACCCCTCATTAGTCACTGGTGAGGACACGTTTACTGGCTGTCTTAAGTGCCAGCCTGGGCAGGTTGGCAATTTTTACAAGCAAGAGCACTGAGTATAAGAGCGTGAAGGGAAATGACTGGTGGCTGTCTTTGCTGAACACCTAATTGACTGATCAACACAGATGAATGCAGAGCTGGGAAGAAGCAGCAAGACATTGGATTCAAGACAGGAGAAGTTATGGGATGACTTAAGGTGGGCTGACTGCGTGCAAGAGCTCTGCAGCTAGAGAGGTGGATGGAATAGGAAGGTGCACAACCAGGTTATTACTTTGCTGTAGACTGTGAACTGCTAATTAGAGCTTTGACTTCTTCTCCAGCTTTAGTCCTTCTTTCAGCTTTAGCAGCTTGACTGTATTTCAAACTAAACCCTGGTAAGTAAGAGCAAGTTGTAGAGTAACACACAGAACCAAATATTTGAAAAGTCCAGATGTGCTCTTCATGCTTGTGGACCCCAGCTTCACACAGCAGCAGAAACACTGCTGAAATGGGTAGAGAGGTTGTGCCTGAGGTATTCCACCTGTTCCCTACATGGCTGATGTGTCATGTGCTTCTGTTATTCAGAATTCCCCTGGAAGGATTTCCCTCTCACCATTATGACCTCAGGAGAAACCCGTGCACTGAATGCCAGGAGCCAAGCACTTTGCACTCACCCTGCTGACCTTCATGTTCTGCAGCATTGGGTGCTTCAATAAAGCAGCTGCCAGGGTTAGGCTGTTACAAGCCAGGTCATGTCCATGGGCCCTTAAACATACAGGGCAGTTTATCCTGCCTGGGAGTCAAAGATTATTACAGCCATTCCACGTGGTGGATGGCAGACACAGATTACATGAGCTTAAGGACATACCAGAAAAATTGTGGCACTACAGGAGCAGGAGCAGCCTGCTCCAGTATCTCAATTTCCATGTAAATGATGGAGTTAACAGCAGCTCTGGATCAAGAAAAAAGAGTTGAGCAGTGTGGATACATCACCAGGCTTGGATTAAGCCACTGCATAAAATATGTTTTTAAGGAGCTGAAAAGAAACAAGGACGATGATATGAATTAATATGCTGAGGATGGAAGAGGATGGAGCTTTTAGCTCATTTGTCCTCTGGACAAGCCATAACAAAGGCAAGGAAAGACTCTCATGCTGAACAATACCATGCCTTCTCATGGTGATAACAAGTCCACGCAAAAAGGTGGCAGCCTTGCAAAGATATTCTTGGCTAAACACTCCCAGGGAAAGAACATAGCTCAAGAGGAAAGATGGAAGTTGCTGCTTCACTCTGGGAGTAATGTGAGTAATGTGGTAATGTAATGTAATGTAGGTAATGTAGGTAATGTGAGTCATCTATGGATGGGCAATGGAGTGTATTTCTATACAGTTTTTTTCTCTAATTCCATCATAACAAGAGGGTGTTCTTCTACCTTAAGAATATATGGGGATAATAGCCTGGGATTGGGTAACCTGAGGTGTTTTTGCCTGAAAACATTTGAATTTTTTGCTGAACAGAAACGAAGACCACACATGGAGTTTTCTGGGGAATGGAAACCTTCTAAGTACTGGCTGTGCTAGACGAATTTGATGAGAGACAAGAGAAATCAGGTATTTTTCATCCCAAACAGAGTCTGGGCTCGGCTTAGGGCCTAAGGGACCAGCAATAAAACCTTTGCAAATCAGATGAATTATACATTCTGTGGGTTAATTTCTGCTCTGTTGCATCACAGTCTTTTCCGATTAAAATCTCAGTGAAAGTGGCTCCTTTTAAAGAAAAATAGGATTCCATGACATTTGAGCCATAAGCAAGGTCACAGTAATAGTTGCTCCCTTTTCAGATTCTCTTCATCTGCAGAGAAATGTTGAGGTGGCAGAAATCCACTGCAGCTGCTCATGGCCATTGTTCCAAGTTTTTGGCACTTTCCTGGATGCAGAGTTGGCCCTTGGAGGCCCTTTGGGACAGTTTTCATGCTGTGCTCTGCTAGATGATTGCTGTCTTGAGCCAACTCTGTGAACCTTATTCTAAAATAAAACAGGAATAGGCAAGGTTTGAGGGAAGGGAAGGGAAGAAAAGGCTGGACTGAGAAATCCCTGATAGTCTTCTTGTGATCTCTGTCTTTCAGCCACTCCCTGGTAAGTCTCAAAACAAAGTATTTGGAAGTGGAGTAGAATAATAGGGCTAGTTTGCCTGGTAAAAATGGTGTGGAGGACAGTCCTGCTCCTGAATTCAGGGCAGAGGATTACTCACAACATCCCCTTCTAGATTTCTTCCAAGCAAGGGGAGCAGGACATAGTTTTTGTCTTTTCCTTTTCCTTTTCCTTTTCCTTTTCCTTTTCCTTTTCCTTTTCCTTTTCCTTTTCCTTTTCCTTTTCCTTTTCCTTTTCCTTTTCCTTTTCCTTTTCCTTTTCCTTTTCCTTTTCCTTTTCCTTTTCCTTTTCCTTTTCCTCCCTCCCTCCCTTTCTTCTTCCCTTCCTCCCTTCCTCCCTTCCTCCCTCCTTTCCTCCCTTCTTTCCTTTTTCTTCTCCTCCTCATTCCATGTCCCCCCACTCCCATCACCTCTTGGGTGATCACTCAACATGACACTCCATGAAACAGAGCTTCCTAAATATGATCTCTCTTTCAGAAATTATCTGAAATCCAAGGCATATCTCCACAAAAGCCCGCATTCTTACATGGAAATGAAATGAATTGTGTCTTTTTGGCCTTGGAAACCCCAAACCACTCCAAAGGCTTCTCTGGCAGGGAGCAGTGATCAGGCTTTTGCCCTAAGTGTGGATACTGGGCTAACACATCTTCCTAGATGCTTTTCCACTGCTTTGAAGGTCCTAACTCCATGGGGGACCTCTAGGACAACTTGCCAGTGGAAGCAGGTGGCCCTAAACACCATTTCCCTATTTATCTTGTAAGAGCCTGCACTGCAGTGTCTGCATCTCTTATTTTTTGCAGCTTAATTCTTCCTATCTAAGGCAACTTTTTCTTTTGTAGCTACCCTTAAGCACTTGTCAAGGACACATTTGTTTTGAAACTTTAAAAGGTAAGGGACTTTTTTCTTCAACGTTTTGGTATTCATTTTTTTAATGTAGTAACTCTACTAAAGTAATTTTTTTAAATTCTCTGAATGTCCCAGTGACATTGCAAATTATTGCTTTTTAAGCTGCAGTTGCTTTCCAAATTGGCCAAAGCAAGACTCTGACCAAAAAAAAATAAAAATCTGCAAATAGCTTTTTAAAAGCAGCTATTAGGAAAAAGAAAAACAAAAAAGGAAAAAGAAACCAGTAGTTGGAAGATACAGTTGAGTAATATTTAAAGCACTTATAAAGCTTGTAAAATAGAAAATGACTGGTGTTTTAGAATATCTTTCCACTTACTTACATCCATTAGTTGAGCAATGCAGTATATGGGTAAAAGTCGTCTGTGCTGTTGGAGCTACCTGGAAGATTTCATTCTGACAAAGGTGCCAGATGAAAAAATACCTTTTCAGAAATTACTCTTTGGAATCTTTGTAGATAGGAGCAAATTGAAACAAAGGAAATAGCCAAAACTTTGGGGTTCTAATTCTTGCTACAAGAAACTTGCCAGGTGAAATGTTGCTGTTTTTGCCTGCAGTTGGTGCAAACCACATGCAAGGTGCATTTCAAATGACAAATACCAGTCCTCATAAATGTGAGATCCTCATAAATGTGAGACAAACCTTTTTTCTTCTCTACCATCTGCAAAGTCTGTTTTTCCCTGCCAGCCAGACATACCCAAATACTCCTAGCTATTGTAATAATTGCCTGGAGGATATACCAATCCTGACATGGAAAAAACATATGCATGTTTTTCTCTCATTCTCTCCCTCTTTTTCTGTGTCTAACATAATCTCTCCTATTCCCCAACGAAAGCAATAGAAAGTTTTTCTTGTGTACTTCCCCTGTGGTCACTTGTGGGTGGGCATAAATTAAGTGATTATTGCTGCTATGCAGCTCCCTCGAGGGAGGGATTATATGAGATTTGAAACCCAGGAAAGGTCAAGCAGAGGAAAATGTGGCACCTGTACATTAGCTGAAAGTGCATGCTGACTTTCCACATGACATGTCAAACACCAGCTGTGCTGTACAGAAACAAATTCTAGTTCCTATGCACCATTCAGGGTAGATTTTCTAATGCCAGTTGCTTTTCACTTCATTGTGCAATGCAGTATTTACTTCCACAGCCTCACAGTCAGCTGTTTTCTAATTCTGTAATTCAAGGTAAGTCAATAAATGGTTGTTGGAGAGGAAAATCATTACAATCAAATAAATGCCCTCTTTCAACATGTGTAGATGGGCAATGGTTTTCAAGGGGAACAATAAAAGCAGATGCAACCCTAAAGTTAATCAAAATTTAGGCAATAAAGTTCAACTTCCTGAGTTAAAAATGCTCCTTTACATAGCGATTTAGCAAGGTCCCTGCATCTGAAGCATCTCAGATTCCTGCAGAAACCTTGTGAGCACTGGAGCCTGTCATGACCTTTCTGGCCCCTGCCAAATGAATAAACTTAGTTTTATTGTCTCTGCATCTTGGTGTAGCTAGAAAGCCAGATCCCCTGTAGCCTCACCAGGCTCCACAGGCAGTCACACATGCAGCCTCCTGTCCTGGAAACCAGCCCTCTCCCTCTCTAATCACCCCATCTTCTTCAACATGGGAAGATGTTAATAATTTTTTTAAGTAGTAAACTGTGGCGTTTCATCATTGCCAATTCTGTCCCCAGTGAAGTGACTGCTGTGTGACAAGCTACATGATATGCCCAGGCCTTACCCTGCACTGCTTGCCATTTTCTAGAGATACTCCTTTTGAGGTGGTGAAAAATACAAAAATACCCAGATCACTTCCTCTGCAGTGCTTTAGATTCATTTTCTCCCATTATAAATGGCACTTAGAGGTGCAGAATAAAGGACATTTGTCACCTTCTATATAGACACAGTGATGTTTTGATCTCTTTCAGGTTCAATTGCTTACATGCAAGATGTCATGGTATCTAGAGTTCTTCAATAACTCTATTTCGTCACATGTTCAAACAAACAAAAAACAGCAACAACAACAACAACAACAAAAAGAGAAATGTTATTCATGGTCAGCATGTACACCTCAGTAAGACATTCTTTAGGGTGGATCTCAACCGTTTTCTAGACATTTTCTTTACCTTCCAAAACTGTAAATCTGTTATACTCTACTAAATTAATACACAATTAGCTGGATAAATAGCACCAGCCTTCTTAAGTCCTACCTTTCAGAGAGTGGAGAACATGTGAATTTGCTAGAAACATGACCAATGATTTTAAACTGAAAAGGAATACAGAACAATCACCTTGTCATCTGATCAAATTGATTCCTTTCTTGTGTATGTATGAGTGTGTTTTAAAGCAGGTAATTCTGTGTTTTAAGGAGAGAGCAAGTATATACTATATTCACTGATGGGGCTATCACCTGCCACTTTATAGCTGGTCTCAGGTGACCTCTGTAAGACCTTTCTGCCAAAACACTTTTCTCTTGACAGTAAACAGGCTTCACTTCTGTGTTCAGCAGAGCTGGAGTTAGATCTGATCCTTGTCATCATTAAAGTGCCTCCAAAACAAAACTATAATGTCCTTTGGGGCATTTCTATACCTCCATTTTGTAACATGATTTCCATATACATTAGCCCATAAAACTAACTCCATAAAAATGTGCTTTCAAGGAGATTTGCATTCTTAGGCACTCAACTGGGCAAACAATTTTATGATGGATACAATATAGATCCCTTTGCCAGAAAGGGCTTGAGCTGATTCGTTTATGTCGAGGTTGGAACTTGCACAGTCCAAAGTTCAGCCTGGCACTTGGTTTTGGTCCAAACCCAAATCCCTCCAAATATCCTCATCACTCACTTCCCCCTTTGCTTTGGTGAGGGTGTTTCAGACTCCTATGAACTGGTCCCTCCTCTGAGTATTTAGCATACGTTCACAAACAAGTGATACCTTTTCCTCCATCTGAAATTTGCCAGTAATGCATGCCTTTTTCACTGTGGTCTTGACAGATGCTCTTCAGGTTTGGCAGATACATTGTCCATAATATTTTTTCCCACCATAGCTCATTGCAGTGATGTTTCATTATCATCTGCAAACTGGCTGCAGAGGAGTCTTGGTCAGATTATTATTGAAAACAGTGGTTGAGTTCAAATCCCAAATTCTATAACTCAAATTCTATAATTCAAATTATTATTGTGCTTTCTACACTAAGCCCTTTTGTTACACTCTTCACTGCCCAGAGGTGTTCATATTTCACTTGGCATGATAACAAAGTCAGGCTGTGTTATCTGGAATAAAATGATGCCAATCCATGGCTGAGCAACAAGGAAAGAAAAAGCTGCCTTCTGATTCTCTGGGTGAGAGACAAGATAGGGTGAAGAAACTCTCTTTAGCTCATGTGTTTCTCTGTAGAGGCCTGGCTACCCTGAAAATCCCTGAGGGTTGATTTGAGAGAGCAGACTGAGATGTCAGGATGAAGGAATAAGGTACCACATTCTCCCAAACAGCTTTAGAAGTGCCACACCGATGGATTCACAGCTTTGGCACTTCGGCTTACGCTCAGCAGCTGCTGCAGGTAGACATCCCACACAGCAGGCAGGGGTAAACCTGGCAAAAAGGAATCACAATGGCAGTACAGCATGGTGCTACAGCTGAGCCAGCTCAGTGGAGTGTTTGTCTCTAGAGGACGCCTCCCTGCACAGCACTGATTTTCTTCCTTCTCTTTCACAAACATTGTTAAATATCCCACTTAACTCCTGACACGGTCTCTACCACTCATTTGCTGAATGATCTCCTCTCATACATACTTAGAGGACTTGTCTGCGTACACCTTCCCAACCATTTGCCAGTGATTTCCTACTCTCAGCAAGGCTTTTAGAGTTGGGAGTCAGACTTTCCCCTCTGGCATCAACAAGGGCAGAGTCCAGCAAAAAGCCACTCAGTCAGCAGTTTGCAGAGTATCAGCAAGGCAATTAACCTAATGCCAGAAACGATAACATGCCCAGCCCTTGCCTGTTCCACCCATATTTTGCTCCCGAAGAAATGCCGTAGCATTCATTGCTAAATAGTTTACTGAACCTTCACTTAATCTTTATCCCTAGCTGAGGCTTCACAACATGCAATTTCTCTCTATCATCCTCTTAGATCTGCAGAAGTTAATTACATGAACAAGCACCAGTGACTGGGATAAGAGCGTGATCCAGCTGACACGTAGGCCTTCCTGACATGAAGCCTCTATTGCCATCCCATGTCCTGAGTGAGGTTTCCTTTTTCATGGCTCACCAGCTAGCTCTCCTTTCCCGGTGCCCTTCAGACAGCTTTTCTGAAGGCTTTTTCCAAAGAAGAAAACCATGAAGCGCCGCGGTCCGGCTCTGGGTGTTGCATGCTGAGAGGAAGGCAATCCATGCCAGTGGTAAGGACTATTTGGCAGCAGAGTGACTTTGACCCTGTCCAAGACCAGTCTTCGTCCTGCTCCCTCCCTGCCATCCCTCTCCCCCTGTGGAGTCATTTCCAACTGTTCTTAGCACTTGGCAGGGAGAATACAAGGTGATAACACTAACTGACTGCAACTTCCTCTTCAGTCCCAAAAGCTGTAAAGGAGGCATGGCATTAGCATCTCCTTTTTTGGAAGGAAGGAGGGGAAAAAGAAAAAAAAAAGAAGAATACTCTGGATCACTGTAACCCCTGAAAAACTCAGCAGGACCTGTGTCACAGTCCATCCAAATGCTTAGGGATAGTTCAATTTCAAGTGCCTCATGCAGGTCTCGGCCTAGCTAAGGAGAGGTATGTGGAGACACCCTCTAAAAGAGAAGTATTGTGTAACTGACAAGAATATTTTAAAAGTGCTTCACAAATTTCCTTTTCAGCAATAACTATGAGCTTCTAAGGTGACAGCTCCTGAGAGAATGAGCATCTACAGAGTCTGGATGTAAAACTCATCATCCCTGGTTTTTACAAGCAAAAGTTCAGACACTTCTTTGTTTTTATTTGGCAGCAATGAAGAGATGAGGTCACTGAGTAGACAAAAATAACTATCAAACCACTAGAGAAGCTGCAGGTTGGACTGTGATTCTCATTGATGTGAGAAGTCCACACTTAATTTCTATAGATAGTGCCGTTGCACCACATGCAACCAGCAAATTCTAGTGCTCCCCCAGCACTCATGACCACAAAGTCATAGAATCACAGAATTGGAGAATCATAGAATGCCAGGTTGGAAGCAACTTCAAGGATCCTCTGGTCCAAACTTTGGAGGCAAAAGCACAAGATAGCCCAGCACCTTGTCCAGTTGAATCTTAAAATTTTCCAGTGGTAGGGAAACCACCACTTCCTTGGGGAGCTTTTTCCAATGGCTGATTTTTCTCACTGTGAAAAATTTTCCTCTTGTGTCCAATCAGAGTATTTCTAGGAGGACCTTTTACCTGTTACCCAGGTCTTTTTCATGGGACTCCTTGTAAAAAAAGTCTCTCTCTTCCTCATAGCCACCCTTTAAACAGTGGAACATGGTGATTAGGTGTCCTCTAAGCCTTCTTTTCTCCAGCCTGAACAAACCCAGTTCTCTCAGCTTTTGCTCACATGGCAAGCTTCCCAGTCCTTTGGTCATCTTTGTGGCCCTTCTCTGGACCCTATCTCACCTGTCCACATCTTTAGGGTTAATTCTCAGCTCTGGAAGGGTTTGTCCTGTGTCTAACCTGGCCATTTTTCTACTGTAGGAAAGATGTAGGAAGAGCTCTGCAGAGGAGTGTAAGGATCCTGAGCCCTTACAGGGAAGATAGCATTTGCATCTCATCATTTCAAACAGAGATGTGAACATAAACTTTTCTTTTCAGATACCTGGTTAGGGCCACCACCAAAAACAACAACAATAACAACAACAAACCAAAACAAAAAAAACCCCAGGTATTTAGACTCCATTTAGAAAATCTCTCTCTTCCCCTAAAGTCCCTAGGGGGAAGAGAGAGATTTAACATGTTTTAGTATCTAGTTTTAGTCTGAATCTGGCTGGTTTTCTGTCCAAGAAGTTAAAATTCTTTTTCTGGTTCCTGGATATCATTTGTAGGTTTGGGGTTTTTTTGCCTAGACTAATTTAAAATATGCTTTATAAAATATTTGATGCTTCCAATCCCTTCTGAGAATACAGATATTTTTATCCTCGATTTTGGACAGAAAAAGAAAGGAGACCACTAGGGTTTAAAAACAGCATCCCCTCTCTTTGTTCATTCCTTTAATAATTTCCTATTTCCAGCATGTGGTTTTCCCCTCTAACAAGGTATTATTCTTAATATATTCAGCAGAAAGAAAAGAGAGTCTGAAAATGACCAGAGAAGCTGCCTGAACCCTCTTACATGCTAAAACTCCTTGATGGTTCAGACTTGCTGTGGACTGAACAAAGACAGCCATGCTTGCAAACAGAAACACTTTCCAACTGCATCTGTTTGCCTAGAAGAAAGAAATTATGAATTATTCTCTGTAATCATACTCCTGTATTATGGCTCCTGTCAGTTCATATTATATGTGAATAACAAACCAATTTCAGTCCCTCAAATTTTAAAGGAGAGCAAAACCCCGTGAAGTATATATATAAAACTAGCTGAATGGAACTAAAATAGCCATCCATCTAGAAAGGAGAAAACCACATGTGATCTAGGGTAAAGGATTGTATTCTACTTGATCTAGAGATTAAAAATATATCATATGTAATATGAAACCAGAGCAACACCATTCCCAATACAGAGAGGGAAACTACAGCTTTTAGAGTAAATCTGAAAGAATAAAGGAGTTACTAAAAAATCATGTGAATAGGAGTCCTTGCTAGTATTTCTACACTTGCCAGTCTACTATTTTTCACAAATTTTATTGTTGCTTTGCTTGTATCTTACTCTGTACCCTATTTATCAGGGCTCCTTAAAATATCCTGTGGAAAATCTTGGCACAAAAGACAATCTCGAGACCCTGCCACCTTCAGCTCTCTGCCCACCACTTGTGCTGTGTGTTCCACCCCAGCAACAGATGCTTCCTCACCACCAGGGTTCCCTCCCTCGCTGGGTGTGTGATGTATAATCATGGTGTACAATCGTGATATTGCGAGCACAGTGATGAGGGCACAGGACAGGCACAACCCAGCTCAGCCACTGAGAGATGGAGAAATGGATGTGGCTGAAAGATTTTCTGTCGAGGTTAGTCTTTAGGTGGACTTGCTCTGCAGGTGGTCATGCAAACAGTTGTGCTGCATGTCTGCAGGGAATGGATGTATAGCTGAGATCTGTGAGACAGGGAAACCATTCTCAATTATCTTGTCAAACCTCACACATTAGGTGGAAGCACACAGCACACAGCCTTTGCAAAGGTCTCTAACACAAATTCACAGAATTTTAGGTGATATAGTCATAAACAAGTTTCAGACCAAAAAAATAATGCAACCTCATGCTGTTTCCTGCTCTAGTTTCCTCATGTCTCTGAGCTAGTGCTGAGGCCTGGGTCAGATTTTTCTGAGAGTCCATTCTGTTCCCTTCCCTGCTGCATGTGGTTTCTTTTATTCTTCTATATTTACACTCAGTCATCTTTAGTTTTCCTTTTTCTCTATCAAATGACTAGAGAGAAGTGTTTTCTATTATTGTCTCCCTTTGATGCCTCCACAAGACTCACCAGGCATTTCTGGTGATGCTGATGCAAATTCAGAAATAAAAATATTGTGAAGTACACTGTGAAAATACTCCAAAAATATCCCCCAAATGGCAACCAACATTTTATTCCAGTCAAAATTATTTTCCCTTCTATTTTTCCGTGGGACCACTGAACCAATCCTTTCTTTAGCTGTAGCCATTTCCTCCCACCAACTGCTTACCTTCTCTATGTCTTGATATTAGACCGCATTTCCTTGTTCCCTGCCACTCTCATTTCAACAGTTGATTATTAAAATAAAACTCTTTAAGGATAGCCAAAATCCAAGATCATTATTGGGATTTGGGATAGCTGAATACCTTGCCTGTTTTCTCCCCTGCAGCGGGACTGCTGAGGGTGGAAGAGCAGCAGGTACCAATTGCTACCACAACAGTGCACTATTGACAGTACTGCACCAGCCAGGACTTCATGGTGGTCCAGGAACTGGAGAGACAGGGAATGGCCAGCAAGGCTCACTCACCCTTCAAAGGTGTGTATGATCTGTGCATAAGTCCACTGGAGAGTGGACACTGACAGCGGACCACTGTGGCCAGAACCAAGTCACACCACCCCTGAGTGCTGCCGTACTGGACACGCTGGAACTTCAGCATGAGCTGGAGCTCAAGGCAGCCAAGTGGTGCCACCATCAACATGGCTACTGCATTTTTCTCTCTTCTTCTGACAACAGAGCCAGGCCCCAGTTTGCCTTCACCTGGAGGGGCATGCAGTACACCTGGAACCAACTGTCCCAGGGGTGGAAGCACAGTCCCACCATGTGCCATGGACTGATCCAGGCTGCACTGGAAAAAGATGAGGCTCCAGAACACTTGCAGTATGCTTATGACATCATTGTGTGGGCAACAGAGCTGAGGAAGATTTTGGGAAAGAGGAGAAAATAATCCAAATCCTTCTGAAGACTGGTTTTTACACAAAGCAAAGTAAGGTCAAGGGACCTGCCCAGAAAATTCAGTTTCTAGGAGTAAATGGCAAGATAGATGTCGTCAGATTCCAATGGATGTGGTTAACAAAACAGCAGCTATGTCCCCACCAGCAGTAAAAAGGAAACATAAACTTTCATTGGTGCTGTGGGTTTTTGGAGGCAGTGCATTCCAGATTACAGTCAAATTGTAAGCCCTCTCTATTAAGTGACCCAGAAGGAGAACAATTTTAAGTGGGGTTCTGAACAGCAAGATTTTTAACAAATTAAACAGCAGACTGTTCATGCAGTAGCCCTTGGGCCAGTAAGGACAGGACAAGATGTGAAAAATGTGCTCTACTCTGTGGCCAGGGTGAATGGTCCTTCATGGAGTATCTGGGAAGAGGTACCTGGAGAGACTCAAGTATGAGCTCTGGGGTTTTGGATTCAGGGATACAGAGGATCTGTGGCCAGCTACACCCCAACTGAGAAAGAGACACTGGCAGCTCATGAAGGGGTATGAGCTGCCAGGTTATTGGCAGCAAAGTGCAGCTGCTTCTGGCACTCTGACTACAGTGCTGGGCTGGAGGTTCAAAGGGAAAGTCCCTTCCACACATCATGCCACTGATGCCACATGGAGTAAGTGGGTCATGCTGACCACACAGCAAGCTCAAATAGGAAAACACAGCTGCCCAGGGATCCCGGAATTCATCATGAAGGCAAAAATTTTGGACAATCATCATTGTCAGATGAAGGAAAGGTGACACATACTGAGGAGGCTCCACCATATGATCATCTACCAGAAAATGAAAAGCAATATGCTCTCTTTACTGGTGGTTCTAGGATAACATGGCATGGTCACGTATTGTTGGGGTTCTTCTGTGTGGTAGGTACTCATGTGAGAATCATTCGCCTTTCTTGTACACCCTTTTATTAATTTCGTTGCTGTGACTGATCATTTCTTATTTCATTCCTTTTTCCAGTAAATTGCTCTCTTCCCAGGCTGTGATCTTTACCTTTTGTGCCTCCAATTCTCTCCAGCCTGCTGCAGGGAAAGGAGGCAGTGAGTGAGCAGCACATGGTTTGGGGTGTTTGGGTGGGAACACTAAATTGGGGAATACCATTCCTAAACCATGACAACAAGTTAGGGGAAGACTAGCAGGAGCACATGCAAAACTTTCTAATCAGCCCTAAGGTGCACTGATGTTGTCTGACAAGAACATTGTCTTTTGTTTCTTAAAAAAAAGGGGGGGGGGGGGGGGGGGGGAAGGCACAAGCAGACCCAAGCTCTTTAACTGGTATTTCCCACTTCCATGGTTCTTTGCCAGGTTTTCTTTTGCCATCAAACAATCAAGACTCAGAGGACAACAAAAAGGTTTTTGGTCTTCTACAGAATTTTAGTCTTCCGTGAACTGCAAATAGCTGAGCAAAAAGTAAGTTCCTACAGGATCATCCACCTTCACAATGCTGGTGGAAGCTCTCTTTCAAGCTTCAATACTACTGTTGCAATCACTAAGCTGACTGAAGATGTGCATATGCTGAGCTATTTAAGGGAGAGCTGGCACTCGCGCTCTGGTTATGTTAAATTGATGTTTGATTTACTATTAATAGGCCTTTGAAAAGAAATTAAATTATGAATCCCGTACATTGGTCTCAGAGTTACACAGTTCTCATACAACATGCTGCAACATTAGTAGAGTGCTCAGAAAAGGCAGACACAGGACTATATTTGTATCCCCTCATCTGCTCCAGCCAGCACAGTATGAGAGTTCCTTAACTTGACTGAATGCAGAAGTGCCTTCTGCCCCCAACCCATTAAAGAGATACAGATTTGAACAGGCAGAGAACCTCCTCTGTACCTGCTCAAACAGCCTCTAAATCACATCCTTGTCAGTGGCTCAAAGCAGTGGAGTTAGACTGCCGCTTCTATGAAAGCAGTTTGTTTTTCAGAAGTTGCAAACCCATACTTCAGCCTCTTGAATTCCTTTTGCAACAGGAGGTATTTGGACAGCTTGTGCTGCAATGTTATCCTGAAGCACCTGCCAAGGGGTCTCACCCCGTGCAATGGGCATGACTGGAGCCAACAGCTAAATCTGCTGAAGCCTGACATGAATTGTGCTTAAGCAATCCCTCAGAAAATCCCTGAGCTGCTCCTTAGACCTTACTAGGCAGTGTCTATAAAACATGAAATAAGTAATTCGAATGGAAGCAATGGTCAGGTTAGATCAGCACAGCAAGATCTTGCTTTGGCCTCCTATGCCCCCCTTCCCATGACATGACATGTAGTAGGGAGTAGATGGGAATCAGCAGGGCTTGGCTAAAATGTATTTCCCAAGCTTGCTGCAGTTCATTGGCATATCAGGCATCCTTTTCTGTGTCTGCCTGTCCAGCCCACCAGTTCATGCTGGACCAGCTGGTGGGGTGACTGGGCTCTGCAGGGCAGCAGCCCCCCATCCCTCTGTGGAAACAGCACCCACCGCCTGGCAGCTGGGGCAGCCTGGCCAGAGGGAAGGAGATGCTGAAGCACCACGGAGTTGCTGTGTCTCTCCAAAGATGCAAATGGCCTCCATGAGGCAGAGAAGGGAAGGCAAGGACTTCCAGTTACCATGCTGTGCAGGGATTTGCCAACTAAATGAGCGGGGAATTGATGGTGCCTGGCTCTTCACAGGAACTGGAGACCACTTAGCAAAAGCAAGAGGAGAGGCAGCTCTATTTTTCCACGGCTAGCCAAGGGAGTACAACTTTACTGTGACTCTTTTACTTTATCATAGGCCACCTACAGAAAGGTGCTGCATTTTGCATATCTCATGTGTGCGCAGCAGAACACGAGCCACCTCTTGGGAAAATCACCACAGGACATATACAGCCCTCTAAGTCACAGTGGCTACAACTGCAGTAACAAGCTGAAATGGTCCAGGGCATGGAACCCATCACTGGCACCAGAGCATCTGCACTGTTTAACTGCTGATGTGTTTATTTGCACAGGTTTGATCTGTGCCAACAGTTCCAGGCAATGCCAGGGCATGCTTTGACGCTGAGGAATTTTCACCATTAATGAGGTCCTTTCCTTGTTGGGGGAAGACAGCTTCCTTATACAATTCCTTAAGCTGTGCCACTTACTCTGAGGACTGCAGAAGGAGCCCTGGCCTGCTTTATTTGCTGGTAGAGATACAACCATTGAGGCTAGAACCTATGTATTTATGTGTTTATAAATTTTAGAATTATTATTGTAACTATTTTTAATAATATGCCATAGCAATGCTACTAAGATTAGCAAGTAGAATATACTAAAATGCATGTTTGGACACTTATTACAATTGTGAAAGAGTAAGTAAGGGTGCTGCATAGTAGGTCTGTATTCATTTTCATATAAAAATATCTGCCAAATGCTAAACTGAGTAGCTTATAAAACCAATGATTCTCTGCCTTTACACATTTTATTTTCTTGCCTGTCAGGCTGCTTCTGATCTGGAGCAAGCAACATTTAACAGCACAGCATTCAGCAGTGATCAAAGCTATTTCAGCTGTAAGTTCATTTTTGCCCATGTACCAAGTGTTTGCTGCGGTGCACGCTGGCTGTGTAGGATCTTTTGCTCCAAAGGGATAGGTTCTAGTGAGACACAGGGCACTGAACAAGCTTACTGTGCTTGTTGTTTACAATATCTGCTCTGAGAAGTGGCTCTATCATCAGCGGAAACACTGCCGGGGCAGGCAGATTTCCTTAAAATGTCAAAGTTACCATTACTGTCACTTCATCAAAGATCTCATTGAGACAAATTGTGGTGACATTCACCCCTTCCTGGTGATTCTGCTTGTCATGAGGTCTAATCTCTCTGCCTCCCAAACCACACGCCCCTTTTGCATGGCAGGACGTGAGCCTGCCTCTGTTTCACACGGCGCATGTGATGTGCCTCTGTTCTGAAAGCCACAGGGACACGATGAGAGGAAGACAGTATTCTCAGATAGCATTTTTCTTTCCACTTCAGATTGCTACCTGCGAGGAGTTCCCTGTGAACATCTACAGAGTTTTAATCCCTCTTTAAAACCCTGTCTTGTGGTGATGCTTATGAAGCGCTGCTCACAACACAGCCAAGGAGAATGTTCAGCAAGACAAGTGCTCATCAGGTCACTGTGACTCCACCAGGCACTCTGTCCTCCCAACAACCTCCCTCAGTGCACTGAGGCTGTTGTCTGAAGTGTCTGAAGCTTTTCAAGAAAAAAAGATCCCCTTCTTCATCAGCGAAGAGAGTCCAGTGAGACAGGTCTCCCTGGGTCAGAGTCACAGTTAGTAAGTTTTTCCTTTTTTCCCTTCCCTCCACCCCATTTCCACAGTAAATGTCTGAGTTCCTCAGCAGGCTTTAAATAGAAATCAGCAGGAAGGGCAGGCAAGGTTGATCAGCTTTGCACACAGCAGGAGGTGCTAGTGCAGTCATCAAGAATTAACACATCATTTTCAAACCAGGACAGAGAGACAGCAAAGATGATATACCACACACACAAATTGCAATTCAGCATCGCTGAAAAGACTCCAAGAAGCAGAGCTCCATTGAGGTGGCACAATGATGCTGCCTTCAAATCAAGCACTCCAGATTTATACCCATGGTGCTCTTTGCATCCCTTCTTCCAAAGGAAGAATTAATACAGAAAAAAAAAAAAAAAAAAAAAAAAAAAGTTATATTAACAGATCATAATCACCTGCAAATCATTAGGAAAATAGGAGCTTTTATCAACTTGAATAAAACCACGAAATAAATTCAATATGTTATTTATTCTCCATGAATAAGAAACTGGGGTACTGGCTGGGGACATTCTGTGGTAACAGAAGATAATTATCTCATTTTAGTGACACCATTAAAACCCAGAGAGCCTTTTCATTGACTAGCTCATTTTCATTTCTTCCAAACAGCCAAATGGCAACAGAAAACCATGTAGCACAGCACTGACACAACAGAGTAATTCTGAAGGCAAGTTTTTACAAATGCAAAAGCCAATAAAGGTTCTTGGGTGGTATTTTCCTCCAACCAGTGTACTAACTTCCCTCTATCAGCCATCTCCAAAGCAAAGGCAAGCTCTTAGTGCTGGTGGTTGAAGTCATAATTATAACTTTAACAAACCTCTGTGTGTAAATCTGATGTGTTATTTATAAAGGTCTCCCATATAAATATTGATGAGCCAACTGTTCAGCTAGGTTACTCAGCATACATGTAGTGTATTTGTGAACCGGAAACCTAAAAAGCCTAGCCAGCAATGAAACTAGCTGGATAAGAAAAAACATACTTTGTGACCTGGAGGCCTCTAGTTGCAATTCCCCAACAGAAGCAGTATGAGAGTCAAGATTGGTCTCAGCGACCAATTCTTTGTTTCCTACAAAGAATTTTGTTTCCTTCTATGTCATACCTTTACCAAGATCATTTGCATATTAAAAATATAAACATATATTGAGTGCTCAAATTGGTTACTTTCCTCTAGAAATCTGGATGTCTCCTTATTGTCATTCAGTTTTTGAGTCTGAAAGCCATCGGTCCTTATGTTCTTCTCCAAAGTCGAATTGCAAGTTGGCTATAATCCACGGGTTTGTACCTTTGTATGCCAAACCCAAAAATCATATAGAAGTCAAAGCCAAAAGAACAAAAGAACAGAGAAAAACAAAGCAAAACAAAACAAAAACAAAACCAAACCAAACCAAACCAACCAACCAACAAACAAACAAACAACACAAAACCAAACAAACAAACCAAAACAAACCCACAAAAAACAAACAAACAAACAAAAAACCCAAAAAAGAAAAAAGAGGTGGTTTGTGGCCTAAGGAAGAGCTAAAATTTTCTTCCCATTCTGTAAAACTGCAACATAACATTAGGAAAACTAATTCACAACCTGCAAGTGTTGCATCTCCACCATGTGAGTCTGAAAGGCCATTGGTAGCTTTTTGACCATAGGAATGTGAAGAGTCCAAAAGGAACAGAAAGTCTAAACTTAAAGGCAGACCATATCTGGAGCCCCAAGTTTGTGGTGGATGAAAAGGAAGACTCTTCAAGCTGTACTTCACCATGGCTGGTGCCATAATAGTGTTTGCAATCCTATCAGCTTAAAAGTGAAGGCAATAGAGTTGTATTATCAGTTCCAGATGAGTAGAAGAAAAGTTGAGATGTAGTATCATACAATTCAGGAAGTGTTTTTTGTTTGAAACCTAACTACAGTCACGGGAGCATAGAGATGGAGAAAATGGAGCTGTTAAAATTTGCCAATTCTCCTAAAGTATTAAGAGAATTGGCAAATTCTGCAGAAACAATTCTGCAGGAAAAACCTCCTTTTTCATGACATTTTGCCAAAATTCAACTTTAAGTTCAACTGAAATGTGCCTTTTGTTCAAAGTGTCTTACCTGGCTCCTACCCAGACCATCTCTTCTATTGTATGGAAGACAGAGAGCCCAGCACCCAGTGTAGCCTTCAACCCACGCTTCTTTCCTTTCTGAAGCAGAACCACTTTCCTTTCCTTCTTTTACCCTTTTTCCTTAATTCTTCCCCCCATCTCCAGCAGAAATAGTACACTAGCACTAATATCAAATAAACTGTTAATGTTATCTCTCCTGCCTTCTTTTTTTGTGGAAAAGCAGAAACAAGACAATTCCTCATCTCTCTGACTGTGCCACTAACTTTACATGATTTTCTCACCAGTGTGTAGCAGCAAGGCCAAGTGCTTTGATGAATAAAAGGGCATTTTGCCCTAGTTTGTAGGAGTTTGATGTTAGGACCTAACAAGAACTACTTAAATACTTCAGGCATTTTCTCCTTTCTCTCTTTCTTCCCTCACCATCTAGCCTATGCCTTGTGATCACAGTAATAAAATTATACCTCTCTTGCACTCGTTTTGCTACCCTATTTCTTCCACTCTGGAGGGCTTTTCTGCAAATTACAATGTCTTGTGATAGTTATTTTGTTAACCATGTATCAGAGTTAACATTAACTGTATAGACACAGTATTTTACCAGCATCATTGCGTCATTGTTTACTATTCAGTGACCCTCTGCATAACAGAGGCTGTTAAATGCAGATCTAGCATTGACCTTGCCTTTTTCTAAGCAGTCTTTGTCCTTCCACTAAGCTGTTTTGAGGATTTTGGTTTTCATGCACCAGCTTATTGTCTTTATTCCTTTCATAGGCACATAAGAGAACATTTTTTTCCTTTCTATAGCCCTAGTGCTCATGCTCCTGGTCTCCCTTCACACCTGCAGTGCTATTGCAATCTGCCTGCAAGGCAGCTGCTTCCCATTACCTTTACCTGGGATACTGAAGACCTGCTCCACAACACTGGATATTTAGTGACATGCAGAGAACTTTTACCTTCTAGTGATGCAGTAGTACACTGGACAATTCTCCATTGGCTTTTTTTCAATAGGCTTCTTTAACAAAACTCTACTGCAGCTTTTGTGGTAACTTTTGTCCAGAGATTCAGGAAATTCATTTCATTTCCTTCAGTGGAGATTTGGGCTTATCACAACAAAGTCAAATCCTTTGGGTTTTCACTGCATTAGTCCTGCTAGGGAAAGCTGAGCATTAGAAACTCAAACAAATAACAATTTAATGCATTACACAACAGGCAAGCAGGCATTGCCAAGGTCTAAAATGCAGAATGTTTGCAACTTTATTATTGAGACTTTCTCTTCTTTTTCACTGAATTCTGAAGACTTCTCCATAAACAAAGGGATCCAGCCAGACCAAAGGGTGCCTTTCCTCTGAGACTGAAGATTAAATGTAAATGCTGAATGGCAGATCCTTAAAACATGGAGATGAGATTGTCAAAAGACTTAGTGGCTATTGTATTTTTATTTGTTCTAGGCTTAAGAGGAAGAAAGTCACTTGTAGGGTAAATTAATACAAAATTTCCTACTCGTGTTATGTTTAAAATCATCTCAGTCTCCGTAATTTTAAGGATTCAATTCACTCCTCATTGAAAATTCATTTCTTCACTTGTTCTCATTTGCCAGTATTTTCTGCTGAGGAATGTAATACACCTTGGTATATTATGGCAAAGGAAGGGCAATACGTATCCTACTTGAATGCAGATTCTATGGGCTTAGAAAGTTGGAACTTAAGGTGCAAATAAAAGAATAAATCCATTGGCTGTCAGTAATTAGTATATTCATAGTATATTGTTGCATGGTTGAGGCAGTAAAAACCTAAAGATTGTACCTTCACTGAAAAAACAGAAGCATTAGAAGGAAATAATTAGTAAGCCCCATCTACATTACTTAAAATCTGCACAGGGCCTAGGCACCTTTAAATTTTGTTTTTAGATAGGTAAATAAAGTAAATATTGTGTCCCTAACAAGTGGAACACACCTGACACCCAACTGACCTTGGGAAGCTGAAGTGAGCTAATTTACACTAAAATTAACACCATGCTGGCAGTGAAAACAAAGCCCTTATTAAGACACAATGAAAATAAGATGTCAATTTCTCAGATTTGTATGGGGAGCCCGTCTGAATTGCACCTTGGACATAAGGTGATTTGCCTGGATGACAAACAAAGGTTTTTCCTTTTCTCCCTTGGGCTGCTTCAGAGCTGGATTCCCTTCCTGATATGACCTCGTGAAATGATTTGGCTCTTGGATGGTTCCCTGCACGCAGAGGTGGAGCATTCCTATCCTTTGTCATCCATGGGCAGAGGGCTGGGCTAGAGGAACAGCTTCCTCATAGAATCACACAAAGGTCAAAACAAAGCAAACGTATTTATTTTCTTAAATAAATAGTGGATAGTGTCTTAGATAGGGGGTTAAACGGTATAGATTTAATTCTTATCTTGGCTAACAGCTTCAATTTAGATATGTAAATATCAGTCTTTGATCTGGAGAAATAAAGCAAGGGTGCTGGTTCTCTTGATGGGGTGATGTCATGCTTCAGAGTGCATCCTCATTTCCTGTTGGTGCTTTCCCAGACCGGGCACACAGCTGAGTCTGACTATTGTTAAGCTCCGTGTGACTGGTGAGCAAGCCAGCCAGAGATCAGGCGAAATTTCTATTTTTGTTTTGCCTTCTTAGATCGAGACTGACACACTAACATAAATAAGCACAAATGTTTCCAGAAAGCTGCGTTTTCAGGGCTCTTTCCCCTAATACAAAGAGCGGCAAGTTGTTATGCTGTCAGTGAGCAAACAAGAACACCCACAGCCATTTGTTCAGAGCAGCTTCCTGCCACAGCCACGCGGCACACGCTCGAAAACACAGCTGAGCTTGAGGATGCACGCACAGAGCCCAGAGCACCAGCTCCTGCTTCCAGGACACCATGGCCACACTCCCCAGCTGCCCCCTCTCCTCCACCCCTCCTAATCCCTCCTCTCCCTGCAGGTAGCCACAGCGGGCACACATTTCCTGAACCAGGCCTCAGGAAATGCTTCCTTTGTTTACACCCGCAGAACCAGGTGAAACTGAAGCAGGCTCACCTTTGAAACTATCAGGGAGCACAAAGCAGAGCTGTACGGGTCATAGAAGAAAGACCCCCAAACCCAGGGATGAAAACAATTTCGTCTTCAATCCACAGCATGAAGATGGAAAAAAAAATAGGAAAAAAATCCCTTTGTTAGTGTTCAGCCTCCCCTCCTAAAGATAAGTCAGGACAGAGTGCATCTCCCTCCTGAGACTTTGCAATCTGAGCAGTTTTGCTAGATGGAAGACTCAGAGGAAGGGAGAGTTGGCAAATTCTGCATCTCCACTATGCCAGAAATTTTCCTAGAAGCAGAAGACTTTGTACCATACCTTCAGCTTCATAACATATTAAAAAAAATATTATTGGCAAACACAATCAAATCCATGCACAGTGCCAGTAGATGCAGAGAAACTGTTTTGTAGATGCAGACGTGTTCGTCGGTGTGCTGCAGTGCCAAAAAGCTTCAAGTTTTGTGAGAAGGGAGGAAAATCAACTCCGGAAAAGCAAAACAGTTACATGTTGTCAGCAGTCAGTGCTAGTCCAGTCTGTCCTGATGCAACTTTTCTTCTTCATGAGAGGGCAGGGTAACAGAAAATTTTTATCAGGAAAATAAAGAGTAGAAAGAGAGCAACTGGCTTGTGCCCGACAGGAATTTCTCCAGCAGCACGGAGAGACTCATTAGAATTTTTCCCATGACACACCACAAAAGATGGCTGGAGAAAACAAAGTGAGGTGCTGGAGCTCAGTATATTTCTTTGTCCTTGAGAAGCCTGGCCCTGCTGAATCTCACGGGCTAATGCATGCATAATTTGAGGCAGCTGATTAAGTTTATTGTGTTCCTGACTAAGTCGAGAGGAGTGAGGGAGGGATGGGGAAAAAGAAACAGAGTTGGCTTTAATTAAAGCTCTGCAATTGTCTTTAATATTTACATAGTGTGCTATCATAATTGATCCTGATTGGAGGCTTAAGATGCACAGAAGAAGGTGACACACTGGAAGCCCCCAGTTGAGGAAACAAAAGAAGGGGCAGCCCCTTCCCCCATCACTCCCAGCCAAATCAAAAGCCACGGAAGAGGAACTGTGCCGAGGCCCTTTATAAAGCTCAGACTCTGCACGGGCTCAGAGCAGCACAGCTCCTTCCACGCCCCGGTGAGCTGCGATGGGATGGCTGCTCCAGCAGGGACTGGGGCGTGCTCTGGCTGCACAGGCCTGCTCACACATGAGCTGCTCCTCTTGTGTGCGGCTGGACACGCAGAAGAGGCCGGGAGAGCTGCTGCACCTGCTGAGGGGGGCTGTGCTGTTCCCTGGCTTTAACTGAGGAGTTCCCCATGAGGAGGAGACCACAAGCTCCACAGGAGAAGGAAGCAATGGCATGGCAGAGGAGAGTACTCCTTCCTTAAGATCCATTCCACCAGTGTCAGCTGTAAGGAGGTCTTCACATAGGAGGGCCACACGATGTTCTACTGGAAATGATAGGACTGTCAGTGTTTCTTCAATTTAAAAAGAGAAGTCTAGATCTGAATCAAAGATGGGAACCTTCTACAGCCTGGGCTGTTCTCCAGTCTGGGTGCAAGTGCTATATTTCAGAGCTCCCTCTACAGTGCCCTGGGCCGTGTCACAGATCTCTTGATGGTTGAATGTAGATACTCATAACCGCTTATCCGTGCAGCATAGGAAGCTCCCAAAGAGGTCTTTAAAGTGTCTGTGTGAGGTCCCTGTTGATTTGGGATTGCAGATATTTTGTTTGCAATTACATGCAAAGGCAGGCACTCTTCTGCTCTCACTGATGCTGCAACAACTTGGAATGGAACATATGCATTGCAGTATCCCCTGTGGAAAACTCCCTTCAGATTTCTCTTAAATTCCCTCACAGAAAATAATAAATAGGAAGAGATTTACCAGATATATTGATTTACCAGACTGTAACTTTATATTTTTACTGTTTTGCTTTAACTTTCTAGTCACAGCAGAACAGATAAACCAAAAAGAAGTTTCTGTCCCTCCCTTTAGAGCATAGCTATGACTCACAAAGTTCGTGCATTCACTTGGAAATATGGTACTGCATCACTCTCACTCTACAACAGCAATAACGTACAGAAACTGCACGGATGCTTCAGGCATCAGATAACCTATTTACTGGCAGGGAGGGCCCAAACTTACACGGCTGTTTTCATTAGCTCCTGATTCAGAATACAGCAGGGACCTCTGGCAGACTCAGGAGCTACTTAAAGGTTTAGTACTCCAGTTCAATCCATTATTTATATTCTTTTTTCTTCAATGTAAAAGCTACTGTACTAGAAGAGCATAAGCATCATTAGATATGCAAGACACTACAAAATGCCCAGGAAACCACTTATAACACTCTAGGTGATGTACAATATCCATGATGACAGTATCCAAGAGTGAAGTTGTTGATACCAGCAACAACTTTCTGACATTAATCATAGACTGTGTAGAAACCAGTGCTGGTATAAAAAGAGACATTTTCCTAAAGGTTAATACCACTGAGATTCAAGAATAAAATATTGCTTTTCTACATCAGATATTTCTGTTCAAACAGTCAGGCTTGGGCTTCTCTGTGTGAGGCCACCCTTCCACCCCTGGTGTAACCAGAGCATAAAGATAACTCACCAGGAACATGAGCAGATTTTCAGGAGAATTGCCAAGAGGGACATGAAGAACATTGTGGAAAGATCATTTCTGCCCCAACCTACACTGCTGATTCTGGAATAGAAAGCTGTAAAAGTTTGAGGTTCAGCATGGGCTGATGCTTAATTCCAGATGTAGGCACCCACTCAATTGTGCAAAGGAAAAGAGCATAAAATAGGTTGGAAATGGCACTGTAGGTAGCAGTCAAATTGTAAATGGAAAGGGATATTTTCTCCTCCTTTTTATTGCAAGCAGCCTGTTTTATCCTAGCAGTTTCTATTTGGACTACATTTCCAGACACATAAATTTTATGTGGGAAGTAGGCAGCAGAAGAGGTGGTCCTTTTTAAAACTCTTTTCTTTTTAAATAGTATTTCAAAGCAAAGATGAACACTGGTTGAGGTAGAAAGTCTTTCTGAGCTCACCATCTGCCATTGCATGCGGTATTACAACACTTATTGGCTTTACTTAACTGTTAATGAAAAACTACCATCAACAGCTGCCATCACTCCCACTGCAGATTGTAATAAACAATAGCCCATTTGGCTAATAGCCCTCATTCCCCTGCTCTAGAGCTAGGGAGTCCACACAGAATCAGTAAAATTGAGAGAGAAGAAAAGATAGCTAGAACTCTCTGATTGATTTTACTTTGCTTTTGAACTGGGTTTTTCCCCAGCCTTGAAAACGATATTAAAAAAAGTGTGTGTATACATATAAATACATGTATATTTGTGTGTGTGTATGTATATGTATATATGCATATATAAACCGTGGGGACATTAAAATTACTCCAGTTTTAATTTTCCCTGAAGTCATTTTTATTGACCCCAGTGGGAGAAGGGATGGTCCACTAGCCGATTATAAAAAATCCACTCTATTTTTATAAAACTGAGAATTTATAATTGGGTATGTGTTCAATTTCAAACTCTACAATTTGCCTTCTGATGACTTTTCATAATTCAGCTTTGGTTTACCCCACTTCTAATTAAGTAATGAAATATTCTTATCATTGTCTCTGAGGATTTTTGACTCAGAAGACCTCTGCTTCTCTTCAAGCATCTCAGTGAAGTTACCAGAGTCTCAAATTTCTGCTGGAAATTTGGCTGATCAATATCAGTCTTATACTCAGACAGAGGAAATCTAACTTTTTAAAATGTCTTCAAATATCTGTTTTTAGCTGTTGCTTGTAACTGTTGAGTTCCTTATTATTTACACTTAGAAGAGTAACATAGGTGGATCACTGTGTGATGAAATATGAGTGTTCAGTTTTATGCGATGCTGTCGTAAAATTAGTAAGACACATTCGTGACTCAACATCTCCTCCAAGTGAAAAGGAAAGCTCCACCCATATACTTTACAGATCAGTGGGAAGATGAAAGACTGGGTAACTGAAACAACCAGCAGCTCTGCTGTGACATGCACATGAGCAAAAATCCCAGTGGAGATGCAGATACAGAAAGCACAGAGCTACAACAGGGGCAGACTCTGGTTTATCCAAACTTCACTTAGACCTCCTTAACTGAGACATAGTCAAGATAGGCACACCAAGAGTTCATGCAGTGAATGACCAGCCTAAGAATAGCTTTAGAGGTATGGGAAACAAGCTATTCTCAGAGCCATTCTAGAACAGTTGGCTATTCTCAGGCTCTTGTCTTGTTTCCTTTACTTATCTACTATATTTTCATTTTCTTCTTTGAGAAAACCACACCACATTATTCTAAACAGTCAGCTATATTTGGAATTAAAAATTTTCACTTTCATCTCCATTGTTCTTCACCCTGTACAAGAAAAGTGGAGTGAGCAGATGAACAATATTTTTGAGCATATGAGACTGGCAAGACCAATAGTAGAAAAGTGTAGTAAAATCTGTTATCTAAGTTTTAAAAACAGATACTTGAAAATTGAAAAAGAGGTATAAAGAAGCCAGAAAAGTTTTCAGTTGGCTAGGGAAAATGTGTTACACTAGGAAAATGAAGATCAGCTTTCTTAGAACAAGGAAGTCCAGATAAAGGCACAATTATCAATAAATTCTTTGAAAAAATATACAGAAATTATTTTCCTGGGATAAATGAGAAGATAGAAAAACTCTAGAGTAAAAGGACAAACATTAAAATTTTATGTAATTAGGTAGAAATAAACCTTATTTTCAGTCTTTCCTCTTACCAGCCTCATCCCTAGTTTCTCCAGTAAGGGGCACAAATGCATGGAATGAACTACCAAAGGAAATAGCAACTCCTACTTATTTGACATTCTCAGATGAGGATCAAATTTGCATTAACCCAACAGAAGTTACTGAAATCAGTATGCAGGTAACTGGATGAAGTTTAGGGACCTTTTATAAGGAAGAAGTCAAACCCAGAATATTTCATGGTCTTTTTTGATTTAAAATCTCTAGTTCCCCACAGCCACCATATGAGATACATACACACATACACATTTAAGTGTTTTATTGACAACTTGAAATGCTAAAAAGAAGTAAACATTTAATGTAGTGAGCACTAACTCTTGATAACTCAGATATCTCCAAGCAAGAACTGTGTCTAACACTACAAAGATATTTATGAACACTTCTCATAATGCTATGTACTTTGGTGTCTTTTCCAAAGTCCCCTCCTTTGGCACAGTACAAGACTCCAACACTTATCAGGGAAGCAAGCTGAGACACAGAGAACATAATAAAATAGGAACACCTCTTCCATCACTCTGTTCAGCTACCTGCAGGACTTCTGCCTCTATACCTTTTACATTTTTGAGAATAGAGAAAAGGAGTATTTTCTCACCTTTGTAATATACTTTGCATCATTTAAGTGAAGAATTATATCCAGTTGCCATATGCTTTTTTTTTTTTTTAATCTGTCCATATCACAGGAAAAAAAGAAATCTGAGTGCTAAATATCTGAAATACACTAGGCAGGAACAGATTTAACGGGAAGATTATTCCTTCTTTCCCTCATTTCATTTGTTTGAAAGCATGGACTACTTCATGTAACACAGTCCCAACTTCACAGCTGGATCAGACCTGCCCACAGCACTAAGAAAACCTCTTATTTGATGAAGCTGCTCTGGGTGAAGGCACCCACACATTTGCTTTCACAGCACTGAGGCTAAGGCCTTCTGTACTACTCCAGAAATGCAAGCACTGTTAAGACCCACAAATGTTACCCAGAGTGCAGAGAAAGTCAGAGTTTGGGTTTGTAAACATTTGAACCCCAAACTATCTAAAACAAAATGGGTTTTTCAAAGAATATATCTGAGTTGTTGATCATTGCTAAAAAGACTATGGACACCTGGTATTCCTAGGCTTTTCAGTCACATATTTGGCATTAGAACTGTCAGAACAAGTTGCAATCACTCAGATGACTAATACATTGAGGTATTTTTCTGGCTGAGGGCTAGAATACTTCCCACATTTCCCCTTTTGTCTTTTCAATAGAGACAGATTATCCCTTTCTTTCTCACTCCCTGTTAGGTCCCTAAAATGTATACTTCATCAAAACACACTGTCTAAGGATGTTAAGAAGAGCATCTACAGTCCTCCCCAAACTGGACACTCTGTGTAATCTGCTTTTCTGGGAGCTCATGATCATGTGAGGATGACCCAGCAATCAGTTTACAGGAACAAGGCTTGCTGTGTTTGATGTCCCAAGACCAGCACCGCTTGAGTCCCCCTGCTGCAAAACGGGAAGCTGAGGCCAGAGTGCTCTCAAAACTCAGGCTGCTCTCAGCCAGAATCTTGATGGTTACTTAGAGACCCTTCAGGCTTTCCATGCTCAAAACAGGCAGCTTCTCAGATTCATCTCAGCAGAGATCAGAGTACAGCTCCATGAAAATAAACTCAGTTTCTTAAGTACAGTAAAAATGGTTCTTAATTTTTTCCCCCACATGGGAACCATCATAGATATGTCTAGGAAATGGAAATTCAAAGTCCAACTTATGGCCTTACATTTCCAGTCAAAATACTCTCTTGTCTCTTCTGCCACGGTTCAGCATTGACTTTTGAAGGCAAATCATTCATAATTTGTCCCGTGACAGGAAAATCACCTTTATTTAAAAGATTGCACAGCCCTTCATTTGATATTAACTGTACATGAAGCACAGAAACCAACCCACCTATCCATCCTGCACTGACCTACCAGCAGGCACCCTCCCTGCCAAGGGACCAGCTGCCTGAAGGGGGACACAGGCTGCACAGCAAAGGTTATGTTTTGTAGGGTTTACAGTTGAACAAATTGGTGCAAACCTTAAATAGTCATGGTCTTGCTTTTGGGATCCAAAGGTTTTGGGATTTTGGCTCAAGACAAAAAAGGACTGTATCTTGACCAAATCCCAAATGTTTACAAACACAAAAGAATTGTATCCTGATGGATAGAATGCAAATTCTATTCTTTCTTGGTCTTTGCTCTGCCTTTTCTCCAAGAGCTGTCTCTGAAACACCTCACAAGAGTTATTTCTTTCCTCTTGTCAACTTTTGCCTGGACATGTGCAGAGGCAACCTTTGTTTTATGGAGGTGTGGAAGGTCACACTAATCCCCGTTTTCTGTGTTACAGAATGAAATCTTTGTTGCTGAAAAGGCTTTGGCACATACCACACAATTTCTTTCCAGGGATTTGGTACCCTGTGTAGACTTTATTCTTTGTGGACTTTTTTGTTTATAGCAAGAAGACAATTTTTCAAGCCCTTGTTCCGTCACACCAAAGCCCTGGTTCCACAAAAGCTTCTGGACTCACTCAGGTAAGTCATCCTGTAGATTTCTGCTATCAATAAAGGTAGCCATACAAACAAACATGCCATGGCTTTGCACTCTTCTGACCTATTTTGGGCAAACACTGATGTCCTTTTGATATAAATCCAGAATAGATCAGTTTAATAGATTTTCTTTCCATGCAATGAGAATGGAAATAACTAAACAGAATAATAAATAGCATAAGATTAACTAATGTTATATAGTTGAAAAATTTTACTTTGTAACACGGTGGTTGATGTTTTTATTAGTAACTTCAGTCATAAATATTCCCCCTTTGGAATTATCAGCATCTTCAGGGACTTTTGATTATTATTATTTTGTATCCTATATTTTAACTATAATGCGCTTTGCACGTCTCTAACAATTTTCATCTGAAATCATAAATTACTTTGCAAGCATGAATTTATTAAGCCTCACAATGTCCCTCTGAGAAAGCTGTTTAACAATACACCCATGTTATGAATACATAAATTCTGGCACACAGATATTAAGTAATTTTCCTAAAGTCACAGAGTAAATCAACAAAAAAGAACAAAAAGAGAATTTAAGGGACACATGCCACCAGGTCACATAAATATAAATATGGAGAAAAATCTTCATAGCTAACAGAGAGGTTACAGGTTGCCACTGATCTGAACCTAGCCTGAGGTACCCCATCCCATACTGCCTGCCAGAGCATGGACTCCTCCTCCTGATCCAAGTGTTTCAACCAAACTGCTGTGACAACCATGGGGTAACATCACTGCCACCGCACAGCAGTTTAGATGACAAAAAATAAAGCTTTTGGGTTTGCCCATGCAGGAGCTTTACTTTTTTTCCTCTGCTGAGGCTCATCCCCATGATGATCTGCAGCACAGGAGCAGGAGAGGCTCGGTGGCTGCAGCAGCATAGCAGCTGCAGCTAGAGCCGCTCTCCCTACCTACAACCAGCCCTGGCAATGGATTATTTCATTGTACCCCAGATCCAAGAGCACCTAGAATATTTGTGGGTGCCCCATTCCTGGAAGCATTCAAGAACAGGCTGGATGGGGCTTTGAGAAACCTGGTGCAGTGGGTGGCATTCCCGCCCATGGAGGGGTTGAAACTAGATGGTCTTTAATGCCCCCTCCACTCCAAACCAGTCTATGATTCTGTGATTGCACCTCTCAATGTCCAGGAGTCTATTGATGCCTCTTCAAACAGCCCTGGTGTAAAGGACCTCAGGATACAAAGGAGCTTGGCAGAGACAGATAAATTTTCACTGCCAAAGCTTCTGTTTCTCCACTGCTAGTACACGATCATCTGACATGGTGACAGGTTTTGGGGGTCTTCTCTTCTGCTCAGGAATTGAGCTCCCAAGCCAGGCACCAGTGCAGGGAGGGTGCAGTGTGCCTGTGCAGCACCACGAGCTCTGCAAATGCAGGCCCACGGCTTTGGGTATAGCTGAGACAGTCTGCACCTGCAGTGCTGGTTAAAATCTGTGGGTCCCAAAGGTGCTGAAATATCTCTCCAAATTGGATCAGCTTTGTCAGCTAACTGCTTCAAGTAGAGTTACACCTATTTACAGTTAGAATTACTCCCAGTTAACAGAGGTCCAAGAACCTTCAGAGCCTCACTAGCTCTCTCTCAGAATGCAATCTCAATTGCAGTCCTATATTGACCTCAGCTCAACCTTTCCTCTCTCCCTTTCTTCCTCCTTATTTTTCTCTCAAATGCTACAGAAATTGCTTTCCTGGAACATGAAAACTAATGTATGCAAATTGTTACACAGCATTACCATTGCTGTGATGCCACTATATTGCTGAGGTAGTTAATTACCAGGATATTGCAGTTTGTCTGCTCTCTATCCTCTTGTGCTGCTCCTAAAAGGAAACAAAGGAAACAACATCAGAGACACAAAGACAGAACTCAGTCCCCTATTAATAACCACCATAAAGGAAATAAAGGATTAAAGGCCTTTTGCAGCACACATGGCATACAGCTTTGTACGGCACAGATGTTGAAGAGGTTCTTGGAACTGTGTCTGCACCTGGCCATGTTATTCATCAAAAGATAAACCTTGAGATCCTTGCTTAATTTGCACTGAATTGCTGTAATTGCCAAAAGGAATTTCACAGCAGTGAGATCTAAGTGAAAACCAAGGCCAGTGGCAAGAGCATTGCTTGAAATCACACAATGCTTCTAGTCCTGATTCTGCCACTTTTGTGCAGCTCTCACATTGGAAGGTGACTTTAACTGCTCTTGCTCTCCTTGTTTGTAAAAGGAATGGTAACTTTGTCCCTCAAAAAGTATTTTGGGATTTACCTTAGCACTGAAATTCTAATTTCCTTGTGTGTCCCAACAGAGCAATATGTTTTCAGTGGCTGAAAAGCCAGGTCCTCACAAGAGGTAAGTAATATCATCACCAGACTTTTCACGCTCTCTGCAATCAATGATGACTTTTCTGAAAACCAATGACAGAGGGTGGTCCTGAATAAAAATTACATAATTTAGCCTTAGGAAGCATACAGAGACTTGATAAAAAAAAAATTTAAATCAAGAAGCCCTATGGATTCTAATGACTGCATAATTTTTAGAGCTGCTCTGTGGGATTTAATAGCAATTTTAAAAGGATGAGTAAAACTGCCATATTGAATACACAATTGCTTATTGCATTTAAAGGATATCTATTTATAAATTGTTTCTATTGATCTCGTTCAATCTCGTTATGATCACACTTGGGCTGGTCCTTCTTTGTTTTATAGGACGCTGCCATAAAGACCAGGCTGTCCCTGCAGGTGACATCCATTAAAAAGGGTCAGTTGCCTTGAATTAAAGAGAAAGAGATAATGAGAAAGCCCAGCTCCCACCGAGGGGCCAGCACCCACACCCCACCTCCCGTTATCGCCAGCCAATAGGGCTGTGTGCTGATGAGGTAATGCTTGCATTCCATGCTCTAGGCAGCGCTGCTTCGGTGGTTTGTCATTCTCCTTAAAAGAGAAAAAAACTGGGAGGCTTCCCTGCAAACGAGCATTTGAATCCCGTTCTTTGCATTCACAGGGAAAGGGGGGCAGTGGGGAAGTGTGCCAGTGCTCCAGCTTTTCTTCCCTTCCGTCTTTTGTGACACATAAGTGAGTTTGAAGTGTTTTACTCATGCAAGTTAAACAAAATCTGAGCAGGTGGTTTGGTTTATGCTGTAGACAAATCCCAGGATGGATTGGTTCCGGAGGCTTCTGGGTAAATTTAGGAAACTGCAAATTTTATATAGCTCACAATCAGTTCAGTGTCCTTTCATCCTCTTAATGGAACCAAGTTTAAAAAAATAAAAATAAAAATTGTAGCTTCATGTTTAAGACGTACCAGTGGGCGAAAGACCACGGAAACAGCTTTGTTTTCCTCAGCCGGTGTATTTATTCTGCCTGCATTTCAGCCACGCCTGCTGTATTTCCCTTGACAGGAGGAACAGCTCCTCCTGTTGAGGCCAGTGCTGCCACCGTAAGCAGCTGGAGTACGGGGCGGCTCCGCTGTGAAACAACAGAGCAGCGTCAGCTAAACCTTGGGAGCAGACTGTGGATTACGGACAACATCCAAGGTGGAAGGCAGCAATTCCCCTCTTCACACTTAGGCCCCAGGCTGCCTCTGCAGGCCTGTAAGAGTGGCAGACAGCACCTTGTTAGGTGAGAAGTCAGGACAAGGCAAGGAGGGGTTGTGCCCAACAAGCCTGGTCCCAACCATCACCGAAGTCCCCCTGATTGTACCCAGAGCAAAACCATCCTGGTGGCATTTCCCCGTCACTCTCCTGACTGCAAGGGTGATTTAAAATGGATTAACTTGCACATCACCAACTGGATAATTGTCCTTGGCTGGCCAAGCATTTTTAAGTGCTCATTTTTCTGCTACAAAAAGTATTTCTCCCTTCAATTAAGTGCAATTACCCCAAGCCATCTCTTTTAATTGTTGTATTTCCAGAAGATATATTCCCTAAGGGCTTTCTTGCCAACACGAATGGATGTTTTTTAGGGGATTATATTGACCTGCTGGGGCTGACATCCATCTTTCATCTGCAGCAAGCCCATGTTAAAACTTCATGGACATGGATGCTGGGATGGCTCATGGGCATGGGGGAGGGGGCAGAAATGGAGCTCCAGAAAAACACATGTGAATAGCAGTTCTGCCTCTTGAACCAGAGCCAAAACTCCACAGATGCTCAGCTGGATGAGTCCATATGGAGCCTCTGGGGCTGGCAGCCATGGAGATGTTACTCATTTTTGAGATGACTTCCAGTGTAATTGCTGAAGTAGCCCCTTTTCTTTATCTCAGCAGGAGTTACAGTGGGAGACCAGAGATACACAGCTTGGCTGTTATTTTACTGTACACCCAGACTGACAAGGGCAGTGGGAAATCAAAATCTGCTGCCACTTTACACAGCTCCAGTGTGATCAGGAGGAATCAAAGAAGTGGGAGCATGTTCCCTCTTCACAGCACACGTGCTTCAGTGCACCCAGACACAGGTAAAGGTCCAGTGAAAAGAGTGGAATGAACATGAACTAAAAGCAAACCCACCTCTTGTGTTGAGTCCAATAGCCCTTCTCCTTAAAGGCAGGAAACGTATTGGCTTTGTACAGCACATTTTGAGAAGATTCAAATACAAGAGATAGAACAGCTTTTGTAAAAAAAAAAAAAAAAAAAAAAAAAAGAAAGAAAGAAAAGAAAAATAAAAAAACCCACTGTGTTCAATTAACCTTGAAAAACAAATGAACTGGTCTTTGATTCATCTCAAATGCACATTACAGTAGCCTTTTAAATGTCTGTCTTCTTTCTATCTGTAGTCAGCTTGGTAAAAGATGTCTTTTCATTGCACAGGGGTTACTCCCTTGCCTCTTCACTTTCTTCTCACACAATAGAAAAGGCATTTTGGACAGATTTCCTCAATTATCTCCACTACATTTGTTTTCCAACATGAATGTAGCACTACTGTTGGCAGTACAACTTACCTCCTCAGCACCAAGCAACACAGCATGAGCGTGCAGAGCCATGACAAAAATGCTCTTCAAAATGTTCACTGATACCTAAGTTGCAGCACTGAACATTGGTGAAAATAATTGTCCATCCACTCCTGGGGGTCCTGTTCTGTAAAAGAACATTTGTGTTGTCCCTGCAGGACCAGCCATGTGCTAATTCAAGGATGGTTTAGCCTGTCTGAATTAGAGGGGGTTATAAAAAGCCACCTAAAAGGTGACAGCTGGAGAACAGTCAGCTCTCTCTTCCTGCCTTTTAGGTTACTATTTAACTTGATCCTTATTCCTGAAGGATAGTTCACAAGGGAAACTGGTTTCTCCATACTGCAGAAAGAATGGAGAAGTAGGAAAGTACCTTGCAAAGTGGGATCATCTGAATTTTTCCTTCCAGCAGCTGGGAAATGAACACACACCTAACCTTTAAAATTCAGAATCAGATCCTGATTTTGATGCTTCTCAGTTGTTATAGGTTCTTAAACCAGCAGATCTGGATCAGCTCATGACAGGGATGCACCTAAGCACCATGCCCTGATCATCTCAGAAACTGTCTATATAATCTATATAGATGTACCAGTATGACATTTGATTTAGGCCTGTTAAGTTGAGTTAAACTTTTTATGTTCAAGAGTTCCCCCCTCCTACAGGGGAATACTGTGAATAAGACCTGATGGTAACAGAGTCTGATCCCTGGATCATCTACAGGTATTTAAAACTTCAATTTTGAGGAACTGCAAAAACTGTCACTTCTGTGGGAGGAGGAGAGGAAACAAAGTCAGTCGCGACCAAGAAGGGAACATCTAAAAGAAAAAGAGAAATATTTTTTGGCAAAGCAGTGAGATAAAAACTAAGTCACCCAGGCCAAGAGAGTCAAAATATATACAAGCTGTCATGAGAAAATAGTGCTCAGAGGAAGGAGGATGATATGCAGACATTCAGTTTGCATGAACAAGGATAGACATATGGAAGGAGAAAAAGACTCTGCCAAGGAAGGTGAGGGAGCAAATAAAGAGTGATAGGAAGCAGTAAACTCTGTTTATTAAGGGGCAAAGCATGCACCTGACAATTTGGAATACATCACTTTGAGGATGACCTACTGTATCTTAGTGGAACCTACTTTCCTGAAATGCATGAGGTCTCAGCTCCGATGATCAGGAGTGCTTTAGAAAAGCAAGCACCATCATTAGTGGTTTTGACCTTCTCACATAAAAGAAGATAAATTGCATCACTACCGCCTCAATTGCCTCTTTGAAGCAGAGTTGGCTATGACTTCCTCAATCCAGAAGGAAAATGAGAAATTCTGATATAGGAAAGAGGCTCCTCATGCATGAAAGGACATGCAACTTCAGGATAGGCAGCACAGCTTCTATAAATGGGATTTTCAAGGGGTTAAAGAGCAGGGTGCAGGTAGGATACGACACAGGAAGGAAACATAGACATTTATTAGCAAGGAAATGGCCATTGGCAGAGAGACTAAGACATCACAGTGAGGAGAAATAACAAATCCTAGCTATCAGCTGTTCTCTGTGTGACTGTAAGCAGGCTGTAGCTGCAGTGCCTTTCTCATCCCATTATCCTGTGGCAAATACTTCCCCCACTCAACAGAGCTGTACATGTCCTTTACATACAGAGGGAACAGTCATACCCCGTCACAGCTCTCTACCACACCTACTTCCAACATTAAGGCTACAAAGTCTCATCTTGTATTTTATCAATCTGACCTATAAAAATCCCTAAGCATTTTAGCTCTATGATTACAAGTGTATTCTTTTGTCCTTATTTCATATAACTTCTTTTGTCACTTGTGCCAATATTTTATCTTTCTTTCTCCATATACCAGCGGAACAGAGTGCTGATGTAAAAGCACCTCTTCAGAGTCTGTTCACTATATGCTACACTATGTCTGTGTTTTCCATCAGCAAAACAATCTACCTGCTGAGATCCCTTACCCTGCAGAGGTGACTATCACACCCTTGAAAGAAGATGAGATAACACTAAGAGGAAAGGTAACAAACAACGAGGGGAATCTCAGCGACCACAGAAACTGGATGTCTGAAAATGAGACAGCACTGACCTGGTCTTCTAAACAGAGACATCATCATTTATCTTGACTAATGAGCTGTGTGCCACAAAATGAGCAGACCCTGGGGTTCAGCTGCACTGAATAACCTCTGGTGCAAGCTGCACTAATAGGTAAACATCACCTGGTGAAGAGGGAACAGGCTTAGCAAGCACAGCAGAAGTTGCCTATGATTATTACATGAGAGAGGGAAACAAACAGTATTTATTTAAAAGGATGCAGACAAGAGGTTTTCCAAAATCCTTAAAACAACTATCTCTGTTTACTGTTTTTACAAGTCACCTCAAGACAAATTGAAGCATGGTTCCCTAAAAACCTCTCTTCTCACCATTTAACAACCTTCACTTTGTCTATCAGGCTGTGACAGTGGGGATCACTGAGATCAGAGGAGGACACTTGTGCTTTGTGCCGGCAGTGAGTGTTTCTTCACTGGGACACATTTGAGTGGCATAACTTAATGGCCCCACAAACATTGCCAAGGCAAAAGAATTGGCCACTGACACATAAACCAACAACTGGCACCAGAAATTTTAGTTCTCAAAAGGGATGTGAGAATATTAAAAAATATCTTCACCTGTAAGCTTCACTGCACTCGTGAGTTATTACTAGCTTATCTTGGGTTGTAATATCTAACTAAAAATGTGTATTCTATTTGCCATCTGTTGAAACCAGTTGGGGAGGTGTTTTTCTCTTGTATAACCCATTCCTCATAACTCTGGGGTGGAGGGGGTAGGTGTTAATGAGCTAGCTGTTAAAACCAAGGGGAGCAATGTTCCTTATCTCTCCACAACCCATCCTCCCTCCAGGGGTATATCTGCTGTTAATGAGCCACTAAGGCTCACCATATGACTGATAAAATTAAATCATTCCATTGTGAGATGCTCCACCCAGTGGGAGGAGACAAGCATTCCTACCTGGATAAAACCCCAGATTCAGGACACCAAGCATCCTCTTTTCCACTGGATTCTCAGAGGATTGGACTCATCTCACCACCACTACAGGATCATCTCTACTCCAACAGAACTACATCTGTCATCATCTCTACTCAAACAGAACCACATCTCTTGTTCCAGGAGGACTTCTTTGGACTCCTTCCAACACCCTGGCTAACAGGGTGTCAGGTCTTATTCCTGACTCTGTCAGGGTTCTCTAGAACTCTTGTTTGTTTGTGTGGGGTTTTTTTGTTTTGTTTTATTTTATTACTTCATTTGCATTTTTTAATATTCCTAGTAAAGAACTGTTACTCCTATTCCCATATTTTTGCCTGAAAACTCCTAATTGCAAAATTGTAATAATTTGGAGGGAAGGGGTTTTACATTCTCCATTCCAAGGGAAACTCCAGTTTTCCCTTACAGATACCTGTCTTTCCAAACCAAGACATAGCTACTACAACCCAGAAGATGGGTTGGAAGATGGACTAGCTTCTAGGATTTCAGGATGTGCAGCAGCACGTTAAAGGAAGACTGAACTTCCATGAATGTTAAAGGAAAAGCTTTTATTATCTTCAGTAGTAGGGACACAGTCCTAGGTGAGCCAGCTTTGCTAGACACTCTGAGACAGGAAAACCCAAAAGGTAATGCCTTAACGCACTACCTGGGTGCAGCATTTAAATCAAGGCATTGTGCTGGGGGTGGAGGAGGAAGCAAAGGAAAACAGCAGATCAATTTCAATCCATGGAGAGAAGCAACAAACAAAATGTGATACTCAAGCTGCAGACTGGCCAGAGAGAGACCAATATCTGTCCTGCAGGGAAAAAACATTCATCTGAGATTCAGATTAGTTAAGAACAAAAGGCATGAGTAATATAGTCTTATTTATCCCAACTGTTTCATTCATTCCTGTTCCAAAGGAAGGAAGTAAAAACAGCAACTGATAATGTTTAGAGTTTTTGTGGCAGTGCTCATTTCAAATTAAAAACACTCATTTAAACATTTTGGCACAAAGGATAATTTATACAGTGGTCACTGAACCACTGAAATGCCTCCATAAGAATAATATTGTTTGAAGTGGCAGAGGGAAAAAGTGGGTTTGGTGAAAAGATGATGAAACAAATAGCTGTTCCAATAAACAATGTCAGGAAGTGCCCTGTGACTGCACAGGACTGGAAGGCCCCCTTCACCTAAGCCATCATCCAGAAGACACCTGCACAATACCACCAGGCTCAGTTTTCCTATGGAAGAGGGGAGGGTTGACTCAGAAAAAATGAAAGGTATTTTTTTCTGAAAACAGTTCCTTCCTGCTGATATCGCCCCTAAGCACTAGGAGGACGTGAAGGAGGGACAGGCTTAAGTATAAGCATCCAGATATAGAATTTGGGACTCCCAAACCAGCACAGGTACTTCTCAAGGGACCCCAGTGTGTAGTCAAGGCCTGCTGTGATGTTTATGTGCACAATACAAAGGTATTGATTGTCTCCTGCTGAATAACTGGCACATTACACTAATCAGAAATTATTTTTATATTCAGCAAAAGACCCATTAGCTCCCCACACCTCAGCGTTCGTGTTGCCAGCAAGATACCTGGTTCCAACAATAAAATTACTGAGTGCTCCCTGGATGAATGCAGAATGGCACTTGGCTGAGAAGGGCACCTGTTTCCTGGCTTGTCTCAGGGCTAGGTAGCACTTCTGTAGCCTTTCTGCTCCCTTGGGGTATAGTTGAGGACAAAAGATGAAGCAGGACAACATGGAGACTGTGCAACGAAATGAAGAGGTTTGGCTTTTCTAGGGTGACATCAACCCTAGGATGTCTTTGAAGGACAAAGCAGTGAGCAGGAAAAATATCTTCAAAGTAGAGAATTAATTCCTAACATCATCTAAATGAAACAAGCTTCTCCTCATTTAGGCTGTCAGGATATTAATAACTTTTTAAACAGGCTAATCCAAGAAGTAACCAAGTAAAAAGGGGGGACTGTCATTGCTGAATACTCCTTGTATTCTCCTATTTCTGCCTCTGTGACTACAAGCTATTTCGTGATAGCTGAAGGAGATGTGTCAGCTGGTGCTGGCCTATGACTCATGGGGACTGCAATGGGCTGGGCAAGACCTCAGTGGCTTCACTAAGTTAAAATTCTTCCATTACAGGAGATGAAAAGAGCTGGAAGACATTCCTGAACAAAACACTGCTCCACCCTTCCCCTGCTTGAAATACCACAGGAGAGAACCCCAGGAGAAAGAGAAACCCTCAGCATCCCTGGGCAGAAGACCCTCCTTGGGACTGTTCATTATAGGGGATGGGACTTTCTTGTGTGCAACATGGATAGCAAGCTCTGGAAAAGGACTGCCATGAATATTGGGCAGTGATGTTCAAAGATCACACAAAGCCTTCAAAATCTCTGAGGAGCTCTTCCCATGTCCATTTACTTGTAGTGTCATCATACCCCACCAAAACAGCAGAGGGGTAGCTGATGATCAGCATGAGATCAGAGGCAGCCACCACAGGCCAGTCACTTGGAGTTTGTCACAACCAGTGCTGGTTGCACCAGGCACTGTCCTAGGAGGTCTCTTGGAAAAGGCTCTCTACTTTAAAAACTTGATTTAGGCACAACAAAACCCCAACAATTTCTATGTTACACCAGACTGGATTAATTCTTGGGGGGAAAATGCTTTGTATATGCACAATATTTTATCTATGCCTCCTGTGAGTGACTGCCTACCCACCCAGTGGTGCTGCTGGCCTATGCATAAACCTATTATGCATGCTTTCCCAGCACTGAAGTCCTGCTTAATATTGGTGATCTCTGATTAGCATCAGGCAATAGAGCTGTCCAAGCTCCTTTTTTTCTGCCAGAGTCCCTCAGCCTCAGACAACAAAATAATATTTTATTTGTGGCATACAAAGAAACCCAAGCAGTGCACAGCTAAGGCAGCATTTGCACACATGTAGATGTCTCAGCTAGCTAGCTTTGCTTCATTTTCTCCCACTTCCAGAAATTAAACTTCTGTGAGGCATTGGCAACTTTTACATGAAATTTGACTTAAAAGGAAAAAAACAACACACTCAACAGTGAGTTTGATTGCAGAATGATTATTGTGTGACTCACCCCTCTAAGTATAATAATGGAGAGTTTATTAAGTATGCACTTGGGCTCTGGGCTGCCCACCTACACTCAATTTCCTCTGACTGTGGAATGTCCTTTGGCAGCTTTGCAGCTAACCAATACCCCAGTCTGAGGAAAACATTACAACTTCTATGGTATTGGTCTAAAGGCTGTGGGTTCATATTTCAGCCAGCCAGCACAAGATTACTTGTAAAACACAACCACACCTTGTGAGAGAAAAGAATTCGCAGGGCCATGACACACATTTAGTGCTGAGATAATAGAGGGATGAATACATTAGAACTCCTAGATAGGTATCACATCAAAAGGCAATTTTTCCCTTTCTGCACCACAACATTTTGGCTCACAAGCCAAGTAGCACAGTAGCTAAAAGAGGAGCCTGCCTGGCTACAAACCTGTATTAGGTGAAACACAAGTGTCGAGTGAAACACTGCTCCTTAATTCAGCCACTGGGGTGCCGTGCCCTAATGTACATCCACCACCCTGCATCATGCTACCAGTGGAGCTGTGACCACAGCTGCAGAAATCCCGTGCTGGACATTCAGCACATTCCTTGTCAGACCAAACAGCGGCTGCTGTAACTGTTTTGTCCTTCACTTCTGGCATCCTTTTTTAGCTGGATGTGTATACGCCATCCTGGAGAAGAGACCCATGCTTAGCCTGCTTGTGGCCCTCACAGTCATTCAAAGGGAGCATGACTCTATGCAATTCTCAGTCACCTTTGGTTCACTGAGGTTCATCTCATACCCCTTAAACAATTCAGTCCTCCTACATACAAGTTTTTCTGGAGTCTCTTCTAAGGGAACCAAGCCACTCCCCTCTGAAGACAAGGGCTTCTCTCCTTGTCCTGCCAGTCTGGTGTTGTTCTTGGCCTGTCACAGCCACAGCCCAGCCATTAGTTCTAAAATATTCTGGTTTTTGCATTGTTTATGTAGTGGGAGGAAGGAGTATTCTGCTTGACCCACTGCACAGCTAAGCCCTTTATCAAAAACAATTCCACACTTATTACCCGTAAGCCCTAAGAAGTCATAACAGTTTTCTTCACCAGTGACACCAGTCCCCTGTGTTCTGTCAGAGCAGTGGACCCAAATGACAGGTGGTCTTTATTTTCAGTGGCAGCTGGAGTGGCCTGAACTGAGTAGTATCTAGTAAAATCCCAAGTAACAGCATTTCAGAAAGGGCACACTGAAATATCAGCATGAAGAATCCCAAACTAGGGACACTGCAAAGACAGAACAACCAGTGAGCAGCAGAGCACTACAGCAGAGTACTTTAGCACTGGATAGTGTGAAGCAGCAGCCTGTAACACCCAACAACCAATGCCTAGGTCGTTGTACTGGTATAAAGTATCTATAAGGTCTTACAACATCTTAGTATCTAAATAAAGTAATTTATTTATACAAAAGCACATATCTGAAGGCATAAGAGTTCTGAGAGCGGCCTTATTCTACAACCAATTATAAACCTAGGCAAACAAAGTCTAAACAAGACAATAACCAAAGCATAGAAATCTTAACACACACAACTCTAATGAAACAGCAAACAAAGCATAGAATTCCTAACAAGCAAAACTAGTAAGACTATAAGCAAAGCACATATCTGACATTACAGCCTCTAGGTAAATCAGCCTCCCATCTGACCCCATGCAGGATTTTTCAGCCGTGGGGTCACAATCACAGAAAGGGAACACAAGATCACAGATCCCAGACAGGGGTCCCGGCCGCGGGGATCACAGTGGCAATGGAGGGGTCCCCAACTTGGCAGAGTTCCCGAAAGCAGGGCCGCAGGGACAAGGAGGGGTCCCAGGGGTCCTGCACCCTCGCAGGGGGAAGGGGCGGGATCCCAGGCTACAATAGATGATACCTTTAGAATCCCATTCGGCTCCCTGGCAAGGCTCCATCCACAGGCTGCAGGAGGTGGAGGTTGGATCGATTGATCGGATTGATCACTCGACCAATTCCTCCCACTGACTGACTGACACAGAGGCTTTTTATCCCAAATTGCAAAATGCATATTCATATTTTTTATCTACACACTAACCAATCTAGGTACAATTCTAAAGTTCGTAAAACTACGAAGATCAGCGTCAAAACCTACGCACATAGTGTATCTATTAACGTAAAACTCTATCTTACTAGCATAAGGTTCTACCTTGTTGTACATAAAACTCATACTAAAAATTATAAACAGTACCCTACTCTATTTTTGTTATGTCTGTACTCTATCACTAAGCCTGAAGCTGTGTCCTTCTACACTGAACTAGGACTTAGGGCATGTAAAGCTTAAAGCTAAGGGTTAGATTTCTACTTTATGCATTTAAAGCTTTTATATATTCTAATTCTTCTAAAGGTTTTAATTCTATCTCTGTACTTCTCACTCTCTGTGGAGGATCCATGGAAACATGGACTCCGACAAACCAACAGCACATTCTGTGACTTATTGTATCTTAAGGAAAAACAAAGGTTCACTTCTAGCTTTGGGCATGCTGAGTGATTCTACATTTAGATAGACATTGGGCCTCTCACTTTTCACTCAAACATTCAAAATAAAAGCTCAGTTATTTGTTTTATTTTTTAAATAATTAACAGAATTTCAATGCTGAATTGTTGTGGGGTTTTTTTCCCCTCAGGATACTCAGACTCATAAAAGTCTATCTGGAAAACTGCGAACAGGCAGTGTGATAGAAATCTGCAAGCTTGACCTTGCTGCTAACCTAATGTGCAAGCATCTCCTTTCCTCTTCTCCCTGCTTACCTCTGTAGATGGACAGAGAAAAGAATGGCCTGTCCCTGAGTTTGTAGCTGAGCAACTTCTTTTCTTTTTCTGAAGAGTTGTGATCTCTAAGCTAAAGGTTAGCACAACTTCAACTCCACCCCAAACCATGCAAATACCTCTAGTCCCCTCCAACCCTCTGCTGGTCCCAGAGCAGAACCTTCTGTCAAAACTGCAGGTGTTGAAAAGGAACCTGTTTTGGAAGAGGTAGGGTTAAGGAATGTCTGCTCCTAGTGCCATAGCTTGTTCCAAAGCAGACCTTGCTCAGCAGGGTAGATCATTTCTTCCTGCTGCCCAGTTTCCATAGCCACGTCCTCTGCACAATCTCCTGTGCTGATGTAAACTCAGCACTAGTATAGGCAAATAAACATTGAGCTGCTGGGCACACCCATTTGCTTTAACACATTTGGGTGCAGGTACAACACATTAAGTGTCTTCTGAGCACAGGAGAATCTGAGGCTTTTCCCTTGCAGTATTCATTTAAAGCAACAGGGAAAGGGCCAGTTATGTGTCAGCAACCCAAACAATTGGATGGTCCTGTTCCAAAAACTCCTGAAAGCAGTGGAAGGACTCCCACTGACTTCAAAAAGGCCCTGCCTGAATGGCAAAGTGAAATGTTACAGAGAATGCACTACATCTTAGTTTATTTTCTTTATGGAACTGAGTTCCGCCTTTTCTACACATGCTGGTAAACTTTCCCATGCAGCCACTGTTTGGGGTTTTTTTTCTCCTTATCTTTTGCCTCCCTGCTTTGAAAAAAGGCTGATACCACCTGGTCATTTTTCAGTGCTGCAGCTTAGTTGTGATTGCCACTTGCTCCCACAAAACAAAGCAGACAGCACACTCCTGGAACTTCCAGGATTGCCATGGAGTGGGAAGGAGTAGGCCACCAGGCTGCAGAGTGAGGAAGGTGTGCTCCTGACACGCCACACTAACCACTCCACCTGCTTCACCTGCATTGAATTTTTTTGTCTCTTGTGAAGCTGGAGGGCAGCCTTGCTCCTGGGAAGGCAGCTCACTTGCTCCTAAATCTCTGCACAGAATTCATGTTACTTTGGTTTTGTATGAAAATCAGGATTTCTGTTTAGGTTTTTTAACAATGTTTTGTATATTGGGACTACAAAGCCATATCAGGGCACTTCACACAACGTTACTTGCTTTACTAACAGAAAAATCCCAGATTTTTCTTTCTCTCACATTTCAGCTCAATTTTTTCCCTTCCCCAGAACTCAAATGACTAAGGACTTGACAGCTGCAGGGATGGCCTTGACAACTGCACCTCTGACACAAGAGAGGAGGTGCAGTGCTCAGCAGCAGAGCTGCTGCAGTGTTATGTGAGGAACTGCACTGATCTCCTTCTCCACCCCAAGCTCGCTCTGAGCAGCGAGCTCAGAGACAGTCAATGGGCTGCCCATTATCTCCTGTGTTTCAGTCAATGCTAAACACAATGTAGTGCTTTAAAACACAGAAAGTAGATGTAATAAACGATCATATCAATGTTCTGCTTCACTGGAGCTAATCAGACCTGCTTTAGAGCAAGTAATATAATTTTGCATGGGGATTATATTACCCGAGGACATTAAATGCTGGGAAAAAAAATAAAAAACTAACCAATCTCCAAACCACCAAACCACAAACCAATTTTTGAGCCATTTACAAAGGAACTGCTCCTATTGTATAGGAGTTGTTTTCTCAATTCAGATTAAAAAAACCCACAAACTCAAACAAACAAGTGAACATTATCTCTTTCAAACAGGGAACACCATCAAATTATTGTCTTGTATGTGTGGGCATATACTCATGTGCATATACCTGCAAAAATTGCATGTATCCCTGCATCACAGGACAGCTGATTTAACAACAGGGTGTATGGTGCTGCAAATGCTGCAGCCTGAAGGGCAGCCCATCTGACTGGCAGTGATGTAAGAAGCCAAGCAATTCCAGTTCTCAGAAACCTTTTGCCTCCTGGAAGGCTGTAAATAAAAGGGGAAATATCATCTTTGGTCAGAAAATTGAGGTGTTGTGACAAACAGATAATCTAAGTAATCAGGAGCATTTTGTCTGATTTGTGCAAAGTTGTGGCTGAGCACTTGTAAATTATATCACCATATTCAATTACTGGAAACAACACTTCCTGCAACCTTTGCAGTCTGTAGGTAGATATCCCAGTTTCAGATGTACCTTTGTTAATCACTGCATTAATTTTTCCACTTGAAGGGAAAGAATAGGATTTGTGCAGAGCAGGAAGTTCAAAAAGTCTCTCAATCTGAAGCATTAAGACATTTGACCATCTTTGTGATCTTTAAACTCATAACAAACACAGAGTGTAAACAGATATCCTAAAGATACTTTGATATGCACCACTGTCGTGGTTGCGGGGGAGGTGAATTTTTCCAGGGGGATGTGGGCAGTCCAATCAGTGATCAGCTTTTCTGCTGGCACCTGGATTGGTCACTCAGAGGTTTGGACACGCCTCTGAGGACACAAAGAGTTAAAAGCAGGACCCCAAGGGGGTTCGGCCTCTTTTTTAGATCCCGGTTTCAGCAGGGGGACGTGTCAGGCCTCCTTCCCCTGCCCAGCCGAGGCTGGGTGGGGGAGGGGAAAACACGTGGTCGGGCTCAGGTAAGCCGGAGCCCCGGGGGAAGAGAAGAGAGGAGACAGGACTGGAACTGAACTGCCCCATCCAGGATGGAGGGGTGGAAAACTGTGGAAGTGCCTTCTGTGTGTGCTCACCCCCTCTTCCTCCCCAAACTCTGGGAGAAGGTGCCCAGCCACGTGGGGGTTTGCGGATCCTGGGAGTGCCTGAGCCTGCACCCTGCTGGGAGATAGAAGCTGTTAACCCTTGCTTGGCAGAAAGAAACTTTTCTTAGACATTGATTCTCATGACTGGTGGTTTTGGAAAAAAAAGGAGAAAGAAGCGGCCTGGGACCGAGGTGATAAAGCACGATTGGAAGGAACCTGATGGGCAAAGAATGAGAGGAGTAGCCTTCGGAGCTAGACTTTTCTTGCATAATGTCAGCCATAGACTGAACTTAAGTCTCTTTTGAACATAAACTGCATTTTTGGGTAGATGCAGCTGCCCTTGCTTTTGCTACAGTGACTGGCACTTAGAAGAGTGGAGCGAGCAGAGAAAAGAGGGGGAGGGTGAGGTGGCGCCCTCTGCCCTCAGGGCAGACCTGCTCCTGGAACCCCGGTCCCTGGGTAAAAAGGGGAGAGCTCGGCATGCAGCATCCTTAAAAGAGCCCTGTATGTAGTTTTGGCCTATGAGACAGCGGTGAGAGCGCTGGACATAGGAAAAAGAGAGAGTCACCCTGGCAGACTTCTCCGGGCGGTGCCACGGGTGACATGGGAACACATAAGGAGTAGACCTGTGTGTTCTGGAGAACAGTCTGTAGTGCCAGAGAGACTCCTCTCTCCCTTGCTGAATTGAAGATTAGTTTGTTTTTGAGTGGTGATTGTTTGATCTAAAACCCAAAGGTTGGTCTGTGAAGAGTGATGGGTGGGGAGGTAGAAACTGGGAGAAGAAATGTTCTAAGAAGTTTTTATTTCTGTCTCTGTGTGTGTTTAAGAGTATTTCTGTCCCTGTTCTTATGTAATGTAATAAAGTTTTGGTGGGTTTTTTTTTTGTTTTCAAGATTTAAGCCTGCTCTGCTCTGTTCCTGATCACATCCCACAGTAGCTGTTAGGGAAAAAAACATATTCATGGGTGCATTAACATCTGGCCAGTGCCAACCCATGACACCACTAATAAAAATATTTTCGATTTTCAGGCATTCTATTAAAATGCTGATTAAGTCAAAGCAAGAATATTTCATCAAAATATACAGATTTTGATAAAGATTGTAACAGAAGGTCTTGAAGCTCTAAGGTGGAGTCTAGCCATTTCTTTGGAGACAGCATGAACTGAAAACCTCATCTTTTCCTTTGAAAAGCTTTGAATTTATTCCAAAGCAGAATTGGAAGCAGAATTTAACACTTCAAAAATTGTTCCAAAGAACTGGGGTCTTGATTGGAGGCTGTCTCCCAGTGAAAAAGGACACCTGTGATGCACATTATAACCAGGAATTCATTCAGGGTTGTATGCACGTGCAGACACACTTGTGTGTGTGTGCAGAAGTGGTAGGCCTAATTTAAAGGAGCCAAATGGGGCACATCCCTCATTCTACCTTGAAAAGAATCCTATGATGCCTCTGGCCAGCAGCTGCAGAACAGCAGTTCACCATGGGTGAGCGCTGCTTCAAAAGTAAGAACTGAGCAGATTGCACGTGACACCTCAGGGCTGCCAGTGCCCCAAAAGGTACTGCAGACTCGGGAAAATCAGCTGTCAGGGTGACACAGTTCACAATGGGATACAGTGGTAAATACCACCCCCTGACAGGGTATCATCCAAAGCAACCTCAGGCACAAAAGCTTATCCCAGCTGCTGAGCTACCTGGTGTGCCTTCTTGGAAAAGGCATGGTGTTCTCCAAGGTACCAGGGCAGGAGAAACTGGAGGTATAGGACACAGAAATATCAACATCAAGGAGGTTGAGAGTAGCAGTGAAGCAAGGTACATTGAAATTTAGTTTTATCTTGACCTCCTCAGTATCCACATTGAAATTTACTTTTATCTTGACCTCCTCAGTACCTGGAAGTGAAGCTTGTCAAGCACCTTGGCTTGTCACTCCTGGGAGTTTGGCATTCCTCTGTGCTGATGTGACCATCTCTATCTCGAGTCTTTGCCTCCGGCTCCACCTCTCTCATCTCAGACTACCAGGGTCCTATCCTTCGTGTCCCAGCACCTTACAACTGTTCACAGCACTAATGCAAGTGGGATGACAGAGACAATGGGCAAGTGATTATGACAAAGGCTTTGTGGACAGGGCAGTCCTTGGTCTCTGTCCTCTCTCACACCATCTGTAACTATCTGTTTGCACTGTCTCTTACCCCACTGGTTTACACCAAGTTACTCTGGCATGACAACTGTAATTGGCAGTAGTAGATCCTCTTGGTTTAATTTCCAGAAGAAAAACGGATTTCCCCTGTCTGTTTTGGTTTTATCTTCTTCATACTTCCCACATTATAACTCTAGCATTCTCAAGAAGAAAATGTAGTGTACATAAGACAGTGCCTGCCACTTTACAACCATGTGCCACTTTGAACAAACATATGGTCAGAGGTGTTTGGACAGCTGATTGCTGGTACTCACTTGAACTTCCACCATTCCTGGCCCTTTGACAGAGTCTGGGAATTGTGCTTTAGGTTAATAAATCCTGGGGAAAAAACTACCACTGACACCAGGACCCACGAAAAGTCACTGATAAATCCTGACAAAAGGAAAATTGATTAGTCAGTGTTTACCATCCCATCACTGCTTCTCTCAGTATTCTGAAATTTATCATAATTTATTAGATCTTCAGCCAAGGTTTTTTGGTTGTTGGGGGGTTTTTGTTTGTTTGTTTGGGGTTTTTTTGTTTGTTTTTCTATGGATAGAGAGTACCTCAAGCTATTCTCCTGTCCTTTCCATCCCAGGCTGTGTCCCACCAAGCAAACCTCCAGGGAACCAGCCTGCTACAACGCAGCACCTGAGTGCTCACGTTTTCCTGTCCTATCAATCCTGTGTGCTGCCTATAGGTAATAAGAACAATTGATAATGTTTTGATTACGTCAGGTGAGGCAAGGCAGGACATGGAATGAGGATATAACCAGGAAGCAGGATGGTTATGTGCACCTTTCAGCTGTGCAGTGAAATCTCACAGAAGCAGAAGCAAAGAGTAGACTCCTCCCAACCTATGACTCTTCACAAGAGCAGCTCAGAGGCTGCCTTGTCCTGAAGTACAATACAAAAGATTGGCTGGAATAACTAGTTCAGTGCAGTGAGATTGTAACCTGATCTTCCAGTCGTGAGTGAAGGTCAGGAGGCCCTTTGTGGGGCTCCAGCCGACTGCAGTGTGCCATCACCAATCATTACACAAGGACTATCTAATAGGGGTGAGTGCTTGATGGGCTTTTATGTTAGGCACTCTGATGCACAGAAAGAGAGAACTGGAATTAGCCTGTCTTGTCAATGACTGCATATGAGAAGCCTGATTTGCACTCTGATACTCACAGAAAGGACTTTCATTATTGAACTCCTTGCAGTCTTACCATCTGGGGATGAAAAGACAGAGACAATAGCAGCCCTTTAAACTTTAGCCTTAATGACCTCGGCAGCAGATTTCATTATGAGGCAATACTTTTTACAGCTTTATGCAAAAACCAAAGCAAATCAAATTTCAACAAGAAAAACCCCATGGAAATGTCAGAAACAAACCTACAAGACCTGATTTAGGAAACAGCTTAAGACACAAGACAAGCTGGTAAACCTCAATTTTCTGTTGGTTTTTTGAGACAAAATTGAAATACTTTAAAATACATTGCTGCAATACTTCAGATGAGATCCACAACATGGAACAGCTCTGGATCTATATTGTTGTTGTGACTTAGATTTGTCAGGCAGCTAAGCATGACCCAGCCACTCATTCACATCCTTCTCATAGTGGGAATGGGAAGAGAATGGGAAGAGCAAAAACTAGAAAACTCATGGGCTGAGACAACAACAGTTTAAAAAATAAAATAAGGAAACAAAGAAAAGCAAAACCAGGACAAAAAAAGTGAAGAAAAAAGTGTTTCATAACAGCTTGCCACCAGCCAACCAATGCCCAGCCAGCCCAAGCAAGAGCAGCTCCTGCAAACTTTCCCCCCTAACTTTGATTACTGGGCATAGCGCCACATGGTACAGAAATCCCCTTTGGCCAGCTGTGACTCCTCCCAGCTTACTGTGTATCCACAGTCCACTTGCTGGCAGAACAGGTGAGAAGCAGAAAAGGCCTTGATGCTGAACAGTGCTTAGCAATAACCAAGACATTCCTGTGTTATCAACATTGTCTTCATGACAAATCCAAAACAGCAGCTGTGATGAGGAGGATTAGAACTCTCTTTCAGCTAAAACCAGTACAATGGCTTTGATGGGGTAATGCAGGGATGGCAGCACCTTCTACACCCGATTATAAAGTACCCTTCCCTCATTTCAGAAAATGCTGGGCTAGGAGCCAAGGAAATGAATTGTCTTTTTGAATATGTATTCCTTTTGCTTCTGATATTTGTAATCAGAGCTGCTGGTGATATGCTTGAATGGCTGCTGACAGGAATGACAGAGTGTCTCTGATTGTAGGAACGTTATCAGTTGAGGCACCACCATCAAACGCTGAGCAGTGAATGCCTGCATCCGGATGCCCTTCTAAGACTCTGTGTTTTCTCTGTCTCCATCCCCTTTCAGTCATTTACCTTTGGGGCTGATTTCAGCATCACTGTTCCTCCTTTCTCCTCCCTGAAAGGCTATTTTGGAAGTATGGCTGATGGTTGTCAGTTGTAATTCTTCAAAAATGTAAATGTGCTTCAGAGAAGAGGAAATATCTGTATCTGTGACTCATCCATACTTCAGGCAAATTCTCTAGTTCAAGGGAAAATAAAAAGATGTGCCTTTAAAAAAGGAAAAAAAAAAAGTTTTCAGACCGGAATAACGAAGTTAAACAGGAAGAGATATTGAATACAGTCAACAGGCTTCAGAAGCAGCAAACGCCTGATACACAAGAAAGTAACAATAGGCTACGAAATTAATTATTCCAGATGTATTGCATATCCTGCACGCAAGTGGAATAGCAGACGTCCAGTACTTGGAGATAAGTACAGCCTATTTTGGTTTGCCTGAGGACAGGCACCCTCCTCACACCCATTGAGCGAGAAGCACTCAGCCCCACACAGCTCCATCGGCTGCCATGCAGCCGGGGCATCAGCACCTGGCTCTCTACCAGGAACCCTCTGGCTTGGAAACCATTGTGTGCTGCTGTGCTATTTCCTTTCTGCTTCCCCTTGAAGTGTCCCTCTTGACAAGTCACTGAGCTCACACAGGACGGCTTTAAAGGGCCACAAGTTGTGTGTGTGCAGAACGAGTGGCACAAATCTTTGTCATCCTTCCGCTGCTGCTCATGAGCAAGGCTTTCAGTGCTGTGAAACAATGCCACTGTGTCAGTGCAATGACAGCTCACACGCTTTCCTCCCCATTGATGGCCATCCTGAGGACAGCAGCTCATGCAGCACACTCATTCTGGGCTCCTGGGCAGCTGCTGCTGCCATGGGGGTGATTGTTCTGCTGCTTTGTACGGTATTTAGTACTGTGTTTCATGGAAGACAACAATAGTTATTAAGGTCAGGGCTTGGATGCATGATTCTGCCTGCTATAGCATAACAGAAGCTCAGGTGATGTAGAGGAACTTGCATCAGGCTCTGTTGTCATGGACAAGAGTGAAGACAATCTAATCCCAAAGCAATACTGTACTTCATGGTTTGGATCCCAACACAGACATCTACAATCCACAATTTAACGTCTCTGCAATGACCTAATGCATTACAATTGCTGATGGACTGGAAGTGTTTCCATGGCAGACTGGCTTTGCAACAAAAAAAACATAACAGGTGGTTGCCTAGAGCAGCAAAATATTAGGAGCTGCACAATGTTAGTGCAGTGTGTGAAAAGTGGCAGGTTTGGAAAAGCTGGATGTTCCCCAGTCACACTGCTGATCCCAGTGTTGGATACTCCACTTGCACACAGCTCTCCACAGCCCAAAGGGTGCAGTGCCAATGATGAGCTTTCATGGTGAGCAAGGATCAGTAAATAATTACACAGAAGGGCCCCTGAGCATTAACAGACAAATTTTGACTGGGTTTTGGTCTAATGTTCATTGTTCTCATTTAAGGTAAGGGCAATCTGACCATCCCGTTCAAATATTCTGAAATTAATGCCCAGGCCTGTTTTCTTTTCAATATAAATCCATCTCCAGCCTTTGCTCTATTTTTAAAGTTTATTTTATATTTTATTTTTCCCTGGGAGAAGCTCAATTGTAATCCCCCATTACCACATGTTATATAGACAAGCTTCCTAAGTTTGGAGCATTCAAAGAAGATCTGACACAGTGATAGTGTCAGGGAGAAATCTTCCCTAGGAAACCCCCTGCCTGATCATCATGTTATTCATAGCACTGCTGGTAACCCACCAAGAAAAACTCTTCCTACTGAGTCACTGATCTGATCTGGCATGGGGAGTTGTTTCAGTGCTCAGGGTGCCCTCACTGACTCCTTGTGCAGCCTTGCCCCAGGGGCAGAATGGCAAAAATAATTTGGAGCTTGGTCAGAAGCCAGGGAAAGCAGTTCTGTGCCTGTCAGATTAAAGTGGATGCAGATCTATTTATTCATGAGCTACTTCTGCTTTTTCCTTTGTTGTAAATCTTTTCTCTGTACCTGGGGATGCCCGCAGGTCCCAGCAGCAGGGCTGCCAAGGGGGTATGGCTGGGAGCCAGGGGTACAAAGGAGGGATGAGGAATGGGGCCAGGGCATGCAGGTCTGGAGACATCTCTAAAAATGCTCCCAAAGAGTAGCACGGAAATACAGTGCAACACAATTTTGAGAGCAGAAGGTAACAGCTATCAAGGGAGAACATGCAAATCACAGTGAGAGAAAAGAAAAAAAGCGAGTAGATCCAGACAGCTGCTCTCTCATTGGCATAGGCTTCACTGACCGTGTCTGTTCCCCAGGGACAGATCTGCTGGCAGCTTTGTGCAAGCACTCTGCAGGGTGGTGTGCCCGGGCCAGGGGTAAGGTGCAATGGCTACAGCTTTCAGTAAGTGCTGGGAGAAGTCATCCTGCCCTCAGGAAGCACCAGATTGCCATTCAGGTACCTCACTCTCTACATTTCACTGCCTGTATTTCCTCAAGAGCCTTCTGAGAGAAAAGTGAAGGCAGTGTCATGGTTTAACCCCAGCTGGCAATGAAGTGCCATGCAGTCACAGGACAGGGAGCTGGAAGGAAAACTGGATGCTGTCTTTCAGCTTGCACAGCAGTAGCTGCTTTCCCACCTCCAGGCACAGCCGCTTCTCCCTTTTTCCCCGTGGCTTCCCCAGGCCTTGTGTCTCTCCCTTGATTCAGGGGATATTTCTTGCTAGAGGAAAGCTTGAAGGGAGACCAGGTGAATTCAAAGAGCATAAGGGTAAAATCTGTGCTGCCCAGCCATGAGTTTTTCTCCTGTCCTAGTTTCATCTGGAATAGTGTCATTTTTTTCCTAGTAGCTGATACAGTGCTGTGATTTTGGTTCAGAATGAGAATAATGTTAGTAACGCACTGATGTTTTAGTTGTTGAGTATTGCTTCCTCTAAGTCAAAGACTTTTCAGTTTCCCATGCTCTGCCAGTCAGCAGATCCACAAGAAGTGGGAGGGAGCATGGCTGGGACATGCATATTTTATAATGCATGATCCAGACATATTTTGTAAACTCAGTCTCATGATCAAGGCATATTTTATAAACTGCTTGCTGGGTTAGCGGCAGCAAAAGTAAATCTGGTATCAGGAATTATTGGGAAAGACAGAGAATAAAACAGGAAAAAATCTCAAACATTGTTATGTTGACATAGTTTTGGGGACCCAAAGCACTTTTTTTTTCTTTTTGTGGGGCTAAAAGAGATCAGTGAGATCACCAGAGGGGGATTACAAAAAAGTATTGTGTCACTTGAAAATAATCTGGAAACCACTTGATACTGGAAGAGAGGAGCATTGAATGCTCTTGCTCCAACCTTACTCTTCCACCTGTCACTGCCTATGACAGTCAGAAAACAAATAATGGGACAGAAAGACCCAAGGCCTGGACCTGTACTGCTGTTCTGATGTCCTTACTTTGGTGCATCACTCACAAGCAATGGCTTTTGGTAAATAACCCAGACAGGACAGGCAAGTGTCAGAGGTACACAGGGATACGCATTTCTGTCAGTGCAAACTGGGGATAAAACACCACATTCTTTTAATTCACACAGGCAGAAGAGGTGGAGCAGGTTGTGCAGGATTCTGCTCTCACCCCTGGAAATGTGCTGACACTCATGAATTCCTCTGACAAGAGTCCTGAAATGAGCCTGGAGGTGCAAGGCATCAGCAGATTACACCCAGAGGGTTTCTGAATTACTCGTTCTGTTTCATTCCTACTCTTTCCTGTTTGGCAAATTCATTCCAGTTCTGAAAGGTCAAGAAGCCATGCAATGTTATGTTTCACTAATTGGCCACTTAACTTTGTGTTGAGGCCCCCCAATTCTTTGGACACGGCCAGGAGTGTCAGGCTGATTTTCGTTAACTGGAACATGATGTCCAGAACTGGGGAGCTTCCAGCATTGCTACTTTAAATTCCCCCAGTAGCTAAGGAGTGTCAGCCTGGCCAGGCTACTTGAAAATAGGAATGCCTTTGTTTCCAGACTGCACTGGTGGCAGTTGAGTCTGGTTTACTAAAAACAAATATTTAAAGTCACAGATAGTTCCAAAAATTTTGCCTTCTTCATTTTACTTCCTCCAGATCCAAGTTTTCCTGATTTCTTAAAGGATTGTCTCCTCTCTTCAGGCAAAATCAGACCTGGGTGCCTCCAGGAATGGAGATTGTATGCAGAACCCTCTCACCCTTTGTGCCCTTCCTGATCCCTGGTCCCACAAGAAACCAGTACCCCTTTGACATTTCACCTCTATGTTCCTGCTTTTTGCTCCAAATGCACTGCTAGCAAGGATGGGTTGGGAAAATACACATGACACCAGAATACTTCCTGGAGAGATTGCTTTGGTTTATGAATTTGTCTGAAAAAAGAAGTGGCATGCTGATAGAGGCTTTTTTTACTCTCTCTCTCTCTTTTTCTGTCATGCAATTTGGTATTTTTGTGAAGTCCCAGTTTCCAGAATTATGTACAAGGATCGCAGCTCTCATTCTGAAAAACACAGTGATCTGTTATCCTCATAACTATAAAAAGTGAAGCTTGCATCTCCAAAACAAGGTGCCAAATGACAACTTATACTTCTGATTCTTGAAATCTTACTGCCTTGAAGACAAAATGATGATATTAGCAGTTACAGCAAGGATTCTGGTTATAATTTTGAATATACAGAATCAGTAGTGCTCTCTCTGGGTTTTCAGGAGCACTGAGAATGGAGGGCACTGAAAAATAATTTTAGACATCCTGGGGCTCAAAGCAGTACAGACTCTCCTCTGGCTTATCAGCTGCTAGAACAGTATCTTCCTGCAACAATGTGCATTCCTGAATGAATAACATATGCTGAGCCTGAATGTTTTACTTTGCACCTTGAACAACAGTCAGATTGCATATTTGTCCCTAGGAGAAAATAAACCTCACAACGCTTTTACTGAAAAGCTGATACAGGACTAAGCAGGACATCTTGGGTTACTGAATTCAGTCTGACAGGTGCCATTTGTCACTTTGGTAAATTGATACCATTATTTTTTAAATTATCTAGGCTTCTCCCCAGTCACTTGCTCTGAAAAACAACCCCAGAATGTTTTTTTTTCACAGATAATTTGACAGTTGCTTATTTGCAGCCTCTTTTTAATTGTGGATACTTCATAGTTATTTGATATTGCACCATTTATCCTTTACCTGCATAAATCTTTTTCTGCACTGTGATTATCTGTAGATAGCAAGCACATGTCTTCTCAGACTTTTTTTTTTTTTTTTTTTTTTTTTTTTTTTTTTTTTTTTAATTTTTATTTATTTTGCTGTCTGTGTCTCTTCCCATCTAACCCTCTCTTCCCTCCCCACCTCATCCTCTTGCCTTTTTGCCTTTTTCTTCAGCATGGTTGGCTGGGATTGCATGTGATGTCTCCAAAAGAAGGGTTTGGTTTGTTTCCTGTGCTGACAATCAGTATTCTTCAAATTCAGCACATTGGAGTTCTGGGGGTTTTCGGATGGGGGAAAAAAGTAATCACCATTCAGCAGTGTAGTGAAGAAAGTAGATAAGAAGAAACAATTTCAGATTCCAGATCATCCATCTGTAAAAGTACACTAGGAATTTTTAAAACCTACGTCCCATCCAACAGTCAATAAAATGTATGGATAGCATACACGGTCTTTTCCAACTAGGATAGCACCTGATTTTACACAGTACCTTACAGAGCTGGAGAGTCTTAAAGCACTTTAAATAGTCTCAATTCCCAGATGGCTGCATTTAGTAGATTACACCTATAATTAGCAGTAATTAGCAGGCTAGGGAATGTTTCCCATAGGGCCTGTCTCCTCAGGGGGGCTTTACCCAGGTATGTGAGATGTGCCTAAAACACCTCTGTAGGACTGTCTGTGGGAAACTAATTCCCTTTGCTCTTCTTTCTGCAGACTCAAGGAGGTACCACTCTCCTCCTGCCAGAAAGGTGCCCAGCCTGCCAATTTATTGGCCCTGGGATCCACACATTACACAGGGGAGAAGCAGTAAACACGTGGATGGTTTTGTAAACCAGTGATGCACATATTCACTCCTTGGGAAAGGAGGAAGGAGGCAGACTGGATACTGGATCCCGTGTTTTATGATGTGTGGTGGTTAGTATGTAAAAGCAAAACAAGGAATGGGGACCACCTCTATGTTTTCTCTCCCAAGCACTGTAAGAGGGATTCCAGAGACTTGCAAAGCCTTTTGTTCACCTGTGGATTTTCTTCTAAGTCACCGGAAGTTTTTAAAAAAGGGTCTGTAATATGCTGTTTCACCTGTCCTATATTTCCCTGTCAAATATAAAAGGAGAGAACTGTTTACCTTTTTGGCTAGACTAGGAATACAGCACTCCTATGTGCACACCAGCAAGGCACGAAGATATGCCTGCTTTTACAGGCAATTCATACAGTCTCATTAATCTGCTTTGGCTTGCAATGGATGCCAGATTAGGCAGAAAAAAACCCAAATCCCACAGATTAATTACATCCAGGCAGTGCTCAGCTATGGTAAATCAGCCTAGACTCACTGACTTCAGTGAAAGTACATGAGTTCACATAGGTACAGATGTGAATTTTGAGACCAAAGCAATCTTAGATTACTTTCCTCTTATTACAAACTTACTGGAATCACCAAGATTTCCCTCTGAAAGCAGTGCCTCTCCACAGACAGTAACAGCTCATCAGTCAGCAATACAGCTTCCCATCCATCCTTTAACTTTCAAGAGGAACAGAGAGGAAGCACCACACATGACTTTGTGCACCTTTTGTAATACAACTCATTTCAAACTCGCTGGATCTACTGGATTGCACTGCACAAACACCTAGAATGCGTCTGCAAAGGGATGTTCTGGGCAATCAGTAAAAATTGACATTGGGGAACATCTGAGTGAGCATATGAGAAAGATTACAGTGTGTAATTCCCAGAAGGATTTAATGTATGTGGGATGAAGAAATCATTTGTATTTTATTTGCTTATAAAGCAACCTTAGATGTCTGAGAGCAGGAAATTTGGGTTAAGTAGACCTTAGGTATTGATGAACACAGTTATATGTAGAGCTTCTCCACGATTTTGTCAGAAGCCAAGGATAAGCAGAAGTTGTACAACAATTTCTGCTCTTAGCACTGGGTATTAAACTCTCCTTCGATAGTTGGAGTTCTCCACTTGGAGAAAACAAAAAAAATTGCTGACTTTGTTAAGCAGTGACTTTCTTGTGAACCACTAAAGGCCTAGTGCTGTAGATAGGTAGGCAGCCTAATGCAATAGATACACAGGTAAGTGCCTGTTCTTAGAGAGGAGAAGTTTGTGTGAGGATGTATTTGAGACAGTATTGATTGTGCTGTGCCAAGCCATTGCTGCCCAGCTTCAGGCTTCATACCCCATCAGAACCCCTTTGGCCCAAAGTGCCCTTCTCTGCAGAGGGAAATTCAGTGCCTGGAAATGGTCAGTACTGCCAAACAGGGCAGCATTGTAGCTCCTTTCTACCCAGCACTGAGTCTTGGGAGTTCCTCTGCACCAGCTCCCTGCAGCCCTCCTGGAGAGTGGTGCAAATACATGACAACACATGAGAGACTACATGGTGCAGAAAACTAGGAAACAAATGGAAAATTTCAACCTGCCAAGGAGTAGAAGAAGATTTCATTACAGAGCAAACACATGGATTTGGTTGAAGGTTGGGTTATGGGGGATCCCATGTATCTTTTCAAATCAGACTAAACTGCTTTTCAAAGGTTCATCTGAAAACTGCAGAAAACAGACTAAACTGCATTTTCTGCATATTTTTGTTCTGAAGTTTAACTGTCCTGATAAAAAGAGAGAAATTATGTTTAAACAAGCAAAAATAAAACCTGTTTTTCTAGATGAAGTTGTGTTTGCCAACATCAATAGCAGTAACTTGTATATTCCTAATTTAGCACTGACATTTCATGACACGAAATGCTCTTAGTACTTTTTTTCATGCTTCAATATGCAGGTCTGTCAAGGGATTTTCCAATAACCTTGTTTCACATGGTTTGTTCCACTAAGACAGTTCTCTCCTCCTGTGCATTTAGTTATCTGTCCTTAAATTTTGTATATTACCATATCTCTTTGCAGTTTTTCCTGGAGACAGGGGAAGAGTAAAGATCACATTTGTCTTCAGAAACTGATGAGGAAAAACTAAGGAAAATTTGTACAACTTTGTGTCACCAAAACTTCAACTTTCAGGGGAAAAAAAAAAAAAGAAAGAAAAAGTAGCTCTATTTGTTATCAAATATTTGTTGAGTGGAAAATGGAAATGAGTAACAGCCAGAATGGATTTGTTAAGAACAAAACATTATGTCCCACTGGTAGAATTTCCTTCCTACAATGGGTAATGGGCCTAATAGGTAGAGGAGAAGCAGTAGGAGTCACTTATCTTCATTTTGTCCTGTCCCTGGTTCACGTAACATTTTCATAAGCCAGGTAGAGTGTTGATGAAACAAGTGCAGGCTGTGTGCAAGCTCACAGCTGCACTCAGTGACCACATAGCCTGGTTCACAACTGGAATGGAAAGACAAACTAATGACGTTTTGTTGGCATCTATCCTGGACCTCCTCCTGCCTGCTGGTTTCACACAGCATCTGGAGGCCTGAACACAGAAGGAGCTGACTACATCTTCAGAAAACACTGGAAGAGAACAGAAGTAATACAGGATTAAAATTCAAGATGATTTCACAAGTGTCATTCAAGACTTTATAGACAGGGGTGTCATCTGCAGGTTGTACAAAATTACCTCTCTGTTCTGCCTGACATTTGTGAGGCCCCAGTATTTGATTCCTACAGAAGGAAGAATGACAATAATAATAATAAATTATAAAATAAAAATTATAAATTATTAAAAGAAGGCTGTAAGAGTAAAAGGTCTGAAATAGACTGCCAAGGGAGGTCCACGCCAAGCTTTCTGCTTGGTCACCTTTAGGGGGAGATTAGACAAATGTTTAAAAAATGACTTTGGTAAAAATGTTACTGCCATGGAATAGACAGATGAACTAGAGGAGCTCTTTAAGTCACAGGTCACATTTCTTTTTCTGCTTTTCTCCTCGGTACCCACATTCTCTCTCCTGAGGAAAAACAGACTCAAAAATGTTGTTTGATCGCCCGTTTTTTAAATACAGTGCAATTTTAGCGGTCATATACAAGTAAAGCAGTATCTCATATTGCCAAATTGCCAAACATCTGCCTGGGTTTTTAAACTCAGTGGCTAATCCACATTAGATAAAAAATAGGTCACTTGATTGTTCTGGCCCCAGTTTATAAAGAGTTTTCTGTATTAGGTGCCAAAGAAGTAGTAAATACACACTCAGGATTTCGTGGCAGTACCTACATATTAGCCACCCACAAACCCCTATCCTCTTAAAGCTGTATTGGCCCACATGGATACTTGTGCTGACTTTGCAGTTTTTAACATGACATCTGGCTTCCTTTTTCATAAGATATCTGCCAATGAACTTCTAAGGGAGCCTTTGAGCCTTTAGAAGGCAGCTTTTTTTTTTTTCTCATTTTATACGCCTTGTGGTACTAAATAAATCTTCAGAGAAAGTTCTTAGTGAAAGCAGAAAGTCAGAGGCAGAGCTCCCTTTGGTAATTTGCAATGCCTGATTTTTGTTACACAGAGTCAGATACTGAAGAAGCAGATTTCCAGTTTCAGGTTGACAGGTCAATTGCATTGCTATGTTCAGCTTTTCTCTTTATCAATTCGTGGCTAAGAGACTGGAGGGGCAAAGATGATAAAATAAACAGGGTAAAAGAGAGATCAGCCATGACAAAGGTGAGACTGGCAACCTCTGAATAAATATGGAAACAATCACTGAGGAAAATTAGTACACAGAGCAAGTCCAGGGAAATTACTGAGACAAGGTGTCAAATAAGTTTGATACCTGAGATTTGATCTGATGGAAGGAGTTCAACCAGACAGAAGGAGCACACCTGAGTAGCAAGTCAAGCAGAGCCTCTGAATTCTTAAAGGAGTCATAAAATCCTGTGGTGTTTGGAGCATCAGACTGCTCCACTCGAGAGAAAGGGTCTATTGTCAGCAGGACTAGCTGATGTCTAGTGGTACATTCCTCCAAGATTCACGTGATTCTATAACTTTTATCCAAAAGAATTGCTTTTGGATCTGCTGCGAATGAATGATACAATGCAGCTTGATTTTTGCTTCCCTCAGATATACATATATTTCCAGCAGTCTCTCAATTATAAAAGTCAATTTCACAGTCAGTAAATGGTTCATTTATTGATTCTCATCTACTAAATTCAAGCAGCTCCACAAACAATAATGTACTGGTGATGTATTGAGGAATAAAAAAATAACTCCCATTTCCAGGGAGGAAAAGCACAAAACTACAAACTGACAGCCCCTTTTCAGTACTGAAGCTGTAATTTTAAATGTCAAAAACCTTTGACATGCCTCATAGATTACATCTTTGGAGAGCTCTACTTCTGTTTAAAAGCTGAAATTAAAGGACTTTTACTTGTTTTGAATTGTAATTTCAATAGACTCTTTAGGCTGCAATATTTAATCTATTTCTCTGAGGTTTGCATAACTTATGCTGCCAAAGACCTCTTAGCAGAAGCCAATCTCCATTGAAATTCTGCACCTACACTCAAAACGTAAATAGAAAGAAGAAAGATTTAAAAGTATAATTAATCAAAAGCTCATTTCAGGACCTTGACTTCTAAAGGGTAAAAGAATGCTTGCAACCAAAAGACAGGTTTGAGCCCTTCTTGTTGCAAAACCAAATCCCTTGGGATTAGAGACCTGGTCATTCTCCAATAGCAATGCCAAGGACAAGAAAAAGATGACTTCTCCTGGCTGGGTTTTCATCTCTGCAGAGGGATTCTGCACAGCAGCCAGCTAGGTTATAATCTGCACCATTACATACCAAACCATGTCTCATGACACCTCCAGTTCCTGCAAAAGCCACCATGAACAGCTGGATTCATACTAAAGATCCACTTCTTTTTATCATTTCTCTCCATTGTAGGAATGCCTTCTGGAGAAACGGCCCATGCACCCTTCACTGCCTAAACTCCGTGCTGAACAAAGGCACCATGTCTGTCCCAGGGAAAAAAACTTAAAATAACCTCAAGGCTCAACAGAGGTTCAGCTTCAAGAAAGTGACAGTGGCAGGAGGAATCGGGCATATTTACAAATAAAAGTAACTCATTATGAAAGTTAAAATTAATCGCCATTCATTGCAGGTTTTTGTAGCATGGATTTTGTATGTTTACTGAAAGACCCTTCATGTGCATTCTGCTCTTTTAATAGAGAGGTGTGAAAGTGTGTCTTCCTTAGAAGATTTAAAGAGGATATGAAGATTTTGACCTTTTAAGTCTTTGGTAATCAGAAAAGCAGACCACTCGTTTGTTTGCTTTTCTCTAACTGCTCTAGTAAACTCCCTGGTGCTCCTTCTCCATATGGTACGGTTTTACTCCCTAATTTCCTCCTCCTTTGTAGAGAAGAGATGTCACAATAAAAAGACACTGGAATTTTCTGTAGTATACTCTGGATTTCTTTCTCTTTGTCTGTTAGGAAAAACATAGTCACTTAAAAAGCTATCTCTGGAAGAGCATGTTTAAGATAAAACTTAATTAAGCCTGACTTTAATGCTGAATAATTAAAACTACTGTACATCCAGTGGTCTGGCATGAAGGAATCTATGTTTAGCATAATTTTTGTAATTTCTGACTGTTAATCATATTGATTTTTTAAAAAAAGTAGTTACAGACATATCCAGTCCACTCTGATCTGTCTCTTGGCCTTGGGGAATACAGCAAACAGAATAGAAATGCCTTTTCTCACAAATAGCCAAATGAAGTCAGCAGTCTGTTAGTAACTAGATGTTGCTTCTAGATTTCCTGCCCACTTCTCTGAAAGTTTTTCCTCCACATTTCTTCAGAGCTGTGCTACAATGCTCAGAACCTTTAGCCTCCTGCTTAAGCTGACTTCAAACTTTAACTCTCTCATGTGGGAAAGCTAAGGGCATCCATCCACGGGAGTATGAAGGGATGAAGCAACTGTTGACAAAGTAGGAAGTCTTCCCTTGATTGCAGTGGATACTGCAACATGCTCCATGAGTAACTTATAACAGGAAAAAACCCAGGAGGAATGACTTGCCAGATAGAATGCAGGCAGAAACTCTCTGTATGCAGTGAGTATTCTTGTGGTACTGCTGAATGACAAAAGAACTGGTGGTAATCAGCCCTCACTTTTCACCTTCAAGCCTCACACCCACCATACTGTGGTGTGAGTGACGAATAGTCCCCACCATCCTGAAGTTATGGAACAGCTCCTGTGAAATGGATGGAGTGACTGATTAGGAATCCTAGTGCTTCTCTGGAAGTGGGAGCAGTGTGGTGGGAAAAAAAACCACATTTCACAGTGAGTGATTATGCAAGCAAGAGTGCAAATAAAATAGCAATTACTCTTCTTTCAGACGATAAGCAAGAGGTGGAGTTGTATGTGACCTGTCTTCCTACATGCTGTTTGCTTCTTGGTTCAAGTTTCACACAAGGACTGACAAAAATGATGAAGAAATTCAAAACAAGGATGGGATAGAAGTTTTGCAACTCTGTTGAGCATATTGGGGCAACTTCTGTAAAGATCAGTGCAAGTTTCAAAACACACAGCCTGTTCAGAGCGGCAACCATCAAGACGTTTCCAGCTGGACCCCGGTACCCGTTTCCAGGGAGGTCTGTCGTAGCTTCGTAATTTCAAAGTACAGGAAGCCACTGGAAAAGGTAATTTGATTTGTTTGAATGCAAAGATATGCAGACTAATGGGCCAGTGACTGGAGGGAGAAGGCAGGGCCGCAGATGGGGGGGAAGGGGTCAGGGACAGCTGGTAGAGAAACAATGTCCTGGATGGCTGCATGATTTACCAATACTGGCAAGGGAAGGTGTCTGTTGTTCAGACCTGGGAGAGACTCCCTGTCACCCTAGGGGAAGGTTATGTAGATTCCCCATATTTTCTGTCACAGAAAAGGCCTTGTAAAACAGGCAATTGCTTTTCCCAAGCACCTGATCATATCTATTGGAATACGGAAGAAATTTTACCCTCAAAATTTTCTGCAGGATTGCCTGTTCTGATTAACTCTAATAGCTACTCTAATTTGTCCGTAACAACACCTTTCTCTCATACCAGCCTGTACAGCCTCTTTTTCCAATATTTTACTCTCAAGAGCCCCTGCTTGCACTTCTGCTTGGTAGCTCTTGCTTTTACATGCAGTTGCAGCATACCCAGAGAAAGAATGCACAAGTGAGGCTTTCAGAAGAAGTAGCTTTCAGGCTACTTTTCTTTTTATCTTAGATATCTTTATATAGATATTTACATTGATGGCAAGTGGGTGGTAGATAGGCTGTAAATATTCCCCTTATGTCAGTGTCCACTCATGGGTGCAACCAATAGACAAAAGAAGGGTGGAAGGCTTTAGAGGTGAGAACCTCCACATTCCAGGACATAGACACCAACAAATTTTAAGCAGACCTGGTCTCTGGTATCAAGCCCCATTCTCTTCTCTTCTTTTTGTTTCCACTGGCTGATAAATTCATCATAAATCTTAGTGATAGCCTTTCAGTAATACGGACATCCTGACTGATCACTATAGACCCTCTTTTGAGCTAGCTTGATAGTGGACATTAATAATATGAGCTGCCACCTTTGAACAAAAGAGACAAGGTGAAAATGTGTATCATTTGAGTTGCTGATGTAGTCCCATCCTCCCAGGCCACATCATGGGTGTGTGCACGGAATTTCTCATGCATGCTCATGTGAACAACCAGTATGTAGTCAGGCAGTTTCCAGTAAATGGCTCTTAAGACTTCAGAGCCATACAAAAGTCCATTGTTCATATGCAGGATCTGCCTCCCTACCCATTCATTATAAAAGCACAGATCACAACAGTGGCATGTTTATCTTAGCAGGGTGTTAAGTCTTACCAACTGAGTCACAGCCGCTGGTTTAGGCTTAGAAATGGGATTACTGCAGCTATTCTGAAACATCTAAAATGCAGGACAAGGCACAAGTACTATGTCAGTGCTCAGGCAACACTTTTAAGAAGACAGAATGTTACTCGGCTGGGTTTGAACTAGACAAAAGCGTTTTATAAAAAGACAATGAATGCAGGACCACTCTGGGGGAGAAGCAGGGGCTTGTTCACAGGCAGTTGTCAGCCTGGAGAGTCCGGCCTCTTTGGCTGTCTGTCCTCTGTGCAGAGGCTGGCTGCTCTACAGGGCAGTGTCTTACCTTCAAAATGCTTGAATTTCTCCCTAGGCTAGAATTAGTGTCTGTGAGCACTCTCATAGACATGTTCATGCATTGAAAACTCCAGCCAAAAGCGATGCAAATCTCAGGAGGTGAATAACAGCTATAAAATGTCCAATAACTAAAGGAACTGTTTCTCCAGGTCATCAAAATTTATGAGTGAGTCTGGATTGGCACCACATTATCCTATCCTAAACTGAGTTCTGTCTTTACTATAAAGACAATACGGTGTATTTGGACAGCTGCATTCAACAGAGCAGACAAGTGTCCTGCAGGGAAAGTCTCCCACATGGCCCTAAGGAAAAAAAGATCAATTTAATTCAAGCCTGTACTCTCTAGGAGCTTTTTCCATTTGGTTCCCTTTCTACCATGACCTGTCTCCCAACCCAGAAGACAACGTGTCTCTTCTCCTCTTCCCTAAGGAATAGGGAGTGGAGCTGGAGGAAATGGACCTCCTGAGAAATTAGGAGTGGGGCTAGAGGAGGAGAGAGAGCAAACTTACAGCCAGTGAGGCTAAGAGTAGTGCAATAAACTGTGAAACAGGAACACCAGCTGCAGTTTTCAAGCTACTCCCTTAAGAGTCAAGAAGTCTGCTGGCACTCAGGAGATGAGGTAAGAAGGGAGAAGCCAAGAGACAGAGGCAGGGTGATGGCTAGGGAACAACAAAGCAAGAATGAAGGAAGGATGGCCCACATCAAGGACATAAAAGGAGATTGAGATAGACAGTTTGGGTCCTCCAGAGAAAGACAGAGGACATCAGCAGATAGGATTCAGACAGAAGTGGCATGCTCATGTCTATAGAGCTGTGCATGCAGAGGGAATCCTAGGAGAAGACATGAAAGGACAGTATCTGTGGACCCTTTGCATGGTAGGAGAGAAGTATTTGAAAGGGGAGATGGGAAATACAGGAAATTTGGAGATGAGGCCTGAAATACTGAAGAAGGGTGAGATGTTCAAACCTTCTCAGACAAACAGGAACAACTTACAATTCCTGAGCCTTTGACACAACAAAAATTATTTTGCTCCAGCTTTGTGGGCCAAATGCATTTACTGACCGGCAACTCCCTTACAAACCCCTTCCTGGAAGAAAACAGCTTTTCTTGCTTGACCAGTTCAGTTCACTGTTTCCTCACTTTCAGGTTGTGACTCTTTCTCAACATGTAACAGGTGGTATTTTCCAATGCCCCTGTCAGAAATGGTTGGGCTTCCTAGGACATTTAGTCACTCCTGCTCCAAATCCAAAATGAGCGGCACACAAACACAGGTCAGAGAGGAGGAGAATAAAGAAGTAACACGGCCAGGCTTTCACAGCAAGAGAGGAAACGCTGTGTAAGCAGTCATCCTTTCTACAGATAGATCCAAGGGATACTGTATACCACCAAGGAAATAACCAATCAAAAGCCTCCTAAGATAGAAAATGCTGTGATGAGTATCCTGGAAGTTGATGGGGCTTTCTTCTGTTATTATTGAAATTACTGCCTAAACAATAAATTTGACTAGAATAGAGTAAATTGGGAAAGGATAATTATGAAGCAAAATAACCCCCAAAGATTAGCCTCTAGTGCTATAATCTTTTGAGCAAAGACTACCCTCATTTACCCTGAGAAAATAAACAGGTGAAAACAAATGTAATGACCTGTGGGAGGGAGTAATGAATTTAATCAGCCTCTTCTATCTCCCGTGTTTATGATAGTGCTCTGCAAGTAGTTTTCATTTGGTGGCTGCAGTTTTCTGTGTGAAACTTAATCCCCAAACACAGCACACAGCTACTGAGGCTCACTTAATCTTGGTCTGGCAGAAAGAATGAAAGAAGTGTCAAGGGTGATACACAGCAGGCCTCCCAGAGCTTTAGCTGCCTGGTACCAAAGGAAAAGATCCTTGGCCTTATCAGATCTCTTTGGTAAAGTCTCTGCACATTCCTAAGGAGGGGCTTGGGACTAGTCAGTTGGATAACCCAAAGCTCTGGGCAAACAATGTGGAACAGGCTGAATGCCTTTGATCAGTGGAAAGAAGAAAAAAAAAACCCTACACACACAAATTACCACTATCCCCCATATGCTCTCCAATATTATGCTGCTGAGAATATGTGATAAATTAGGAGTTAGGAATTCCTCCAGAGCAGAAGTGCTGATCAGATAACCTGTCCAACACTGCATTTTAAAAGTATTGTCCAGTTAATGCTGATTTTTTAAAGCATTCTTGTTATTACTGCTAATGTCAAGAAAGAGAACTAAAACAAATAGTGCACTTTGCACTGTTCCTGGTTCTTACACGTGCTGGAGTGGGTGATAATTGTGTTTTTGTTTAGCATAAGCATTATCCTTACATATTCTCAATAATTTTTCCAGTTGTTTTAGACCTGTGACTGCAAATTTCTAGAATTTTTCAGGCTTCTTCTAAGGGGACCAAAACAGAAACAAGCATGTTATCACCAGGTGGAAATTTCTTGTGAAATATTGTCACCTGAAAATTGCAAGGATCCGTAAACCTGAGAAGATGGAGGCAAGTACCACCAGTTTGGTCTAAGCTCCTTCTAGAGGCTTGCAAACACTGCCAAACAAGAGCAGCATTGTGATCTCATTCAAAGGGTTCGCATGCTGAGCATAGTAGCCTGTAAAATAAAAAGCCACTATCTGGACTTGCAACATAGAAGTACCAGTAACAATAGAGAATTAAAAGATTATGTTTTCTGCATTATTTCATTCAAGAAGATTATAAGACAAAAGAAGAAAATGAAAAGACACATACTGCAATGCTGTCCAAAGCAGAAACTAGCTGTGACCTCTTAAATGTTTTAAATGAATTTATGCATTAAGGCTTCTTCCCCTCAGCCGCGAATGTCCCTGTGGGAAGCAAAATTGTGCCATCTAGTGGGATTTAGACCAAATCTTAGCTGTGCATTCCCAGTGGACACTGCGGACACCCTACAGACCGGTTTGCATCATAGCATGGACATTTTTTGGGCTCCACTTTGTTCCCAAGTTCAAATCCCTCCTCTGCCACAGATGCAGGAAGGGTCCTTTCACCCTGCCAGTCTTAGGGCCAGAGAAGGGGATGGGAACTTGCTTTTTCAGTCATCTGCTCAATCCACCTTTCTTTTTTTTTGGCTTCTGCATTGATGAGAAAGATGGGGAAAAAATAATTTTCATGAATATGACTTGGTAAACTTGAGGGACCAAAGCGCTGAGGACCCCCATGAATGAAGGCTGTCCCACTTGCCAAGCAGCCAGCAGCCTTGGGATTCTGTGCTGCCCAGTTATGGAGCTGGTGTATGCAGACAGAGCTGTAGCACAATCTTACTTCCGAGCACCCTTTTGTAACCACAGTTAAGTGATAGACCTGATGTAGATTTCAGTACAACATTTAATCTTTGTCCTTTATAGATTTCTGTATCTTTATGACAGAAAGTGATTTCACAGCTTGCAATTTTTTTTCTGTACTGATCGTAGTGGAGAGCCATATAATATATGAATTCGATACTCAAATGGGTGCAAGTGTTGCAAGACACTTATATACCTCTCTAATTAAACATGATAGATGCCCTTGGGACTGCTGGCTATTGCCTGAGTCACAACAGGTGAATGAGTAACAACTCCACAACAAGTTTTCAGTACTACTAAAGGTAAAGTTCACTGTCCAGTCTTCAAATGATTAACAACTCTCTTCTCTACAAACACAGAAAAAAGTGACCTTTTCCAACAAGGCATAAGCGGTTTCTCTCCAACTCAAATCATCCCCTGGAATAATTGGATCAACTTTGCCCACCAGCAGACCTTTTGTCTTCTATGAATCAACATGGAAAGGAATCTTAAGAATGTTTTGGTCATTTCTTTCGGATTTTTACTTCTCTTCACTGCTTACGGAGGGCTCCAGAGTCTACAGGTAAGTGAGGCATCTCCCATTGGTTACCAGGACAGTTGGTCTGGAAGGGCATCAGGCCAAATGGCAGTGTGAAAACATCAGTTTTTCCATGGTCTCTGTGAGGAAGGCATGCATAGCATTTTTTATGGGGTGGGTTAGGACATTAACTTGCTGCAGGTTAATATTCCTCACCCAGATCCACAGCATTTACTAAATATTTTACTCTAGATTTCCCGAATAGCTCACATACTTGTGTCATGTTACTCCTTTAGATCCACAAAACTTGTTTCAATGGAAACAGAAAACAAAATTAACCTGAAATGACTTTTGTCAAAAGAAGATATTGCAAAATGGAAAATAAATTCAGTTTCTGGAAAGGGTTTGTTTTGAATATTTCTAAATTGCTATGATTTTATAATAATTATTATTGTACAGCAATGTAAAATAATTAAAAATTATGCCCAAACCATTAAATAATTTAAGTATAAAATAATACAATAATTTCTAGGGTCATGATATAGCATAATAGTAAAAATATTATTTTTTAATAAGGCATTTGTGGCTTGTACTGGCATTAACATCCTAAAACATAGTAGCAGAACTGGGTTTCTAGAATGACATGAATACTCAATTTACCACTGGACCTCACTTATTTATTCAGAATAAAAGACTGAGTGTTACTGTTGCTGTCTATGAATGCTTCTGAGTAGATAAACACAAGGAGAAACTTCTCATCTTAGAAGGCTCTGCTAGTCTAATGGCTGATAAATGAATAGAAGACATTGATTGACAAGCAGCTTTAGACAGGATGTTAAAATATGACCATGATCAACTGGATTGAATTTTCCCACTGCAGTAGGAATCTGTATGCCTTAAAGTTGGAACTTAATACATAACATGATGAACTTGTTTGCAATAACAAGGGGTTGACCCCATTTCAGGAAGAGGTCCCTCCTTGTTCTGTACATCTTTCTCCTTGAACAGCTTTTCTTTGCTGAAAACCTCAGATTCTGAACTTAGGGCTGTTCTGCAAAAACAGTCCCAAAACTGGATGGATATATTATGAGTTGGGGAGCCTAATGAGGCAGGGGAAGATAAACGCTACAAGCTGCAAGTCAGTCCCACCATCTGAAACAGCTGGTTAGAGCATGGTGCTAGTAACACCAAGGTTGTGGGCTCAATGCCCATACAGGCCATTTACTTAAGAGTTGGACTTGATGATCCTGTGGGTCCCCTCCAACTCAGAATATTCTGTGAATCTGTGAACCTGTAAGTACTGGAATGTTAAAAATTTTCATAATTCATTTCAATATTGCACTGCCCAGACCCCCCTCCCACCCCCCCAAAAAAAACCCAAAACCAAAAAGACAACAACAACCCCCCCAAACAAACAAAAAAACAAACAATCAAACAAATCCCCAAACACCCAGGCAGTAAAATTCATATGATCTTGGAAGCCTGGCTTCTAATTTTTGGAAGTTGTAGCTGACAAAACCAGGCATGTGACATTTCAAAAACAAAGACCTTTGAGATCAGGAAGCTTCTTTGCCTGTTTATAGAACCATTCCAATTCTCAAACATCTTGACACTGCTCTAATAGAGACTGTCCTCACCTCACTGTCCTGGTACCTGGTTGTCTCCATGCTGCATGACTGACACCATGGTCCTGCATGGCCAGACTGCACAGCCACTGCAGGCTTGGAAAGGTTCTGTGAAGCCACCAACAGCTTCCTTCCCCTACAGTGCTCCCCAGTGCCACTCCCTCAGCATCCAGTGGGATGCTTCCAAAATCATACTGAATCATATCACCTATTAATCAAAACAATCAGGAAAACATTGCTAAGCAGCATAGAATTATAGAATGCTTTGGTTGGAAAGGACCTTAAAGATCACCTCATTCCAACCCTCCACCATGGCCAAGGACACCTTCCACTAAACCAGGTTGCCCAAAACCCCATCCAGCCTGGGCTTGAACGTCTCCATGGATGGAGTATCCACAGATTCTCTGGGAAACCTGTTCCAATGCTTCACACCCTCAGAGTAAAGATTTTCTTTCTAATATCTTCCCTAAATCTCTGTTTTAATTTAAAACTGTTGCCCTTTTCTTGGCCTGTCAATATCTGCTCTTGTGAAAAGTCACATCCCCACTTTTTAATGTCCCCTTTGAGTACTGTAAGGCTACAATGAGGACCTCCTGGAGTCTTCTTCTGACTGAACAATCCCAACTCTCTCAGCCTGTTTAGGAGAGGGGGTCCATCCCTCTGATCATCTTCATGACCCTCATCTCCAAAAGGTCCATGTCCTTCCTGTGCTGGGGACCCCAGAACTGGATGCAGTGCTTCAGATGGGAACTCACCGGAGCAGAGAGGGAGAATCAGTTCCCTTAGTCACACCTATTTTGATGCAGCCCAGGATGCAGCTGGTCTTCTGGGCTGTGAGCACACACTGTTGATCTTGTCCAGCTTTTCTTCCACAGAATTGTCAAGTCTTCCTCTGAAGGGCTACTCTCCATGAGTTCTTCTCCCAGTCTGTACCCATGTCTGGGATTGCCCTGACCCAGGTGTAGCAACTTGAATTTGAACTTGTCCAACCTCATTAGGTTCACATGGACCCATTTTTCAAGCTTGTCCAGGTCTCTCAAATTGATCTTTCCATTTCAATTTTCAGAGTATCAAGACAAGAGAACTATTTTGAGCGTAAAACTCTAAAACCTGGTTAGATCAGTAAAACGTTATTCCTTCTTTGTGAATATGCAGATGAATCAATTCCGAGTACAAAGGACTGCTGTGAGCCTATTAGGATATTTGAACATTGGCCTCTGAAAATCTTAGAAATTATTAGACCTGTAGTTTAAAGCAAAGAATCTCCCACTATTGCTATGCCAGCTCTTGCAATGCAGATTTGAGAATATTCCTGCCTGAGACAACAAATGAAGGCTAAGAAAAGAGGTTATCCTTAATTCAGCTTGCTTTCAAAGGGAAACTCAAACGTAACATCAAATAATCTAAAGAATGACTTACCAAAGCTTTGAATATGAGCAATTCTCACCAGGTCTTGTATCATGTTTTCATAAATGGCCTATCATTTTAAGAAAAATTCCAAATCCATAATCAGGCTGTTTTGGGGAAATGAGACAGTAACACCCAGCCCCAGATGCCGTGTCTCTCTATTTCTGCCCAAAGCCACTCTCTGTACACCATAGTAGTATATACCTGTGATAAAATTTATCTCAATCTCTGCTTTTGTCCCTGCAGAGCAGTCTCAACTCAGAAGAAGGGCTGGGCGTTGCTTCCCTGAGTGTTCTGTATGCTGCACTCATCCTGTCGTCCATGTTCCTCCCTCCAATCCTCATCGAGAAGCTGGGCTGCAAGTGGACCATTGCAATCTCCATGTGCTGCTACATCGCCTTCTCCCTAGGGAACTTCTATGCTAGCTGGTACAATTTAAATATTTTAACCCTCTCTTCTGTGTTCAAACAAAATTAGTAAGGGCAAAGTTCTTTCTTCTTTTTGTTCTCCATTCCTACTCTAACTCTGCATTGCAGATTAGAAAGTTGCATGCAAAAGGTGCTACTTGCAACAAATTGAGATAAATAAATCTGGTATTAGGTGGACCAGAGAGGTGAAAATGTTCAGAGTCAGAATGACTACATCCACCCACCTGAAGCTGCTTTTCTAACTCATGTTTGTAGAAGAGATTCCTCTTTGGGGAAAAAAGATCAGAAGTTACATTTAAAAAAGACTTTTAGGGCTGTTTTTGAAAACGTTGAAGGGAAGACTATCTTCCAGCCAGTAGCTGTGGGAGAAGAGGACCACAGGAGAAGGCTAACTCCTGCTTCCCTCTTTCTAAAGGTGGGTGAACAACTTCTTCTTTCCAGTGACAAGGATTGCAACTCTGTGGAGGAAAGTTGTCGATATCCATCTTCCAAAGTACATGTGCAGTTTAGTTCTCAGTTACAAGAAGTTAAGGCACATGAGCACAGACCTAGCCAGCCTGGCCTAGGGCTAATCCCCTGCACAGAGCTGCATATGCTTGCACACCCTAAACTTAATAAAGTGCCAACAACATCAGTATGCGATAGATGGAGAGGAAAAAAGAAACAAAGGATCAAGAGAAAAAGAAGGGGGGAGGAATAGGTACCAATGTGGAGACGAAATCCTCGTGATTCTCTGCCAATAGATCCATCTTCTTCTGTCAGGGAGATCTCAAAGTCCTGGCAAACCCATGGAGCTTCTTATAGTCTTTTCAGAGCAACAGGCAGCTGGCCAAAAGCAGGGGGAGATCTGAGGTCCATTGAGGGAACAGGTACAGATACAATCAGTACAGGACAGGCCAGTCCAGCAGCAGGCAGCCAGTCCACTGTGACCTGCCAGTGTTCCTGCATGGATTTCCAGGGGAATGCATACCAGTTCTTGGTCACACCTGCAGGTGAAACCTGCAGACATCCCACCTCAGTCCAGGTCAGAACTCCTGTGTTGTGGTTTTAGGGTCCTTGGGGGCTTCAGCCTCTGTTCTCGTTCAACAGAGATGAGAGATCTTCAGATCATCTCTTACACTGGCCTTTTCTTGGTTCCATGTAACAGATTTATCATATCATAAAAAGGACAAATCTATTCCTTTGATGCCTATTTTATCCTCTGGATCTTTGGGCAAATGATTGTTATCCTAATGGTAACAACAATACTAAATAAAGTGTTCTTTGGCAGGTACACACTAATCCCTACCTCCGTGATCCTGGGCTTAGGAGGAGCACCACTCTGGTCTGCCAAATGCACTTACCTCACCATTGCTGGCACTTCGTATGCTGAGAAAGCAGGAAAAAATGCAAAAGACATTATCAACCAATACTTTGGTGTCTTCTTCCTGGTGTTTCAGTCTTCCGGCATCTGGGGAAATCTTATTTCATCCTTGATACTTAGCCAATCTTCTACCAAAGGTAAAATGGATTTAAAATGTTGGCACTTCTTTCCACAAATGTCACCTAGTTCTAGATAGATAAGAGGTGGATTTCTGCAACTAAGCTTTCATAGACAGTAGAAACAGACACTTCAGATAAGAGTTAGCCCATCTGAGGATATCCAAAATAAATGAGATTAATTTCTCTCTGAAAAATTTCTCTCTGAAAGTGTCTTTTTTCTATCAAAAATTAGCCTTAAAGGGACTTCAGACAAATAGATAAAAAATAGAACTCTATTGAATTCTGTTTGAATTCTACCCCTGTAGTGCAAAGCACAGATAGGCTGCAGGCAGTGACAGTCCTTCACATCTGATTTCTATTAAAAGTGGATTAAAACAAAAGGCAAAATACTGAAGCAGCCTTTTTGCAAAGCTTGTAGCATTGGGTTAATTTGCTGTTAAGCATTCAAGGTGAGTCAGACTGGTTGCTGGTGCTTGCTGAAAACGGGTGCTCTACAGAACTGTCAAGAAGAAATAGCAGTAGCTGTTGGCAAGAGCCTGCGTGCCAGGGCTCCTCTGCTGTATTTCAGGCTCAGGCAGCAGATGCCAATGTAGCTTGAAGAAATCACTCAGCAGCAGTGCCCTCATTTCCCATGCATGTAATTGGTGTCAATTTTAAAAGGGTAGTTGTGAAGATAAATTAATATTTGGATGCCACCTTAGAGATTCAAAACACTGTGGTGCCTTATCATTGCAGTCTCCTGTACATTCCTCATCCTGTCAAAATCAGAACAGGGCTGTTCTCCAGACATGGAGAGAGCTTTCCATATACACTGCTACTATGAGTAGCAAGAAGTTACCTCTTTCCTTTCTCAGTTAAGCAGTATGTCCTCTGAAGAGTTCTCAAATAGCTGCTAGATTAAAGCTAAATGTCAGCTTTAATTTGGCATCAGGTTTTAATCTTTGAATCCTTGGATTTATGGCAAAGTAGTTGTCACAAGTCGTGATACTTATGTAGAATCATGCTTCCTTTAAACCTAAGCAACTATAGGTGAAGCACTGTTAATGCAGAATGCTGGCAGACCTTTTCAAGTGCATTGGGGCCCTGATGACCTGATCCCAGAGCCACAGGACATCTCAGGAGGGACTGTCCAGATTTCACTTGCAGGGCAGAGGCAGTGGTGCAGCTGTGGGGTGTGTACAGGCTGCAAACATTTGATTCTCCTCTGCCTTACAGCACACACAATTTTAATAAGAGGAATAAACCACTATATTTTGGTCTTGTAAATCCCTTCATAATTTTACGCTTGAGGGTGTTCCTCCAAATTTTAAAGACACTCTTATTTTTTTATCTATTACATAGAATTTCAGAAAATGCTGTGTTCCTGTGAACAGCTCTCAAAGCCAAAGGCCTTGCACATCTTCTTGACAGTGCTGAGCAGTTTTAACATGAGTTTCTCTACTGTGCCTTCTCAGTGAGACACAACTTTAACCTAGGGGGAACTTTGCTGGGGCAAGGGGGGGAAAGGATCTCCAGTCACACAATTATTTTTCTCTCCTCTGAGACTTGTGCAAAGTCATCCATTGATATTTTCATGTACTTAAAACATATCATTTCACTGAGCAGTAGAAGAGATGTAGCATGCATCTGTAGAATCAAAATGCATAAAATTCAGACATGCACCTACTCTTGACGTATTTCCTGCATCACTGCATCCAGACACAGCAAGGCAAAGTTGCACCGTGTGGTAATACCACAACTGAAGACAGTAGTCAGTGTAAATTACTAGAGTCATCCTTCCTCAGGCAACAAAATTACAGTTTTAATTCAAGAGAAACAGTGCAAACCCTGCCTTACAGCTTGCATAAGACTAATTGCATGTGCAGCTTCATCTTCAAATGATGCAGGAACAGATAAAAAACTTGTTTTGCACACTTCCACACTTCACCCACTTGACTCACCTTTCACATATGGTAATTTTGCTGAAGGTCTGTAGTGGTAGCCAGTGACTGTAATAAGGTGATGATTTTCTTTACAACATTACATTTTATCTTATGTTGAACCTAAAGTTGTTTATGAAGCTGGTTAGACAGCTGATGACAGTAGCTTTGATTGGAAGCAATGAGGAAAAATACACTAAAAATACTTACACAATAACCTTAATTGAAAAATTACACATCAACCCTTCTTTAAAGACTGAGCCAAGGTACAGCTCTATTGCCCTTTATTGTGCTTGGACCAGAGACAAATTCCGCAGTGAAAGCACTAAAATTATGGTGTGGGGTTTGGATCACCTTCCTCCAGCTTGCACTTTGGGTTAGCATTTATTCTTTACCAAGAGGGTACTGGAGGAAGTGGGCACAGTGTGCTGGTGACACAGCGTGTGTGAGAACTTGTGTGTTTGTGGCTTTGACATATGCCCTACACAACAACGACAGGACTGCACAAAGCAAAGGTCCCACTCCAAACCCTGCTGAGCTGTTAGCTTCAAGTGTGTTCTCATAAAGTTATAAAGGCAGTAATAAAATAATAAAGTCAGGAAAAGCAGGCTACTTGGAAGACTGCAATACTGAGTAATCATAATTTAAATGAGAAAAAAAAAAAAGTCTTGAGATGGTTTCTGTTCCTATAACATACACAGAAATTATCTGGAGAGGGAAAATGTGGGATGGCTGTAAGAACTGAAGTCCATCAGTCCATTGCTGTTGTAAACTCAGGGACCTATCTCATGAGGTATTAAGAGCTAAAAATATACACTCAAACTTTGAATAATGCAAATTGAGCTTGGATTCAGATTTCAGCCTCTAACTTTAGTTCCTGTCCTCATATAACCATTAACTCAGTGTTCAGTCTCTCTTTCATTTCTCTTAAACCAAATTTTTGTGTGTTAAACTGGGATTCTGAAGTTAAATATCTCTAATCAGGAGCAACTTGAAACCAGTCTCTCCTGATTAGAGATATATACTAATCACTAAGCACTGTATTCCTTATATCCTTATATCCTTATATCCTTATATCCTTACACATAGCGTGGGCTTACCAGATCACTTCACTGACCTGACTTTTGGTTTTAATTAGTGGAGGTCTCAGAAGAAGACCTGGAATGCTGTGGAGCATACAACTGCCTGACTGGTACCACCAACACCACTGGGTCAGCAAGACCCTCCAACTCCTTAATCTACACACTGCTAGGGGTCTATACTGGTGAGTAATCCACACAATCTTTAATCAGTATCACTGATGGAGAGCCTAATACTTGTGCAAGCTAGCATGGCTTTGCAGATTAAGTTTCTGACTTTCTCCTTCAATCCAATTTGCTGAAGGAAAATAAGATATGTGAGAGCTGTAAACAACTCCTTCGTAAATAGTTCTCATGCTTTATGCCACAGCTGTATCATTTTTATCTAAAGGAGAAAGATATTCTTTATATTTTTCACCTGGAATAAAGCTGTAGCCCAGTGTGGTCTCCCAAATTCAGCCTGGCAAATTGGCATATCTCTCATTTAGTAACTACAGCTGCTATAGACCTTCCTTGCACAAGGCTAGAAAAGAATTAAAGACAGGGAAGCTGATGCCATTAAAAGCAAAAAGAGATGTGCAAGGATTCACTGAGTGATGAAAGTTCCAAAACGTATACTGCTCAAAAGAAGGTATTCTCTGGATAAAGGAAAATATCTGGCAAGACAATGTGCACCTTAGCTCTGTCAAAATATCTTTGCAGTCTCTGAACATAGATGTACTCTCTGTGCTGAGACAGAAGTGTAGAATTTGCCATACACTCCAATGCAGTGTATGTGATGCAGGCAGAGCCAGCTCTCAGTGCACAAGGGCATTGCAAAAAACCTTTCCTCTGTCCCCAGCCTCCATTCCTAATTGGTGGGAAAGTGTAAAAAATATCCCCCCACTCTCCTCCCAGAACATACTGGAGCTGATGACTTTCTGCTAAAGGCATGTTTGTCTGTAAAGTTTAAATTTAAATTTGATGACTAACATATACAGACTCCCTTAGGCTTTGTGCATGCAAAGTGAATGCAACCCTGCTTTCTCCTGACCCTGAGTCAGTGGGGTTTTGTTTTTCTTTTAAGCTCTTAATAAAAGACATGTCTTTTCTTACCTCAAGGGAAAGTAAATGGCTAAATATTTCATTCACAGACATTTTTTAAATGTGTCCTCTATTTGGTGGCTAAATACTTATTTTGCCCAGCCTGGGTGGAGACAATAATGGATACTTCTTCTGCAGTTTCACTTTCTCAAGGACTGTGAATGTTCCTATTTATGTTCATACCAACCACTAATAAGCCATGCCATTATCTCCTATAATTGCTCCTGGTTCATTTAATATATTTGTTATATATTTTTTTTTCTGAAAACATGGATGTCATGCTGTCCCATTTAAGTCCAGCAATTAGTCCATAAGTACTAATAAACACTCTGGCAGAACCAATAATGACTTGAATCATGAAGGATTTACAATTCAGCCACAGCAGGGAATCAGGACACTGGAGAAATTCTAGGAGACAAGGATGAAAAATAATAAGCAATAAAAAAATGAAGCAATTTATTGTAAATCTGCTGATTTATTTGGATATTAAAAGTTCTCAGTAGAGACAATATCCATACACATAACACAGGAGCACATTAAACAAGCAAAGTGGATGGAAAGAGGTGCCTGATTCTCATCCTACTCTGAACTGTAGTTCTTTCCATGGATGGAATTCTAGTCAGCATAAGTGAGGAAACATTATCATACCTGCATCTGTAATGAAGCAATCAGTAGTGAATCTATGGGTGTCTCATGTGTATTATGAGACATGGTTATCTTCTTCATAAAAAATTGTTTTGATTCACCACACAAGCAACAAATCTAAACTGATACCTTCATGTTCATTTTCTGATTAACTACTCTATATAATTCTTTTATATGCTGCGTCTGCTAGGAAATTATGGGTTTAAAGCTATAACTTCCATCTTTCCAAGCTAGCTAGAGCTGCTCACTATGATCTTTAAAACAGCACATATTCCATACTCAAAGCATGGTTCTGAGCCAAAAGAAAAAAAAAAGAAAGGCACAACATATACTGGGTTTCAAGACAGCATTTATTTTCCTTTCCATGTATTTGAAAGAAGAGCCCTGCTAGCCATGAAAACTTTGGCACGGGAGTGAATACTCCTCTCTCTTGTTGATTTAAAGCCTTCTGATGGCTCCCGAGGGAGCTGTTTCTGGCCAGCTCCTGTCCCCATGCCCCAGCCCGCCCTGGGAGGGTGAGCCTTCCCCCTCTGCGGCCGTGCAGCTGGCCCGGCGGCTGTCACAGCAGGCCAGCCACAGCCAGGCTGAGGGCGTCTGCCAGTGCACAGCTGTGTGCAGAGATGTGAGCGCAGATCGGGCCCTCTTGTTGATACAGAAATGGCCTTTACGCTGAAGCAGAATCAGAGGCAGCTGCCAAAATATCCCACAGAGAGCTAAGCACCAAGTCAGAACAATAACAGCAGCGCGCAACTTCCCATCACTCTTTCAGCATTCCTCAGTTTTTCATGAACTTTTTGTTTTGTTTTGTTTTGTTTTTGCAGCTAGTGGTGTGCTAGCTGTGTTGCTGGTTATTATATTTCTGGACCAGATCAAATCTGACCAAGCAGAGACTGAGAAAGAAAAACTAGAGGCACCATCCTTTTGGTCTACGTTCCTAGCAACTTTTCGGCATCTTAAAGATAAAAGACAGTGTCTTCTAATCCCTCTGACAATGTACAGTGGGTTTGAGCAGGGATTTCTTTCTGGTGACTACACAAAGGTGTGGATGTAATTGAAAATCTATTTCTGTCTGATTTTTGTGCCGTTGTGTCTTACTATTGCATTTGATCTATATTTACTTGTCAAATGAAGATTTTTTAATGATGATTTGCGGATTGCAAAATTTCTGCTTATTTCTACATGAATGAACTCTGACTGACATCTTCAAACAGCAGTAAATATGTCCCTTGGAACAACCTCAAAAAGAATGCAGTAGAGAGCTTAACTCACCAGTGGAGGCCACAGCAGAGAGCTACAGGTTCAAACTCTTCACCTTGTTGTAAATAACAAACTGGGAGAAAAGCCAGAAGCCAGCAAAGCTTTTATATCTTCCTTCCTCTCCTGGTTTCCCTAGAGCTTTTATAAATGCAAGTCAGCACACATTCCACATATTTTATTTTGACAACCTTTACGGTAAGAGGGCAAGTCCTCAACAGGGCTGGCTGAGAGCCCTCACCAGTCACTACTGCAACAGGTCCAGACCCTGACAGATTGAAGTTATTAAAACCACCTCTACTCCTCCTGTTTCTCGACAAACCTAGACAAACAGCAGGTGTGTCTCTCCAGGCAATTGTTGGAAAAGCTTCCCAAGAAAGAGGGCAACCTTCCTGAGCTGCTTCTTTCATGCTTAAGGCTTTCAAACCTTGCATTTAAATCAGATGTAAGGGTGCACTTGTTGCTGTGTTGGAACAGATTGAAAGGGGCACTCCATGGCAACTTCCACTGGTTACATGCTCTTATAGAAGAGGTCCTCTTCATTTTTTTGGGAGCTGCTCTGTAATGACCATAGTGTCAATTTTCATCTCTTGGGCTGTGATGGGAAGGACAGAAAATTCCTAATGCTACTTCCAGGAGTTTTATTTGGACAACAAACAGTGCTCTGATTTGTTCTGTTTGTCATTCCTCTGTTTACATGGCATCAATCTGATTGGGAACTGGGTTAGGAAAGTTGCTGCTGAAGGCCAACTATGTCAATGCACCAGGAGCTTCTCAGCAAACTCTCTAGCTGTGCTCTTTTTATCTCATCCATGCTGGCTGTTTACCAAACACTCAGGCTAAGATCCTTGAACTTTAGCTGTGTATTTTCATCAAAGGAAATGTGGCACCTCTATCCCTTCTCTTGCAGGTTTATGTCACCTGTGCCCTGGGGATACAGTACGTTGGCTATGTGATGATCTGCTTTGCAGCTGTAAATTCCCTCTGCTCTCTGCTCTTCGGAAAGATCTCCCAGTTCACGGGTAGAAAGCTTCTATTTGCATTAGGTATGTAAAGATTTCTTGAATGACTAATCACCACATGTAATCAAATCCACTACTCCCCCTTTTGCATGTACAAAGGCATAGCTTGCTGTCAGCTATCAATTAAAACCAAAGTCAGTCTAGAGGCAGATTTCACAAACTTCATTCATGAGAAGAGACAGCTCAGCTCAGTTAAGCACTGTACTGCTGTCTTTGCCTTACATAATTTTTCTGGTGATGTAAGTTCAGCCTGCTTTTGAGGGCTCTATCTACGCAGAAAGTGCCCTATAAGATTGATGCTTTATAGCTCTGATGCAGCCAGTGACAAAAGATCTGATAATGCAGATGTTGAGACTTGCACTGTCATAAGAAGGATTTCTTCACTGGGCTGAAACCTCCCCACCTTTATGGAGTGAAAGCAAACCATTGTTGACCTGAGTCTCAGGAAATGACAGACTTGGAAATTTGAGTGAAATTTCAGGAACCTTTTTTGATGTTGGGCTGCTTCTTTTTTACTACTTGTTCTATAGGGAGAAAAATAGAAGAAAGTCACGTGTCAGGCTAGAATAACTTAAGAGCTTGTGTAAGGAACAGTAATTTTCATGTTGCCTTGAGAAAAGATTTGCATATTTGAGAACACCTCCTCCTCTGGAGAACATTGTTCCAATGAGTAACAGAGTAATGGAGGCATAAAAAAAAATACCAAGAAATATTTGTTTTGTGCTTCTGTATGTTTTATGCTTACTGAACTGGACTAATACCTTATTTCCACTAATGCAATAATTTGTATTGTTAGAAATATAACTGAATAGCTCAATATGCATCAAGACATTCTAGGCATTTTCTCCACAGGAAATTTTAAACCTGGACAAGGAAGGAGAAAATTAGAGTGCTTTCTGTTACAGTCACTAGCTCAAAAATTCTTCTGTCTGTTCTAAGTGTACATCTCAGTCTATAAAAATCAGATTTAAAAAAAACTAAAAGCAAAAACCACCTAATACTAGCAATAAGCAATTAAATCTACCCCAAAGCCGTAGTGTTAGAAATGGAAGACCTCTGAACTTCTCAATTCTGTTTAGTGGTCTTTTACTCAGCCTTTGCATGTGTACCTGTGGGGGGAAGAATCTGTGACTCATTTGCAAACCATTTTTTAAAAGAAAGACCCAAAGCCACAAGACCTTCTAGAAATCCTTAATTGTCCCCTCTGGCCCTAAATGGAAACCTCATTGAAGGCAAGGAGAGCAGAAGGGTGTTTGGTCCCCCTTCCCACGTGCATCACATGGTGATTGCAAGCCTTTCAGAAGCTCCTTCTCCTCCTCAGTGGCTCGTGTCGTTTGGGCTAACAACCATATCAGCACTGAGGATCTCTCAGCTCAGGACACTGCTCAGAATTATGAATTAAGCACTGTCAAAGGTCTGCATTGTCTTGTGATGTATTTCATGTGATATCAACTCAGTCAGCACAAAGCTCAATGAAACAGAAAGATTTTAAGATTGCCCTGTTCTTTCGTTGGGGGTAGAATAAAAAAGTGTTATCTACCACAATTTGTCGTGATCATAATTGCATCTATATTTCTCTTCTTTATTTCTTTCTAAATCAACAGCCACAGTTACGAACACAGCCTGTATAATAGCACTACTGCTGTGGAAACCTCGTCCCGAGCAGCTTGCTGTGTTTTTTGTATTCCCTGCTCTTTGGGGCCTGTCTGATGCTGTTTGGCAAACACAAACTAATGGTAAGTCCTGGTGACAATGGAGTGTATTCTCTTGAGATATAAAAGTCTGCCTGTTCGCATCTATGAAACAATGCTGCATAACAATGATAATGGCTTTAAGACAGCACCTAAAATAAAAATATTAACTCATTGGAAAGCAGAAGAAATAGAACAAGTTGGGAGCAAGAATGCAAAATACTCATTGAAACAATTTTTCCAAGATGAAGAGAGAAGAATACTGCAGAAGATGGTAACAGATATTCAGAATAAGTATTCTGGAGGAGTATAAGTATTTCAAAGTAATTTACAAGCTAAGAAGAATTATTCATTTAGTCTGTCTTTTGCAATAAAGGAGAGCACTCTGGATAAAAATTAACTCAAATCTCAGCAACAAAAGAAGAAGAAAATTGTCTGTTAGGAGCTATTGGGGAAAAAATGTAGGAGGAAATTACAGAAAGCAATATTATGCAGCCAAGTAACTTCATACAGCTCTGGTTTACTCCATTTCAAAACTCATAATCCAGTGTGACAAGGCATAAGTAGGCAATAAAAAAGGAGTGAATTCATGGAACACTTCTGCTTGAAGGAAGACTAAAAAGCTAGAATTCTTTAGCCTGGACAAGAGGTAAGTATGGAAAGCAGTCGGTAAGGTAATTAATTGTATGGAGAAGATTACTTGAAATTCACTGTGTCTCTTAATAACAGGACTAGTGGTACCAGATAAAGCTATCCTGCAGAAGCCTTTATAGAAATCAAAATAAATAGTATTTCTCACACAATGCATAAGCAAAGTATGGAATTCATTGCCAAAAATTTAAGCTGGAATTACATCACATCATTACAAAATCACTTCAGGGGAAAGTGCTCCTCTGGGCACATATCAGGTTATGTGTCTTGGCCTTCCTTCATCTGATCCCTTTGGATGTTTCAGGGGCTTAGAAGATTTCCCCCGCCAGATAAAGTGTCATGTTCTTCCTGGAGACCCAGATGGAAAACATGGCAGTCCGCTGCCTGGCACTGACAGTGATCTCCTTTCTAGCACATGTAGAGTCCCTGTCTCTACACACAAGGGAATGGCCAGCCAGCACCCTTCTCTGCCCCTCCAGCAGCTCCAGCTCATATCCCCTGGAGGAGAGCTAGTACATACATCAAGGGACACCTCATCATCTCACAGCCTTACCCAGAGGCTTGTGCCTTAGGTAAAAATTTTAAATCAGTGCTCTTGATAATACTCAGGGTCATGGAACAAAAACATCAGTGAGGAGTTGCTCTCTCTTAAGTGAATCTCTTCATTCATTTCCTGCTTCTTCAGCCACAGTCTTTCTGACTGCTCTGCAAGCTTCTTCCTAACACTCTTGAGAACCATATCTTTGTCTTCCATTGGGATAAAGGACCTGTCCTTTGTCCTGCTTCTATCTTGTCCAGAAAGCTTTGTCCTCAGATAAGACTTCTCTCAGAATCACAGTGGGGTTAGGGTTGGAAAGGACCAACCTTCAGATGGTTCAACCCCCTTGCTCAAGCAGGGACACCCAGGCACAGCCACTTACTCAGAACCATGTCCAGGGAGCCTTTGATATTTTCCAGAGAAGGAGACCCCACACCCTCGCTGGGCAACCTGTGACAGTGCTCAGCCACCCCCACAGCAAAAAAACATCATGATGTTCAGAGGAAACTGCACGTATTTCAATTTATGCCCAACCTCTTGCCCACTTTTCTTTGACACCACTGAAAAGAGCTGGACCTTGTACTCTCTCTTCTAGGATTTAAATACATTTGAGATGTCCTTGAGGAGCAGGTTTCCTCAGTAAGGTCCCTGCATGACAGACAAAAATGGACCTGAGGCCCATATTAGGGAAAAATGAAGTATAGAAGACTTAAGTATTGGAGAAGGTGGCTGGGAAATTACTGTAGTTTCCAAACCCCCAGAGGAGGCAAAGACAGTGGACAATGCTTCATGCTTGCTTGATGGTGAGTGAGCTCTGCAGTTATGCAACAGGATTCATTTCTATTTGCAGCACTATATCAGGTCATTTCCGTTGCCAGATTCCTGCAAGATACTTATGAAAATTTCACATTTGTGTTAGTTTGGAAAACACCCAAATATTCTTTTTCCTTGCATAGTGTCTTTTTTTGGTCTTACTCAGCTGTTTCACAGCTGCCATTTATAAAACTATACAAAGTTCGCTTTGTCACATTGTCACAGTGAAACATCAAATGATGACACAAAACCTTAATAGAGAGGTGCAGTGACATTACCCCACAGTGCTGCATCCCAGAATAGGATCTTTAGTTTGCCATACCCACATAGGACTGTCTTCTCCCCTTCAAAATTTTATACAGATATACATCACATGAAAAATTCCCAGCATCCAAAACTATGAGGTGAGATAAGACTTCCAAACTAACATTGATTTACAAGGTCTGTGGTCCTTCCTTTGCTAAGCTCCCATGAGTGCTGCTGGGGCCTCAGTAGATTAACCAGTGAATATATAAATGGCACAGTGCCACATACCTAAGGCATTCTGTGGTTTGCCTTGTGCTGCTGTGGATATTTAATACTCGAGTACCCCCTAAAGGACATGTAGGCTCACAGTGGATGAGTCACTTCATCTTATAAAGTTTTCCTGATATGTTTGTGCTCATATGTGGACACTCGCACTTATTTCCAATGAAAGCTACTTCATTTCAGAGCATGTAGTGCTCTTTCTTACCTGAGAAGAGCACAGATGCTGACATTACCCATTGATAAAATTTGCGCCTGGGGCATAACAGCTGGGGCATAACAATTGTTAGCACAGAACTATCAGGTGGACTACAGTAAAACCAAGATCTTTCCAGATTGATTTGGATCCTCAGAAAGGACATAAATGAGTCTAAAGAGTGTATAAACCCAGACTCAAATAATTTCCGGCAGTCCTGTTATATACACATGCCTACTAGTACCAGGGGAATGAGTAGGAAAACAGGCAGTGGCAAAAAAACAGGATAATTTCCATGGAAGTGAACTGTGAAATTTCAGACCTAGCAGCCTCTCCACTCACCCAGCCCAGCAGGTCCTGCTGAAGCTCATCCAGACAATTTGCTTCAAAACAGCAAATATATAACAGCTGAAAACCAGAATCTTTAGACATAGAACTGCCATGGCATCAGAAACCTTCCTGTATTAAACTTACCAATATCTTTCCAGAAGATAACACTGGGCATATCGCATATCAGGAAATTAGTATGAACAACTTGTACTCGTTCACTTATGAGGCAAAACTATGAAGGACTATCATATCTACACTCCACTCAGCCAGTTTAATGAACGAAGTACATCTTGTGATGCACTTGTCCAGATTTTCCATCATGTCTAAATTGAAACAGTTCAGTTTCAATTCAAAAAGGTCCTCTTGCAGTCATCAGGATACATAAGCTTTTTCATACAGATGAAGTCTCCCCTTGCTTAACAAAACTGAAGGGGTAGGTGAGTCTACTCGGGTTTTCAGAGAACTTTGCATCCCTCTTTGCCTTTTGGCTGAATGTACATATTTCAAACAGATGTGTTGTTAGACAACTGAATGAAAAGAGTCAAAGTTCATGATATTCTTCTCCTTTCCTCTGCGCACACCACGTCTGAGTCAGAGTAAATGCCCTGTTCTTTATCACCTCTGGTGCTAACTCAGCACTCAGAGGAAAGCAAGCTCTCCCCTTCCCTGTGTGCTTCACTAGTCAGACTTGGAGGCTGGAATCCCTCCCTAGATCCCAGCTGTGGGCGTACAACTGACTGAACTCATTGGGATCTTCCTAGTGAACACAACTGCATTAGGATGATCAGTTGAACTGAGTCTCTGTGTCAGGTAAGCTTTCCAATTGCTGCCTGGAAGTTCTGTGTGCATCAAGGAAATTCTGTTTGCTAACCCGTCCAGAAACTGAAAATTTGAAAACCTGGTTTATTCAGAGAGATATATTTTGTCTGCATACTAAATCTGGGCCCATGATATGAAAACCTGTAAGGATTTGATATGAGCTTCTCAATAATTATTCATGGAGACTCTACAATGTCAATGCCTCCTTTTTTTTCCTTGCTTACTTGTTCATCAGTGCAAAACCCTCGATTTTTGTAGCAAATAGTTTGAAAAATTAAGTTCTGCCATCTTACTTCAATAGATCACGTCCTTCCTTCCTTGCATTTTTGTTCCGTTTTTCTCTGGTGTTCCCTATTTTTTCATGTTTGTTTTGTTGTTTCACTTGTTACAATTCACAGAAGCACAACAAATTTTTAAGACAAGGCTTGTATTTTCCTTTCTCTGACATTTATGAGGGAGGGCCTGTCTTCCCCATTGTGCTCTATTTATTCCCTTTGCAGAAAATATGTAGTTGCAGATTTAATCTTCACAAGACATGTTTTTCCTTCCTTTCTTCCTTCCTTCCTTCCAGGACTCTATGGCATTTTATTTGAGAAACACAAGGAGGCCGCCTTTGCAAATTACCGTCTCTGGGAATCGCTTGGATTTGTCATTGCCTTTGGTTACAGCACCAAACTGCAAGCCTACATCAAACTGTACATTTTACTGTCTGTGCTTGTGCTGTCCATGGTGACTTATGGAGCAGTGGAATACCTTGAGGCTAAGAGCCCCCCCGGGACACCTACTACCACAAAGAAGGAAAATGGAGGCTCCCACTCCCAGGAAACACGCATGTAATCCAACAGGGTCAGAGTGATGGAGGCAAAGCAAACTTGCCAGCTCCTTACAGGCATGTCTCCAAGGGCATCCCAGTGTGTACTGTATGCAGAAAGATGGAAAAGGAACAGACTTCAAGGCCATTATAATGCCAAAGTCTTAGGAGTAAAAACATCCTTTGACATCTCACCTTTATAAGGGAAGATTATCTAACTTCACCCTTTCATGCAGATGACCAACTAAATGTTTTCTCTTTTCATTTTAATTAATAAAGTGTTAATAAATGTAAACAAGATTTCTAAAGTCCTCACATTTTTCTTTTGTGGATAAGACCTGGTAGAGCTTTACAATCAAACCACATGCAGAATGAAAGAAGCAACTGGGGCTGCTCAGTTGATTGCAGATAACATAATTTCATGGAACCATTAATTATAAAGATTTATGTTGTTTCTATACTGCATTCTTTAAAACCTGCTGTAAATAACATCAACCTACAGACTGACTATATCTGCAGTTCATATCTGCACACCACAGAATCAACTAACCACTGAGTCCACCAACTTGTCTTAGGTCAGCAGGCAGCTGTGAATCTGCCCATGTCATCCCTCTATCCCAGCACTCTTTCGATTTTCCTGTCTCCAATTTTTCTGTCACCACTTAGAGCAACTTCATCCTGAAAGAGATGCCTTCTACAAGACAAAATACTTCAATGATTGTGACCTTACCCCACTTTCCCATCCAGGGACAGAGCTGTTTTCAAGATGAGCAGCTAGGTCATGGGGAACCTCGCCATGAGAAGAGTGCAAATCACAAGAGAGATAGGGAGAAAAGGAGGATGGTAATAAGTTCTTGAGACCTACATGTATCCTGCAGTGGTTCATCCCATTTCAACTTCTCTTTAGTTTTACCCATATTGTTTCTAGATATGGATTTTTGTGGGTTTACTTCAAAGAGAAGAGTGTTACAGTACAGTTACTGTGCAGTGCCCCTACATCTTAATGAGAGCAGTGTACAGACCACATGTTCATTTCTGGTAATGACACTATGCAGATTCTCTGTGTGAGGCAGACAGCACCAAAGGAATTGCAGACAAATGCTCTTCATGTCCAAGATTAGTGCTGCCTCTTGCAATAAACTACATATAGTTAGCTAAGTTGTTGTCTGCCGTGGAGATAACACTTGAATTTACTTCCTCTCAGTTACTAACCACAGCAGGAAGATGAGGAACCACACAGTGTGACAACAATAACACAATTTGTGTGGCAAAAATCCCCAAATTGTTAGTCTCTTAAATAGCAACAAACTTCATGCTACTTTACTGTCTTCCTTATATTTCTTGTTCCAAACCATCTGGACTCCCCTTCAGACTTCACTTCTGTTGATTCACGGCTTTACACACGAGGAGTGTTTTTCCAGGTCTCATACAATGAAGTAAAATTCATTATGTCCTGCAGAAAAGAAGGTGACAGGTGGGCTCCTTCACAGGTGCAGCTTTCTCTTGCACCTTTGCCCTGTCAGCTCAAAGGCATGCTGTTGATCTCTCTGTTGGAAATACAAATGATAAAACTATTGTGGCTGAAGAACCCTGACAGCCTCCTATCTGCCCAGCATGCACAGATGGATATTCCAGGCTGCTGCTGATTTTCACCCCACACTGCTTCCATCTCATAAGGAAACACAGCATTGTGTTTCATTGCATCTCTGAACCCTCCTCTGATTCTCTTTTAAAAGTGGTGTTCAATGGCAAGTGAAGCAAAGAGGACTTCTGAGGTCAACATCATGATGAAAAACTCATCTGTGTGAATGTGATAACTTTTTATTTGCAACAACCCAACACAGAAGTCGGGATTCTGCTATGTGGGATGCTCTACAACCTCAGAACACAAAGATGACCCCTACCTACACACAAAACGGCTTTTTTTTTCTTTTTTTCTTTTTTTTTTTAATCTGGTTTCCCTTTTTCCTCCTGTATTGAGTCTGACTGGGATGGAGTTAATTTTCTTTGTAGCAGTCCATATGGTGCTGTGTTTCATATTCTTATAACTAAAACAGTGTTGATAACACACTAATGTTTTGGCTATTGCCGAGTAGTGTTTGCAGAACATCCAGGTTTCCTCTTTTTCTCCACTCTTCCCCCTCAGTGAGTGGGTTGCAGGTGCCCAAGAAACTGGGAGGTGGCGAAACCAGGACAGCTGAGACAGAGTGATGGAAGGGATATCCCATGCCACATGAAGCCATGCTCAGCAATAAAAGTTTGGGGCAAAGGAGCAGGAAAAAGCTGTGCTGTCCTTGTGGAGGACCTCAGTATCACTGGCATTGAATCATCACAGGAGATAGGACATTGTGGCCTGTGGTTTGAGGAGCTGGTTTTCACTCTTGATTTTTCCCAGGACTTTATGTAGTTCTTTCCTGAATGAAAACACTTCCATTGCACAGGGGCCATGAAGAAAAACTCTGTTACCTTGGGAATGAAAGCCATAGCTACAGACAGCAGTGCAATGAACATGTTTTTGCCTGGGACAGGTTGAATATAAAGGTGCCCACTGGTTTTGGACATGAAATGAAAATTTCCACTCGCATGGTCCTGCAGGGACAATGCACAGTTATAAAACTTACATTTTTTTTTTTTTATTGTAAAGTCTGTAGGGATTTTGCTGCATAGTATATAGAAAAAAAATTAGGCAGAAGTTCAGTTAGGAACACATATTCACAGAAGTGCAAGAAAAAACATGATAGTTGAGATTGCTGTGGCAGGAGACATCTTCTCTTTCATGGCCAAGAAAGATTACACAAGCCCTGCTTCAGTCTAGCAGGCAGCAAATAGCACAGGTCTTTCTGTGCTGAGGCCTCAACCAGCAGCAGGGTGCAGGCAGACTCACCCTGCTTCACGGCAGGTTTCACTACCAGACAAGCTCTTTCCTCACCCCCAACAACAGTGTTCATTTTGCAGTGAAACAATACCTTTTGTCAGTCTGACTCTGAGTGCCTGAGGTTAACAAGAGCAGGTTTAGCTGTCTCAGTGGGTGCTAGCTCTGGGATTTGAAGTGGTAGCCAGATGAATCCCTCCCCTGTTATGTGCCTGAAACCTTCAAGAGCTCTAAGGCAGGCAATGGGTTGTAAGCCTGTTGATGTTTATCTAGGAATGTTCTGTGTTCCATGATGTCACAGAGGATGGCATCCTGCTCCCCTCACAGGGAAGGCCAGGTTGGATGGGGAATTGAGCAACTTGGTCGAGCAGGAGGTATCTCTGCCCATGAGGGGTTGGAACTAGATGGTCTTTAAGGTTCCTTCCAACCCAAATGATTTTGGTTCTATGACTCTAAGGTCTCTGCTTCTGGGTGCTGGCTAGCAGCAGCAGTATGTGGGTTTAAAACTCGAACATGATCTGAGACAGCCATGGTCGTTTTTGTGTTGTGGAAGAATGTCTGCAAACTCACAGGTGGGTTTAAAAGTTATTGAGGAATGGGCTGAACATAGAACCCACTGGGAATGAAGGCTGATGAGGAGATGAGGGTTCATCTGGGTGCACATTTATACATAGTAAAGTGAGTGAAATTTATCTTCATTCATTTAGATCAATGCCTAATTCTAGAGATAGTGCTTCATAATTGCACCTCAAGAGCTTCTGCTTATATGTGATATGGCTTTCTCAAAAGTGGATAGGTGTTCTTTGTTAGTTAAAGTGGTTTGTTTTCTTTTCTTTGCATTTAATTATCTGGGAAATTGAAGCAGACGTTTGTTATATCTAGGTTTGGTGAGCCAATTTCCTGTAAACTGGCATTCTCTGAATGTCAAAGTTTAATTTCATTCCCTGAATGTCAGAGATATGAAAGAAGTTCATTAATACAAGCTGATATGAACAAACCACCAACAAAAACTTCATTGTTCAGACATTATTAACAGCTTAACTTATGATTACCTAGTGGAGACTGTGATGGCACAGTTTACCACACACTGGTTGTATGTTCAACAGCAGAAACACTGCCAATAGCATTGTCAAGCAGAGCAGAAAACACAAGGCTAATTGCAGTCTGTAAGGTGACTCATCCAAATTCTTCCCATGGCTGTGTCCAAAATTTACAGGAAAGAAGGTCCTGTGGTAATCATATCCTTCTAACCCCACTGTCCTGCTTTCCAGCCTTCCTGAAAAACCTCCTGGACACCTCTCCGTGCACTGGACAGCTATGACATGGGTACATCACAGGAGAGAGTCGCAAAGGTGAGAGTGGAGAGAGAAACATGTTTTTTCTTCCTGAAAGATTTTTTTCCACATTTAAATAAAGTGATGAGAATCATGAACTATTCTGTGACTTGTGAAACATTTGAATTATGCTAATTTACATTTTGACAGGGGTAAAGCATTTAGTTTCACATTTGGGCTTTTAGTTTTAAAACTAAATTAGCATTTTAAAAAAGTCTTCCTGAACCATTATCTCTTAAAAATCACAAGAGGATATTCTGACATTTTCAAAACAAGAAAATTAAAATGAAATAAAAGTTATCAGAAGATTACATTTGTTCTCTGGAAAAAAATAAAAGCTTTCCATTTCTATAAATGGTATTTTTTTCCACAACTCAACTGCACATTGCTCAAGGCAGTACTTCCAGGTGTGATTTTTCCCTGTGTTTCTGTAGTTGTTTGAAAGGCAGAGGTTACTCATTCTAGAGTCTAAAACTCAACCTGAAAAGAAGAAGCAAGGATGCCATCACAACAGCAGGATGTGAAGGGGTCTTGTCTAGCATACAGAACATTCACTTTGCATTTATTTACTTGCTACTTTCTGAGAGAAGGTGAGGGTTGGTATGTTAATGTTTTGTCAGAGTGGTCCTCAGCTCAACACTCTTCTCTCAAGCAACACACTCTCTGCCTCAAACATGGAATCTAATCCTCAGGGACAATTAGGTTGTAGGGTTTCACCACTGTAGGTTTCCAGAAAAATAAAACTGAGAGTAACAGTAACACTTTCAAATCTACAGATCCATTGGCATTTTTCCTCTATGCCACCAGACAGTTGGACATGTCTTTAGTTTGAGTCTTGTGTATGTTGAACTAGCTGGGTAGGGAGGAGCACATTTCATGAACTGTCTATATGAGAATTGTTCTCTGCAACGTAACTCAAAATGCATTTCCTACTCAAAAAAAAAAAAAAAAAAAGTAATGTCCATCACTCACTTCCATTATAGACAGTGGGAAATGGTATTTCATTTAGAATCCATGTATATTTCTATGGAACATTATTTCCTTGAGAGGCAAATGATGAGGCAAGAAGGTGCCCTGCTCCTCAGGAATTGGAGAGGAGCTCCTTGGTGGAATAACAGAAGATTATCAGTGAGTTAAATCAGCATATATCAGAGGAGAAAAAGAGCATTGGAACCAATAACCATTTTCCTACTGCCTACTGTCAGTTTTGCATTGGGCTTTATGATTTTAACCAGGAGAGTTTGCTCAGAGTAGGGCAACAGGCTGAGTTATTATTATGTGCCAGTAATGCAGCAGTGCAAAGAAAGTCACCTTAAGTAAGCTGGAAGTGAAGGCAGATGACTATGATACAAGAGATACCTTGAAGCTGTTGGAGTCTCATCTCCATGAGAATGTTTACAACAAATTCAAGCCCTGGCTTGTAGAACTCAACTAAAATCCAACTTTGTGTTTAGGCTGTTCCATGGATGACACTGTGAGAAGAAAACTTTTTCACACTATTGCTGAGCTGCTGAACTACAAGCAGATTGACACTTCCAGGACAAACCCAGTAGCTGGGATGAGCGCTGGCAGAAGGCATGTGCCCTGGAGCACAGCTGGTGGGAGTGCCTGGCTTACTCACTTACGAAAAAGTGGCAAAATTTACTTCTCTTTCTTCTTCACAACCTGCCCTGAAGGCTGCAAGGAGGATCAATTCCTGAGGTGGCTGCCCTAACTAAGAAAACTGCCAGAGCACTTCCAAGAAAAACACTGATTTCCCAGCTGCAAGAAAAAATACCATGACAAAAATACCCTTCCGAGCAAAAGGTGAAGCTAAAAATAAACAAACCCCAGGAGGCTGGACATTCTCCACACAAGTCTGCCCAACTCAGTTGCTGGTTACCTACATCTGACTTCTGCAGCTATGAGCTAACCACATACATATTTCCTCTGATAAAGACCAGAGGCCCACACCCTTGGCTGTCTGAATGGAACTAGCTCTGTTCACAAGCATATTCTAAATGTGAAAATAACTGAGGCCAAATACTGACTGTGCCATGTTTTTGCTAATGCCAGGAAAACCTGTGGAAAGACGAAAGTGGTAATTCCCAAATGTGTTCCATCTCCCTGAAGGCTTCATGAAAATTTCATTGTAAATCCTCCAGGACAAAAAACATCAAGAAATAGTTATGCATGTTGGTACAGTTTAAGCACAATATGCAGTCACACTTCATTTGGACTATTTTCAGGTTATTTTTGTTCCTACAGCTATGAACTATAAATGGTAGAGCCATGCTTCTGGTTAACTGAGGCAAGTGGAAGGTCGAGGAGAGAGGATGTGAGAATCAGCCTGTGAAAAATAAAGTGGGATGTATCAGAACTCATCTGTGAAGGACTCTCAATTACAACATACCTGACAGAGATTGTCATTCATGCGGGTGACTTTTCTGCCTCCTTTTTTCCAAACCCAATGTGTGCCCATTATGCCAAAAAGGCACTTACTATTATACTGTAAAATATCACCTGAAAAAAAGATGTCTTGGTAAAACGATGGTTGGACACTGGCCAGCAAAAATGCTACAAAATCTTCAGTAGGGTCACCCTTGTGCACAGCTCTGGGGACTGCCTTGAACATATTCCCCATGGTCACACATTGTGCAGGACTGTGGGCCAGATTATTCCAAAGTCAAAAAGTTTCCTGCAAGTAGAGTCAAGAGTGCTTAATGAAGCAATGAGCAAGCAGCATGGTAACAAAACTGATCCTTATTTAGTTTACAATTAGGAAGGATTACTTCTCCACAGGATCCTGTGATTCAGTGACAGTTTATTGAATAGTAAACACTGATTTAAGGCTAAAAGTTTTGAGCAAAGCCTGTTTTCTGATTTACTACAGAAACAAAAAGAACATCAGCATTTTAACTAGAGAACAGAGACCTTTTGTTAGAGGAATTCTTGGGAATAAAAACAATGGGCCTTTATTAAACATCAGTATCATATCTAGTTTCTCAACCAAACTGAAAACACTAGCCACATTCACTTTTTTAAGATGCTTAATTGAGAAAAAAAATCAACATAGATCTGTTTTGGTCAGCATAAGGTAGCACAAACTGAAATTCTTGGTGAAACCCATGGGAAAGGATGATGTCAAGATTTTATTTTAGCTAGTTTTCTTTTGCAAAACAAATAAAATATATTAACGATTTCAGTAGTTGAAAGCAGGCATGTTATAAAGCAATTAAGAGAAAACAATACTGTCGGAGTCCATGTTTCCATGGATCCTCCACAGAGAGTGAAAAGTACAGAGATAGAATTAAAACCTTTAGAAAAATTAGAATATATAAAAGCTTCAGATACATAAAGTAGAAATCTAACCCTGAGCCTTAAGTCTTACATGCCCTAAGTCCTAGTTCAGTGTGGAAGGACACAACTTCAGGCTAGTGATAGAGTTCAGACATAGCAAAAATAGAGTAGAGTATTGTTTATAATTTTTAGTATGAGTTTTATGTACAACAAGGTAGAACCTTATGCTAGTAAGATAGAGTTTTACGTTAATAGATACACTATGTGCGTAGGTTTTGACGCTGATTTTCGTAGTTTTACGAACTTTAGAATTGTACCTAGATTGGTTAGTGTGTAGATAAAAAATATGAATATGCATTTTGCAATTTGGGATAAAAAGCCTCTGTGTCAGTCAGTCAGTTGGAGGAATTGGTCGAGTGATCAATCTGATCAATCGATCCAACCTCCACCTCCTGCAGCCTGTGGATGGAGCCTTGCCAGGGAGCCGGATGGGATTCTAAAGGTATCATCTATTGTAGCCTGGGGTCCCGTCCCTTCCCCCTGCGAGGGTGCAGGACCCCTGGGACCCCTCCTTGTCCCTGTGGCCCTGCATTTGGGAACTCTGCCAAGTTGGGGACCCCTTCACTGCCACTGTGATCCCCGCGGCCGGGACCCCTGTCTGGGATCTGTGATCTTGTGTTCCCTTTCTGTGATTGTGACCCCACGGTTGAAAAATCCTGCATGGGGTCAGATGGGAGGCTGATTTACCTAGAGGCTGTAATGTCAGATTTCTGTTTTGCTTATAGTCTTACTAGTTTTGCTTGTTAGGAATTCTATGCTTTGTTTGCTGTTTCATTAGAACTCTGTGTGTTAAGATTTCTATGCTTTGGTTATTGTCTTGTTTAGACTTTGTTTGCCTAGGTTTATAATTGATTGTAGAATAAGGCCGCTCTCAGAACTCTTATGCCTTCAGATATGTGCTTTTGTATAAATAAATTACTCTATTTAGATACTAAAATGTTGTAAGACCTTTAGAGACTTTATACCCGTACAACGACCTAGGCACAATAAAATTTTATCATTACACCAGCTGATATCAAACTGCTCATAGCTTCATAATTAAATTGATAAACTGAGGTAGGTGTATGATCAATATTATCAATGCTTCTTGCTCTTTCCTTGAAAGATGCTCTGCAATTTGAGTGGTGATTTGTTGATTGTCTGAGCCCCTGGGAACAGAAGAGAAGAGGGACCAGTTCCGTAATGTTGCAATTTTTGCACTTAGGTGTGAGAAAAGGCTGAAACATCATGCTATGAAAGTGTATTTGAAAGGCATAAGGAGATAATTCTGTATCCCAGTCAGTGGGAAAGGGCAGGCAATGAGCTGAGATCTACAAGAGAAGAGTTTCAGTGATTTGGAAAAATTCACCTCACTGGAAATGTTGAAGGCCAGGTTGGATGGGGCTCTGAGCAACCTGCTCTAGTGGAAGGTGTTCCAGCCCATGGCAGGGGGAGTTGGCACTAGATGATCTTTAAGGTCCTTTCCAACCCAGACTATTCTGTGGTTGACAGGCAGTGTATGGGGAAGGCAGTTGAAAGCAGCATCAGATAAATTATTAATCCCTCTAAGCATCAAGCGCCATCCAAAGAACCTTACAGATGGAGAGATTCACTGACCAGAAGTATTTTTGCACTACTGGAAGAGTAAAAATAATAGTGGGAAAGGTTATTCCAAATACAAAGCAACACAGAGGAAAGACTGCTGGAGGAAGAAGAAAGATCCAGAAGATCCAGATCTTTCATCCAGAAGAATCACTAGGATAGAATAAATATTACATTTTATTTTCAAATGCATGAGGCAGAGTTTTAGAATATGCTCATATAATTTTTGAATAACTTTGGTTGGAAGGGACATCCAGAGCTGTGACTGCTCTCTCCACTCCTGCTCAGGTTTTGGTCTAATGTCCAGTTCATGATAAGCCCTGATACATGGTGGGAAATTCTGCTCCAAAGAATCCAAAAAACCTGAAAACATTAATCACTTCCAAACATTTTTTAATTATCAACTCAGGAAATAAAAACCCTGTGTAGATTTATTTTAGTCAGCGTAAGAACTTTTATTTTAGTCAGCACAGAACTGTATATTTGGGGTTCTTGTAACATAGTTGCTAATTGTACTTTCATAACACACTTCAATGTACTTTAATTCATTTTCAACACACTTTCACAACAAATTGCAGAAAAATTAGGGAAAGTGTGATCAGTACCACGAAACAAACACTTTGGTGAGTACTGTGGGTATTTGTTTTAATGTTGAATACACAAAAAGGACATGACTGTATCTCCTTCAGTCTCACTCCAGTAATTTCATTCAGGTAACGTTATTCCAATCTAAGCACCGGTTGCTGAACCAAAGTAATTTCAGCCCTAGAGATCCATCCATTCATTTTCACAAGTTAATTATTCCTAACAGGTCTGACCTGCCAAGCAAACACCTTGAGGTACATATGCACAGTGCAGCCTTCTGCAGGGAGGAATCACTTCTTATCTAGGATGAGATAAACCTCCACATCTTTGATTTGGACTCGTCCAGTGGAGCACTTGGTTTCCTCTCTGCCATTGCAGAACACAGTTTTCGTGGTGCCATCCAGGTACTCCCTCTTCCTGAACTGCACAGTGTGAATCTCCCTTTGGCCATCACTGAGTACCACTAGTTTATCTCTGTTCCTGAAAGAAGCAGCAATGAATGAAATGATGAGAAAAGACTGTCTTTTATTAACCTGTCTCACAGAGCTAACATAACTCAATGGAATTGGAAAATAATGTCAAGTGGAAAACCTCAGGATTTACATGAGATGGCGTTAGAGATCTGGTCTCACAAAAAGACTTCAGTACTTCAGTACTAGCTAATGGAGGGTGAGATCCAAATTTTACATTCATGCAGGTATCTCAAGGCATTTTGAGGGCAGAAAATCCATTTTACAACAGGACCCTTTCTCTTCTCCAGAAGAGATGTGTAAGAGAGTCCTGATGTTGTTTTTCTCATCTTGCATGGAGGAATAGAGAGACAATACAGATTCCCAGAATACAACTAGAAAGAGACCCACAAGGACTCCCAAGTCCAACTCTTAAGTGGACAGCCCCTTAGGGATCAAACCCACAACCTTGGTGTTACTAGCACCATGCTCTAACCAACAGAGATAATCTCAGTCTCTGTCCAGTATTAAATGGGGAGCCAAACACCTGGGAATAGAGCTCAGGAACCCTCATCCTGAGCCCTTTATTACCCACATTGCTAACACTGGCAACTGGTGATCTCCCACCTACTCTGGGCAGTGTAAAGTTACATGGAACTAAATGAGGAATATTTCCCAGTCATTTTGCCAGTGGTAATTCTTCACTTATCATTCAAGGTGGAAGTGAATTTTCAGTGCCACATTCTTGCAAAACCTTTGTTATCTTATAAAACCTTTTCCCCTTCATCTGAAAATTTCCCAGCTGTGCAAAATCCAACCACAGTTCTAAATGTCAGTGTCGCTGTATCTGTGTCCAAAGCGGGGTCCCTGTTATTTACACAGGACTTGCTTTTCTACTTTTACTGCTGTGCCATCTGGGAAAAACAGTCCATCACTGTAGAGGCATTTCACTGTGTGATCTGGGAACACAATTTCTTGTGTGCCACCAGGATAATGTTTTTCTGTAGAAAAGAAGATGTGAGAAGTCTGTCTAGTGTTCTTTCAGGTTGCCTTACACAAAGCTAGGTCAGGATTTTTTTGGACGTTGTAGTGAGGATGTAAATTATATCTACAATACTGGTAAAAGAAATTAAAGAATCACATAATCAGATAATCAGAATTGGAAGAGGTACATTTACATTCCATTATTATATTTGCTTTGTAGGAAGAAACTGAGAAATGAAGTGATGGAATATACTGAAAGTGAAATGCAAAGACAATGTGAAATGGCAAGAAAATACCCGATCTGCTGGAGTCAGAATTCAGACCATACTTTCATAGTAGAAATAAATCTGCACATACAGTTCACATTATGAGCTCTTGCATACCTATCTGATTATTAGGGAACTGCAGCACCTCCAGGCCATCTGGATAAGCAGTGTGAGTTGTCTGTGCATCTGCACAATAATAAATCTGGAAAGGAGAGTGAGATGATAGCATGTTCACAATATTTGCATAAGCAGATTCAAACCTAACAATGTGCTCAAAAGTAAACCATCTTTAAAAAGTCATTTCAAGGTCATTTTCTGCACCTGCCATCCATAAAAGTAGCTATGTACACATTTCTGTTCCCTCCTCTCATTCACCCTCATGGCTGGGTCCAGTTGATGCTACTTTCACCTCTGTAGTGTGGGGGAGAACAGGGCACACATGAAAGTCATCCTCCCACCTCTATGTTTTGGCTCTCATCCATGAACTATTAATTTAAAATAATCCCAGTGCTGCCAAGGCCTCACTTATTTCCACTTTAGCCCACATTATTATTAACTATTTATATTTACATAATGCTGACATGGAAGAAACCTCTGTGCTACCTACTCTACAGATGTATAAAAACCAGTCCTTGCTTCAGATGGCTGCCCATGCCCCTTGCCTTTGTTCAGTCTCCTTGGCCAGCTACACATTTGTTCCTTCTTTGACTGTTACCCTCGTGCCTTTCCACTTCTGCCTTTGTAGATGAAGCAGTTTCACTGCTAAGGGTTGTTAAACCAACACCCTTCCTCATCAATTTCTCTCAGAACTGATAGATCAAGGTAAATTATAGAACCTTGATGGAAAATCAGGTAATCATTTTATTTTCCTTAAAGAAAATGAAAAGTTACCCACCACCCTCTGATCTTGCATGATCTGCTTTACATTGGAAAAGCTGATCACTGTCATCCTTTTATCAGCCTTAATCTCCTTTTTAGTACCATTGTGGAATGTGAGGATTCAGCGTCCATCAGAAAGCACTTCCTGTACCTTGAAACACACAGAGCATCCAATGTAGATGAAGTCAAAGGAAATGAACAGCACTGCACTGCCTTCCAATTAAATTGGATCTTGAAGGAAGTCATACCACATCTTTGTATTTCAGAATAGGCATTATTTTTGCCTCATTTGTGTATAAAAGAGGTTGAAAGAAATTTTCTTTTCACAAGATGAACTTATTTGTAGCAGTGTTTCAAGTTCTTACCCCACCACTTTGTTTTAATATTAAGCAAAACATTAAGGTGCACAGCCCTGTGGCAATAGGGAAGACAGTCAGGGTTTTCTTGACCAAGTTCAGTGAATTATTGACCAGATTAATTTCATATATGCTTGTACATCTTCCACACAGGTCCCTTGAGAGATGGCTGGTTCTGGACTGTGTGAACCAAAATGATTGAACTTGATGTATTAACATAGATTGCTGATGTGGTAGGTTAAGAACCATTTCTTTCCAACAATCCTGTATGGACCTTTGGTACTACAGAATTAATTTTGGCTGCATGTACAGACTTAAAAATTTGTCTGAGACTTCTTATATTTCCACATACCTTTCCATCACGACACTCGATTTTTCCTACACCTCTTTTCCATGCTTTCTCCTTTCTTGACGTAACATTGATCTTCTAGATAATATTGATTTTGGAGGCTATATTATGAAAACCTCAAAGACAGTGTTCTACAAACAGAAATGTTTTTAAAACATATTCATTAACTTAAAACAGCTATGCAAAACAATTATTTACTTTCACACACAGAGGAAAGATTGCCTTCTTTCTGGTATTGCCTTGTATTTGCAATGAATTATCATATTTTATATGTAACTAGAAATGTTGCACATTAATGCCATTTTTTTTCCATTTGCAAAGCAAAAGGCAGCAGAACAGAAGTCCAAAAATGAGGTGATAAAAGTGCATTCCAGTTGCAAAATTGTGCTGTACAAAAGGGAGAGAATAAACACAGGAAGAGAGAGCAGACCTGTCTCTGAGTATTGGGTTACTGATTCACAAAGGAAGGTGTCTGTATTAGCCGGAGTCGCTCTTCCATAACAAATTACGTGGCTCTTAGCTGTGAGCTGGTGCTGTCTGTGTCACCAAGGGCTATTCCGGGTGCTGCAATTCCCATTTGCCATTACCATAAATGCTCTTTGCAGCCTGGCAGCATAAAGGAGCCTTGAGTCAAGTGACATCTGGCACGCAGCATCCAGGGCAGCTACGAGCTAACATTAATTACAGTTTGAAGGTGTGGTGAATTTTGAATTATGGGATCCAAAGGAGTAGAGAGAACTGCTCCCCACAGGGCAGTGATATGCTTCAGTAAATAACTACAAACACCATGCTCAAAGTTGCCAGATCCATCTCTAGAGCTGTGTCTACTGCATAGCATAAAAAGTGGGAACAGAATCCTTTCTTTTTCTTAGCATGTTTTATTTCTTCTCACAAATGGAAAGAACACAGTTGCTGCTCATGTAAGAACCAGAATTTTAAGTAGCTCAAACCTTTGCTTCAGCATTCAGAAAAGCAGAATTGTCTGTAGATACTTTGTTGTCACATGCAGTCATGCCATTCTCTTGTGTGTGGTCTCAAAAGCCACTTTATTCTGAGCTCTCAGCAATTTTTTTGTCTTTTTAAGAGCTGCTTCTTCCTGAGAGAAAACTAAAATGTTAACTAAAAATGTAAATCTATTAATGTTCAACAGTTGTGCAGAAATATATTGGCAAAGAAATCTAGCCTAGTATTTGAAAGCCATTGCAACATTATTTTAAAGACTGAATTTATATGATGAGCAAAGGCAAAAAATGTCAGGAGAGTATCGTTGCCAAATGGATGGGAGTTAGCATGCTGTTCATGAAAACAAAGACCACATACTCACTGTAACTCTATTTTATAGAGTTACATGGTAAAATACCTCTGGTTTTTCATTGTTCTTGCAGGGTGCAAAGCTGCAAGTCTCATTCCTGTGGTTATGTGAGAGGAAGGTGTCTTCTGAGCTACATGAAATGGGCAAAGGTGTCCCTGTAAGAAAAATCAAAGAAAAAAGAGGTCATTGAAAGCACATGAAAATTGCTGAATAACATTTCTGTACCTATCTCAGGCTTTTTAAAGATGCTAGCTCCCTGAGTCTTGCATAACATTGCTTCTTAAGCTGATAATGTTTGCTAAGAGCTTGTCCATCCTCCCAAAGGTGCTCTGTCCTGGACCAAAATGAAATGCAGTTCACATCCACTCTCCTACTTCCTGAACCTCTGGGACAACAAACTCAGTGAGTGGTGGCAGCATACTTCTAAGTATAGCACTTCTAAGAATCACAGATGTGTTTTAGTGACTCACATTCTCTATGAGTCAGGAACTGGGGACCAGTTTCTCCAAGTCATTTGCAGACCACTTTAAGGAGGCAGGAGGCTTCCACAGATGTTATCTTGTAAACAGGAAGATGAGCTGGGCTCCTTAAAATGTAAGGAGACCTTAATTCAGATGTAAGAGAGCTCCAGGTGATTTCCTACCATTGTATCTTCCTCCAGCAGGAGAGGGCTGATGTACAACCTGAAGAAAAATGGAGAGGCCCTGGCTTACAGCCATGTTTCACTTCACTTTCACTGAGAGCTATCAGGGACATGGCAAGAGCATGCCGGACACTTCTCCTTCCCAAGAGTTTAGCTGTCTGTGTGTGGATTTTGTACAGGTGTCTAAGACGGTTCAGACTGTTGAAAAGAAAGAAGGGAGGATAGAAGAGCTGGAAGAAGCCTCAAACAGGGGGCAAGTACCCCCACCCCTTCTCTTGGGAACTGCGCTCCATGGTGGATTGCATTGCAGTAATGTCTGTGCCTGGCCATGCACCTCACTGATCCAAATCCCAGCCCTGACCCGTGGGATGGCTTCTTGTCACGATCCCATGTCTGTCTCATCACTAGGGGCTTTGACAATCGGAATTTTGGTCTGGCCCTCCCTTTCACACCCAGCCTGCCCTCCTCCCTGGCTGGTTGTGGGATAGGCAGAGCCCTGCTCGACTCCATCAGCTGCCCCTGGTCTCCAGGTTCCTCGCCTCACTGGGAGCCACTGGCCCACACTGTGCCCCAGTTTGTGGTGCATGCGATCACCCTTGAACTTTTTCTGGGACAATGGGGCCAGGTTTCAAAGTATCCACCCATACTCTGGCCTGCAGATATCTAAATAGCTCAATGTATGAACAGTCTCTTAGATAATTACTGACAAAAAAAATTCTCCATGTGCTCAATGAAATTTAGGGTATCTGCTGCTGCTGTGGATGGTGACATTTATATTAATAAATGACATTATAATTTAATGTATGCTTACAAGGAAGGAGACAAGAAAGCAATCCTATTGCAACACTAGGAAACTGTAGGATTTTAAAAGGCTAAATTTTTCCTCCAAGCATAAAACTGTTCTCAGCAGGAGAAAAGCAACTGATTAGCTCTTTCAGACAAGGTTGCTAGAAGGTCCATAAACAAATAGAATTTAATGTTAAAAAGAATGTAATTTATATTTTACATTTGGTGATACTTTCTGCAGGCAGATTCTGTGGATATGCCTGAGTTCTCCGAACATAATCAGGTTTTCAAATGAAAGTGAATGGGCAAACTGTCAAAATATGCCTGGGACTTCAGCTTGAGACAAATGGTATAGAACTAAGGACCTTTAAGACTATTTCTGATGAAGAGATATTAGCTCAGAAATTGCAGAGGGATAGAAGGAAAGAGCACATAATCCATCATTTCATTGCTAAATATCTCAAGACTGAAACTGCTAAATAATTTAAAAGAATTTGAAAAACCATTGGAGAAGTTTCACAGCAGCTCAAACCAATTTCAGCCCAGATTGCTGGAGTCTCACTCCCTCCAGTCCCTCCTTTATGAGGCATCAGCAGCTACAGAGGGGAATTGACCTGGTTCATTGAGTAGAATCAGGCAGAGATGAACTGTTTTTCTGCTGCCTGGTTAGTTTTGAGCTGGTTCACTGTCTTCAGAAGGTGCCAATAGGGCCACAGCAGCTCAGGTATTCATCAGCAAGACACTAAAGACACTAAGGGCAGCCTTTGTTTTCCTTGTGATTTATTATAGAAAGAATGTTGCAATTCAACTTCTAAAAACCTTACATAAGGCCATGTAAATAGAAGACACTTTATGGCAAGATGGAGTCAGAGAAAGTAGCTGTGTTTCCATGAACACGATGAGATGCATCAGCCAATTCAACTGAAGGAGCATCCATGCAGAACAGTGTTAGTACTCCAGCTTGTTACACATGCCATTGTAAAAGTCAGATTTCATTTTTTATGTGTTGCATACACTAGCATACCTATTTTAAAAGCAATAATGTCAAAGGAATTCAGACAGGCCTACATGAATCACAAGTAGTCTCTGTTTTCATTCAGAGGAATGTCATTCTAAGAGATCATTTGAAAATTCAGAGCCATCACTGTATCCCAGGCAACCACTACAACTTTGCTCTGCATTATTTAAGAAACTCGGACAGTAAGCATTTGGAGTAATCACATGTGATTGGGTTCTTCATAAAGATTCTCTTAATTCCATCATTTTCATAAACAAAGCCGTCAATTTATCTCAATTTTCTTCATTGGAAATATGTGGATGATGAGTAAATGCAGACCCTTGATGCAAAGGGGTTACAGGATTAGAGGAAGAAGCAGCATCACAACATGCACAAGGTAGATAAATTTTTTCTAATCTTTACTGAAAACATAAAAAAAAATCAATCACCAGATCAGCTGGTGACAACAAAAGAGGTATGTTTAGAGTTGTTTAGTTTAGTTATGAAACTTGACTTCATAAAGAACATGCAGGCAGTTCATTCTGTATCTTTGTCATAGCTGGTGAAGCACAGTTGGAATTGCCATCAGTGACACTGATCCTGCTCTTGACAAAAGCAGGGACCTCTTGAAATTCCTCTAGTCCTACAGACCTATGCCATCAGGAAGGCAGTGGAGAACAGGAGGAAGTATTGTTACTGAGTGTCCACCTAGACCATAGGAATTCTAAAAATGTGTTCTCCTGGATCTTCATGCTCAATAATCTGTTACATTTTCTAACGAGCTTTTGCCTCCCAGCTGATAATACCTACAGTTCTTCATCAAATTGTCCCAGAAATCTCTCACTTGTAAATTCCCATAAATAAGGATCTCTTATTACCTTCAAATATCACAGTTTGTGCCATGTAGAGTTCACATTCCCCCTAACAAATCAAAAAGTTGAGAAAAAGCAACAAGTACTCATGGATAAAGCAGTGAAGTTCAAATGCTATGAAAGTCTGTCCCCATGTTCACAGACCTTCCCTACTTCAGAGTTGGTAGTTTGCCAGGAAGAACATTCATAGGCAAGGAAATAACATGCTGAAAAGTCATCAAAATTGCTTGTAAGATTAGACAGCAAAATCTGTCTAAGACTGGAAATAAGCATATTTGACCTTGGCTGAAACATTCAGAAATACTATCAGTTTACCTTTCAGTGGAATTCCCCACTCTTCCTCCCACTTCTAACCCTGTCAGGCAAATTAATTCATCTTTTTTCATAGAAATCATTAAAGTCTATCCATAGCTGCATGTTGGGCAGGAAACTGGCAACTTGTTCTTGCTAATGAGCTGCATTCAGAAATCAAGCTGTTTCCAGCAAATCCATATTAGTAAATATTAGTAATTAATAAATAATAGCTATTTTGGCCCACCTGTTCATTCTTTCATAGTCTGAAATAATCACTGATGATGTGCAGATAAAATAGACATTTTTTATGTCTCACTAAAGCACAACTTGAACTGGACAGTTCCTCACCAGCTAGGTCATGTTACAGTACAGAGATCATCCTTAAAAGTATTACAGCCAACTAGGGTACATCTTTTTCCAGATGTAGAGCATCTCATGGATATGGGGGTTTTTTACTTCATAAAATCATGTTTATAAAAAAATTGTATCTTTAACCTGTATTGATCGTTATTCAGACTTGCTCACCAACAGTTTTTGTGCATGTCCTCAAATGCTATTAGCGCTGACAAAAATAAGTCAGATGGCAATTCTTTTGTCCTCTTGGTTACAGCTGATTCAACTCACCAGTCCAAGATAGCTTTAGCTTACATGTTATAGAAGACATGCATGTCTTCTTCCAGTCCTAGAACCATAAAATATTTTAGGTTGTAAAAGACTCTCAGATGATCAGTTCCAGCCATTGACACAGAACTGTCAAGTCCACCACTAAACCGTGTCCCAAAGTCCCACATCCACACATTTTTTTGAACAGCACCAAGGATGGTGATTCCACCACTTCCCTGTTCAGCCCATTCCTATGCCTGGCAACCCTTCTGTTGCTCAAGGTTATCCCATTCACTTTCATGTGTCCCTGTGCCCAGTTTCACAGTTTTGGACAGAAATAATGTGATAGTTTGTTTTACCCATATACAAAATTCAGAATTATCCAGATTCACAGGATCTGTGAGGGAAAGCATCAGAAGATGCTACCTGCTATCAAAAGAGCTCAAATGTAAAGAAAATACTAAAGAGTCACCATGTTCAGATCTATTGCTATGACATGGATTTTGGGCTTCTGTTTAATGTTGTGTTTACCTGAGACTTCAATTCTAGAGTCAAATAATTGACAGCTACTCTATCCACTGTAGTCTTTCTGTGCCATCAAATCAGATAAAGAGCATGTGTCTCTGTCAAACATTTTAGAGTTCACTCAGGACATCTGGGCACTATGCCCACCAGTCTAGCTCATGCTTGTGCTAGATTCCAGTTGGACTGGATCCAATCCTGGCTAGATGGTGAAAGCCCAGAGAGCAGTGAGCCCAAAAGTCTGCTGTCCTCAACTTCTCCCTTTTCACAACTGGTGCTGAAGTCACAATTTTTATTGCATGTGGCTGTGTGCCATAGGAGGAAATGATCAATATCTCTTTTCATATCTGGCACTGTGTAGAATTTGCTAAAGTTACTGTCTAGTGACTTTCAAGCACACACTCTCATGCTCACTGTAATGTAACAGTTGCCTCCCTTCTCATCTGATATCCTTTACATTTTATTTCAGTCCTTATACAGGCAGAGAGCGGAGTGCATTGGCCAATCTAAGTTTTCCTTTAGCCAAAGGAATAGTTTCCAGTAGAGAAGATGGATTTCAGAGAGACAGTACACTTGAACAAAGCATAGATTTCAATCAAATCTGAGCAAAAGTAACAAAAGGGACTTGTAATATCCAGGGTGCCCATGATATGAAGCAAGAAATACAAGCCCAAAAGACAGAAAAACATAAAGAGATATTTGGATATCTAAATGCTAAACAGTGAGATGTGTTAGAAATGTGGTAAGCTGGCTGTGGAGGAGCAGTCATGGACAGACAGCCAGAATTAAGCATCTCACTTGACATACTGAGCTAACTTGTCACAACTTGTAAAAATCTGAGTGGTTTTCCCACTGAGATGAACCACAAGAAGCAGAAGAAGGACACTGTTATACATTGGCAAGTAAAGGCTGGAATGGCAAAAAAAAACCAAACAAAAGTATATTTATGGTTTGCCAAGGCAAGGGGATTCCCTGTAAAATCGGCCTGTGGAGAGCAGGTGCTCCACAACAAGTTTGGAAAAATCATTAAAAACAGCACACAATTCAGTTAGGTCTAGAAAACAGAGGGGGAAAAAGCTTTTTCTCCTGCTACTTTTGCAAAACCAGAAGAAAATCTACAATTCATGAAGAATTATGGGCAGGCAAGAATACATGATCATGCTTATACACACTTCCATTTGCAGAAAATTTGATTCCAAGGAACATTCTATTAAATACATACTTGAAACTCTGGAAAAGTGACTACTGGCAAGAGGGATGCATACTTTACTATTCACATCTCTAGGGAAGTGTTTTTACAAAGATATCTTCAGGACTACGTGAGAGATGTCGTGGCTCTTGTCATTATCTATCCATGAACTTTCTTGTGGTTTGGATGAAGATGCTGACCCTTGCAGAATAGCTTCTGCAACCTAGTGGACAATCTGCTAGAAATACGTAAATTTAAGTTCAAGTCGCAGCTAGTAGAATCTAATAGCCTTCAAAGCCATCTGACTCAAACTTAAAGCCATTTTATTTTCATAAAAATTATGGTATTTAAACACAATTAATCAAATTCCACACATTGTTCTGCTAGTGACTGGAAGTCCCCAGTATCAGACAAAAACTTTGTAGGCACCGTGCTAGAATCTTCATATACAGTATCTGAGTATTACTTTCACACAACAAAAATATTCAGTGTCTTGAGTAGTAGTTTTACATCAGCAAAGCGGTAGAACTAAAACAGAATTCTGGCTAACAGAAGAAGTCAATTAGCTTTTTCTTATCCTTGTTTTTACTGGAGTTTTTATGTATTTTAATTTTGTACCTGTGACTAATATTTCTTCTTTTTCTTGACCTTCACAATCTATAAAAGGATGAGTCATAAGAGCAAGTAGGTTTCAAAAAAGTAAAAATAAAGTGAAATTTAACTTCAAATTAAATTTTCAATGAAATTCAAGTGTTTGGTGAAAAATCTCATTAACAAGTACATTACAATCAAATAAAAAAAGAGAGACACAAAACTTCTTCACTCCAATAAAGCAAAGGACAAGATTGTTGGTGATTCTAACATTTTTAAAAGATACCTTACTAGAAATTTGATGTGAAAATTAGGGAAATGCCTAAGAGAAAATGGCTCAGATTTATTTTCTTCTAAGTTCATCTATTCTGTGGAGGAATTCATCTCATCAGACTATACAATCTAAGAGATAATTATTTTTTCTAGTTTCCTTGACACACATAGGATGAAACTGATCCCTCAAAGCATGTGGTTTTTCTCCCTTGAATACACACAAGGAAATGAAATTACTCACTCAAACAAAATTTCAGGGTTTTTTTTAATTCTAGTCTGAACCATTTCATTTCACCAATGCTGTCTCCTTTGTAAAAAGTAACTCTAATTTCCTTTTACCCCCTTACAAGAAGCTACTATTACATACTAATGGAACAAGTAAAAACCTACAAGTACATTAAACAAGTGGAATACTGAATAAAAAAACTGCAAGACACTCTGTAAACCTATGATTAAATCATTTTGATTTCCACAGGTTAGCAAAGACATTTAAATTAGCCAGGTACATTTTCCACCCTGTTTATCCCTCCTGCTCCACCCCAGTGTAACTCCTATTCAAGAACCCAGCTTGCACCTCTGTAAGGCAGGCCACTGATGGTGTTTCCTTCCAGAAAGTTTACAGCATTAAATAAGAACTAAGATTTAATAGAAGGTCCAACTACATTTTTTTCCAGGCTGAAGAGATATTTTATTTAAAAGGTAAATGGCACTATGTATATAAAGAGTAGAATTATTTTTAGGAGGCTTGAATTTAGGCACTGAAAGTAAATTAGTCATCTAGACTTCCTTCCTAGTGGAAGGAGACACCTGACCCAAGTGTCTATGCTGGGCTGGCTGTATCACCTGGTAAAGCTGCACACCTCATGGATAAACAGGCTAGGTGGAAGAGGACCACTCAAAGGGTGTATTTTAACATGGCTCACTGTAGAGCTGACTTTCCCCCCTTCAGGCTAAGCATGGCAGGAGTGGAGGGACAGTAGTCACACATGACAGCTCCAAAGAAAAACTACTGAATTTTTCAAACCATATTAAGCAGATAGTACTTCCAGTGTCTCTGATTTTCTGTCCATGGAATTCATAGTTTTGCAGGATTTTTTTCTGCTTTCCATCTCTGATGTTCTGAAACTCTGAGCTCATCTCAAAGCTCCATGTTCTGCCTGGTCAGCAACTCAACCTGGTCTCTCAGTTTGCTATAGGCAGCATGCCAGTAGGACTCAGTTCCCTTGAACTCCTCCTGCAGTCCAGCAATCTGCTGTTTTAATATCAATCAGTGAAAAAATAAGAGTGTGCCATGTCACTGCCTGCTCTGAACTACGCATGTCCACCTTACATATCCAGAAACAGGCATGAAGCCTTTTGTTCTGCTTAAAGGTCTACAGTATTAAGGTATGCAATAAAAAAATCACAATTTAAATTATTTCAACAAAGAAAAAACCCAAACCCAAACAATAAAAAGTACTACTTTGTAAACTCCTATATTTAAAACAAACTAATTGTTACAAATTGAGCAGAGACAAGTCTGTGCTGAAAACAAACATGAAATTTAAACTAATTGTGCAACTAATCAGCATCGTATGTCAATGTCTTTAAGAAAAGGCTAAAACACAAGGTAGATTTTAATGATGTCAGGTAATGGCAGGTAATCAGATCTTCATGTGTTGAAAAGGCCACAGGAATAGTTAGATCCTTCTTACTAACAGCAGAAGATTGCAAAGACATAATTTTCAACTGAACTGAAAATAGAAGCAATAAAATTTGGAGAGGACATTTCAAAATACATCCATCTCCATTATTTTTGCCTTCTCCCTTCTTCTTTCACCCATGCTGATGCAAACACTGGGTCCATTTCCTTCAGGGCGCTTATGCTGGATAGTACAAACAGGACACTGGTGCAGTTGAGCTAGAAGTGTGTAGTTTGCTCTGTATTCAAAATACTAAAACAGCCTCACTTAAACATTTCCTATTGTAAATACTAACTGAAGAGAAATATGCAGCATAAGGAGAAAAAACATTCACTATGTGTGTGGTCCAAAAATACGTATCTCAAAAATGTATAAGTGAAAAATAAAGTACAGAAATTTTGAACAAAATACTGTGTTGCCTATTTTAATTGTTCTGAAACTTTTCTGATCATGAAAGTAATTTAAATTGTCAGTCTGCTGTCAAATATATCAGTTTGGTTTGGACATCCTTTCGCAAAAGAACATTGTTCTAGACATTTCTGAGCTTTACCATGGCCTATTCTTTCTTTTTATAAAAATATTGCTTTCAGCTGCCCCATGTCTCTTATTGGTTTCACATGGCTTACCACTTTTTTTCTCTATTTATCAGTGGTTCTTTTAGAAAATTGTGTCTTAAGTCATATTAGGTCTAGCTGGTTTTAATAGGGATAATGGCCACAGATAATCAGAGATGACTTTATCACTAAGAAGTCCAAAATAGACTTTTAAAAGACAGACTCTATCTAAATTTAGAAGAACCCATAATAAATGACTTGGGGATGTTATTAGATAGGTTAGATTGTTAGACACAGGGCTAGATATCATAAAAATACTGCAAAGCCAAAGATCAGGATAGTTTAAATTTTAAAATAATAACAAATACTCAGCACAGGAATGAGAATGGTGGCCGTTAACTGTGTTGCACAATAAGTCCTAATATTTACAAGTAGGAAAGTTTACTATGCAGGAGTTGGAAATTTTCCAAGGGTCAGCTCAGCTGAGCAAATGAGTACAAGGAAGTATGAGAAACATGGGAACATTTTTATTTCCTTAAAAATGGTAAGCACAACCTAATTTTTTTTCTTATACAAAACGAAGGGATGTACATTTAAAACACAAACCAAAGCAGTATCTTATTAAAATTAAAATCTTCATGAACCATCTAAAAGAAGTAGATCTAACCATCCTAATGAAGTGGCATGAATAATTTGCCATGAGTGGCAAATGGAAAGATTCAGGTAAAAACATAAGATGTTTGTATGGAAAGCTGTTGATTGATAAGAACTGCATATTCATTCTACAAAAGATAACTTACTTGCATTTCTTCTGATTTCACATGTTCTTCAGTGACTCTAGCTGTTCCTTTGGACTTGCTCTGGGCAATCTTTTCTTTCTGCAGTAAGTGAGCTTGATCCCTATTGTATTCCAAAGGGTGAGTCAGCTCCTGGCTTCTGACAGTCTGGAGCTGGTTCTGTTCACAAGATAAACAAAGAGCACGAAATTGGCCCACGAGACTGTCATGAAGGACTGCCTCCAAATGCACCTTCTTTGGGCATGACCTTTGGAGGCCTTGGGCATGTCCCTCCTATGCTGACACTGCTGGGAGTGGCAACCAGTTATCAGCACTTGTCAAAATCAAGGTACCTCCTCCCTGGGAACACTCATGCATGTGTTCAGCGGCAAAATTCATTCTGTTTGGCAGCTGGAAAGAATTCTGATTGAAATTTTTGACAATGTAATGACCGTGAACTTAGGGGCTTTTAAACATGTTTTTTATTCCAATAGCTAAATTAGGGCAGGTCTGCAGAAGGCACAGCTGGTTACCTGTCAGTGTATCTGTGAAGCCTTGCAATCATGCAAAGCTGGGGACTGGGCTTTTCATCTGCCCAGCCATTACTACAAATCAGATTAGCCATGGACCTGAAAGAAATGGGATAAAATATTTACTTTCCACAGGTAAATATGCTCCAAGAGTTAAAGGTGGCTGTTCAGAAGAGGTTTTGCCTTTGAATTCTATGGCTCAAGACATGACTGATCTAGAAATGCACTTAACACTCAAAAACGGGAAGAGTACAAATCTTTACATATCCTCAAACAAGCTTTTTCATCCTAAGCTTATTCATATGACTGTGATATAATTTCTTGGTTAATTTTTAATCTGACATGAAATTATCTGTTAGCTTCCTGATAACAAATTAAAAGTGAGCTTCCAATTCCCTTCATGACCTACAGCTACCATCTGTCCTTCACCATTACTCAAAAAGAAACATGAAATTCAGGAGGCAGCCATGACCTCAAGTTCCCCTCTCAGTAACGGAGTTTAGCACCTCAGGAATAAAATGTGAAAGTTCTCACAGATACTGAGAAAAACTCCCTATATCCCACTGCTCTTTGTAATTAATTACCTGTTGTTGTTGTTGTTACTGTTTTCTATTCTAAATAGGTCTGACTAATATTCTGGTTAAAAGCATGATGCTGAAAGCCTCTGCAACAGTCAATATAAGTATTAATTCTCCTCAAAATAATCAAATTGAATGAGCACATAGAGCCTCTGTGTGGTTATGACCAGCCTATCACTCCTCCATATCCAGGCCCGTTCTCTGAAATACTATGCACAACACCAAAAGCAAGATGCAAGATCTGTGTATAACATTTTCCACTGCAGACTGAACAGTACTGTGTTAAGTCAAGGGTAGAAAACAGGCTCTGCCCTGAGGAAATGCAATGACCAGGGATACCAGGAGCACTTGTGACACCTCTTTGGAGCCACTGACAAACAGTTCATAACCCAGCTATAAATTACAAATAGGAGCTATGTGCAGAACGCAGATAGAAAATACATTAGAAGAGGCTAAGCACTTTGCACTAGCTGGAATTCTTGCTTGTGTGCCAAGCACGCCTCTGCATGAGGCAAATTGAGGCAGAGCTGCCTGTGAGGCAAGAACATACATGAAGCAAAAGTCTTTTTTCCAAGAAAAGATTTTTCAGTGAGATGCAGGCGGGAAAAAGCAAACCAACCACCAAAACGTTGGCTGCTGCTGTTGGTCCAGAAAGCAAACAGATTCCATACTACGAGGAAATTGTGCATTAAAAATGGCAAACACGCTGCACTTGTTGGAGGAACAAGCAAATAATCATCACAGGATCTTCTGGCTGACACCAAATGCCAGCAGAACAACCTCAGTGCTCGGGGGTAGAGCTGCAGGCTGATGCCTTGAGCACTGTCCAGGCTCTCTTAGGCACCAGAAACATACAACACATTACATCCCAACTGGTTTTACCCTCTTGGTTATATTATTTGTGCCTGGAAAGGTCTGAAAACAAAGTGCGTAGAAACAAAGGAATGGATATGTTTGGGCAATTTGGGCATATCATGCTGCTCTGAGAAGGATTTTCATTGCTTCCAGTGAGGAAAAGTTGTCATGCAGCACAAGTGAACTGCCACCAATGGGCAGTCATCTTATGTTCCTAATAGGGTTACTGATTTAAAAATGCAAAGCAGATTCTTGGATTGCATAAATCAGCACAGGGCCAACACAGCCAGGGAGGATAAGCTGCCTTTAGCAATTAGTTTTAGCTCATAAATTAGAAAAAGTGAGTGAAAGGATGTGCACATTATACTGGGCAGGCATTTTTTGATAAACATCTGTGTGGAAGTGCTAGGGGCTACTGTGGCTAATGACATGAATAAAGCCATGCAAGCTCTTTTAAAAATATGCATTATTATGAAAAAGTCAAAGTAATTACATCAGTAAGGCAGCGTGGTCAGCAGGCAGAGAATACAATGCTGGCAGGATTTGGCACTGCAGTAATTCTGCACCAGTACATCCCTCCACAGTCAAAATTTACAGCAGTAAAAGTAAAAGCAGCACCTAATTTCATTAGCAGTTTAGCGAACTGCCAAATCCCACAAATACATCTGGAACACCTAGCATGGTCAACTAGAGATCCAAGAACAATCGTTAATGAAACCATTAATTTTTAAGACAATGAAAGCATTTTGCTGAAAGGCAGCTATGGGAAAAAAATGATACAAACCAATAAATACAAAATAGCCTTTTGCACTTTTCCCATCATCTTTGAAATGAAGAAGAATGGACAAGCAGATCCAAAAAATTTCTTACTCTGTGTAATATACCAAAAAATAAAAATCAATAAATTATGCTAATCTTGCAGCAGTCAAGAAATAGGTTTAAAATGTGAAGAGGAGAAGAATCTCTCCTGTGTTTATAATAGATGACACCTACTAATTTTTAACAAATTTAATCCCATTAAAAACTTGGATTTGATTTAATGGTAAGCAAGCTCAATTTTTATTAGAGGCATTTGTACAGCCTACAATTAGTTAGTGCTGTGAAGGTATTTCCATTACAAACCCCAGAGTTCTAAAATTATTAATTGCAGGGATTTTGTGCTAAGAAAATATTTTTCTTCTATGAAACAAAAACCAAAGCAAACTAAAATTTCTACAGCATTTAATAATTAGAAATTACAAAAGCAACTCACTTGAATTTTCAGCTTCTTAATTTACATGGTGTCAAACACATCCTCAGTCTGGTCTAAAGATTAGTATTCCTGAAATAAGAATACTGTTGGCATTGATGTGTGCTCCACATTTTTTGTTAACCTCAGAGATATGTGTTACCTTGATGTGAATGTGAGAAATTTATCCTAACTCCATCAGCAACATGATTATATAAAAAAATTAGCCTGAGTTCTTACTGCTTTCATTGTAATTCAGATATTCAGCAAATTATGTGAAGCATTTGGCATTACCCAGCTTTAGACCCAAACTGCACCAGTATTTTGAGAGCTGGCCTCCTTCAGCGAGGTGCTTTACTATTAATCTAGATGGCTAAATAAGTGTTTCAGTTCAAAGAGAACACAGATGCCCCTGGAAAGAAGCTAGCTGGTAAGTAAGAATTTAGCAGCCTGATTTTAAGGATTCTAAAAGACGTATTTTCCTCACTGCACTCACAAATCAGTTTCTTGTGTATACAGATCTACTTGCAAAAATGCCTTGCTTCCTCATGTTCCTCTCTCACCATGGTCAGTGAAGGGGCTCTTCTGTGGTACATGTCAATCTCTAATCCTCTGCTAAGGATGTTCTGGGTTTCCTCTGGACAGGTATCTGTGAAAATACACAGAACTCTGTGGATATTTATGAACCTTTGTTGTGTTTTTAAAACCACAGATTGCGTAAGCTTTATTGCTTAATCTGTCAAAAAGAATGAATGTATTTTTCCTAATTATGCAAGTATTCCATTCCTAGCATAGGTCTTAGTAGTGCAGTCCAAGCCCTACAAATCAAATAAGTGAAACAGATTTGCTTGTATATTGATATCAGTATCTGAACTCCTTTTTAAGAATGTGAATACCATGTGATGGTTCAACCTTAACACAAATGTAACTTTCAAAGAGGCCTCAGGAATGTTCTTTAGCAGCAGCCTGACACGGAGTACAGTGTGCTTAGTAGATTGTGACAGAGCAATGGAGAACCATCAGAAGTGAATATTTCTGCCCTGGTGATTACTGCAGACAGGAAAACTTATTCTAACTGATCTTGCATAAAGAGAAAGCCATTGGGTTTAGGATAAGGAGTCAACGTGTGGGATTGGATTTCTTAGTTTCAGAGGAAACTAAGAAAAATCAAGAAACTGTTTAATAAAAAGGATCAAAGCTTGCTGAAGCAGAATACCATTTCATTACCAGAAGTAAGATCACTGGGCCCAAAGGTGAGAAACCTTGATTGACCAAAAAGCTGGGACCACACTAAGAAAAACTGAGTGAAGATGTTCTCAGGAAATTATAACATTGTCACTGATCTGAGACTTCCAGTATCTTAGAAGAAAAACATGCAAATTTTAGAGATAATTTGCACATTATTTTTTTAAAGTCACATATATTATCTCTGAGGAAGTTAAATAGAAAATATGAACATTCCACTATCAAGGGGTGAATCATACTACAGGGAATTCTAGCCCTGACTTCAGGAATTCACTGAACATTGCAGTCATTTCATGAGATCAAAATCTGCACCTGAAAGTACACCTCAAACAACAGACTTAGGAAGAATGACTAGTGATGATGGGGAAGTAAATAAAACAAGGGGCTTGCAGATTATCTCTTCTCTCTTTGTTTTTTTCCAGTTTAGATCTGAGAAATACTGACAGAGGTGGCATATAGCTAGGGAGCACAGGAGGAATGAGTCTTAAATCCAAGGCAAACATTTTTCCCCAATGAAAAATAAACACAAATCAACACTTGGGTAGTTCTTACCTAATGTTTCTGCAAACATTTTTTTCTGTAGTTCCTCCCCTTCAGGAGTTTATTTTGAAAGCAGGAATCTCATGAGTCACTCTTGAAGACAACAGATGTAGGCTTTTAACATTGCTGGCCCTGTTCCCATTCTTTGACTCAGGCTCATGCTCTCTCCTTTTCAACCCTGTGAGATGAAATAGGGACTGCTGAAAAGAAGAGTGAGCCTTGCTCCCTTCCAAACCCACAGCTCCAGTACCAGAATCACTGCTGCATGCACTGCAGGAGACATCTTGTTGACCTGAAATTGCTTGAATATCTTGCTTTCTTGGTGCTGATCTGGTGTATTTCCTAATTTTTTTCTGTTCCACTGGGTTTATTACTAGCATAATCACCATCAGAAAGATCCAAATGTCTGTCAGTGTGATCTACTCCCTGAGGCACGTGCTGGGAGAGATATTGAGCATGGTGAGATTTGTGGTCACCATCCCTTTTGGGGGGTAAGCAGCTTGACTCACAGGAGAAAGATGCAACTTGCCATGTCGAGGCAACTGTTCCCTTCCTTTGCCACTCTTACCACAAGGTTGAGGAGGAGCTTCCCTTCTCCACAGCTTAAGGTGAGCTACATGTAATTTTTATTATCTTGTCATTGACCATCTTAAACCCAGTACGGATTTGCCTCTTGCTTTCCAAGTTCTGGCTCCCCACAACAACTTCCTGTGGGCAGACCTGAACCCACTTGTGACCCTGTGTGAATGCAGGACCTGCACTCCACTCTGCCTGCTTGATGTGATCTGCATCTACATCCTGGAGTGGATAATGCCTTTGTAGAACTTCCAAGGGGAATTTTGCTCCCTCTATGCGAAGACCTTTCAGAGGCTGGTCCACCCTGCCTAGGTCCTTTTGCAGAGTACCCTCCACAGCCCTTCCACGAGTTTTGTCTGTTTTTCCTAAAGGATTCATGTGACGATTCATGGTCCATTTCCTCACCTACTCGGAGGTTTGTGTCTGTCACTGTTTTGGGATATGGTTCCAGGATTTCAGGCCATCTTCTCTGGAGTGAGTCACCAAGGTTTTCCTTTGAGTCATCTGCCCCAATCACTTCTTTTTCTTCTGCACTTTGCTCAGCTACTTTTGTTTCACAGTCAGTCTTAACCTTTACCTCCCTGTCAGCTAAAGCATAGTCTGCCTTTTTTTTCATGTGTATCCATCTGCATAGAGCTACTGAACTGCAGCTTTAGCTGATAGCATCCCCCTGGCTGCAGTATGCCTCTGTTCACTTGGTCAGACTGGGAGAAATGACCCCAGCAATCCAAACCAGCTCTTCTGGAATGCTTGCTGTCCTCTTTTAAAGGCTTCTGTTAAATTTTTCTGAGCCTTGCCATGCCCTCTCTTCATTTCAGAAAAACATTCCAAGGTGTTATTTTTGGCTTAATAATAATTAAATCCTAACAATCACAGACAGAATCATTCTCCAGAAAGGAAGATATTTACAATAACTGAGACATCAGAAGTCTGAAAGACCCTAGGTATGGATAAATGAGTACATAAGAAACAGCCCTGACATTACAGGGAATCTGTGAGAAGCACCTTTTCAGAAGCAGTCGCTATGTGATGCCTCCATTCACTCATTCTTTAGTAGAGTCAAAGGGTTAAGATAGTGCTAAATGTCTATATGATAGAAGATGAGAAAAGTTCTCTCCTTCTTCGTTGCAGTGGAAGTTGCAGTACTTTTTACAACGTGACACAGAAATACATAGCTACATCAGTATGAGATGTTATTTTGCCAGGGAGACACAGAGAAAATTTCTGAGTGATGAAACTCATCTTCCAAGCATCTTCCAAGTCACCAAGCCAAACCAAATGCTGAGTCTGACACCTAGAGGTGTCAGGCATAAGCTCATCTCAAACCATACTTATGGCAAAAAGCAGACACTCTCACTGCACTTGACCTTTGTACAAAATCTGTATTTGTAAACGCCCTCACAGTAATGGCACGAGAGACCAGTTATTGTGGAGCAAACCGAGTCAACCTTGATGTGTAATTTAACTAAGTGTCTTGAGACCTGGGCACAAACTATGACCCAGAAAATAGGTGGAAATAGAGGAATCCAGTGGGAAATCATGGGGGAATAGATTGTGACAGAGCAATACAGCCGTTTTTGTTTTCATTTTGGGGAAAAATCTTCCAATATCACATGAAAGAACAGTGGGAAAATGTGCTACCATGTAATGAGCCAAAACAGAGCCCACACAATATCTCTGTCCATGAGAATTTGTCAAAACCCAAAGTGAATGCACTGATGGAAACAGTAACTGTTGCTCCTTGTGCTGTTTTTTCTATGAGATGATGGTCTACTTTAAGTTGCTCTTCCACAAATTTTTCAGAAATCTTCTGCCTAATACAAATTGCTGGTGTGATTTGCCTAGGCAAGGAACAAGAAGGTACTCACTTGTAACATTCTCTAGCTAATTTTCTTTTGATAATTTCAATGGTGGTGTTATGGAGTCTAGAACTGTAAATGGTCTCTGCAATTCTTTTAAAATGTGAAGCTTGTTAGTAAAATCTCCCTATTGTGTCAATCCAACTCTTACTTTAAAACATCCTGTCTAGACCAAGCATTAATTATACTTTCAGCAAGCAATATTTTTGGTTGGTATCAATCTGTCCTTCGAAATTGCTTAAAATTAGTCCAGAGGAAAAATATTTCAGTCATTTTCTCCAGACTAGAGTTGATGACAATCACAAAGAACTCACCATCTCTCTGATAGAGTGGCTTGAATCAGATGGTGAAGAGTGATAGAGTAGAAAAAAAATAATGCCTATAGTGTTGTAGAGGGCCAAATTGAAGCCTGCCTCAAAATGAAGCATAGTACAGCATACATTAACACATTTCAATGGAAATGTGCTTGAGCCTTTATTTAGTCACTTTTTAACAATTTCTACTAAATACTTAAAAATTCTAGGGTTAATAGAAGTGCTGCTTGTGCAACACATCATTGTCCTTCCTACACCCCATCTCTACCCAGCCCCAATGTACCATGGATACCCTTTTGATTTCTCAGTCTGTCTCTGTTATCACACCACAAGCTAATAGTATTAGATTTGTAGTGAAAACTCTTGCTAAAGAGGACTCAACACTAGAACAATACTCATTTCAGTGAGGCCTGCTTCAAACCAAATATAGCCTGGTGCCATAGTGAAAATGTCATGAAGAGCTGGAGAACATTCTGTGCTTCAGTTTCAGCCAGCTCATGATAACACCACAACGTGAACCAGAGCACAACAAGGAGGGATGACTGGGAGACAGACTTCAGAAGCTCACTGCTGATACAAAAATGAGTACATGGACAGGGCCTCTTGCCCAGACATGCACATGGTCCTGCCACATCTTCTCAGCCTTCTGCTCTGGAGGTCCTTGTCTTCCTTCTCTGTCCAACTCCCATATGGTTAACACACAAAAATTCTCATGACATTTGCTCTGTCTGTGCTTTCATAGAAGTTTGCTGCTTCTTTTTTATACTTGATGGAAGGTGCGGTGTGCCAAACACCTACTGCTTCTCTCTGTATCAGTTGAGGAAAGATAACAACTCTGAGCACTTTTTCCATCCCCAGTGCCAGCCCACTCATTCCTGCCCATTGTGAGCACCCCCACAGTGTCCTTTTGCAGTGCAGTGAGGAACCAGATCAGAAAAGTGGTTCGAGTTAAACGTTATATTTCTCCTTTCTCCAGATAATTTTATCAAGGGTTTCTTCACTGCCCTGCTCAATATATAGGCATGTAAAAATTGTCCTTGGCACAGCTGAAGAGGCAGAGCAAAGACAGGGATGAATGAGCTGCCATCATAAACTGATGGACACTTCAGAAATGATGGCATATCAGTAGATTTTATCTTTCCCAGCCAACTTTTGCCTTACTTCAATGCTTTGAAGATCACAGTTACAAAACCAGTTCATTTATATGGGCTGGACCAGTATCCCATTATACAGAAGTAGATCAGCTGCCAGGCCATAGGCCTGCACAATTTTTGCCATGCATATCTGCCACTCTCAAGTGAAGGAAAGAGCCTTTGTGTTGCATATATAAGACAAAGAGGAATACCATCAAGGAAAACATGTATTTGCAGCTTGAATGACTAAGGTAATTTCTCATCTTCTTCTATAGTTCCAGTCTTCATCTTCCCCTCTATGTCAAAGTGAGATGAAGAAATCTCTTTCTTTAGTTGTCCTCTTTGTTCTTCTTTAGCAGCAGAAAAAGTTTCAGAGAAATTCCTTTATTTTAACTGACTGCTCTCTAAGCAGCAGAAAAAAAGGCAATGTTAACAAAGTCTTTACAGAAGGAATAAATTAAAAATAAATATCCTAAAATCATTAAAATATTTATGTTCTCAACAACATACACAAGGCTTTGATTTTGAAAACATTTTACAGAATATAATTGAATTAAGTAGGTGGAAGAATGCAACCTGTGGAAAAAAAAGAGGCCTCTGATCCTCAAATCTAGTGCTGGAATCATGAGAAGGATAAATGGTAAGATGCGTGTTCCCTGCCTATAGAGATTTGTAGTGCTTGCTTAATGTGTTCATTAAAGAACGTGGAAGTGAAGACACTGCTAGACAGGACTGAACAATTTGTGTGTCTATAATTATGTGACTTGTGAGCCAATTCATTAAACAGTTTAATAAGCAGTATTTGTATACATGAGAGTTTCTAACCAGACATTTTGTATTCACTTGCACAAAATTGCAAACGTGTGCATTTTCCTATTGAAGCTTACTGGCTATGCTCACCACCAGAAGGCAGCTTCTACTTCAGTTAATTTTTCTTCTGAGTGTCAGTGAGTGGTAAGTTGCCCTTTTAGGTCAGGACCAAAAAGCCTTTACTTGCTCATTCATACCACACACTGTTGCTGTAGCAGCAATTCTATAACTCACTTCGTCATGCAAATACAGCCAGTGCTATTGAAGTCCTCTGCAACACACTGGAAGGAATTTCTGGTCCAACAACAGGAATACAAAAGTTTGTATTCATCCCTCAGTCTTTCCCAGCTACACCCCAAATATCCCCAAACATTTCCAGTCCCATAGCAGACAAGCAGTGCTGTTTCTGCAACCTTCCCACCTGCCCTGCACCAGAATATGCCTGAGGAGGCAGAGGTGACACAGTAGGTTGGCAGCAGCAAGAGATGCAGAACCCACATCTCCCTTCTCACATGTGGGGCTATGCCACCTCCAGAATGCTTTCATAGGAGAGGTGCCCAAGCTCTTTAATTTTCAGCTAGTGCTTCCCAGTGCAAGACAAGAGCAATGTGTCCAGGCAGCTGTGTAATTCTCCTTTCTTTTCTGTTCTGTTCCTGAGCATCTTGTCTGGAAAGGTTTTTTTGTGGAGCTCTCTGTAGACTGAAATAATGCTTATCCCTTTAAATAAGAAAGTGAAAAGCTGAGCAAGCTGTTGATATGCTCATGTTTGTGTTTCCAGCAATAAAAACCCAGACTTATCACAACCATCAGAGAAGCATCAGTTAGCCTAGTCCTCAAGTACAAATTCAGCTGAAGTATATTTCAAGGACAATGCACTGACCAGAACCAGCTGGAAGTTACCCTGATATTATAAGGCCTCTGCACTTTCAAGCCTTAGTTTTACGCTCGAGGCAGGTTGAAGTTGGCACTACTTTCAGTAAAAAGAAGTCACAGTGTGCTCTTGCTATCAGACTCCTGCTCTCCAGTCTCATTCAACTTGTTCGTCAACAATCTGGATGAAGGAAACACTCTAAACAAGATTTCTGATGATACAAAACTGAGGAGAATGGCTGATGCACCTGAAGGCTGTGCTGCCATTCGGTGGGACATTGATAGGCTGGAGAGCTGGACAGAGAAAAACCTCATCAGGTTCAACAAGGACAAGTGCAGGTCCTGCACCCGGGGAGGAACGACCCCAGGTACCAGCACAGGCTGGGGACCGACCTCCTAGAGAGCAGCTCTGCTGAGGAGGAGCTGGAAGTGGTGGATGACAAGTCATTGGTGGATGGTAAGTTGACCATGAGCCAGAAGTGCCCTTGAGGCCAGGAGGCCCAATGATACCCTGGATTTCTTTGAGAACAGTGTGGTCAGCAGGTTGAGGGAAGTGATCCTCCCCCTCTACTCAGCCCTAGTGAGGCCACATCTGGGGTGTTGTGTTCAATTCTGGTCTCCACAGTTTAAGAAAAACAAGGATTGACTGGTAAAGGTCCAGAAGGGGGTCACAAAGGTGATGAGGGGTCTGGAGCATCTCTTATGAGGAGAGACTGCAGGAGCTGGGCCTCTTTAGTCTGGAGAAAAGAAGACTGAGAGGGAGCCTCATCAATATATACAAGTATCTCAAAGGCGGGTGTCAAGAGGATGGTGCCAGACTCTTTTCCGTGGTGCCGAGAGTCAGGACAGGGAGTAATGGACATAAACACAAGAAGTTCCACTCTAAAAATTCTTTAGACTAAGCATGGCAGAGCGCTGGAACAGGCTGCCCAGGAATGTTGTGGGATCTCCCTCTCTGGAGACATTCAAAAGCCACCTGGATGAGTTCCTGTGTCACCTGCTTAAAGTGACCCTGCCTTGGCAAGGAGTTCAACCCTAACTGTTCTGTGGTTCTGGGATTCTGTGATTCAGTGATTCATCTACCCACAGACCACCTCCCCATCCCCTCGTTTGTACTGACAGAAGTATTTCTGAATCTCTACTCTATACTTCACAGGGCAATGGATCCAAGTTCAGTGTAAACCAGCAAGAAAATAATAGTTCCAGAGACAAGAAGGAGACCAGACTCTTTCAGTGAGAGTATCTTCCTGAGCTAGCTTGAAGCATATGAAATTAAAATTTCAATTGTTCTATGGGAGTGGCTCACAGTATCACAGTCAGGTCTCACTACAGAAGTTCAAAAGAATCCAGGATGCATGTCTAGATACATTTATATTCTGTTCCCTTTTAAGCTGTTTATTCCCACTTCTTTTTGCTTCTCTTCCCCCATTTTGAAATCAACTTTTGATTTCTTGCAAATTTCTCTTTTATTCTTTCTTACCCTTTGGTATTTTCCCACAGAAGACAAGGCTGGCAAAGTGTAGCCAAGAGAAGATGCCAAGTAGCAGCTTACATTGTTTTAACTCTCAGTGATGTAACTATATATCAGTGTGAGAAAAAACAAGATTGCTGACAGAGGGCAGGTCTCCTTAGCTACAGAAACATTTTCTCACACCTTTGGAAGCTATAGCCACATCCTACTTATGTTTTCCCCCTAAATATAACATATTCCCTACTTCACCTAACTTAGCTTTCCCAGCTTAATGACTTCTCCATTTTTATCTACAAGGTGCAGCTTCTCTCAGGAAGCAGATGAGAGAGAAGTTAGGATGACAGGATGGCAGTGAGAGGCAGGATGACTGTGATTTGAGAAGTAAACAAAATCAAGTTTACAATGCTTTAAATGCTTTTATTACAAGCCACCATAAAAACAAAGCATGTTCCCCTGACCTGCAATAAAATCAGTAAGGATCACTGGCAAAGGCAAAAATTCACAGGAGTTGCTCAACAGACTTAGGTTCAGATTTCCTCTCCAGCACTTTTTGCTCACCTGAATCTGAAAGCTGCAGGTGTTCTCCTGAGATTTCTGAACTGCTCTCATTTGGCATGAACTCCAGGGGTCTGCTTTGCCAAGCAGAGCACATTGCCAAGGGAGACTTCTGTGAGAATTCCAGGCTCTCAGCTTGGGAACAGTTTTGTGATGGGAATTGAACAGGAATGAAAGTAGCTGGAAAGCGTGGAAGGGATGGCATCGTGGTGCTAGCTGAGAAAGAATCCCAGGAGAAACAGAAAAGCCATAATCATCAGAGACGAAAAATTAGAGAAGCTTAAGACAAGTATTTTTGCATTGAACTAGAAATCTCTTGCTAAATTGTTATGACATGAAAACAATGTTGTTTTCATGTTTCCTGGTGGTTTGCATGTTCAGAATGAAATAATCAAAATCTGCTTTTGTTATTTTGTTTAAATTGTAAAACCTGCTCACTGCAACCTTCAGTTTTAACAAAAATTATTATATGATACAGAGATGTTGAATTAAAGAGAACTTACAAAGTACTCCTGAGCATGCAAAAATCCCCCATTTACCCTAGGACTCCTCAAACCCACTAGCAGGTAAAATTTATGTATCTCAAAATATTTCTGAGGCATACATTAGTACTAAAGTGGGGAAGGTTTTTCTTTTAGCTCTGGATGGCTGGTTACACATTCTGTTAGAAGACTTACCAGTGGAAAAAAAATAAGTAGTTCTGCATAGGGACCAAAGTCCAGGTTCACTCCTTCCAGGAAAAAAAAAAAAATTATAAATTAGGCTTATTTTTATTTTCTTACTTTATACCAGGAGCACTCTCTGTCCTGTGACTTAACTTCAAAAGGAAGAAAGAGAATGGCTGATACTGAAAATGCCTCACCCCTCAGTTAAAGCTTTTTTTTTGGAACAAGACTGACTTGTGGATTTGAAACCTGTCTGGCACAGACTCAGGAGCCTCCCAACTCACTACTCTTGAATGCTGTGTTACTTCTTTAAATGTATGGCAATATTAAAGCAATTACCTTCACCATAAGATAAATCACAGCCTTATTAGTTCTTCGTATTTTTGTCTTTAAAACTTAATGGGACCAAATAAATGCAGTGTCCTTTGCTATCCTAAACCTACATTGCCTCTAGTAACAAAAGAGGACTTTGAGTGAGGGTTTTTCTTCCTTTTAATTCAAGTCAGCATTTTGTCTGTGGCCTTATGTGCTAGCTAAATGTAGTTGGATATGTAAATACACCCGAAGAGAATCCTATAAATATATTTCTCACTATATGAGCTTTGTCCTCAGTTCATATCACTAACCGTACTTGCTTTCTTCAGAAATGCATTAAAGGATTCGCAGCACTGGGGCAAGGGGAAGAAGAATTTGTATGATGAAGCATAGCAGACTTAAGACACTTTCCTTCTCATGCTTCAGCCCTTCCTGAGAACACAAAAAAAGTGTCACGGCCAGAGACGAGTTCTGCTCCCAGTGAACTGCTGGCAATAACAACAAACACCTTGCTAATTGTGGCATTTGGGCAGAGATTAATGAGCTACATAATTACTCCGTGGAGGTTCTGCTTTGATTGGAAATCTTGGAAGCCACAGACTGTATGCTTGTTCCACCTGGTCACCCCAGACAGCTTGATGGCTTTTGCCTGCCATTTCAACCAGCCCTTTCTCTGAGGCAAAAAGAACAGGATGAAGAAGGTTTCATTTACTCGGCCGTAGTTTCCATCCTCTCTCTTTCTCAGGCTGTCTCCCCAGCACACAGCAGTGGCTCTTGACAGCTAATTCACAGTGGCATAGCTCCATCACGAAATCTGGCATGATGACAGCCAGGCCTGTTTGTACCACTGCTGCTGTGGCTTAGCCTCTGGCTGTGGGGCCAGTGATTGAAATCCTGCTTATCCTGCCCCCAAACCCCTGATTGTCACACACCATCAAGTTTGGAAACAAGACCTTCAAACAGATCTGACACTGTGTTCTTTCTCAAGTGTCTCATCCCCTTCAGTCTCATATTTCTTTGCACTGCCAGCATCATCAGGAAGCTCAGAAAGGGCCCCACAACACAAGCAGACAACCCAAGCTGTAGAAAGCCTGGATTTTGGTGGTTTCTGTTGGGCTGGTGGCTGGCCCTTACTTCCCACCTGGTCCCCAGCATACACCTCCTGCCTGCAGAGGTGCTCCACAGCTCTGAGGGCCACACAGCTTTTCCAGCTGCTGTGACCATGTTCAGTGACAGCACCTGCTGCACCCCAGGGGTGCAATGATCTGCTTGTGCATTGCTTATCCAGCCCAACATTTTGTCATTCCAACAGAGGGCCCTCTGAACCCATGAGGCTGAGAGGGAAAGAAGCAAAGCTCCTTTTGTTTTGTTAGCTAACAAGAGGTACTACACTCATTAGTAAGGTAGATGAAACTTGTTAAAATTTCATTTTCTTCTATGAAAGCAATAACTTATGGTCGTATTTCCCTAAAACAGTGCCAGCTCCAACAGTTTCCAGGATAAAGGGCAAGGGGATGGCCATAAACTCTTAGTTATTATTGTTATCTTTAACTGTGCCTAAAGTTATGCCTATTGTCTTGAGTGAACTTTTGCAAGCAAATGTTCCTCATATGACAACTGAAATAAATAGAATTCTGATTATAAATGATTCCATCCAAACTGTTTAAACTAGATGTGCTCTGAAGTATTTTCATAGGTGCATGAAGGAACAACAAAAGACATGGCTGTCTGAGAGGACTTAGTCACGCCCTTTATGATTAGAACATGGGGAAAAAACTTTGGAAAAAAAACATAGATTTTCAGTTGTAAAAAGTTGTTTGCAAGACCTCATCAGGCTACACTGAATTCTAACATGGAAGGTGCCATCATCTAGTTCTCCTAACTTTCTTCTGAAGTCTTAATATAATGAGATTATTGCACAGATCCTCAACTGGACCAAGAAGCTTGACATTAGACTGAAAAATGTAAATGCCAGATCAATGTACAGATGCAGACAGGGGCACCTTAGGCTGCTTAGGGCCTTAGCTCATGGGTTAGGTGAGGTTGCCTCCCTACCTGAGAAGCAGCATCAGTCCAAGGATCACCTAGCCTTCCTATGCAGTTATGGATACTCCCTGTCTGATGTTTTGCACAAACAGCCCTGTTAAAGCCAGACCAATACTCTCAAAAGTCTACATGATTTCCTTAAATTCTTCTTTCACTTTGGGATCATGGAGGAGAGTGTGCTGCTACTTGGCCAGGGAGAAGGGGTGGGGGCTCCTCTTTTTCTGCTTGCTGAGCAGACAGTGTTTTCCAGCAATGCCACTGATCAAATGAAACTGTTCGAGGAGTTGTATCATGTTGTTAGGAGCAGGCTGCTCTATTAAAAGTAAGAATCTATTAACAGCAGCATGGTGTGTTGACTTCCTTCCTCTTCTTTTATCCATGCAAAGCTGGAACTTTCACATATAGGTACAGAAGAGAAAGGATATTTCAGCTTCTCTGTAATTTTTACCACTACACTATAATTTTCCGTACTATTGTTCAAGATTATTTAATAGAAGTCTGTACAGGAGGCCTATTATTAAATATAAAGGTTCTCCTGAAACTTTAGTACACAGAAGAGGAAAGAAGCATTTCCAGGAGCTTACAGCTTGTATGCAATATGTGTAAAGAAGCAAATGTTTTAGTCCAACTGCCAGAGGAGGAGCCCCCAGCCACTGAAAACAACTATCAAACCATCTTTTTCTTTAAAGAACTGCTGCATTTCACTGCTGGAGTACAAGCAGCAGCAGGTGCAGGTGCCACAGCATCAGGAGAGATTCCCTGAGCACCTGGGTTGTAAAGTGCAATGATTTTCTGCTGTTCAGCCACCAGCCTTTGCAGCTGCTCCCTCTGATGCTTCATCAGCTGGTCCTGCTGCTCTAGGGCCCAAAAATATCAGGAAGATATAGTATCAAACTACACTTCTGCATGGTTTTTAACCAGAAAGGGTCGCAATATCTGAGGTTTGGGGGTGTGTGTCTCTTAAAGCATGTGTTATTTTTAACAAAGAATTTTGAAACTTATATTTAAAGCTTTTTTTCGTCATGTTAGAACTCAAAGTGTACCTGACATTGTGCAAGCTGTATGTACCTTGCCAGCTTTGGCTGGCAGCCAAACATCAGCCTCACATCAGCCAGCATTTTCTTCTGGTCTCTGCACTGGGATTTCCTTCACACAGAACCTAAAGCACAAAAGGGAGAGAAGTGTCCACTTGTGTTTCACACCAAGAAGGTGCTAGAACAGCATCAAAGGAGTTGATACCACCACATCAAACTTCTCTCTAAAACTTAAAAGTGTGCCAAGATTCAACATTTTAATCCTGAACTAAATGATAAATGGAAGTCACTGGTATCATTGATGAAAAGGAGCTTTCAAAAGTCAATACCCATACACCAGAGCTGCAAGGAGTAGGAAATAGAAGCATGGTTTGAAAATAGGGAGGAGAGGATAGAAGAATGATTCTGTCTGACTAAATTGCTGTTTTTATTTCTACAGTCCTTCCGCAGGCCAGGTACTCCCCTTTGCTTCCCCATAGGCATCCACCTATCCTATCGATTTTCTGAGTTTCCCAGTTTATATCTATTTGACCGCTTCTTTAAGCCATCTGCTTCTCCTGTCCTGTCCACTGAGTAGAACCACCAGAGATCAGTAGCACAAGTGATAGGTCTTCTTTACCTTTTATTTATTGTGAATGACCAGATCTGTCCCAGAGCTAAAACTTCTGGGAGCTTCCCAGAAGTCTACCTGTAAGCATCCTTTTCACTCTACTGTCTATCTTTCTGGCATTATTCAAGAGCACCATGTGACAAAGCAAAAGCCCAAGGTCACTTTTTCTTCACCAGACTCTTTGAGTTCAAGTAACTCACATAGTCAAATGTCAGAAGGCACCAAAGAACAAAGAATACCTAAGACTAGTACCAGACTTTATGACCAGCTATTGAAAGTTTACAATTTTGACAGTTTATAGAATATGGACTATAGAATACATACTATAAATATATCCTGCAAACTGTAGAATAGTTTGCAGGATACATTCTGGTCATTAAATTTAATGACCTTGTTTACGTCATTTGAGAACAAAAGTAGCAGATTCCCAGGACTCACAAGAAATTATCTTCAACTGCAGCATTATTTACATTATTACTTTCCCAAGAACCAAGGAATAACAATTTTTCGGCCCCTATGTGTAAAGTACTACACTTTTCGTTAGAATAAAAAAAAAAAGTGTTAAAATAATGATAGACCTCCAGTGGAAAAAGGACTGAGAACTGCCCTCATAGATATGTGCTAAGTAATAAATTCAGCTGTGTTGGAAACATAAGAATTTCTTTAAAAAATGCAACCTAAGCACTGAATTGTTTACTATCTTATGAGAAGAAATTGATTGTTCAGAGGAAGAGATACTGTGGAGTTACTTCCATGCACCACTTTGTCAAAACTAAGAAAAGAAAGACATCAGAAATGGGAAAAAAAAAAAAAAAAGTACTTGGAGCATGAGAAGAGGACTGATAAAAAGACATAGGAAAAAAGAACAGGAACGTGCCCCACAACCATTACAGACACAAGAACGTGGAGCCAGAACATGCAATCCTTTCCACTAGAGGGAGGGAGATAGCAATAACTGTCAAAGAAGAGGAATAAGAGCAAGACTGTTTAATTGTCTCTTGTGAAAAACACTTTATTGCATGGATGCATTAGAGCAACAACATCAGACACAGGGTTATGATTCACTTCCCAGTCTTACCAGTGAAGCTTCCTATCTATATACAGACATGAAAGTCACTGACCCTTTCTTTCTGGACAGACTAGGCCACTGTCAGGAATACACAGTGGGCAGTTTAAAATTCAGTAATTATTTAAAGCAAACCAACCTGCTCCATGCTTTTGTATGTGGTAGCAGAATGGTTCATCTCTGAGGCAGGGAGCAAAGGAGGAGTGAACACTTCCATGTTCTCACTTGCATCATGAATTCTAGCCCAGTTTATGCTAGAAGTCAACTTCTGGGGAAAAAAATCAGAGTTGGTTGAATAAGATAATTGCTTTGGATGCTGAAAAGCTTGGTTCTGGCTCAGGTTATCTGTTGAGACTTTACTGTTACTTAACAGACCACTAGCTTCTGAATCAAATCAAAATCTTGCTGGAGGACTCACTCATATTGCCAACCCAGCTTGGGTATAAAGATACAACCTTCTCAGTTGTACTGGAACCTGATGGTACCCTGCTTGTCAGATCACTGACAGTCTGCTGTGATGGATGGTCTTCCTCCTTAAAAATGTCTGCTTCCATGC